>NC_083578.1:52683371-53368371 GCF_027579695.1 Neoarius graeffei
CTCGGGCATCTCTTTCGGATGCCTCTTGGACGCCTCCCTGGGGAGGTGTTCCAGGCATGTCCTCTTGGGAGGAGGCCCCAGGGAAGACCCAGGACACGCTGGAGGGACTATGTCTCTTGGCTGGCCTGGGAACGCCTCGGTGTTCTTCCCAAGGAGCTGGCCAAGGTGTCTGGGGAGAGGGAAGTTTGGGCTTCCATGCTCATACTGCTGCCTCCACGACCTGGCCCCGGATAAGAGGATGAAAATGAGATGAGTAAATCTTTTAAGTTAATCGCAATGATTAATGTGTTAATTTTGACAGCACATATAAAATGAGTGTATGTATTTGTGTGTATATCCCAATGTTTTACTGGGAAATATGCCACTCGTATTTTTCATACAAACTACATCTGGTACGTTGAGTAACATATTTTCCAATATCTTCACTTCCACTGTTTTCCCGCTGACTAGCTGTGCGTTGTCAAAATGGCAAACCGGTTCAAAATTAAAATTTTTGATTAACTTGCATGCCCCCCCCCCCCCCCCCCCCCCCACATGAAGATAAACTTCATGTCTTTTGCACCATCCTTTTAATGTTCTTTTTATTACACACACAAACAAACAAACAAAGCAAGTTAATAAAATGTTTAATTTTGAACCGGTTCACCATTTTAACAACGTGTCAAATCACTGGGAAAACACTAGGAGTGATGTCATCAAGTTAATGCTGGCTAAAACAGAAAGGTGTCAGCATTTAACTTTTTCACAAGTTTGTGCTACAGTAGTTCTTCTCTGGGATTGGACCATATGGGCTAGTCTTTGTGCCCCATGCGAATCAGTGAGCTTTCGACATCCATGACCCTGTTGCTGGTTCACCGGTTGTCCTTCCTTGGACCACTTTTTGGTGGGTACTAACCACTGCATACCAGGAACACCCTACAAGATTTTGGAGACGCTTAGATCCAGTCATCTAGCCATCACAATTTGGCCCTTGTCAAAGTCACTCAGATCCTTACACTTGCCCATTTTTCCTGAACAATTTGACACTGGTGGGTGCAAATTGCTTCACTTTACGAGGTGGTGCAACTTGTTCTGGAATATCTTGTTCTGGGTGCAATATGTTCCCACTTACTGTCTAAACACAATCGATGGCAAGTAGGAGGGCTTACACGTGCGCAGTTGTGTTCATCTGGGTCATTTATCATATGGACAAGACTGTGTCACAGAAAATTCAGTGGTCAGTTCTTCTCAAGTGCTTTTCTTTGTCAAACTTCTCCTGCCTTTAAACGATGGAGTCAAGCAATTCCCAATCCAATTGTAGTGATAACTGGACTAAAGAAGTTCTTACCCTCATCCAGTTGTGGGGAGATGCAAATACCTGGTTGGATTTGGAGAAATCAGGCCACAATGACCTGATTTTACCATCGAATCAAGTGTTTAAACAGAAACGAGCAGTGAGAGGACAGTAAAACAAGTTCAGAAACAAGCTTCTAATCACTGATTTGCGCATGCGTACTTTTGTGTTTACCTGTCTAACCTCCAGTTTGCCACTGATGGAGAGTGAGCCTGTAAATACGAAGGAAAGTGGGCACAACTTGTTCCTGCTGCCCATGTAAAAGCAGCTTTAGACACCATAGATGGTGACATTTTGAATTCACTCTGGTCTCCGAAAGAAGAATGTCAGTGTTTTTAAAAAAAATGCCACACCGCTGTTCTGCCATGCTGCCTGTCCTCTTCACACGGACATTGATTCCAGCTCAGAGGCAGAACGATACAGGCCTCTGTTCCGCATTCTGACATTTTATACGGAACATGAGGCAGAATAAAGGCATAATATATAGATTTAGGCACTGCCTAAAAGTGGAGCTCCCATCTGTTTCTGGGTTGTAGAATTTTCTTATAGCCAGTCTCTTTTCTTTTATTTCTTTACTGGCTAGCACTGGCCACGAGGCGGTGTGTATGACTGGTAATTACTAACACTGACCACTAGGCGGTGTGTATGACTGGTGGTACACGGACAAACCACAAAAAATCAACTCGATGGGTTTACCATTTTTTCTTAGGTATGGTGCTCTGCTGGAGCTCCGCTATGATTCCTGCCTTGAACAGGCTGTGTAAAAGGGGCTATAGCTTAAGCAAAGACCTAGCTCATGTTCCCAGTATGTTTTATGGGATGTTCTGGGATGTTGGTGGGTTTCCTCACATGAACTGCTTGCTTCAGGTCCTTCCACAACATTTCGATTGGATTAAGGTCAGGATGTTGACTTGGCCATTCCAAAACATTAACTTTATTCTTCTTTAACCATTCTTTGGTAGAACAACTTGTGTGCTTAGGGTCGTTGTCTTGCTGCATGACCCACCTTCTCTTGAGATTCAGTTCATGGACAGATGTCCTGACATTTTCCTTTAGAATTCGTTGGTATAATTCAGAATTCATTGTTCTATCAATGACAGCAAGCCGTCCTGGCCCAGATGCAGCAAAACAGGCCCAAACCATGATGATACCACCACCATGTTTCACAGATGGGATAAGGTTCTTATGCTGGAATGCGGGGTTTTCTTTTCTCCAAACATAATGCTTCTCATTTAAACCAAAAAGTTCTATTTTGGTCTCATCTGTCCACAAAACATTTTTCCAATAACCTCCTGGCTTGTCCACGTGATCTTTAGTAAACTGCAGACGAGCAGCAATGTTCTTTTTGGAGCAGTGGTTTTCTTCTTGCAACTCTGCCATGCACACCATTGTTGTTCAGTGTTCTCCTAATGGTGGACTCATGAACATTAACATTAGCCAATGTGAGAGAAGCCTTCAGTTGCTTAGAAGTTACCCTGGGGTCCTTTGTGACATCACTGACTATTATACACCTTGCTCTTGGAGTGATCTTTGTTGGTCGACCACTCCTGGGGAGGGGTAACAATGGTCTTGAATTTCCTCCATTCGTACCCAGTCTGTCTGACTGTGGATTGGTGGAGTCCAAACTCTTTAGAGATGGTTTTGTAACCTTTTCCAGCCTGATGAGCATCAACAACGCTTTTTCTGAGGTCCTCAGAAATCTCCTTTGTTCATGCCATGACACACTTCCACAAACATGTGTTGTGAAGATCAGACTTTGATAGATCCCTGTTCTTTAAATAAAACAGGGTGCCCACTCACACCTGATTGTCATCCCACTGATTGAAAACACCTGACTCTAATTTCACCTTCAAATTAACTGCTAATCCTAGAGGTTCACATACTTTTGCCACTCACAGATATGTAATATTGGATCATTTTCCTCAATAAATAAATGACCAAGTATAATATTCTTGTCTCATTTGTTTAACTGGGTTCTGTTTATCTACTTTTAGGACTTGTGTGAAAATCTGATGTTTTAGGTCATATTTATGCAGAAATATAGAAAATTCTAAAGGGTTCACAAACTTTCAAGCACCACTGTATAATGGCCTCTGCTGCTCGCGGCACTTCTCTTGGAGCTGATGTACAGAAAAAATCATATCTGTTGTGGATCTATTGGCACGAAACCCGCATTGGGATTCCGGGTAAACCCGGTCAGACAATACTTGAAGCCGGGTAAGGACCACTTTGGCGAAGACTTTTCCCATGATGCTTAGTAGGGAGATGCCTCTATAGCTATTGCAATCACTGCGATCTCCCTTATTCTTGTACAGAGTGATGATCTTAGAGTTACACATTGACTGACTGACTGACTGACTGACTGACTGACTGACTGACTGACTGACTGACTGACTGGTACTTTGCCCTCTTTCCAGCAAAGACATAATAGCTCATGTAATGGTTTTAGCAGGACAGGTTTACCACTCTTAATAATCTCAGCTGGAATATTGTCTTCACCTGGTGCTTTCCAGCTTGGCATGGAGTCAGTGGCTTTACTCAACTCTTCTATGGTAGGTTCAGCATCCAGCTCTACAATAACAGGTCTTCAGTGTTGTCTAGTGTGTCTTGAAAGACTGAGTTTTCTGTTGAGTAAAGATCCAGGTGGTGTACCACCCAACATGCCATTTGCTTATCTTTGTCAGTAATGATCTCTTCCTGCCTTTTGCTTTAAGGGGTGCACCCTTTTTTAATTAGTTTGCCAGTTGCTTGTTTGATGCCCTCATACATTTTCCTGATGTTGCCGGTGTCAGATGCAAGCTGGATATGTTCTGACAACAGGAGCCAGTAGTTGTTTGCGCAGCGGCATGAGGTTTGCTGGGCTTCATGTCGAGCAACTTTTAATGCTTGTAAGTTCTGACTGCTGGGGTTTTGCTTGTAGCTGAGCAGTGCTTTGCGTTTCATATCCATGATAGGTTCCAACACAGAGATGTGTGCTTCGAACCAGTCTGTGTTCTTTTGCTCCTTCTTTCCATAGGTCTGAACGGCTGCGCTATGGATGGTGTTACGGAGTGACTCCCACCTGTGCTCTGCGTCCTGCATTTGATCGTTGTTCAGAGTTTCTTTGAGGCGCTCTAGAAACTCCTGGTTTTGGTCTGGTAAGGAGGTCTTGCTGACATTGATTCTTGGCTGGCCTTCCTTCATGTGGTACAACTTCTTGGGCCTTATTTTTATCCTTGAGGCAACAAAAGGGTGGTCAGTGTCGCAGTCTGCATTGTGGTATGCTCTTGTGTTGCAGACACTGTTTTTAAGGAAGTACGTCGTGTGATAACTAGGTCCAACTGGTGCCAGTGTTGGGATCTGGGGTGTTGCCAGGATTTTTTTTTTTTTTAAATCCTTGAGGGTAAAAGGATATAGGATTTGTTCTGGAAGAAGGTATTTGTTACACAAAGGTTATGGTAACAGCAAAGCTCTAGGAGCCTTTGCCTGTTATCATTCATTTTGCCAATCCCATGGTGACCCAGCACATTCTGCCAGGACTCATGGTCTGTGCCCACCCTAGCATTGAAGTCTCCGAGGATGAAAATGTGCTCTGATGCTGGGATTTTGTTTACAGCACTGTCTAGTTGCTCATAAAACTGGTCTTTAACTTCAGATGTGGCCTGTTAAGTCGGCGCGTAAACACACAAAAGGTTAGCAGGGCCTTCACGTGTGGAAAGGCATAAGGTAATGATCTTTTCTGTGCTACCTGTTGGTGGTTCTGTCATGAGCAGCATAGTATTCTTGACGGCAAAGCCAACTCCGTGTTCTCTGGGTTTTTCCCTTGCTTTCCCCTGCCAAAAGAACATGTAGGAATCCTCCTTAAGGGACCCATTGTCAGGAAGTCGTGTTTCTTGCAAGGCAGCTACCGTATGTCAATGTTCAGCCTGAGTAGCTCATGATCAATCACTGTGGTCTTTTGAATGTCTTCTATGTCCCTTAGGTCATCGGACAGACCGGTGCGCATGGTTCGTACGTTCCAGCTTCCAATGCAGGTGGCTGGGGTCTTTTTGTTTTCTCCTTTCTTTTCTTACTTGATTGTCTGGTGCGTGGCATACAATCCACTTGTCAAGTAAAACTCTAAGCTCCAAGCACCCAATGGAGCAGGCAGATCGTGATGGGTCAGCACCGAACTGTCTGGGGGCTACCCGGCTCGAAGTGGGCGGTAGCTGACCAGTAGGATTTTGAGGATCCTTCCCACTGTCGAAGGCAATCCGTGGCGTCCCGTTCTGTCAATTTAGCAAGGACCTATCACCCATAACTGCTGTCTTCCGGTTTGTTTCTCACCCCCAGGAATGGGGGAGACTGGAGTGGCCTCTCCAGAGCGCTGGCCTGGGTGGGTGTATGGAGGCTCTGCGCAGCCCAAGAAGAAAACAACACAACAGGACCCCCCTCTCGGCCTCTCCGACATGATCCAAGGGAACGTGAGTCATGACACTTGGCAACGGTTTGGCTGCAGGAGTTGCCGGAAGGATGTCAGAGTTTGACAGCCTTACGAACTCCAGATTCTCTGTCTGGATTTACTTCCATAGCCTTTTCCAAGATTGGATATAGCTTCAAGGCAGCGGAGGTTTTTGAATCAGGGTTTCCCTTCCCCTAGACGAACTGCCTTCCCAGGTTAACGAGCTCCATCTACCCATGTTAATTGCCCAAAGCTGGGGGTCTGGTTCATGGGCATCAGGGCGTGTCCGCACGCCGGTGGGCCATGCATGCCGCATGTCTGGGGGCCAGACCTCCTCCGAGCTCCCTGCAGTTTAGCCTGGGGCCTTACTTTAAATAACCTGTTTCTATCAGAGGTCTCAATGTTATGTACTGCTGCTTTAAAATGGGAAATTTAAGAACTTTTTTCAGTGAGAACTAGTGAAAAAAAAAATGGCAGACAGACTCCTGGCAGCATGAGGGGAAACTCTGGCTTTCTATTTTAATAATTTTGAATGTTACATGCAGGATTTACTTGAACACATTTTATCATTGATATAATCATCTGACCAACTTGAAAAAGACTTTTTAAAACCTCCAAACTTGACTTGTGCCAGACAGTGTGTGTGTGTGGGGGGGGTTAAATGACCGTATTTCTCAGGGCTTTTTTTAGCAGACAAATGCTTCATGTCTTAACCAGACTCGCGTCATGCTTTGCGCAGACAGCCCACCTACTGAAATAGTTCAGTCTGCCGTCTCATTTCTTTCCCCCAAAACATCTGGACTGGCCCTGGATCTAACAAATCAACCAAAGTAGGTTTCTGACATGCGAAAAGGAGAACGGCCTTTATGATGAGAGATCCTCGGCTGAGGTTGGCACATTACTCTATATCTTGTCTTCCCTCCCGTGTCAGGAACGTGTAAACATACATTTGTCCTGTGTCAGCACACAGTAACCAGTTTATTAGGCCAGAATTCTCGCTGCCTATTCTGCTGGACACTCTTCGCCGTGTGTGCGTGTGTGTTAGGTTTTTTGGTGTCTGGCTTGTATCAGAAAGGGAAGATTGGAATGGGGAAAGCTCACTGGAATTTAGTTACATTGGATGCTGTCTAACAGCCTTGAAGTCTTGCGCCTCTTGAGTGTTTTTTGGAGCAGTACCTCATTAGTTGAGTGATGGGCTTTTGTTTGCAATGAAGTGTTAAGCTGTAAGTAAAAATAGTTAATCTGCTATGCAGATTATATGCATGATTTTTTTAAGAAAGCATCTTAATTCTGTTTTAAATTACACATACAAAATTATCACTACTAGCTTTACTGTCAATAGGTACAGTAATATTCAGTAGCTGAGCAATATTTAGTGCCAGTGTGATGATCCATTGATTAACTCATTTTCCACCTGAGTATATGTGCTTGAGGCTCTGTATTTTCAGCTTTTTTCATTAGTAAAATTCATGCCAGTTTCCATATAAAATGATCGATTTTTGATTGTGTTTAACTTATCTCAAATGTTTTAGTCAAATTTAGTCACTAGTCACTGCCATATATGGACCTTAAACAATTGATTGGTCTTTATTCACGTTCTGTGTGTTTCTCTATCAAAAGGTAATAGATGCTGAAAAGAAGTACAAACTCCTAGAAAAAGAATTTCAACATTATCGTGATCAGCAGAACGCTCGGCCCGAAATTCACTTACAGTCGGAGATCAACTTGCTACGATTAGAGAAGGTTAGTAAATGATACAAACTGAAATATTAACTAGCATTTAGATAACCATTATGTAATGAAGTTTTCTTTTAGTATGAATGTCCAAAATAATTGTCTTGATCTGAAAACACTGGATTGGGAACTTTATTTTAAGGAACACAAAATATTATTTTATATGCATTCATAACTTTGTTTATAGATATTTTATATAGGCAGGGATTTACTGAATAGCTATTTTATATTGTGTCTAGTTGCATTAAAGAGATTGTAGAGATGTGATTGTAAGGTACACACACACACACACACACACACACACACACACAGTGTTTCCCCTAGAAAATGTTTGAAGGTGCGGTGGCAAGACCTGCGCTCAGACGTCCCACCCCAGTACGAGGATAAAAACAGCCAACAGCACAGAAGGCTATACATAGATTAATCCATCGGTCATGACTTTAGCCCGCAACATGCCAGCACATAACTGCGCAGAATAAAATGCTAAAACAGCCAACAGTACACAACAAAAGCACCTCGGTAGTAGGCTAACTCAACTTAAACAACTTGCTTGTATCAGTACCAATGCAGTATAGAAACATTGAAAACAGAGGAAGCGGTGCTAATAGAAGTAACCAATGACTTGCCCTTAAAACTTCCCAAAGGCCTGCCTGCGTCTGTCATTGGCCTGCACGAACTCCTTTGCGATGGTTGTCATGTCGCTTTGTTCCAGAATGTCACGGTGAATATGGCAGTTCATCAAGTCATTCAGTCTCTTGTGTCATTGTGGATCGGAGGTATGATTTCAGTCGATGAAGTGTGGAAAACAAACGCTCTGCTGATGCCGAGGGCACGAAGGCTAAAAGCCAGGGCACCGAGGCCATAAAATAAAACAATGATTTTAAGTTCATGTCTATAATGAATTTAATTTAAGGACTAAAGACTCTTCTGAGGAAGATTGGAGTCCTGGTCAAAACTATCAAGCAGGTAAAGAAACCTCTACAATATTATGTCTGAAGATAAGAAAATATTGAACACATCTAAACTTATCAATCCATCACTCACTTCAAAAATTGTAAAACTTAAACCTATATCCTCCCGTAATTTTTGTTCAATTGACACCAAATGTGCAAGAGCATCTTCAGACTGTACTACTACGCAGATTTGTGATTAATCAGAATTGAGCCTGGAGTCCATCAAAATGTTTGACTGTAAATGGAACATATACTAGCATGCAGGCTACTGATTAACCCATAAGAGCCCAGACCGATTTCTCAATCAAGGAAAATTTATTGAGGAAATAAAATGAACTAAATAGACGACAAAGAAAACATTTCTGACCTTTTATTTTTTAAAATAGCACTTTCATGTCTCAAGATCTGAAATATTAAATTGCAAATTTGCAGAACACTGCAACACTATTACACTGTTAACCCGAAAGTTCATTCTATGCAAACATTTTGAGTAAATACCACTTTTAAAGATTAGTTTTATTGCATTACTTACAGTATGAGTATATGAAGAGTATATGAGACAGTCATTGGGTGTACTCATTTTTGTAATTTAAACAAACTAAAACTATCATGTTTTACCTCAGGCCACAGTGCTGCCCTGTTGTGATTGGCTCAAAACTCAAGACAAGTTGAGTTGACGGCTACAGAGGAAGTTGCACCATTTTCTAATTTACACAGAGCAATTTAAGGTCTTTGCAATTTTGACAGCAAGCTAATTAGCATGTTAGCGGCTACAGTCGGTACTCGGCACGTCAAAAGTGGGTCAACGTTGTAACGACATAACGCTACTGTACAAGCAGTGCTTATTTAACAGTGACAAACTTAAGCCCTATATGTTGAAATTCCTGTCTTGTTCATTCGTTAATTTATCAGTCTTACCTCAGTCAACTTCTTCCCTCCTTCTGTGAAAATTCAATGTCTCAGACGCGGACACAAGTGGGCGGGAGATGCGTTTGATTAAGTCTCCTGATTGGCTGGTGATAGATTGGTGTCATTATAGCGCGTCGGAGCGGTTCATGCCAGGCTCGAGTCCGCTCAACGTCAAAAAATATTGGTTTAGCCTATTTTTTTTTTTTAATAATTTTCAAAAATAATTTTCAGAAAGTTACCCGGGCCACGGCCCCCCTTCAGGAATTCCTGAAGGTGCGGTGGCAAAAATCAAGGTGCGGCGGCCCGCCGCAGCCAATTGTACATAGCGGAAATTGTGTGTGTGTGTGTGTGTGTGTGTGTGTGTGATATATATATATATATATATATATATGTGTGTGTGTGTGTGTGATATATATATATACACACACACACACACACACATACATATATATATATATATATATATAAAATGTGTGTATATATGTGTGTGTGATATATATATATATATATATATATATATATATATATATATATATATATATATATATATATATATAATTTATTTTTTAAATTCTTTTTTAAAACCATTTTTTGGGGGCAACTTTCTAAAACTGTTGGTGGCTTTGTCAATCCAAAGGCTGAACTGGAGCGAAAATTAGAATCAACAACAAAATCTAAACTGCATTACAAGCAGCAGTGGGGGCGTGCTCTAAAAGAACTGGCGAGATTTAAGCAGGTAAGCCATTTTAAATGCTCTAATCCCATGTGGCTCTTAGTTTTGAAGATGTAACTTTACATTTAGTGATAAATCTTATTATAATAACCATTTCTTTCTGGTTCTTGACTTGATCTTGTTTCTTGTCATTCAGTGAAAACTAAGTAGAAAATCCCAGTCATTAAGTTGCTGTTAGCATTGAAAATGCAACTAGACACTCGGGTCTGAAACAACCAGAATAAAAAGAGAGAACTATATAGTATGTTGTATATTGCAATGACATTTGCTTGACCAATGTTTATGGTAATAATTATTGTATAGTTGTATATAGTCTTGTACCTACACATTTTCCACCTTGTATGTAAAATGTCCCCATGGTAGACAATTATTGTAAAACACACAATTTGGAAGCACTTTTTTGTATATACTGTGTCTCCATCATCACCATAGATTAAAGCAAAAGAAAGTGAGGTATGTTGTATCTCACATAAGTAGTTGTGCATGGTAGGCAAAGCCAGCTCAAGACAAATGTGCTTTTTCTTCGTGCAGTTCCTGCCAGAAGTAAATTTATAATTTTCCAGGGTTGAAGAAAACTTCTGCATGGTGCACTGAGAATCAGTAAGGCTGCCTCTAGCTTGTGGTGTTTGCTTTGAAACATTGAACTCCTTCTCAAGTGAACCCTGTAAAGACTAATACCAATGTAAACAGAGTAGACGCAAAGAGCTTATCAGGCCTTACTAATAACTGTTAAAGACAGAGTCCAGCTGGAAAGTCTGAGTTGTCTTTTCCCCCTGCCACTTTTTCTTTCTTCTCTTTAAGTGCCAGATATATGTTAAGAAAACATTGGTTGATTTATGATGCACAAAGGGATGTATAACTTAATATGAAAGGGAGCTATAAATCAGAGTTGTATTATGCTAAGGATTAGCCTGCACAGTAACCAGTTGAATATTTAATTCGATTGTTGAAAGATCAATATATGAAGATGTGATGCTTATATTTACACCTGTGTTGAATTAATCTCAATATTCCCATATAATTTTTAACAAGTCAGTTTAGCCCATGTCTAGAAACTCCTTGGCTTGGAGAAATATTGTTAATATAGTATTATTTGTAGGGCATAGTGAAATACATGACAGATTTCATTAGACACTATTAAAAATGTTTATCATTGTTAGCCTAAATGCATATTTCTCACCCACTTGGGGAATATCTTCTGTCTTTAGCTGCTAACCTGACAGGTCCTAACTTTTAAAAAAATAACTTTAGCATTTATTTTGTCGATTTGAAGAGCTGGGAAAACTGAAGCCATAAATCCCCCAGGTGCTTGTCCTGGTCTTGTCAGCTCAGTCTTCAGCAGAAAACTGCAATTGAGCTGTAGTCTGGAAGCCTTCGCCGGTCAAACGAGTCCGCTGTCTGACCCCCTCTGGAGGAAAGCCGCAAGTCATTCATTGGTCACTCCGTTCCTTTTTTACTCCTCTGTCACCTCCAGGTCAAGGCAACCCAAAATATGTTTGTGTACACAATTTGTCAAGGTCCTACAATGGTTAGTTAGGCCATCCTGCTGCCACACACCTTTTTACTGTCAGTTTAGGCCTCTGGAAATATTTAGTTGAGCCATTAACCACAGGTAGCAGAGGAAACACTTAAGCCCTGAGGACCTTAAGAAAATCTCCAGGATAATTATTTCATTGTTTTTCTTCATTTCTTTGACTTTATATGCTATGACCATGTCTTGGTGGGTTTGTTTTTCTTGCAGTTTAGGTTCTTGAAAATGTATTATTGGCCTCTAATGCTCCATGAAAAGACAAAATTAAATTAGATTAAACATATCTGTTCAGTGATAAAATTGGTCATTAAGCCAGCTGTTATGGAATAGCTCGTTAAATTTTCACACAGGCTTTCTTCTGTCAACAAACGGTCCAGAATATTGATTTGTGGTTTCTTAATGATAATACAGAATCACATTTAAACTCAGATTTCAGCAGTTTCTCCTCAGCTTGCCAGTTCTGAAGGTCAGATTCAATTAAATGACAATTGGGAGTGTGCTATTTCTACAAGGTAATTAGCTAATCATGTCCCTCACTAATTTAAATCTTTATCAATTCTAGGTAGAATGCAGTGTGTCGCTATGTTATTAAAATGATGATGGATATTGGATAGAGATGAATGCATGGACTTTGAGTCCCCAAGGGGAATTTGGCAATAGATTCCTTCCTATTTTTCATTTATTTTTCTCTCTATGGATGCAAGTAGGTGGTGCTGAATCTCCTTTTCCTTTCTCTTTTTTTTTCTTTCCCCCCTTTCTTTCCAGAGAGAACAGGAGAATGCCATGATGCGGCTGAAGAAGCAGCAGCAAGAACTGGAACACATGAGGCTACGGTATCTGGCAGCTGAGGAGAAGGAAGCTGTCAAGAATGAGAAACATGAGCTCCAGGACATCCGCAATGAGCTGAACAGGTAAAAGCTGCCTCTGCCACCCAAAATAAACAACCTAAGCCAAAATGGCAATTGCAAAGTACATTGTGAAATTCAGGAAATGTGAAGATCTACTAAAGTTTGACTGAAGATGGGTTTTATATATGTTTGCTGTTTTTATTCTATAAATTAATTACTTGTCAATCATGTGCAGGTTAAAGCAGCAGGATGAGAAGAAAACATGGAAGGAGCCAGCAAGCACGTCTCTGAATGAGAGTGCTGATGAGCACCTGAGTCGCCTGTTGGAGGAGAGAGAGACACTGCTTCGTACAGGTGTGTACACACCTGAAGACCGTATCATTGCTGAACTCAATAGGCAGATTCAGGAGGCTATGGCCAACAGAGTTCCAAACTGAACTGCCATTTGGCACACACTAAATAATGTGTGTCACATTCCAAATGATGATGCATCCATAATATTTTATTATTATTTTTAGTCACTTTAATTAATTGGAAATTATTAATGGCTCCCCATATACTCTGTGTGTGTTTGTGTTTGGGGGACACACGTGCCTGTGGTGTTGGTGAATGAGGGATTTCACCAGGTGGCACTATCTTTCAAGAAATGATGTACAAAATATTACACATTCTTTAAATATAGAATTTCTTTGAGGTATGTGTCTCTTTATTCTGTTATTTGACTCAGGCATGTGATTTTATTACTTTTGCTTTTATATTTTTAGACCAGTCTTTTGTCTAATAAATTATTTCTAATGAGTTAATGATTGACTTTTGCCTAGTTGTATAAGTATTAATCTGGCCCTTTAGATAAAATTATCCTTGAATATACAGGCAACAATTCAAATCACAACTTTTTTTATTGTGCTCATTGTTCAGATACTGGGTACTTGTATGGAGGGCGTTCCACATATTCTAAGTGTAATGATGCACAAATTAAAGATCGTTATTTAAGGTGTTATATAATTGTTAATACGATGAAGCTTAAGTGTTTCTTTATGGAAGGAGTCTCCAGTGTCAGCACTTTGCAATGGTCAGAGGTAAGGCTGACTATTTACTTAATTTTTTGCCATGGGAAAGTCTACAGAACGAAAATTATTTGCATTTGTGGTTTCTCTGTCTCATAACTGCTGCATTTTTGTCTTCTTAATCTGCAGTGGGATCTTCAAAAAGCACATATGGGTGTGATAGTCAGGTGTCCACAAACTTTTGGCCATATAGTGTAAATTAAGGCTAGTGTGCATTTCAAGCTGAATATGGTGATATTTGACATTTATTTTTAGCCCTTGAGAAAATGGCACGTGTTATACGAGATGCATTCTTTCAAAGCTACCTCATTCTGTTGAAGGCTGAGCCTGTCCTTGAGGCCAAATTTTAACTTTCAGCTTTTAGATAATGGCAACAAAATAGCAGAGCAAATCTACTGAAAAGATGGTAGGAAACGGAATACAAATGGAATCTTGTATCATATGTGCTATTCTCATTCTTAAGCAGCATGCAATTGCAGGGTAATTGGAGAATAAATGGTGCTTCTTGTTTCTACTTAGGGTTCTATGTACTGTATACATGTGTACACAGACTTGTCCATTTCCAGCCGTGACCAATGGAATTCATAATGCACTTTATCTGGCTGTTTAGAGCATCACTCGAGGGCAGTCCTGCTGTGTGAAACTGTTTGAGCAGATAGTGTTTTGGGCATTTAGGTGGACAGTCAATCAGCAACAGCTTACACAGCTGATAGAGACACAGCCCTATCTACACATGTAGAGAGCCTTAACTGGAGGATTAATGCCTGTCTGACCCAGTGACCAACTTCATACCTATTAGAAAGCCCTAGTGCTGAACTTTGTTCTTGATCTCGTGATCTCCGTTCTTCACACTGGACACGTTCCTTGTACCAACTTCTGGAACAACAGCTGCTGAGTGCCTCCTGTAGGCCTAGCTCCTCTGGCTCTGCAAATCGGGTTATAAATTAATGCCTCAAGCAACAGCAAAGGTGTATTTCATGGAAGCCTAAAATTAAGTCAACTTATTTTGATGTTCTTTCTTCCTCATAAGTTTTAGCATCCATTTCTCATAACATTATTACAAATGTTGCCTATGATTGACATTTCTCCTTATATATAAACTATTGTCAACATTCAGAGTATTTTCTCAGGTTTCATTTTTATTGGCTAATAGCAAATGAAATATGAATGTTGACCGTGAAAGTGCAAAGCAATTTTGTGCTTTATCTAGACACAAAAATGCATTTGCACACACTTTCAGCATTATAACTGTGCTATGTGGTCAGACTGTTGACATGGACTTATTCAATAGCTTTCATGCAGAGGTTTTTGAACTTGTGGCCTCAAATGATGTTTTTGGGGCACATCAACAAATGATCGAAAGCATATGACACTGAAAATTTCAAGGTGATTATGAATTTTTCATTGGTTTCACTCTTCAGGCTCACTACTGTACATGGTCTACTGAAAACTTGTGCAATTGGTTCCAGAATATTTAGAATTGGAGTGAGTTTCAGAAGACAGATTGGTCCTCATTGGCGCACTGATGTGATAAATGAAATGTACTGAAAAACCTGTGCAAATGCAGTCCAGTGAGAACAAGCATTCTTCAAACATTTACAAAGCTGTGCATGGTTCCAATTAGAATTTTTTTTGCAAAATCAAATACAAATGTTTTATCACTAATTGCTTCTGACAATGTGACCTTTGTGTTTAGTGTTTTCAACAGCAGGAAATTCCACAAAAAGTGGACCACTCGTATCGAATGCCCAATGCTGGCTGGCTGTTTTCAGAATGATAATTTTCATCTAATTATTTTATTTATTTTGTGGAGGCTTTGGGCAATACTGCTTTACGCAAGTCTGAGTTCCCACAGCAAAAGTTCTATGATTGATGATTTGAAATTTTAATTATTTGTTTTATAAATTGGTAATACTCCTTTGGGGCAAGTTTCTTAAATCTCAAAACTGTAGTAATTACTAAGTAAGAGAATTGGTGGAATTTTTCCTGCTCTCAAAAAAAAAATAAATTAGTAACTCGGGCTCTCAAGGGCTTCTGTGCACTGTTTGTTCACATCTGGTTTGTCCAGCTGAAGATAAATATGCAGCATTATGCATGTTACTATAATGCAGTGTAATAGAATGTTCCCATGACCATAATTTTTAAGTATTATATATGTCAACTGTCACTCAATTCTCAAAAACAAACTATTACGGTCTTGCTGTACCGTAAGAGCCTTGTTTATAAGCGTTGTGAAAATACCATGCAAACTTCTGTCATTACTGTATATCCAAACTTTTTTTTTTTTATACTACGCTGTCTGAAGGCCACATTGAAATAAACAGTGGGATACTATATTAAGATGCATAGCTATCTCACTTGTATGTGATCATCATGCAAGCCAAACTAAGCAAGACTGTGCCCCAAAAAGTAAGAAATAATGTTTATTCAACAGTCTCCAGTCATTTTCATGTTTTAGCTGATTGTCAGTGATAAATGACAATTGTTTTACACTTTTCCTGTATTTCAAGTACAGATGTAGCCTAACAGATTAAATGGTTTGAAATCCTTCAATGTTTTAAGACCAATAAAAATGTACAATCTTCCCTGCAAAAAAGTAGGGTTTTTTTTTTTCCCCACAAACTGGGTGCTGTTTGAGAGAAGGGATTTGAAGAACTTCACTTGAAAAGTGTGCTTGGCAAGATGTAATAAATCAGAGCCAGAGTGAGTGAGCAGCACGGAGTTCATGTTTGGATAGCCAGATCCATAATCCTGCGACAGTTGCCTGAACCACAGAAACGGCGGCGCACAGGGACATGACCTTTTCACACAGACACCACAGGGTCCAGGGCTGGAGCGCTAATCTCCAATGCCACACTGATGCATTACCAACAACCAAAGATGGATTTCATGTTTTGTATAAGGGGGGGAAAAAAGTGTACACAAGCCTGAATGTGTATTGTTTCTCAGTGTAAACAAGAAGAAAGCAGTAGTACACAAATTAGTTGCTACCAGGTGAGTAATACTATATGTAAGATTTACTCATTAAAGTTTAATTAAATGATATTTAGATGGTTTTTATTTTGGTAATGATTGATCAAAATTTGGGGTGGGTTAGGTTTCCCTTTTCATAGCTTTAATAGTTTTAATTATTTCAGATTTTCTTATTACAATACTGTCATTTCTTATATCACCCAATATGAAAGTACATTCCTTTATAAAATTGGCCTCTGGTTTTATCATTATCAGTTTATCCACAAGACAGTTTGAGTTTTTCATTTGTTTATTTAAAAAGGTAAAATCATGCAAACAAGAATCAAATGTGGACAAGACTGAGCTTCTCATACTTTCCAGAACTTTACATATTCTGAGACACTTTACTGATTATCATACACGACTGACTCTGTTCAACAAAAATCTGTATAGGATTATAAAAGCTACCTATCTTGAGTTACTTTGGTTCTGAGGTAAATCACTGATTCTTTTCGTGTGTGTATAATAAATTACACATACATGCAGTCTGAAGTTTACATACACAGGCATAAATGTTGGATTTTTAGTGATTTCTTTGAACTGTTCTTTTTCTGTGATTTGTATAGTGTGTGTCTTTTTAATAGAAAAATCAAGGGTTTTTTGTTTGGGGTTTCTTTTGCATGAGTTTTATTTTGGGTTTTCTGAAGTTGAGATACAGTGATGCTTGAAAGTTTGTGAACCCTTTAGAATTTTCTAGATTTCTGCATAAATATGACCTAAAACAACAGAGTTAAGACTTGTGTGAAAAAGTAGATAAAGAGAACCCAGTTAAATAAGACAAAAATATACTTGGTCATTTATTTATTGAGGAAAATTATCTAATGTTACATATCTGTGAGTGGCAAAAGTACGTATGCGAACCTTTGTTTTCAGTATCTGGTGTGACCCCTTGTGTAGCAATAACTGCAACTAAACATTTCCGGTAACTGTTGATCAGTCCTGCACACTGGCTTGGAGGAATTTTAGCCCATTCTTCTGTACAGAACAGCTTCAGCTCTGGGATGTTGGTAGGTTTCCTCACGAACTGCTCACTTCTTCAGGTCCTTCCACATTTCGATTGGATTAAGGTCAGGACTTTGACTTGGCCATTCCAAAGCATTAACTTTATTCTTCTTTAACCATTCTTTGGTAGAATGACTTGTGTGCTTGTGTGTCTTCCTGCATGACCCACATTCTCTTGAGATTCGGTTCATGGACAGATGTCCTGACATTTTCCTTGAGAATTCACTGGTATAATTCAGAATTCATTGTTCCATCAATGATGGCAAGCCATCCTGGCCCAGATGCAGCAAAACAGGCCCAAACCATGATACTACTACCACCACCATGTTTCACAGATGGGATAAGGTTCTTATGCTGGAATGCAGTGTTTTTCCTTTCTCCAAACATAACGCTTCTCATTTAAACCAAAAAGTTCTATTTTGGTCTCATCCGTCCACAAAGCATTTTTCCAATAGCCTTCTGGCTTGTCCACATGATCTTTAGCAAACTGCAGATGAGCAGCAGTGTTCTTTTTGGAGAGCAGTGGCTTTCTCCTTGCAACCCTGCCATGCACACCATTATTGTTCAGTGTTCTCCTGATGGTGGACTCATGAACATTAGCCAATGTGAGCAAGGCCTTCAGTTGCTTAGAAGTTACCCTGGGGTCCTTTGTGACCTTGCTGACTATTACATGCCTTGCTCTTGGAGTGATCTTTGTTGGTCAACCACTCCTGGGGAGGGTAACAATGGTCTTGAATTTCTTCCATTTGTACACAATCTGTCTGACTGTGGACTGGTGGAGTCCAAACTCTTTAGAGGTGGTTTTGTAACCTTTTCCAGCCTGATGAGCATCAACAACGCTTTTTCTGAGGTCCTCAGAAATCTCCTTTGTTCATGCCATGATACACTTCCACAAACATGTGTTGTGAAGATCAGACTTTGATAGATCCTTGTCCTTTAAATAAAACAGGGTGCCCACTCACACCTGATTTGTCATCCCATTGAAAACACCTGACTCTTTCACCTTCAAATTAACTGCTAATCCTAGAGGTTCACATACTTTTGCCACTCACAGGTATGTAATATTGGCTCATTTTCCTCAATAAATGAATGACCACATATTATATTTTTGTCTCATTTGTTTAACTGGGTTCTCTTTATCTACTTTTAGGACTTGTGTGAAAATCTGATGATGTTTTAGGTCATATTCATGTGGAAATATAGAAAATTCTAAAGGGTTCACAAACTTTCAAGCGCCACCCTAGGGCCAAAAAATTACATGTGCCTACTTGGATTATTAATTCAGTGGTGCTGAAAGTTCTAAAACATCTTTTAACCTGCCAAAGGCTGTTAACTTCCTATTAGTGATTATGATTGATTGACAACAGCTGGTAGCATCACTGTGTCAATGTAAAAATGGTTTGTTTGACAGCACTCATTGGATTGGTCAATACTCAATATAATGGGAAAGTCCAAGGAACTCAGTGCTGAGCTGAGAAAGAGGATCATAGATTGGCATAACTCAGCAATGTCTCTTGGAACCATTTCTAAACTTCAGATTCCAAGATCATCAGTTCTTACAATTGTATATCAGTGCAAGTTATTGGGAGGTATAGCCACTTTTGCTGGAAGAAGACCCAAACGGTCACCCTCAGCTGAGAGGAAATTGATTCAGATGGTCGGAAACAACTCGGTAACCACCAAAGCACAGAGCTGCTTGAACTTGAAACTGCAAGAACACTACCATCAAGCCAGTTTTGCATGGACTAAGAGACTGCCATCCAAGAAGGAAGCCCCTGCTCTAAAACTGACCTGCAAGTTTGACTAAATTTTGTTGCTGACCACATAAAGTTCTGGAGGAAAGTTGTATGGTCGGATGAGACAAAGATTGAGTTGCTTGACCATTTAACCAAATATCAGGCATGCTGTATGTATATTTTGATCCTGTATGTATAGTTTTCACCTGGTGTTCATTTCAGAAAACCCGAAATAAGAACTTGTGCATCAAATTCTTTTTTTTTTCCTCTTAAAGATGTGTATTGGACAATCACAGAAAAAGAGCAGTTCAAAGAATTACCTGAAAGCTCAATATTGTCATAACGTTCATGTCCATGATAACATTCATGTCAATGTATGCAAACAACTGACTGCGTCTCCATATATACTATAATATACGGAATTACTTGCATTGATGTGTAAATTTATCTTTAAATGTAGTATGATCATGTAAGTTACAATAATGAACAAATACAATCTGTGTTAGCTAATAACAGACAAACAGTTATCATCGTTCATGTCTTTATTAAACACACCCATTAAACATTCACAGGGCTGGGCTGCTGGAAAAAGTAAGTGAACCCTTGGATTTAATAACTGTTTGAACCTCCTTTGGCAGCAGTGACCTCAAACAAATGCTTTCAGTATCTGTGGATCAGACCTGCACAATGTTCAGGATGAAATTTGGACCATTCTTCCTTATGGAACTGCTTCAACTTAGCCATATTCTTAGGCTGTCTGGGGTGTATGGCTCTCTATTGGGTTAAGGTCTGAGCTCTGACTGGGCTGCTCCAAAAGGCATTTTTTCCTTTTTTAAGCCATTCTATCATAAATTTTCTTCACTGTTTAGGGTCATTCTCCTGCTGCATAACCCAACTTCTACCAAGTTTCAGCTGCAGGACAGCCACCCTGATGATATCTTGTGGGATACCTTGATAAACTTGGGACTTCATTTTCCCCACGATGATGGAAAGCTGTCTAAGCGCTGAGGCAGCAGACCAGCCCCAAATCATGATGCTCCTTCCACCGTACTTCACCATTGGGATGATATTTTCATGTGCCCATTTTACATCACATGTTGTGCTGTGTTTTCTTCCTGAATATTTCAACCTTTGTTTCATAATAAGTCCACAAAACATTTTCCTCATAGTGTTGTGGAGTGTCAGGGTGCTCTTTGGCAAACTTGCATGCAGCAATTTTTTTTGGTGAGCAGTGGTTTCCTCTGTGGTGTCCTGCCATGGACAATCTTACCTGTTCAATGTTTTGCATATGGTAGACTCATGAACAGAGATATTAGCCAGGTCCAATGATTCCATCAAGCCTCTAGCTGTTACTCTCAGGTTCTTCTTTACTTCATTGGGGATTCTACATTAAGCCTTTGGAGTAATCTTGGCTAGGTGCCCACTTCTAGGGAGACTAGCTACAGTACTAAATCTTCTCATTTGTCTAACTATAGACTGATGACTATGGAAACTCCTTGAGATTGCTTTGTAACCCTTTCCAGCTTTATGCAAATCAACAATTCTTGATCTTAGGTCTTCTGAGATCTTCTTTTGTGAGGTATGGTTCACATTACCTGATGCTTCTTACAAATAGCTCAAAATGTTTGAGTGTCAAAGTAGCTCTAATCCACATTTCCAAACTCATTTCATTGATTGGACTCCAGGTTTGCTAATTCTTGACTCCAATTTGCTTTTGTTGAAGTCATTAGCCAAAGCGTTCACATACTTTTTCCAACATATATTGTGAATATTTGAGTGATTTAGATATTCAATATGGACAAGAACAAAGCAATAATTTGTGTTATTAGTTAAAACAAATTGTTTGTTCATTATTGTAACTTGAATGAAGATTGGACCATATTTCAAGATAAATGTACACATCAATGCAGGTAATTCACTTTTTCGTGTGTGTGTGTGTGTGTGTACACACTGCCCTGCCAAAAAAAAGTCATGCAGTCTAATATTTGGTTGGACTGCCTTTAGCTTTGATTGCAGCATACATTCACCATGGCATTGTTTTGATAAATGTATGCAATGTCACATTTATTTCAGTCCAGAGTTGTATTAATTTTTCACCAAGATCTTGTGTTGAGGATGGAAGCATCCAACCACTGTGTAAAGTCTTCTCCAGCACATCCCAAATGGGGTTAAGGTCGGGACTCTGTGGTGGCCAATTTACGTGTGAAAATGATTCCTCCTGCTTCCTGAACTACACACACTCTCAATCTGAGCCCTAATTTTATGCCCATGCTATCAGAGAAGAAAAAATCCATTGATGTGATAACCTGGTCATTCAGGTCATCAGCTGACTTCATTTTATTGCCCCATAACGTTGCTGAGCCTCAACCTGACCAGCTGAAGCAACCACAGATCATAACACTGCCTTCAGAGGCTTGTACAGTGGCCACTATGCATGATGGATGGATCTCATGTGTTTCCCTTCTTACCCTGATGTACCCATCACTCAGGATAAATCTGGACTCATCAGACCACCTGACCTTTTTCCATTGCTGCAGAGTCCAATCTTCATGCTCCCTGGCAAATTGAAGCCTTTTCTTCTGATTAGCCTCACTAACAAGTGGTTTTCTTATGGCCACACACCAGCTTAGTCCCAATCCTGTGAGTTCTCATCACATTTGTGAGTGTCGAAATGCTCTTACTTTCACTATTAAACATAGCTCTGAGTTCTACTTTTTTAACGATTCGACTTCACCAAGCATTTAACTGATCTTTGATCATGGTCAGTCAGGATCTTTTTCCAACCACATTTTTTCCATGAAGTGAATGATTCACCACTTTCCTTCCAGGTTTTAATAATGCGTTGGATAGTTCTTAACCCAATTCCAGTCTTTTCACTAATCTCCTTAGTTGTTTTCTGTGCTTGATGCAGGCTAATAATTTGACCCTTCTGAAATGCAGTGACATCTTTTCCATGCGCATGGGACACATCTTCTGACACGTTTGTTTAAGAAACGAGAAGCTACTCAGGCGGCATGGTGGTTCGCACGAGCGCCTCACGGCAAGAAGGTTCTGGGTTCGAGCCCAGTGGCTGACGGGAGCCTTGTGTGGAGTTTGCATGTTCTCCCCATGTCTGCATGGGTTTTCTCCAGGTTCTTCGGTTTCCCCCACAGTCCAAAGATGTGCAGGTTAGGCTAATTAGTGGCTCTAAATTAACTGTAGGTGTGAATGTGATTGTGAATGGTTGTTTATCTCTGTCAGCCCTGCAATGACCTGGCGACTTGTCCAGGGTGTACCCTGCCTCTCGCCCATAGTCAGCTGGGATAGGCTCCAGCTTGCCTGCGACCCTGTACAAGATAAGCAGTTACGGATAATGGATGGATGGAAGCTACTCACTGCATCAGTTAGGGTTAAAAAAATTGTTGCCGGCTGAAATACAATCACTGCAGTAATTATCCAATCAAACGCTCTTATGTATTTGCTTTTTTAAATCAAAATGGCGACTTTTTTTTTTTGGCCGGGCAGCGTGTACGTGTACACTACACACACACATGCATACACAACTAAAGGCTTCAATCATTGGAACATTTTTTTTTTATCTTAATGTTCTGCCTTATAACAATGTTCAGTAGGCCCATTCACCATATAAAATGAGTGTGGCCATAAATGCATTAAATGACACATGTACAATTCTATATATTGCTTTAGAACTCTTCTTATTCATGTCCTATCTGGTAACAGGTTTTTTGTTTGTTTAATTTATTTCACAGGGACCTTTTTCTTTCTATCCCACTCATATTTAAATAGTCTCCATCATTATAGTTAGAATAATTATCCAAATGAAATATTAAATAATACCAGTGAAAAGTGCCAAAAATCATATGAGAGAAATATAATTCAAAATGTACATTTTATACAGAGGCAAATTTTTTGGTGAATACAAATGTTTCTCTCAAAAAGTCCTGCTTATTAAATGGTGCAATTATACAGATAGTGTGCATTGTCAGTTTAGTCTAATCTCTTTGGTTTTATTGTACAATGTACATGACTAAGAAATAAAGCAATAAGCCATGTTTTTGGTATTTCACACTTGTGTTCCAGCTTTTTAACAGAACTGTGACTTTCTCAGTCATAAATAAATAATCTTGTCCTGTCCCCCTGCCCCCACCCAAGCCACAACCAGTCCCTTATCTGTGTTGGGATCAATATCTCTTAACATCTTACTTATTTTATTACTGCTTTTGGTTTTCTGGGGCTGATAGAGAGTTTCTCAGAGGAAATCTTTGGTTTTGCTTAAGTGTCCGTGACATTTAATCATGACTTTCCCTCGCTGTTTAATTCCGGCATGGTCAATCAACTAATCCACCTCAATTGATTCGCTGCTCTCGCTGATGGGTTTGCACTCGTTGGGCATCCGCTGATGTCTGCTAAGCTGTGTGGCTTGCGTGAAGCTCCTCTCACACCGCTCACATCTGGACAAACACGAAACACAGACAGCATACTTAGCAAGAGCTATCAGACGTTGTGAATCATCTGTTATTGCCTTAATGACAAGTGACACTTGAAAGTGGCTGGGAAGCTTACTGGGCCAGAAAGGTGTAATTGCTGCCCATACCTAGGGGCCTTGATGCCGATGATGAGCGAAGGCTCAGACGCCTCACAACATGGGGGCCTGTCAATAATCTGAGAGGAAGGGGTGCCCCCAGAGAGGCCTGTCTAGATAAGGACCCACATCATTGTCACTTACAATAGATAAAGAACAAAAAGTGAGCTTTGGGAGGTTGGATATCAAAGGCGAGCATCTCCTGATGGCTTGGTTTTAACTGAGCTGAAAACAGTTAAAACAGACACAAGGAATGGGACTCCATATCAGTTGGAGTCTGTCTAGCACATCCAGATCTCTGGATTAAAAATGGTCTCAAACATTTTCCCAAAATGTGAGGAACCAGTTAGAAATCAGCTAGGAATATAGGTTTCACAAGAAGAGTTTATGGGTTTTTTGTTTGTTTATTTTAGCTCCACTATACAGAAACAGACATTGCATATATTTAGTCATTGTATATGTAGTCACATGCATCACATTGGACAGTTCTCTCCAACATTATACTATGTACAGCAATTACTGACTTCATCTAAAAATAATTAACCATCAAAGGCTCTTACTTGACATTCTAAACTGTAGCTTAATAACAGTTCTGTTGAAACACACAATTTCAGATTAGTTTTATGTAAAACACTTAACTGTTCTCCGCAAACAAAGGGGAAAAAATGCCAGCCTTATCCTATCAAGCACATCAGCTCAATGAGAATAACTCAGGCATATTGATTGACTAAAGATTTCTGGGGAGTTTCATTAATGTCTTTGTGTGCTTCTTTCTGTCTAAAGCTCCTGAAGTGCTGATGACACATTTGTGTATCACTGATTGCTTATTAGATACAGTAGTTGATTTGTTACTGGATTGCTCTGCTCCCATCAGCCCAACTGCTCACACTAAAATCACTGCTTGAGATGATAAGACAAGGTACTTTGAGACTGAGAGAGAATTAAACTTTACAACTAAAACTTTGAAATAAATGAAAATTTGGGAAAATATGAATTATTAAAATAATAGTAGCAAGTTGGAGGTGTGGGTAGAGATCAAAACTTTTCTTATGGTTTAATTTATATGAAATACAGCAAAATCACTCTTGTGCATGAATTTTGTATGAATTTGATTGCAGTTACTGGTCTCTGTCATATTTGCCAACTGACCAGCAACAGATAGAAAAAAAATATCTAAAACAGTATATAACCATATTACTGAAGTGTGTTCTTTCTACTGCTGGCCTTGCACCAAATGACTTTTCAAGTGATTTCACTGTCGCAGACAAATTTCCAGTGGTGGAATAAAATCATGAGAGTTTTGCTAGAGCTGTGATATGCTCCCATCAACTTGATTGTTTGGTGTAAGGTTAGGTATAAGGATAGCTGTCTGAATTAAGTCTTTTTCATGTCTTGACAGTCCAATAAAATCAGCTGTGTGTAATATTATCTTTAGTCTTGGTTCATGCAAATAGTGATACTGCAAGATCCCCAGTCTTTGCAAAATCATAGATAATTGCTTGAAAAGTCATTTGGTGTAAGGCCAGCATAACTTTGTGACAAATGACACTTTTGTCTTTAGATATGAGAGGGTGTCAGACTTTAGTCTTCAAGTGTATGGTTAGCATAAGGTTTGGGGTTTGCCAAACAAAGAGTTTAACAATTATGAGAATGTAGAACAGGGCAGCATGGTGGTGTAGTGGTTAGCGCTGTCGCTTCACAGCAAGAAGGTCCGGGTTCGAGCCCCGTGGCCGGCGAGGGCCTTTCTGTGCGAAGTTTGCATGTTCTCCCTGTGTCTGCGTGGGTTTCCTCCGGGTGCTCCGGTTTCCCCCACAGTCCAAAGACATGCATTGTGAATGGTTGTCTGTGTCTATGTGTCAGCCCTGTGATGACCTGGCCACTTGTCCAGGGTGTACCCCGCCTTTTGCCCATAGTCAGCTGGGATAGGCTCCAGCTTGCCTGCGACCCTGTAGAACAGGATAAAGCAGCTAGAAATAATGAGATGAGATGAGAATGTAGAACGGAATATTTAGGGACATTTGTAAATTAATCATGTACAGCTACTGTATGAAGGAAAAACGTTTAAGTAGCAGAAGACATACAGATCTACATCACCTACATTTTGTATTTAGCAATATTTTTAAGTAATAATGGGTTCAATTAAACGTTTTGTTTACCCATTACAATATACCACTACAATACCCATTATTGTAGTGGTATTAAATAATACTAATTAGCAGCTAATGCCACACTCATAACCCGCCGTAAGTGTTTTGGACACACACGGGTCGCAGGGTTTGGTAGCTCACAGCTGTGCTGCAGGATTGCTGTGAACCCGAGGGAAAGTATGGGGGAGGAGTACGGGCAAAGTACTTGTCAAGTACAGGTTGCACGCCTGACTTCCTCGAGGCGTGGGAAAAATTGTGCCGTTAGCCTGTGGAAAGCGCATGTCTGACACACGTGATCAGTCAGTGAGTGTGGAGTGTGTGTGACTTGCATTTTACCAGTTTCCTGTGCTACAAGTATGGGCCGCACTTGTGAAGCATGTATGATGCACGTGACAATCGCTCAAGACTTGCATGTGACGCAAGCCAGGAGTGGGTATAAAACCAGCGTGTCTGCAGCATTCTGCATCTGTCTTTTTGGCTGAAGAAAAATATCACTGTGTGCTGCTCCTCAGCTTCTATCATCTGCCTATAAGGGTCCAACTCCCTCAGTCGTTGTGGCGGTATGGCGACAGCCATCTTCTTCCCTTCTACAATGCTACACATTAGATGATCGATTCCTTGGTTCCTCGTGTGTGTGTGTGTGTGTGTGTGTGTATGTGTGTATATATATATATATATATATATATATATATATATATACACACACACACAGAGTCTTGCCCCTCATGTCGCGTGCTGGTCGCGTGTGCTGCGTGCACGCCACATACAGAGGTAGAAAGTGAGATGTACTTCTGTCTTGGGGGCCACACAAATAGCAAGTGTGGAGTACTTGTGGAGTACTTCTGAGGCACCTCACTTGGGCATCTTACTGTCATCGCAAAGCCCCTACTAGCCATGCTGCTGACTTGGTTCAGGCGTACAAAAGGAGTACGGGTCCCGTACGTAGTGTATGCATTCTTGATTTTCCGCAAGACCCGTAGAATTTGCATGTGCAGGACCAAAAGTCTCCACAGCCAGTCTGCAACCTTCTACGGCTCTGAACACACGCGAGTTGCACAAGTCTCAAACACGGTTTTGCCAAATTTTTTTTTACCGTAGACCACCCATAGTAGAACGTACGGCGGGTTGTGAGTGAGCCTTTAGTTAAAAACATGACCTGTATTTGTTGTTGAGGGGGAGAAAGACCTAATGTTGAAAGGTCACATGTAAAGCCTCACTCACAACCCACCATAAATGTTTTGGACACGCACGGATCGCAGGGTTTGGTAGCTCGCAGCCATGCCACAGTGTCGTGGTGAATCTGGGGGAAAGTTTGGGGGAGGAGTACGGGCAAAGTACTTGTCAAGTACAGGTTGCACACCTGACTTCCTCGAGGCGTGGGAAAAATTGCGCTGTTAGCCCGTGGAAAGCGTATATCTGACGCATGTGATCAGTGAGTGTGGAGTGTGAGAGACTTGCATTTTACCAGTTTCCTGTGCTCCGAGTTCGGGCTGCACTTGTGAAGCATGTGTGACGTGTGATTAGCACGTTACAATCACTCATAACTTGCGTGTGATGCAAGCCAGGAGTGGGTATTAAAACCAGTGTGTCTGCAGCATTCTGCATCTGTCTTTTGACTGAAGAACATTGGATATTTTGTGGGAAAATTTTAAAAATTTTCAGTTTAAAGTTCAGAAAATGGGACCCAAGAAGAAGTGAGCAAAAGTGAAGTAACCCAGCCTGAAACAGCAGAGGGGGAGGAGGAAGAAGAATTTGATGATGGTAGCAGCACCGGCAAGCCCTGCATGGACAGGGAGAAGTATACCTTCAAGCCGGCAGAAGGCACAGCACCCCGCCAGAGGTATTTTCATAGGTAAATGCTTTAAACATTCATTTCAGTATCTACAACCCCGATTCCAAAAAAGTTGGGACAAAGTACAAATTGTAAATAAAAATGGAATGCAATAATTTACAAATCTCAAAAGCTGATATTGTATTCACAATAGAACATAGACAACATCAAATGTTGAAAGTGAGACATTTTGAAATTTCATGCCAAATATTGGCTCATGTGAAATTTCATGACAGCAACACATCTCAAAAAAAGTTGGGACAGGGGCAATAAGAGGCTGGAAAAGTTAAAGGGACAAAAAAGGAACAGCTGGAGGACCAAACTGCAACTCATTAGGTCAATTGGCAATAGGTCATTAACATGACTGGGTATAAAAAGAGCATCTTGGAGTGGCAGTGGCTCTCAGAAGTAAAGATGGGAAGAGGATCACCAATCCCCCTAATTCTGCGCCGACAAATAGTGGAGCAATATCAGAAAGGAGTTTGACAGTGTAAAATTGCAAAGAGTTTGAACATATCATCATCTACAGTGCATAATATCATCAAAAGATTCAGAGAATCTGGAAGAATCTCTGTGCGTAAGGGTCAAGGCCGGAAAACCATACTGGGTGCCCGTGATCTTCGGGCCCTTAGACGGCACTGCATCACATACAGGCATGCTTCTGTATTGGAAATCACAAAATGGGCTCAGGAATATTTCCAGAGAACATTATCTGTGGACACAATTCACCGTGCCATCCGCCGTTGCCAGCTAAAACTCTATAGTTCAAAGAAGAAGCCATATCTAAACATGATCCAGAAGCGCAGATGTCTTCTGTGGACCAAGGCTCATTTAAAATGGACTATGGCAAAGTGGAAAACTGTTCTGTGGTCAGATGAATCAAAATTTGAAGTTCTTTATGGAAATCGGGGACGCCGTGTCATTCGGACTAAAGAGGAGAAGGACAACCCAAGTTGTTATCAGCGCTCAGTTCAGAAGCCTGCATCTCTGATGGTATGGGGTTGCATTAGTGCATGTGGCATGGGCAGATTACACATCTGGAAAGACACCATCAATGCTGAAAGGTATATCCAGGTTCTAGAGCAACATATGCTCCCATCCAGATGACGTCTCTTTCAGGGAAGACCTTGCATTTTCCAACATGACAATGCCAAACCACATACTGCATCAATTACAGCATCATGGCTGAGTCCGGGTACTGAACTGGCCAGACTGCAGTCCAGATCTTTCACCCATAGAAAACATTTGGCGCATCATAAAACGGAAGATACGACAAAAAAGACCCAAGACAGTTGAGCAACTAGAATCCTACATTAGACAAGAATGGGTTAACATTCCTATCTCTAAACTTGAGCAACTTGTCTCCTCAGTCCCCAGACATTTACAGACTGTTGTAAAGAGAAAAGGGGATGTCTCACAGTGGTAAACATGGCCTTGTCCCAACTTTTTTGAGATGTGGTGTTATCAAATTTAAATTCACCTAATTTTTCTCTTTAAATGATACATTTTCTCAGTTTAAACATTTGATATGTCATCTATGTTCTATTCTGAATAAAATATGGAATTTTGAAACTTCCACATCATTGCATTCCGTTTTTATTTATAGTTTGTACTTTGTCCCAACTTTTTTGGAATCGGGGTTGTATATGCTTATGTAATTAATATTATATATGCTGATTTTCATGTATGTTTCAGTTAACAATGCCCAGAAGTGAGGACATTGCAATCCCATCATCGCTGTCAGGCCATTGTGCATGCTCAGTGATAAGGACATCCTGACACCTCCCACCACTCAGCAGGAGCAGGACAGCAGCTCGGAGTCAGAGTCAAAGTGTGTTTCAGTGCTCAAACTGTTGGGCTATTTAGTTGGGATTTTTTTTACAATGTAATAAAATGCGTTATTCCCTTATTACTTATGTTTTATTATTTGACGTTTGCATGGTAAATTAACATATACTCAAATAAAAACAGCAAATGAGGTGGTCTTCTTCCCTTCTACAAATGCTACACGCTACATGATCGGTTCCTTGGTTCCTCCCCAACATATATACCCAGAGTCTTGCCCCTCATGTCGCATGCAGGTCGTGTGCTCTGCATGCACACCACACGTAGGGATAGAAAGTGAGATGCACTTCTGTCTTGCGGGCCGCACAAATAACAAGTGTGGAATACTTGTGTAGTACTTCTGAGGCACTTCACTCATACAATGACCATGCGTCACTCATGCGTCTTACAGTCATCGCAAAAAGCCACTACTAGCCGCGCTGCTGACTTGGTTCAGGTGTACAAAAGGAGTATGGGTCCCGTACGTAGTGTATGCGTTCTTGATTTGTCACAAGACCCGTAGAATTTGCATGTACAGAACCAAAAGTCTCCATGGGCAGTCTGCGACCTTCTATGGTGCTGAACACACGCAACACACGAGCAAATCTCAAGCACGGTTTTGCCAATTTTTTTTTTTACCGTAGACCACCCATAGTAGCATGTATGGCGGGTTGTGAGTGAGGCTCAACTAACATTCTATTGACTTAAAAGAAATCCACGGGCTGCTGTTCATGCTCAACTTGTTCAATCTTTTTTAAGGAAATCTGTGTAGCTTGCATCTTGCCTCCCACAAATCTGGGCACTTCAGACAAAATGGGAATTCCAGACATAGACAATAATATTTTGCTCTCATAACCCATGGCTGAAGGAATGTCAGTGTTGAAAATACTAGTATGGGCCAAATTCAGCCCAATAATTATATATAAAAAAAATATATAGTGGTTTACACTCCTGTAGTGGGGAGCTGGCGATGCATGATTAGTGATATATTCACACTATTTCATTATCTGTATTTCAACAGATAATTAATAGTATATTTTGTAGATTGACTCACTGCTTAATTCCAAAACTTTTATCTTGGGATGTAATGTATTTATTTTGGGCTATTTGTGGTTCTCTTTGCATCTGTGTAAATATAACAAAGTCTCAAGTGTGTGTGCGCGCGCGCGTCTGCATACATGTGCGCGTTTGCGTGCTTGGTGCTTGGCTAGTACCCACCATTTTTTCTGGGGAAAAAAATACAGCTTTTATTAAAAATAAAAAAAACTAAAAGGTGTGCGTGTGCACATATTTTGTCTCACTGTCAGCTCCAGTAATATATACATGCTTAAATTTGTCTTATTTGCAAGTCAATAAAAGCATCTGCCAAGAAACAAAAGAAAATCTGCAATCTTATTATGCTAGATATTGTTATATTAATATTCTACTAATTTTGCCTTATAATATTGTTTGGCTGTATTTAACTCCAAATATGTGAATGCATGGCTAGGAAGCAGTGGTACTCACTATTACTTACTTGAATGGCTTCTCCCCAGTGTGGGTGCGGATGTGGTTGTTCAGTGTTGTGGCTCCGGCAAAAGCTCGGCCACAATAGCCACACTTGAAGGGCCGGTCACTGGAATGTGTTACAACGTGGTTGCGTAGCTCTGAAGGCTGGGCAAAGGACTGTGAACAGTGTCCACACTGATATGGTCTGGAAACACATACACACAAACACAGGAGTGCATCAGTAACAGCCCACTGCTGTTACCATGGCAGCATGACCTCTCATCAACAACAGGTCAAGGAACACAGTTTAGGCCATCTATCAATATTTTCACTTGCTCTGATGGTTAGGGTTTCCTCTGCTTTTTTGTTCACAAGTGTGTAGCTGCAGCCATAATGACCCCTGTTAATTATTAGCCCAGTTTCAGTTAATCATGGAGAGCTGATAACAAATCACCAATTTATTGACAAATTGGGACAACAAAGGAAAGCACTTACAGGCGTAATTGGATGAATTGACAATTCAACTGTGCCATCAATTACATTATGTATTTGGAGGGAGAGAGAGACATTGGCTCAAACATCTTGCATTTCATGCATTTTACTGAAATTTGTGACTGAAGTTTTTCTGTTGGGAGATGCATTGATTGTGAATATTTTAACATGATAAATATTTGGGGAGTATTTATTACAGCGGCACTTGTGATTAATGTCAACATATTGTTTATTGCCATACTGGGCCCTAGCACAGCACAATATAAATGGCCCACTGAACGGAGTCTGTACTGAAAACATACACAGGCCTTATATAAACTTATATAATATTGCAAAGATAATAAAACATGACTGTCATCTACCTGTACGTGTACAAAGATTGGTGTCCCTTTAGTAATAAGGCAGAGAATTTGACTTTTGGTTTGTTTGGAGTTCGTTAGAATTGGTGTTTGGGTGTTCATGGTGCAGATCAATATTTTAATTAATGGCTGTATAGAAGGCTTTGCCTATTAAAGGAATGTAACAAAATTAGGACACAGTGATGACTGGTGTAGTCAAACAAAAAAAAAAACAAGAAAAGTACTTTTTGTGGTTTAGTCCGCAACATATAAGCAAATCTTTCATGATGGTATACCCAAATAATTTATCCACCCTGAAATGTTCATTTAGAACAACAATCAATAAATATGTATAGGCCACATCCCATAAAGCATAGCTGAGAACATTTGAAAAAGATTCCCAGGGTCATTTATGGCTCTTGCTTCAACTCCAAATACCAACAGATCCAGATTCCCTTGTTCAGCTAAATTTTATCTGCACCCCAGGGTCATAAAGTTTAATATTGACAACCCTTCACATCGACTTCAACTCCTAGGGTATCCCAGCAACATTTTTCTTGTCTATGAATATTAGTTTATTGAATAAGTGGCATCTGTTTTCCTCTGCATCACCGTTAGAGTGGGTATTTCTTTGTGACAGCAGCAACTGATTTATAGGTTTGTATGCACCCAAGAAATATAGTGCTAAGCAAAAAATTTCCAATACATCCTGGGCCATATTTAATTAGGTTTAGAGATGTTACACACAGTAAATTCCAGAGTGGTCAGCAATGCAAAACTGTGTGCAAATTGTCGATTCTACACCCCTTATACAGTGATGCAGAGAAGTTACATTTATTCTATTTCTCATCCTCTCAAATATTGCGCTAGTCAGGAACCCTCTAATGAATGCCCGTAATTATGGTATAATATCTTCCTAATGTCTTTCACTATTTAAATACATGGTCAAGAATAGCAGCAGAGTTCTACTGCACAATATAAGTGAATAACCCTACACTTACTCACCTGTCTCATGTCTGGCCAGTCCGAAACAACTTACATGTAGGATTGCTACTGTAAGGCTGTAGACAGTATAGCCAGCGATGCGCATGAGCTGAGTATAACATCCAACTTATAGCTCATCTCCGTATAAGCTGTTCAGTAGGGTTATGACTGTGAAAGTGTTTTCAAAATTTCTACTTTCCTGATGTTGCATTTGGTGAACTTTTACTCATATATTACTTTTTTGAAGTTATTTTTATTGGGTCATGCAAAAACCTCCTGCACCCAACATCACCTCACTTTTGATAAATACATGTATATTAAATAAATAAATCATGATTATAAAATAAATTCATTGAAAGATGTGTAAAGTACTTTTATATAACAAATTGCTTAACAAAATTACAACAATTGTTAAGCAATTTATTGTTATATAAAAGTACTTTACACATCTTTCAATGAATTTATTTTATAATCATGATTTATTTATTTAATATACATGTATTTATCAAAAGTGAGGTGATGTTGAATGAGTCATACAGGGTTGATGAACTAGCTTTCATACAACAGCAGATAGAAGACCTTCAAGAAGCCAACAAGAAGAGTGACTATAACACCACTTGGAAAATCATCAACTTCATCTCTGGCCAGAATAGAAGAACTAACCCTAAGCTGAAGAAGCTAGACAGATCAGCTTCTACCAGTGATGGCGAGCTCCTTGCTGAATGGAGACAGTACTTCTCTGACTTACTTAATAATGACTGTGGATCACCAACAGCTGCTCTTCCACCACTCACTGATCAGGATCTATCCATATGTGTTGACCCACCCACTTTAGAGGAAATACAAAAGGCAATCAGAGGCATGAAGAATAATAAAGCTGTAGGCCTGGACTTTGCACTCACTGCCAAAGTCCTCCAAGGAGGGTGGAGACATAATGGCAAACATCACTCACAAATTCTGCATGGAAGTCTTCACAACACATATTCACATATTGTCTCTTTTTACCCGGACTATTTTTGCCATTTGTGTTTTTGTCCTGTTTGTTTACCTTTTTGCCATGCCCTTTTCTCTGGATTAAATCACCTTATTTATTGGATTACTGTCTGTGTTCTGCTTTTGGATCCTTATCTCACCACACCTCCACCACCCCTAACATTACCAATGTCATTGTTCCCTTGCCAAAGAAAGGGGATCTTAGCCTCATGACCAACTATAGAGGGATTACACTAATGTCTGTTGCTGCCAAGGTGTACAACAAGATACTGTTGATGAGAATAAGAGACCATGTGGATCCGCTATTAAGGAAAAACCAGGCTGGTTTCCACCCAGGCAGAAGTTGCACTCAGCAAATCCACACCCTGCGAAGGATCATGGAAGCCTTTGAAACCTACCAACTTCCACTGACTATCACTTTTAATGACTTTAAAAAGGCATTTGATTCCATCAACAGAAGTGTCATGTTCTCCATTCTTTGCCACTATGGCATCCCAGAGACCATTGTCAAAACCATCAGTGCACTCTACACCAACTCCAAGAGTGCTGTTATGGTGGATGGGAACATCTCTGACCCATTTCAGGTTACAACTGGGATACTGCAAGGATATGTTCTTGTTCCATTCTTATTTATTGTTGTTATTGACTTCTTAATGAAGAAATCAATGCAGAACACCGACTCTGGCGTAGTTACCCATCTTCGTCAATCTAGGAGACACCCTGCCAAAATCCTAAATGATCTAGATTTCGCTGACAACATTGCCTTGCTTGAGTCATTCATACCTAGAGCACAGGCACAACTTTCCAAATCAGCAGCTGAAGCAAAACAACGAGGTCTCATTGTCAGTGTTCCCAAGACCGAGTACATGACCATCACTGCAACCCACAGCCACCTCTGGAAGTATACGGACATCCAATAAACCATGTATCCAACTTTAAATACCTGGGATCCATGATGGCATCTAGTAATAGTGACCTAACCAGGTGAAAGGCACTTGCATGGACTGCTTTCTGGAAACTAGAAAAGATCTGGAGAAGCCCATCAATGGCCATTGCAACTAAAATCAAACTTTTCAACACCACCTGTGTGACAGTGCTTCTGTATGGATGTGAATCCTGGGTACTATCAGTCAACTTGGAAAAAAAGATAAATGCATTTGCCACTTGCCACATCCTGTTATAGAATCATGCTTAACATCAAATGCCTTGACTGTGTGAGCAATGCTCAGGTATACAAAATCACAAACACTCAGCCCCTCATCAACACTGTATGGTAGCATCAGCTATGCGTCCTTGGATATGCCCTTAGGATGCCAGAAGAAGAGCCATGCAGGAGGTACGCCCTCTATGTTCCAGCCCATGACAAAAGGTGTCCAGCCCGACAGAGGAAAAGCTATCTGAACTATATACAGAAACTGTTAGGGGACACAGAGGGCAATTTGCACCCTGAAGCAATTGCTGCATTGGCTGCAGATCGAAAGCAATGGATGGGACTTGTGGTCGCCTGCAAGAAAAATGCAGCCAAAGGAGGAGGAGGATGACTCATCTGGCTCATAATACACTTCTATTTAAAAAAAAAATGGTGAGAAACAGCAATTTGTCAAATGTTTTGTAGCCAAACCCTGCCTGTTTTCAAGTACAAGAATGTAAAAGCATGTTATGATTTTAACATAATGTGGTCATTGGGTTTTTACCCTCAGTAAGCTTGATACAGATCAAACTTTCAACTATGTATTGTTTTAGAAGCAATAATTTGATATAAAACTACTCCGATATATCCAGTGGCATTTTTATTGCAATGGCTAGGTTTATAGTGTTAACTCGTTAAAAAAAGTTGGAAAAAAACATCCAATTTCAAGGTTTTGATATTTTAAAAGTAAGCTCCATTAGATATTTGATGTTGCAAGTCAAGGAAGGTGATTAATTTCTTCAGTCAAACCAAACGTATTGGGCAAAATTTATAGGAACTGATATAATTACTTAAATTTCAGTATTTTAGAAATAATTATCATCATGTAAATATTCTTGGTGATGTTGCCAAGAGTATAACCCCCAGGAGGAACCACAGAAAAAAAACATATTCTCATAAACTATTAAACTAAACAAGAATGTGATCGGTGCAAAATGTATATGGTAGATTCTTCAGTGCATAACTGTTTGTTTGGGAAATAATAATATGAAAAACATATTCTGTTTCCCACCTACTATAATCCATGTCTAGTTAGTGTTCTTACTACATACGTATCATTCATTTTAACTAATGCTAAAATGCATAAGATTTATCTGTGGTGTCTATAATGCATGACAAGCATACATCAGTATAAACACAATCAAGAGACCATGTGGTGCATGCTGGCCCACAAATCTAACATTCAGATCAAATGACTTAGCTATGTATGTCCAGCATATAACCAGATGTTGAAACTGTTTAGTATCCCTGTGCTCTAGCTGTATGTGTTGATTTAAGTACTCCATAATGTTCCATTAGTTTGCTATTATTTAGCTACTACTGGCCTGAAGGGTGTGAGTTACCTGTCTGGGTTTTGTGTGCACACATGCATTTGCAGGAGAATGCGTTGTGTGAAGGTCTTGAAGCACTGGCCACACTTCCAGAGGTGCCAGTCGCTGAACTCACTGTTAAGCTGACTGGTGGATGTGGGACTGGCCAGGACCCGCTGGTTCTTGGTGTTCAGCTGGTTAAAGCCAGATTCTATATTGCCCACCTTGTCCAGGAGAGAGAAACTCCGTGAGCAGGGCGAGTGAGGGAAAACCATGGAGCGCTGCAGCATGGCAGATGAAGAGGATTTGGACATTTTGCTGAAAGGCTGCAGGCTTTCCTGTCGGGACATGGCCTCGATTACAGTAGATGGCACATTCACTGTTCAAAGAAACACAAATAATTGCAGAGTTGATTAGTCAGTATTTTGTACTAAATACTGTTACTTATTGAGTTCTTACTGTGTCAGTTACCAATAGCAGATCTACCATGACATGACATCGAAGTGAATAAATACACTTCATATTCATATAGTTTCATATTAAACTTTATATTCAGGAGGTCAGAGCTAGTTATCTCATACTCAGACATTACCATTTTCCACATTTTTTTGTAGTGCAACATGCTCAACTCACAAAAATAACATTACCAAGCTGTAAGATGAGAAGGGCTTGAGATTTCTTATTTAATAAAGCTAATGTATTCAATCAAAATTTAATGTTGGATGATGATCAAAATAAAGAAATGTGATTAGAGTTAGCATTAAAGTTAGGTTTCTCCAACAAAACATTTGGAGTAGTGTATTGCTGGGGTTAAGTTTAGATACAGAAGTCATTGTTGATCCCTGAACCATGTTTCAAGCTATTCTATCGGCTAATTATTTCTATTCATCTCTTTTACAGCCATTTGTTCCTTGTATCTTGTATCATCAATCCAGTAAGAATTGACACAATCCAAATTATCTGGAAACATTATTTGTGAAAGGTTATAGCGGACACAAGGATTGCTGTGTATAGTTTTTTATTATAATTTCACTTATATGAAATCAAGCCACATCTCTCACTCCTTATACTACCAAATTTTGCATGAGATCAGGTTGTTTTCATGATAACTGTGCCTTTTCATTGAAAATGCCTTCGAGAGTACAGACAAAATTACAAACCCCATTTCCAGAAAAGTTGGGATATTTTCCAAAATGCAATAAAAACAAAAAGCTTTGATTTGTTAATTCATGTGAACCTTTATTTAACTGACAACACTACAAAAAATAGATTTTCAGTAGTTTTACTGACCAGCTTAATTGTATTTTGATATAAATGAAGTTAGAATTTGATGCCTGCAGCACATCCAAAAAACTTGGGACTGAGGCATTATTACCTTTGTGTTACATCACCTTTCCTTTTAATAACACTTTTTAATTGTATGGGAACTGAGGATACTAATTGTTGCAGTTTTGCAATTGGAATGTTTGTCCATTCTTGCTTGATACAAGACTGCTCAAGGTCGCCGTTGTCTGATTCTCCTCTTCATGGTGCGCCATACATTCTCAATAGGAGACAGATCTGAACTGGCAGTAGGCCAGTCAAACACATGCACTCTATGTCTATGACGCCATGCTGTTGTAGCTCATGCAGAATGAGGCCTGGCATTGTCCTGCTGAAATAAGCATGGACTTCTCGAGCAGAGATGTTGCCAACTATATCTCTCTAAAATCCCAATATATGCCTCCACGTCAATGGTACCTTCACACACATGCAACTCACCCTTGCCATGGGCACTGATGCAACCCCACCCCATACTATCACAAATGCTGGGGTTTGTTTTTATTATTATTATTATTATTATTATTTGCACCTTTCTCTGATCACAAACTGGATGGTCATGTTCACCTTTGGCACAGAGAACTCAACAATGAGCGGCTTCCTCCTTGCCTAATAAAGTTTCAGGTTGCATTTCTGGATGCAGCGGCGGACTATGTTAAGTGACAGTGGTTTTCTGAAGTACTCCTGAGCCCATGTGGCTATATGTGTCACATTAGTATGACAGTTTCTCAGGCAGTGCTACCTGAGGGCTCAAAAGTCATGCACATACATCAGTGGTTTCCGACCTTGCCCTTTACACACTGAGATGTCTCCAAATTCCCTGAACCTTTCACAATATTATGTACTGTAGATTTTGAAAGACCTAAAGAATTGATGAACAATTCTCTCATGAATTTTGGCACAAAGGGATGCACCATGACCCATCCTTGCTTGCAAAGACTGAGCCTTTGGTGCATGCTCCTTTTATACCCTCACCTGTTACCAGTTAACCTGCTTATTGTGGAATCTTCCCAAATTGTGTTACTTGAATATCCTATAAACTTTTCAGTCTTATTTTGCCTTTGTCCCAACTTTTTTTGAGTGTGTTGCAGGCATTAAATTCTAACTTTGTTTATATTTACAAAATACAATTAAGCTGCTCAGTAAAACTATTAAAAATCTTTTCTTTTTACTTTTGTCAGTTAAATAAAGGTTCACATGAAATAACAAATCACAGATTTTTGTTTTTATTGCATTTTGGAAAATATCTCAACTTTTCTGTTGTATGTTTGTACATACAGCAAAACAAAATCCATTATATTACATTTCAGAAGTAATGCAATTTATATAAGTAAAATAATTAAATGCTTAGTTCCACAAAACACTTAATAAAGTTTTCTCAATTGTATTTTTTCTTGTACCAGGTATGTTCAAATACACAATTTCATCCATCTTTATTAATCTACTATTACCATAGAGATGAAAGAGTATTTGGCTTTATGATTTTTTTCTTCTTTTGGTTATAGAATTACATTGATCATATCATACTGTACATGTTGGAGAACAGTTTGGAGGGAAAGAGAGTTGTTTAAACAGAACAGCAACCAGACTAAAGTCATAAAATGTCTCTCATGTAAACAAGAAACTGTCAGAATCTGTCAGATATCCAGGCATTCCACTCGCCAACGGGCTCAACAAATACAAGACCTAACTGTATGGGGTAAATGTTCATTTATGCTGAGAAAATAATATTTTAAATCAAAAGGACTTGCAAATAAATTATGACTTGTACCATGAACTTTGGTGTAGGGACTAAAATGCAGTTGACCTCATATGCACTAACTCTTCTAATTTCTAACATCCACATGTGAAATATAAAGTAGGCTTTAGATGGCAGGTCCAAAAATGAAGACATGGAATTGGGTTCCACTCCTCTAAAAGTGATTGACTTACTATGAAGTCCTTGAAGGAAAACAAACTGTTTGGATGAACTCTGACTATAGTTAGAGTAAGTGCTAAGAATTGTATTGTTAAAAATTAATTCTTAAATATTTTTCAAGTAACTTCATGTTTCTTTCACTTAAAATTTATTTGTATTTGTTTAAAATACTTGGTAGAAGACAACATTTGTTCAGTTGGTCTCTTGAACTGAAGAAACAAAGGCTGTAAAGTACTGTGTCCTCATTACTAAATGTGTGCATATAATGTTATAGCACTGCTGATTTAGTAACTGAGTGTGCTTATAAGAATGGTGAGACTTACAGTTTTCATCCTGTGCAATACACTGCAGGGGGATGCCGAAGAAGGAGGTGTAACTATCATTGTACCAGACCAGAAGCTCTGTTCCTCGTGGAATATCCATACAAGCCCGGTAGAAAATACATGATCTGAAAATATGATTTTTTTTTTAAAAATATGACAGGATACAACTAAATAGAATACAGTCCAAGGATACAAATGAACAATTGAGAATGAAGGCCATCAGTGGTTCTTTGGGAGTCATGAGATTTTAATTTACAGTGATTTGATCAAAAGCTTAGAATCGTAACCATGTGGCTACAAGGGTCCAGTTACTATAGTATTTGTGTCAAAATTCACATTTTTTTCTTAGCTTCTTAAAACTCTCTAGGTTCAACCAAGTTAAACCTATGTGAATTATTGCACGTCACAATTTTCCAGCATTCAGTGAGCCTACATGTCACTACCTTCAGTCACATTATAATGCTTAATTTGTATGTTAATAGTGCAAAGACTAATACTCTTTGGTTTTCACATACTTTTATGTATAAACATTTGTAATACACAGAGAAGTTGTTCTCACATGTTCAGAGGGGCACTGGACTGGGAATTGGGGTGCACTACAAATATTTGATAATAAGCTCCTTTGGTCTCTGTAGAGCTACAGAGGCCTGTGAATTTTATTAATTCCTTTCACTGAGACACCAAAATAAAACAAGGGGTGAGCCCATAAATCAAAAACATATTGCAACCCATGAGAGAGAAAAAAATACACTATACCATGTACTTTATACCCTTGTAACAGTTCATCTCTCAGTTTGGCTTCACTTAACATAAACACTGGAGCACACAAATAAATGTACTCACACTAAATGACTCAGTTGGCTGCTGAAAGAGGGCTGTTTTTGGAGCAATGGGTGGTCTTGCGCATTTTCAGAGGAGGCTGAACAAGTGTAAACGAACACCATCTCTTACAATGTTGCCGTCACTTCCAAAATGTGCACAGAACTCCACACCAGCCAAGCACATCAAAGACCATTTTCCCCCTTCGTCTTGGATAACATTTCCAGTGCTGACATGTATTTAGTATTGTGGTTGGATGAGTCATAAAGACAACGGTGGGGCGTCCCCAGTGCAAGTGAAGTAAAGCACATGCCAATGGACATTATTGTCAAGACAAAACAAAACAGCCAGCTCAGGGTTGATCAATCACAAGTCGCTTTGAAGAGAATTCCATCTAGATATTGCAAATCATAACACTGGAACTCAATCCAGCTGACGGAGAAGACATTCCAATGTGCAGCGTGCACAGGGTTGAAAAAACTCCTAACAGCTAGAACTTGTATACACAATAGTGTAGGAAAGAGGGGAGTCTCACCTCTGAAGTTCCCTAAAGTAGTCCTCTTGAGTATACACCTATTTAAAGCACAAAAGGGTCACTGGGGCTTAATAGTGAAATGACACCAGGCAAAGTACTGTTTAAGTACACACTTCAAACACTTGAAGACACAAAGTGACACTGTGTAAAGCTAAATCCCACTGATGGTCATAGCTCAGAAGACTAATTCCAAATCATGGCCCCAAATTTCCTACTGACACTACAGTCACCAAAACCTCAAGCCATAATAATAGTGGCACTAAGAGGAGAGCAATAACACAGTGCCTGCTTATGGATATCAAAGCAAAATTATACCCAACCCTCACTGCTTATAGTCTAGACAGACAGTAGGCTATCCAATATCAACCTGAAAGTAATACATATATTCTTAATCCTGTTCAGCATGAAATCTCCTATACCATGGGAAATATGAATATGGGACACTTGTAGCTCAGTGTTTAAGGTTTTGTGCTAGTGATCTCCAGGATTTAAATTCAAATTCCAGGACTGTCAGACAGCCACTGATTGGACTTTATTTAGCCTTATTGTAAGTCACATTAGATAAAAGCATCTGCCAAATTCCATCCATTATCCATAACCGCTTATCCTGTGCAGGGTCGCGGGCAAGCTGGAGCCTATCCCCACTGACTATAGGCAAGAGGCAGGGTACACCCTGGACAAGTCACCAAATCATCACAGGGTTGACATATGGATTCAAACAACAATTAACACTCATACCTACAGTCAATTTAGAGCCACCAATTGACCTAACCTGCATGTCTTTGGACTGTGGGAGAAACCAGAGCACCCCCACACAGACACAGGGAGAACATGCAAACTCCACACAGAAAGGCCCCTGTCAGCCACTGGGCTCGAACCCAGAACCTTTTTGTTGTGAGGCAACAGTGCTAACTACTACACCACTGTGCCGCCAAAAACGCAATTATACTAAGCAAAAGGACATCATAAGGAATATGTCAAAAGTCTGTATATTACCTGTACTGAACCACTGTCATGTTTTGTTCCCCACAGTGTCTGGCACAGCGGATGTACCTCATCCAGCTTGACTTGCTTGGATCATTGCCATCAATAAAGTGCTGTAACGTGCCCTCCTGGTCATAGATCTAAAAGACAAACAAAGAACACAAAACACATACCCAATGTAATCAAAACCAGAAATACTTCACTTACCATTATGTAGCATGTTTGTTATTCACATGCTGATCCAAAAATATAACTATATACACAGATAGATTAAAAGCATTTATTATGCCTTTTTCTGGGAACAATGTGAAAAAAAAAGCTTTCTCATTTTGTATTTACCACACCAGATAGAACTGAACTGGTATCTTTCAACTAAATTTCTTTCTTTGATAAGGAAGATAATGTTGTAGTAATGATGACTTAAATTCCAAGATGCAGTGCTGAGCTAGAAAATATCATATAACAAATAACACATTAAACGCTAGTTTTATGCTCAAATACCCTTTTAAATCTGCATCAGAGCATTTCACAGACACTCATCTATGAATAAAATAATGCCTCATGTAACAAAAGCCATTCAGAGGTAAATTTTTTGAATGGATATTCAAAAAATTCATTTTAAATATTCCTTTTAAAAACACAGTTTGCTTTGGTGTCAATAAAATAATAGATATGGTTTCACATTATGAAGAAGAAAAAGCATGATTTCAAACTGCTAAATGTTACATTACCAAATGGAGTGTCTGGATTGTTTCCTTCCACTTCACTGAAGTGCTCAACATTGTTAAGTGTTCAACATTGCCAGAGGCTACAAATGTTCAATCTTCAAAATATGCTATGTCAGAGGAAGTGTCAGTTAGACACTTATGTCAGTTAGAACATTTCTTTCAGTCAGAGAAAGTCTATTTCCAATATTATGGTCAAACACAAACAGAAAGCCACAATATCTCCGTATAGCCATATATCAGCATCTCTATCTAAACTACTATCCATCCAACTCCCAGTACAGAAATAAGAGACCTTCTGCCTTGTCACTGGAGCAAGCCTGAATGGATGGGATTTAGAGACCCCTCTGACCTCACTGAGCCCCTGACATCCAGTTTGTCTGCACTCATTCCCCTTTCTTATCCTCGTGGCTTTTTAGTGAACCTCCACCGCCTCTGACAGCATGATAGAATGCTTGGACACTGCTTACAGCAAAGCAGTTTGTTACACAAGCCCTGAGCCTAACCTTCCAGCTGCTTTATCGAAAAAGAGACACTTTATTTATAGATTGTTTAGGTCTGACTAGATAAATATCACAACCAATATAACATATCAAGTAAGTATGATGCAAAAGAGCAAGCTTATATAGTGGAAATGATACTTTTGAAAGGATTTGTTTAGATTACATACCCAGTATTTAAAAAAAAAATCTCTGTGGAAAACAAGGCATTGTAAAAATTTTGATTACTTCAAACACATTTCTGTAATTCCTGATGTCAGCCTAATGTCCTGCAATATTATGAAACAAACTGGCTATTTTTTAGCCAAGATGTTCTATGATGTATCAAATACCTTGAGTCATTGTGTTACACTTAGTAGTGCTCTGTGACATGTTTAGGCACATGTGGTCATGTTGAATAACAATACAAATGTATTATAAAATCAGTGCTGGCCATAACAAAAAGTTCAGCCTTCACACCACAGTAGGCAATGAAAGAACACAGGATGCAGTGGATGCCACACAAATACATGTGAATCGACACACATTACAATAAGTCAATGTGGAAAACAGGGCATTTGAAGCTAGAGATACCCCAAAGTCTTCTGCTTTACACACACACACACACACATCATATATATATATATATATATATATATATATATATATATATATATATATATATATATATATATATACAGTGGTGCTTGAAAGTTTGTGAACCCCTTAGAATTTTGTATATTTCTGCATAAATATGACCTAAAACATCATCAGATTTTCACACAAGTCCTAAAAGTAGACAAAGAGAACCCAGTTAAATTAATGAGACAAAAATATTATACTTGGTCATTTATTTATTAAGGAAAATGATCCGATATTACATATCTGTGAGTGGCAAAAGTATGTGAACCTCTAGGATTAGCAGTTAATTTGAAGGTGAAATTAGAGTCAGGTGTTTTCAATCAATGGGATGACAATCAGGTGTGAGTGGGCCCCCTGTTTTATTTAAGGAACAGGGATCTATAAAAGTCTGATCTTCAAAATACATGTTTGTGGAAGTGTTTCATGGCACGAACAAAGGAGATTTCTGAGGACCTCAGAAAAAGTGTTGTTGATGCTCATCAGACTGGAAAAGGTTACAAAACCATCTCTAAAGAGTTTGGACTCCACCAATCCACAGTCAGACAGATTGTGTACAAATGGAGGAAATTCAAGACCATTGCTGCCCTCCTTAGGAGTAGTCGATCAACAAACATCAGCCAAAGAGCAAGGCGTGTAATAGTCGGCAAGGTCACAAAGGACCCCAGGGTAACTTCTAAGCAACTGAAGGCCTCGCTCACATTGTTCATGAGTCCACCATCAGGAGAACACTGAACAACAATGGTGTGCATGGCAGGGTTGCAAGGAGAAAGCCACTGCTCTCCACAAAGAACATTGCTGCTCATCTACAGTTTGCTAAGGATCAAGTGGACAAGCCAGGAGGCTATTGGAAAAATGTTTTGTGGATGGATGAGACCAAAATAGAACTTTTTGGTTTAAATGAGAAACGTTATGTTTGGAGAAAGGAAAACACTGCATTCCAGCATAAGAATCTTATCCCATCTGTGAAACATGGTGGTGGTAGTATCATGGTTTTAGCCTGTTTTGCTGCATCTGGGCCAGGACAGCTTGCCATCATTGATGGAACAATGAATTCTGAATTATACCAGTGAATTCTAAAGGAAAATGTCAGGACATCTGTCCATGAACTGAATCTCAAGAGAAGGTGGGTCATGCAGCAAGACAACGACCCTAAGCACACAAGTCGTTCTACCAAAGAATGGTTAAAGAAGAATAAAGTTAATTTTTTGGAATGGCCAAGTCAAAGTCCTGACCTTAATCCAATCGAAATGTTGTGGAAGGACCTGAAGCGAGCAGTTCATGTGAGCAAGCCCACCAACATCCCAGAGTTGAAGCTGTTCTGTACGGCGGAATGGGCTAAAATCCCTCCAAGTGCAGGACTGATCAACAGTTACCGGAAATGTTTAGTTGCAGTTATTGCTGCACAAGGGGGTCACACCAGATACTGAAAGCAAAGTTTCACATACTTTTGCCACTCACAGATATGTAATATTGGATCATTTTCCTCAATAAATAAATCACCAAGTATCATATTTTTGTCTCATTTGTTTAACTTGTGTTCTCTTTATCTACTTTTAGGACTTGTGTGAAAATCTGATGATGTTTTAGGTCATATTTATGCAGAAATATAGAAAATTCTAAAGGGTTCACAAACTTTCAAGCAACACTATATATATATATATATATATATATATATGGCGGCACGGTGGTGTAGTGGTTAGCTCTGTCACCTCACAGCAAGAAGGTCCGGGTTCGAGCCCCGTGGCCAGCGAGGGCCTTTCTGTGCAGAGTTTGCATGTTCTCCCCATGTCCACATGGGTGTGCTCCGGTTTCCCCCACAGTCCAAAGACATGCAGGTTAGGTTAACTGGTGACTCTAAATTGACCATGAATGTGAGTGTGAATGGTTGTCTGTGTCTATTGCCGCTTTTCCACTACAAACGCGGCTGAGCCGTGCCGTGCTGAGTCGAGCTGAGTCGGGCTGAGCGGGGCTATTGAAGTTGCATTTCGACTACAACCGCGCTGAACCGTGCTGGCTGGAAGTGGGTGGACACATTGGGTGGAGTTAGCGAAAGTGGGTGGACGTCACGTGATGTCGTTAAGCAGCGCAAACAGTGACATCAGTGACAGTGGTGGAACAAGTCAGAGCCGGGCCGGGGGCGGGGCAAATGACCGGGCCCTTTATTAAAGCTTATCATAACATCATTTTAGGTTACAAAATGTCCGCAACTGCGGTGTTTACCAATTTCAACACTACCGGGTGCAACTATGTTATTTAGTAGTACATCAAGTCCTTCAAACGAACATGTAACTCAGAAACAAAAAACATTAGGATACTGTACATGGCTCATAATAAAACATCAATAGCCTATACTGCGCACATTATTTGAAGGGCATACGAATGAGCGCTCAGAGGTTGCAACGGTGACAGGAAGAGTCAGAAATAAAAGGAGGGCGGTGCAAACCTCACTGAATGCACTGTGTTTACCAATTTCAACACTCCGGGGTGCAACTATGTTATTTTGTACATTAAGTCCTTCAAACGAACATGTAACTCAAACAAAAAAACATTCGGCGACATACTGTACATGGCTCATAATAAAACATCAATAGCCTACTGCGCGCATTATTTGAAGGGCATACGACGAGCCTTGCGCTCCGCGAACTCGTGCACGATGCTCTGTATGTCACTGATTCAGTGATCTTTTAAGCGGTAGTCTCACGACCCGGATAGTAAACAATAAACATGGAGGACATGGAGTCGTTAGTGTTGCTGGTCTTGGTGTTGTGGCTTGTTGTCACCGACAACGCCAACAGATACTGGCAAGAGCGTATAGATGAGGCGAGGCGCATAAGGCTTCAGAAATTCTCATAATTCATAATTATTCTTCTTCCGGGTTTGCGGTGTTTACAGATCCCAGCGCGCTCGCGGGGCGTGTGTGGGCATGTGAGGACACTCCTCCTCACCAATCAGTGCACAGGGGAGTGTCTGCTCACGCCCCCAGCCTCACTCGGCACGGTTTGGCTCGCTTTAGCCCCACTCCAAAACGGTGCGAGTTTTAGGGGCTAAGCAGGGCTGAAACGAGCTGAGTCGTGCTGGTTTTTGGTAGTCGAAACGCGAGCCGTGTCGGGCTGAAGTGAGCTGAAGCGAGCTGAAGTGAGCTGAAAAAGGGTAGTGGAAAAGGGCCATATGTGTCAGCCCTGTGATGACCTGATGACTTGTCCAGGGTGTACCCCACCTTTCGCCCATAGTCAGCTGGGATAGGCTCCAGCTTGCCTGCGACCCTGTAGAACAGGATAAAGCGGCTAGAGATAATGAGATGAGAATGAGATATATAATTTATTTATTCATTCACTCTATCCACAGTGACTGGATAGGAGCAATCGTGCGCTCTGATTGGCTACTCTACTCCTAGAATATCTGCTCATATACCGTGAATAGAAGAAAAACAAAATGGCGGTGCGCATCAAGTCAGATATATCACTTTGTTATAAAGTATTTAAAAGAAACAGAAATAGCTAAATAAAAGAATATAGTTCTCCCCCCCCCCCACACACACACACAACATCTGCTCCACACTCCAACCCAGTCAGTGGTGGTAATGCACCTTTAAGTTGGTTTGCCAACCCTCAATAAAAAGGAGAAAAGAAAATGGCAGACCATGCTACTGAACCAACCAAGGACGAAATAAAAACAGTACTCGAAAACAAAACCCCTAAAAATACAAAAAAAAGGCAACAAAATATGGAATAAAAGGTTTTTTTTATTGGTAAGAACATTTCTTTTTTATTTTTCAATAATTATTATTATAGCATTTTTCACTGGTTTGTTTACATTCTAAGCAGAAATTATTTTTGTCGGCTGTTTTGTATGAAGTTTTTGTGTATCAAATTTGCGAAAAATAAAAATGCTCTGTTTCTGGGTGGCACGGTGGTGTAGTGGTTAGCACTGTTGCCTCACAGCAAGAAGGTTCTGGGTTCGAGCCCAGCAGCCGACGAGGGCCTTTCTGTGTGTGTGTTCTCCCCGTGTCTGCATGGGTTTCCTCCAGGTGCTCCAGTTTCCCCCACAGTCCAAAGACATGCAGGTTAGGTTAATTGGTGGCTCTAAGTTGACTGTAGGTGTGAGTGTGAATGGTTGTTTGTCTCTGTGTCAGCCTTGCGATGACCTGGCAACTTGTCCAGGGTGTACCCTGCCTTTTGCCCAGAGTCAGCTGGGATAGGCTCCAGCTTGCCTGCCACCCTGTACAGGATAAGCGGCTATGGATGGATGGATGGATGCTCTGTTTCTCAAAATCCAGTGAATGTGGATTGAATAAAACAGTTATTCCACTCAGTCTCGACATACGTGGTTTATAGTTATCAGTGCATATATGACTGAATTTTGTGATATATATATATATGAGACAGAGAGAGTGACAATTTGATAGAAAAATTGGTGGTTCTGGTGTAGGAGGAATTTTGCTGGCATACTTTGGGTCCACTTGCCCAGTTAGGGGGAAAGGTCACTGCAAGTCAATACATCATAGATGCGACCGATCACCTTACACTTGATGAGTAGCCTATGCAGACTATGTAAATTATATGTTACGGCCTTCTCAGTAGACTAAATAGAAGCACATGCACGCAAAATGATCTTTTCTCTCATGTATATTTAGGCTATCTGAAGTAGAACCACAGGGCAATTAACCATGGAGAAAAGGCTCGCGCAACTGTCTGTTTTGCGCATGTCCGCCTTTAGCATTTTCATGTAAACCAATGGGAACCAAACGGAGATGTGGATTTGCCGGATTCATGCGCTCTACATTGTTCCCTTGTTCTGGCACAAGAGTCATTACGCTAAGGACTTCATCTGCTGTTTCACACCACGATTTTTAAACTGCAGACTTAATGCACAGAGCATTTAGTAGGTGGTCCCACGATTTACCTGATAAGCTGCAACCTTGGGCTAGTAAATGCGAAACATTAATTCACTACGAGCACATTTTGTGGCCGCATCATGTTGAGTGTTGAACATTGCCGCATACGTTACCCTTTATGTTGGAATTTTCTTTAATTTGTCACCCCCTGTATATGGCTTCCTTCTGGCACCACAGCATTCATTCTGTCTTTGATTTTCTGCTTTACACTTACTGAGCAAGTATATTGTATCATTTTACTTTTAAAAATAAAATGTAGATTACACTTTGTCTTTCCAAACGCGTAGGAGCCTTTAAATGTCAGCTTTTCATATACAGAATGATTCAGACATTGTTTGTTTGTTTGTTTGTTTGTTTGTTTGTTTGTTTGTTTGTTTGTTTGTTTGTTTTATTTCACTTTTTAGTTATCCTGGTGAGCTGCTATTTGGTTTGCAAGCTGTTATTTAAAAAAAAAATAACAGGAACATACTGGTACAGGCAATAAAACAGACTAGAAACTAAAGAAGCACATAGATATTGTTCTCAAGCAAGATTTAGTATTTATTATTTAGTTTATATCCTCTGTATTCATTTCTCTTCCATCTGTCCTCACATAGAAAGTATTCTCGATTTTTTGGACCCATTTCTTTTTACTCAGCTTTCAGTTGGGTAGTATAACTCAACCAGATGCATTGTTTCACTCACAAAAAATGTTTGTGGAATGGATTGTTTATGTTGTGCTCTTATGTCATAGCATTAAAAGATTATTTGTGTGCGGCATTGTATTTCACAGTTCAATGTAATATGTTCATCTGGGTTTTATCAGAATGTGATTCCAGTGCCTGGATTATTTTAGTGCACTATTTCATTCTAAAATTATGCGTACATGCTGCGTATCTTTTAATAAACTGCTTATAAGCACTTGATGTTATAAATAGAAGAGGTAGCTAAGGTTTCATAGAAGCCTACTGCATAGTTCTTGGATTGCATTTGAAAAAGAAATTGAATTGATTGCTTTTCATGTGTTGACCCAAAGAATGCATAATATATGGAAAACCTGGGTGGAAAACACACTTTGATTGATAGGTGCCCTAATACAGTGAGTGAAGTTACAGCTCTAAGTAAGAATTACAGTAAATGCCCTATAAAAGCAATTTATGTCATCTTTAGTCCTGCCTCTGCACCTGACTTTGCTCCAGCTGAGCCATGGTTCTAATTACACATCAGAAAACCTAACTACCACAAATTGAAGAGCATAAATCAGTGATAAATGCAACAAATAAGCACAAGTCAAAAGCTAAAATAAATGGGGAAAATAGATTGACATAAGATTTTTTTCATATATAATCTTCATTAAATTGTCCCCATGAAAAAATGTATTAATTTCTGACCATATCTGATCTCTGAATGTCTCTGCATGCTAAATAGCCTCTGGTGTAATGACATTATTGAGGAGGGTCAGTTCATTGCAGAAGTGAACTGTGTCAATAGGTTTGCTGCAATTGTCTATAACTTGGGGTAAAATCAATTTTGTAAATGATTGCAATAATCAGGGAAATTGCGTGGTTTATAAATATACTCATATGGGATTTTAATGGGGCTGAACAGGTAGTGCTAATAATCTGTGTAGCTCATCTAGCCATTGATTTGGGCTGGTGGTGTCCTGTCACTGCCTTACTTACTGTTCAATGTCTTTCGGACCGACATTTACAGCACACTGATTGGACCCTGTCACTGATCAAATGCTATAAATTGTCCTTGAACAGCTGTTCATCGATAGCTGAGCCATGGAGAAAGATAGCAAGAGGGGTAGAGAGACACTCAGGCCCAACTAATCCTAGCTGAGAGTCGCTTGACCTCTTGCCCTTATTATGGTGAGTAAATCAGGGCCCTCTGGCCATTAAGCTCCGAGCTGAAAGAACCTTCATCCCAGTGGCACAGGGAGCACTGAAAAAGTCTGTGTGAGTCTGGAGCATGGAACACTATGTGTAATGGAACTGGCATGCCTTATCTGAGGAAACACTTAGCAGCCATCGGCTGAACGGGATGAGGGCATGTAAGTGGTACAGCTGAGAGGGGATGCAGTGTGCCTGTGATAGTGTGGTTCTGGTATCTGTTCACAAAAACACCTTCTGGTAGATGTTTACCTTTTCAGTTTGTCCTGTTAGCGCAAGTGGTCTCATTTTTCTCAATAAATGTCATGTAATACAGTGAGGATGCATTTAATGATTCAGGAAACTTTGGAAAGTTTAAATGCAGAACTAAAAAAGAACACAATGAATACCAAGGAGTACTTAAACTGCACTATGCAATTATTCTATTATATATAACTAGTAAAGCAAGCAAAAAAAAAAAAACAACAGTTTTTAATAGTTTTTTTAAGGGATGGGGGTTTTGTCCACATTAAACTCTCAGGATATTTTGTCTGAATGATTGCAGAGAGTATGAATAATATAACTGTGGGTTCACATTCCAGAAAATGATGTACTTATTAGATAGACAATGTATAATGAGTTAAACATGTTTAGTTGTCAGTGTTTCAACACATAGTTGCAAGTTTGAGTCACAAATGAAGCTAATAAAATAATAGACTACACAAACCTAAAAATAGAAGAAAAGAAAGCACAAACAAAACATTCTAATCTAAACACTGTAAGAAGTGGTAGTAATACTTAATCTCATTCCTGGATATGGTGGATGAAAATAAAATGTAAGAATGTAATGGAAACTGAATGGGTGCAGGAAGACATACTAGCATGGTTTACTTCCAAATGAAACCTATTTGCTACTACTACTACTACTACTACTACTACTACTACTACTACTACTACTACTTCCAAATGAAACCTATTTGCTACTACTACTACTACTACTACTACTACTACTACTACTACTACTTCCAAATGAAACCTATTTGCTACTACTACTACTACTACTACTACTTCCAAATGAAACCTATTTGCTACTACTACTACTACTACTACTACTACTAATAATAATGGCTCTAAAACTGTTTACCTTTTAGATCCGGATACATTTCAAATAAAATTGTTCCACCATCAGTGTGCTTTCTCACACAACAGAGCCCTGGATCAAGGGGTAAATGGAGCATAAAATAACTTAAATGACAAATTATGGAGCTTTCTATGTCAGTGAACTGACATTAAACATGTCACTCCTCATTCTGGCACACAGAAAATAAAAATAATTATCCTGGCCTGTGGCCTAGGCACTTTATTATTACTCAAGAACACCCACTGGTGCATGCCAATGATGATATCATTGTGGACCGTCATGTTCACACAATGATAGTTCATACAGTTGTATTGCCAGTGACCCCCTGACCACTAGTGCAAAATATTATTTCTATCAGTTAATCCCTCAGCACCTGGCCTGATCAATCTAAACAAGTCCTAATCTCCAATATTTGTGTCTGCATTGACTTACTATTTTCATACATTAATCTGAACCCCTATCATTTCAATGGTCTTACATAAATATTTCCTGTAAAAATGCTCTAAGTATTTCTACATTTCAGGATAACAGAGTTTTGTGTATTTTATACCGATGAACAATATGTAGGACTAGAAGGTTAAAAAAAAAAATCATTCAGTTTAGGTAGTGCATTACTTTAGTGTTAACTAAATCTATTTTGTATTCAACATTTTATCACCATATACAATTAAAATGCTGATTTTAAAGTACAGATGTCTGTAAAAATGAAAATGTCATGGCTGCACTGAACAGAAAAGAAAGCAAAGCACAAATAGTTTTGTCAGAGCATCAATATTCAAGTACTCTGAGGTATAGTGCTATCTTTACTATGCAATAATAATGCACATTTAGTATCTAACAGATTTAGGATTTAACTAAAGGAAAATGAGTTGTCAAAAGATTTATTTGAAGCATCAGACCCCATTCCACATACTGTACAGTTTCAACATTACCCATTATATAGTGAATGTAACGAATAGTGGTAATGGAATTTATAGATGATAAATATTACTGACTGTATTCAATATTGCTCAAAATCGAGGTCTTATGGGAGTCCTGAAAGCAGTGTGCATAATATTATTTGATCAAAAAATATTTGAGCCTTGGCATGGACATTCAACAGACAAGTTCCTGAAAAACCCTGGGTGAAACAGAGTCTGCTGGGAAAATTTATAGTCTTATAGATCACAGATAGTAGAAACATAAAAAACACCCCCAGTATGAACAAAATGAAAATGGACAAGAACCCAGTGTTTTGAATCTCAAGAGATATATTCAGGCTCTGCACAACACAGACACCATGAACAAATTCTAGAAAAAATGTAGAATAGTTAGTGTATATGGTTGCATATGTAGCTAGTTTAAATGTGTCTTAAGCTCCTTTAGAAAAGGAATAATACACATACAATTAATTAAAGACTACACAAGAATATTCAGAATATGGTCACACAAGTTTAGTGTCATGCTAAAGCTGGAAAAAAAAAAAGAGAACTAGCCCACATGGTTCTGTTTAATATCTTTGATTAATTTTGTTTTTGTCACAAAGGTGTCATATAGTGCAGCAAGCATTTTTGATATGGTGAAGGTAATGTGAGTCACATTTTAAGTATTTGATAGAATACTTTATAGCATTTTAGAAATGCATGACAATGTGACAGCATACTGAATGGTATTTCTCGGGAGATGGGTCACCAAGGATAAAAATAAGTCTCATAATACCTGAAGTCACCTTATTTATGTAATTCTTTTTTGACATTTGAAGTTATGCAGTGCAGATAATCATGACATGAGAATACTGTATATAACAGTAATATCATTCAAGTATTTTAGTGAAATAACTTAAGAAATGTTAGCCCAGTGCACTAAACACAATCTCAAGTACCATTTCCCAAGATTAACTCATGATTAATTTTCCACACAACCAGGACATTTTAAAGTTAAACACTGTTCCTGTCGCTTTTTAGCTTGATATCAAAAACACACAATCATGAGAATTAAGTGAGCCGCAATCACAGCAAAGAGTGATTCTGTAGTTTGCACTTTATCAACAGTGATTGAATAGTTCAACATCTTATACCCCTAAATGAAAGAGATCTCCTTCACTAGTATGGCATGGAATATTTGGTTAGTTTCTTTCCCTCACCCACCTCAGTTCTGTTTAAGCTGCTGGAATTTTTACAGCCCTCCTTGGCCAAGCAAGTGTTTAAAATGGCGTCACACAGAACATATATAACAAGTAATAGTGTTCCATTTTGTCTGTGTGGGCCTCAACAACAGCAGGCCTGTATTTAAATGGAGAGAGCCATAGCACACCAATAACAAACTTTGCACCAATATCTCAAAAGCAGCATCCTTAAGCAGTTATCAGTTTGTGTTGATCTATATTAGAGAGCTGTTCTCATGTTGCAACTACTTGCCATGCAAGAAGATAAATTGTATTTGTCCATGTCTATAATTAGATAATCTGGGAAACGATAGCTTGTAAATGTGTCTGAGTGATGATAGTTTATGTCTCAGCTAAACCACAGTTCTGGATTCTCAGCTGAATGGCAATTCACTCTCAGTATCTCTGGCTCTCTTTCTCCCTCCTTCTCTGCCTCATCGCTCTTGTCGGTTGGTCATCTTTAAGAGCTGTGACCTTTATTTCTGTGTGTGCATGGGGTTTTTCACCCTTCATTTCCTCTCTTTACACTGTGCGAATCCCAACATTTAAAGTATTTTCTTAAATGCTGTGAAGTATGGATGCATTTTAAAGTTCCTGCAAATTCATTTTACTCATTATTTATTAGTCATTACAATTTATCACATCCATAAAGCCTTTCAACCATATGAATCATGTCTAGAAATTTTACATCAAATTGAATGAATTTGTAGAATTTTCAAGACGTTTTGCATCTCATCAGTCCAAAGTCAGCAAAATTTCACAGCAGTTTGGGAAAACTGGAAAAAGAAAATACTAACCTCCCATAAGTGTCTTGTGTTGCACACCGCTCCAGACTGCACCTTCTCCAGCATAAGAGGAATACCCTGAAAAGGCCCAATCCAAGTGCCCTGTGGTATGCGCTGGGCAGCACAGATACCATAGCCCAGGCCTGGAACTGTGCTGGTGCAGAGGCAGACTTCACGGGGTAGATCACGGAGCCATTCGGGAACCTCGGGAAGTGGCACAGCAGTTGATGCACTACTTGTCCCTACCAGGCGCCGCAGTGAGTGCAGGGGCCCATGCATAGGGCACTCACCGTTCCGGTTATCTGCACACATGTCACAGCCTGCAGGATAGTGCAGTGTGAGAGAGTGTTACTCATCTCAGAACCCAGATGAGACCCTAATACTAAAATTATTGACTAATTACTACTCCCACTACTACTTCCTCCAACAGTTGTATGATAAAACATTTGTCTATTGGTGGTCAATGACAGAAACAAGTATTATTGAGAATTAACAGCTCAGGCTTGAAATAAAATACATTTTGTTTTCAGTTGACATGTTATTGTCTCTGCTATTATTATTATTATTATTATTATTATTATTATTATTATTATTATTATTATTATTATTATAGCAAGTGTATATTTTTAATGAAATCCAATACATGTAAAATATTATTCTTGGTCAAGTTCAAGTTTAACCCCTCTGGCAATACCGCACTATTACACTGTTTACGTATAATATTTAATGTCTATAGCATAAATCTGAATGAAGAAAATTTCCAAATCCACACAAAATACATGTCGTACAGACTAAGGGGAAATTAATGTTTTATTTGATATTTACTAATTAGTCGCTATGGACATGAATAGCTGCAATTAGACCAAGCTTTAGGATAGTAATGTTCATCATGTTAATATGATGGACATTAACTGCTCTGAAAGCTCATATTACACAAATTAAGCCACGGTTTTTTAAATGTATGTTCCCGCTGTAATCCGCGCTCTTTATAAATGAGCCCAAGCAATGTGAAATATGGGCGAGAGAATAGCAAATGTAGATAAAGCAGTCCTGCTGGCCCCGGGAGACTCCCATATAGCGCGGTGGGATGATGAATAGCGGCCGATGGGATAGATCGATCTCTGATCCACACTCACTCCACTCTCTTCTACAAAACTATACAGCAATTAATTGTGGCTTGTCCCCCCCTCCTCCATGCCTCATCTCCTCGTGGCACGTATCGACGGAGATTACTGCTGATGGGCTGTTTTATCACCTTAAATAAACAGTCACCACATTTTCAAACTAGGCTTTAATATGGTTATTTCCCCTCCATGAATGTTAGGTTATTAAGCTTGTTTTCCTGATTGCATGCAATTATAGACAATTATAATTACTACAGGAGGGAACAGACTGCTACATGACAAATACGATACGAATTTGGAAAGATTCGTTAATGAACGGAAAATTAAAATGCTTTAATTATCAAGGATTGATGGGTCTAATCAGTTCATGACCTAAAAGTTATTAGTCAATTAACTTAATCTTATTCTGTTTGAACGAATGTGAAGACAATTGCATAGAATGAAATGAGGATTTTGTTAATTTTATATATAAAACTAGTCTATTATTAATTATTAAAGCCTAATGACTGCTTGTTGGATTAACAGTGTTCGTGTGTCTATTGTAGATATTATTTCAGCACTGATTAATTTGGTGTGCATGTTCTCGATATCCCCTTTGACAACTTTTTTGTTTGATGGGCTGAAAATAAAAGTCACCAATAAATCATGTGACGTGGCCTGTAGGCGTTGTGGATGCGCACGCAGCTGCCCGTTATTTCATTCAATCAAGAAGAAAGAAAAAAGAAGCATTTCTAAAAAAAAAAAAAAACATATTTCGCACTTAATTGGGCTTTTAATTTTTTTTTCATATTGTTACATTTGCCGGTAAATTGTTTGCTCCGTTTTGTAACGCTTTTGTGCATTTTTAAATTAATTTTACAAAGTTTTAGTTACTATTACATATAAGGCGTTACAAATGAGCCCTCACAAGTGATGATCACGCAGCAAAAGCTACACAGCTGAATGAATTATTACAGTGTTTACTTAGATAAGTGTTTCAGTGCTGAATTTTAACAGATGCGGGTTTTTTTTAAAGTAATTCCCTATTTTAAATAACTTTTACAAGGTTTAGGCTTCTTGTGTCCAGATAATCTGGAGATAATGATACTGTACTGGATATTTTGCTGTGTATCTTAGTGAATATATAATATTGCTGTTTGTTAAATGTAGGCCTTAAATATAATTGATATATGGGTAAATATCAGGCGCGTGTAAGTGTTTGTGTGTACAGTGTAGGGCACGATCAAGCGGCCCCTACTTTAATCTGGGCATACTTATTTGTACGTACGGTTATTGAGATCACTGATGTGATTGTTCAGTGGGATAATCTCCATCCTCTGCTGTCCATATAGATAGTAGTCCAGTTCCTCTGAGGTCAGCTTCAACCGGGACGCTTTGTCGTTAAAGTTGGACTGCAGGCAAAGTTCCTTGGACTGAGACGCGCCGCTGTTTTCGGCCGGTGGAACCTCGGTGCACAGCGTGTGTCCGAATAGCGCGAGCTGTGGCGCGGAGAGCTGCGATAAGCCCGTGAGCGCGGACACGGCAGGAGCGCACGACGAGCTCGAGGACGGTGTTAAAGCAGCTGAGGCGGCGGTGGTGGAGGAAATTAAAGTGGTTCTCTGGCGGAGGCTTTCCGCCGCTACAGGCGCTCGGTCGGGCGCCGGGATTTGCGGAATCGCGCAGTTCTTCAGCTGACTCTGTGGGAAAAGCTGCTGCCAGTGCTGAAGGTAAGTCGGATCCACTTTGAGGAAAGCAGAACCGCTCTGATCCCCCGGCTTCAGCATTTCCAACTGCAACTACATAATAAAAAACACGAGTGCTGATGAGATTTTGTATGCTTGTTTAATGACTTCCATACACTTACCTGATGTAGGTTAGTTAGCAAAATCTCATAACTTTCCACTTGAGTGAGATGTGCCAACGTAAAATCTATGTTAGTTCACAATGCTTTTTACAGAAAAAAAAAAAAAAACCACACAGAACTTATGGGGATAAAAAGGTATCCGAAGTGGATTTGATGAACGTATGCTTTTCAGACTTCTGTGGTGCTTCTGGACTGTACACATCTTCTGAGTCAGAAATCAAATCGCCTTCTTCCTTCAAAACCACGCAGAGATGTAACAGCGCAACACTTACCTTAGTAGCCCAAGCGAGATGATCAGAGCCGACGACTGTCAACTGCGATTCCTGAACGTTTATACCATAACGGTCCTGACCGCCGAGACACTTGGTGAAGTCTGTGGATGGAGAAAAGAGAAGCGGTCATCTCTTCTTCTCTCTCTCCCTCTGCCCTCCTTCTACTGTAGCGGAGCACGTGGGTTGGACACCAGAACGGGGCAGACGGACAGAAGGGGGGTCGAGCTGGCACGAAAAATTAACGCAACACGTCTTTGTGAAAGTATTCGCTTCTTTAGGTCCTATACGTGCAACAGGACCGTTTTGGTTTATTGTTTAGTTTATTGTTCAAATTAATGCTCTTCAGTTTGGGATATACCTTTCCTATCATTGGGGCCTGACTGAACAAAGAGAGATCATTTCTCAGCAAAGTTATTTTGAGAAGATAGGTGGGTTGATGAAGAGGACTCTGAATGTTTTGTTTATTAATACACAAGGTGAAGCCCAAAATTTCCTCTTGTTTGGGATCGATCTGATAGAATGCCTAAAGATAATGAAGCACACCGTGTTGTTTCAGCGCCTTGGTGTCCAGCCGATCCGTTCCCCCAGACTCTCCGAGACGCTTGAAAGTTATAGCTGTTTGGATAGGCTCTGCATGTCTACACTCAGGGCATTTTACACGATTTCACTCCAGAGGGGTGGTAAAATGTTTGGACTGGCGTCAATTTGACAGGGTCATTCATCATGCTGAGGTCTCTTAGATTGATAACGAAACCCAAACAAAAACATAATCGTCTGAAAATGAATTCATGTCTACAAGTGCAGTTCTCGGCAAAAGAATGCGAATAATAATAAAGCACAGAATTTTTACATTTATTTTTAAACCCCCCCCCCCCCCCCCCCCCCCCCCCCCAGCCTAGAACCTTCGTTAATAACAAAACTTTTGAGGTCACGCTTACGTCATAAAAATCGAATCCAATGAGGTTTATTTGCTTATTATTATTATTATTATTATTATTATTATTATTATTATTATTATTATTTCTCTTGTTAATACCCTGATGATATGTGCATGGCCTCTACACCTGCTCCGATAGCTGCTTTCAGGTCTTAAATCATTTTACAGTAATGACGCTTTACACTACACATGACAGCGCACTGGTTCTTGCGTATTGTTGTGCATTTTTCAGGGTGTTGGTGTTGTTGATAAATGACTGGTGAAATAAAGTGCACTCGAGAGGGGACAGGGGATCGATACATTAACTGCTGAAATGTGTCATTTTCTTGGCCGAATGACGGATTTTTAAGGCTAAACGGAGCATATGAACTCTGGTTAATTTGTATATTAACACGAGCTTTGACGCGAGGGCGCCTAAACAAGCGCTGCGTTCTTTTCCAAAGCGGCCTCTTCGACTAGGCATTCAATTAGGATGTGTGCATTTCTTGTTAATTAATTCGCCTGATGCCTGAAAGACAAATGAACGGCCCTCTCTGACAGGAGGCCGATAAAGAATCCAGCCACCTCTCCCTGTGCCTCCAGTGTCTCATCTTATGATTTTAAGGTTATAGGTTACTGCCTTTTATACACGTGTGTAATATCACAATATTCATTTGATTTTCTTCCTCACTGGCTCTGTAGGTGACGACTGAAAAACATGAGTGTTCTCAGTTCACCACTGCCTAGAGATTAGTTTTTAAACCAAGGAAAATGCATTTATAGCAGATATTGTCCTGAATAACATAAATGCATCATTCTTGCATAATTATTGCATTATTAATTTTAGTTGAATTTTAATTTCTTAGAAATGTAAGAGGTTTAGAAAAGCTTAAATAAAAAGAAAAGCAGGAGCAATTTAATTGCTTAGAAGAGTGATGGGACAAACGCTCAGATATAAATAATATCAAGATAGATAGATAGATAGATAGATAGATAGATAGATAGATAGATAGATAGATAGATAGATAGATAGATAGATGAAAAGAAAAAAATGAATGAGTGACAATGAAGAATGAATTCTGAAAATAATGGAATACTCTCTATGCCTCTTTTTAACACTTCAGTGAGTTTTCAGTAGTGCTACAAGAACATTAAAAAATAAAAAATAACATTTTGTAATTTAATAAAAGCAGATAAAACATGTTATCTCTCTGTCAGTGATATTGCAACAAATAATTTTGCCATATCTGCTGTTTGGCTCAGAGCATGACTGACATGGATGGGTGAAGTTGTGTTTAACTATGTATACAATATGAGAACTAACCTTCATGTGGAGTGTTTGAACTGAACCTTTAACTACAGTGAACCTTTTTGCAATTTTGCAACAGCATATGACTTGGCTAGTAGTGCCTTTATTTTAGGAAGTTTAATTTCAGGTGTGCAATGATTCAGTGCAGCAAAATCATCAGCAATAAATAAACTCTATAAATGCTGAACTGGTCCACAGTTACACCAGCCTTCAATATGCACAATAGATGTTGATCCTACATTAGAAAAGTGTTTCTGCTGAAAGGTTTGTGGAGTATGTTTTGAACAGAACAATATGAGAGTTAATGTCCCAAAGCAGGAATCCAAAATAGGCCACAGAACATGATGCAAGTCTACATCTTAAAACCACAAACATTCTAAAGCAGTATTTTACTTGGTGACAATTTAATGTAATAAAAAGAAGACTCCACAAATCTGTAGTTTTATTCCTAATTTTACACAATTCAAACATAAGAGCCCTGCAACAGAACACATTTAATAATACAATACATTCTTTTATCCAAAACAAAGTAGAATACAATTCAAGCATAATGGGTCACTTTCTGACAGCCATGGGAAGTGGACTTAAAATATACAGATCATTGGTACCAGACCTTAACCACTGAGTGCATAATTGATAATGATTATTGAAAGCACTGAGCAGACCAGGTCTGAGTTTCCCAAAAGCATCGCAGCACAAAGATTATCATTAAATGGTAGAGCAAGCAGCACAATGAACACTCTCTCTCCTAGTTAAGATGCTTTTAGCATTAAGAGGCTTTGGGGAAACCCACCCCAGAACTGTGTACATCATACAAAAGTTCATTAAATGAACCACATAAATGTCAGTAGGTAAAACAGTGAACAAAGCCAAGAGATTTGCCTGGGAAGAAGGGTGGGTGATGCTTGTAAGTGAATACTGAAAATTCAGACAGCAGCGCGGTCACTTTGATTTGAATTTAAGATGACACATCTTTTCAAGAATTGTTTATCTTAGCTTGTACTGAAGCCCAGTGATCAGTTAAAAGGGAGTGTAATGTGAAAGGCAATTTGTGAAAGATCTGTTAATTTTTAAGAACCTTTTCAAGTGAACCCTGTGAAATCGTTTTCAAAATGAACATTATTTCAATCAAATGCATTTGAAAGTAAGCACAATATTTTAAGCTAAAATCTGTTTCCCCAGTATGTTTTCCATATATGTATCTAAACATTTGACTCCTAACATTGTATGAAAATGTCATTCCCTACTGTTCTGTGCTTTGCCCATTACAGATCAGCTGAGGTGTGTGTGTGTGTGTGCGCGTGAGAGACAGAGAGAGAGAGAGAGAGAGAGAGAGATTGTGAATCTCCTTTCAGAAAGTTTGAGTTTCTCCTTTGAGAAAGTTAATTAAATTTAATTATTCTAACATACAGTGGTGTTTGAAAGTTTGTGAACCCTTTAGAATTTTCTATATTTCTGCATAAATATTCCCTAAAACATCATCAGATTTTCACACAAGTCCTAAAAGTAGATAAAGAGAACCCAGTTAAACAAATGAGACAAAAATATTATACTTGGTCATTTATTTATTGAGGAAAATGATCCAATATTACATATCTGTGAGTGGCAAAAGTATGTGAACCTCTAGGATTAGCAGTCAATTTGAAGGTGAAATTAGAGTCAGGTGTTTTCAATCAATGGGATGACAATCAGGTGTGAATGGGCGCCCTGTTTTATTTAAAGAACAGGGATCTATCAAAGTCTGATCTTCACAACATGTTTGTGGAAGTGTATCATGGCACAAACAAAGGAGATTACTGAGGACCTCAGAAAAAGCATTGCTGATGCTCATCAGGCTGAAAAAGGTTACAAAACCATCCCTAAAGAGTTTGGACCCAACAATCTACAATCAGACAGACTGTGTACAAATGGAGGAAATTCAAGACTATGGACCCTTTTCACGTGACGTCACGACAAACGCGGCCGCCATTTTGGACGTGTACTACCAGTAGTTTACCACAGCCAACATTGAGGAACGGCAGCAAAGAAAGTGTTTATTTTCAGCAAGACTTCCGTCATGCCACTATATTGTTGTGCACCTGGATGTAGTAACCATCAACAAACAAGGCAAGGGTTATCATTTTATCAGATCCCGGTAGATGCTGACCGATGGAGAAGATGGATAGCGGCATACCAGCGCTTGTGTAGTGACCACTTTGTTGGAGGTAAGACGAATAAAATTAGCCAGAAAAGGCATTACATTGCTGTTAACATTCTGTGGCGGCGAGTGTGTAACCAAATAGGCTAAAATAACCCATTGTAACCTCTTTGTTCTTCTGTAGTAGCTATTAGTTAGCGTTGTGTTCCTTTGCTGTTGGTAGACTGTAGGACAGATCAGAGGCAGTGTCCTACAAACAGCACTTAATTTGAGGGGGAGCAAGCCGGAGCGCGCTCCGGAACCTCGGGTGTTGGCTCCGGCAGCTATTTACACTGGATCCGGTGATCCGACACCTCTTTTGACTATGTAACAAAAATAATAATAATAATAATAATAATAATAATAATAATAATAATAATAAAATAAAAAAATGCAAGTTTATTTAGTGTTAATGTCTAATTTTGATATCTGTCTTGTTGGTGATTTCTCTCATGAAACGACATCCACAAAATATCTGCAGATGAACTTAATTTGCAGTGTTATTACAAAACATGCCCAGAAGCGCAGCGCAGCGCCGCGCCGCGCCCCTCTCCTCTCCTCTTTTTTTCCACTCCGGAGCCGCTCATCCTCTGTGCTCCGGGACCTCCCACTTTACAAATTAAGCACTGCCTACAAATAAGTGTTCAAAATAAGAGGAACATGTATTTGTCTCTTAAATCCAGGCCGTTCCCTGTAATCTGTAACAACGGTTGGAGAAAGTAATGGCAAATAGTGAGTGCACAAACCATAGAAGGTAAACTGTACACAGCGCCAGGGCAGTGTGATGGTATGTCTACTTTTAGATTGTGTTAGCTTATCAATGAACACACTTGTCACTCGACGAGTTTCACGTCTTTACGACGGATACTTAAATGTGTGTTAGGTATTATTGTTGCAGTCTAAGCAGTCATTGTAGCAGCTAGATGAGCGAGAACCAAAAGGGTCTGTGCCATAAACCGTTATTTCTGTACGGCGTTGCTAATGTGTCATTACTGTTGTTATTTCTCCCTCTGCTTGCCCTGTAAATGCCCTACGTCGCTGGATAGCGAAGGTATTTTCTGCATCTCGCTCCTTTTTCTTGTATGTTCTCCGTTTGTCGCCTTCCTCGCATTCAAACCAATTCGAGCCGAAGTCCGCTACATGTCCAAAATGGTGGTCGCGTTTACGAAGGTCACGTGACTGAAAAGGGTCTATAGAGATCTTGCAGTCACGTGACCGGAAAGTACACAACCGCCATCGTGCCGGTCAAAAACACCGCTGAATACTGCTGCACTCGTGTACAGAATGGATCAGTTTCAACCGACGGACTACACGGCTCATGTTTCTAATGAACACATAACTAGATATATGTCTAAAATAAACGATCTACAGATTTGTGACCCTTATGGCTTTCCGGACGGAGTTTTCACGACCGGATTTTGAACTGCCAGCGGAATACCCGGACGTGTATGATTACCTCATTAACTTTCCCTCGCTGTTCAGTGGTGAAGCACTGCGTGCTTATAAATCTCTGAACAGTTATCTCTACAGAAATTCAGGATTTGTCAGCGACTCAGATGTGGCATCTTGTAAACAAAAAAATGATCCTCACTGGATGGGTAAGTCACTTAAGTATTGAGTATAGCACTGACCAGCCGATTATAGAATAAGGTAATTCCAAATCGTCCGTGTTGTTTACATGAATCTGGCGTTGGAGAGATAGAGGCTTGGCAGTGGAGGTTTGAGTAGCTGTTTTCTGAGCTTAGTCAACAGGCCGGCTCTGCCTGTAGCCTCGCTTTTGCTTCAGCTCCCGGCGCTGCTTCCTTCCCTTTGCTTCCGATAACAATCCATGGAGACCCCACTGGTCTCGCAATCTGGTCTCGTCCGGAATGTGTTTTTTTTTTTCTCCTCCGGAATGTTGTGCATGCGATGGAAATCGCTACAAACCGTCATTTTCTGCTGGAAACCAATGTCCAGTAAGTCCATACGGTTGTAGTGGATATTGAAGTCCGGTACAGATTAACAACACGCAAAAATACACACAAAAAACATAAAAACCGTGCACAGGTAGGGAGACCTTGTAGCCACAGCCGTTGTAGTAGAATTGTATATAGTAGGGTTTTCCAGAAGAAAAGGTAGAAGTAAAAGCAGAAGTAGAACCAGAAGTAGAAGTAGAAGGCGGAATATGGCGTTTGACCTACAAGATGGTGTCTGTCACAATCTGGATCGGCTGTGACATCACATGCAAGATCTCTATTGTTACTCTCCCCAGGAGTGGTCGACCAACAAAGATCACTTCAAGAGCAAGGTGTGTAATAGTTGGCAAGGTCACAAAGGACCCCAGGGTAACTTCTAAGCAACTGAAGGCCTCGCTCACATTAACTCATGTTAATGTTCATGAGTCCACCATCAGGAGAACACTGAACAAGAAGAGTGTGCATGGCAGGGTTGCAAGAAGAAAGCCACTGCTCTCCAAAAAGAACATTGCTGCTCATCTGCAGTTTGCTAAAGATCATGTGGACAAGCCAGAAGGCTACTGGAAAAAAGTTTTGTGGACAGATGAGACCAAAATAGAACTTTTTGGTTTAAATGAGAAGTATTATGTTTGGAGAAAGGAAAACACTGCATTCCAGCATAAGAACCTTATCCCATCTGTGAAACATGGTGGTGGTAGTATCATGGTTTGGGACTGTTTTGCTGCATCTGGGCCAGGACGGCTTGCCATCATCGATGGAACAATGAATTCTGAATTATACCAGCGAATTGTAAAGGAAAATGTCAGGACATCTGTCCATGAACTGAATCTCAAGAGAAGGTGGGTCATGCAGCAAGACAACGACCCTAAGCACACATGTCATTCTACCAAAGAATGGTTAAAGAAGAATAAAGTTAATATTTTGGAATGGCCAAGTCAAAATCCTGACCTTAATCCAATCAAAATGTTGTGGAAGGACCTGAAGTGAGCAGTTCATGTGAGCACACCCACCAACATCCCAAAGTTGAAGTTGTTCTGTACGGAGGACTGGGCTAAAATTCCTCCAAGTCAGTGTGCAGGACTGATCAACAGTTACCGGAAACGTTTAGTTGCAATTATTGCTGCACAAGGGGGTCACACCAGATACTGAAAGCAAAGTTTCACATACTTTTGCCACTCACAGATATGTAATATTGGATCATTTTCCTCAATAAATAAATCACCAAGTATAATATTTTTGTCCCATTTGTTTAACTTGGGTCTCTTTTTCTACTTTTAGGACTTGTCTGAAAATCTGATGTTTTAGGTCATATTTATGCAGAAATATAGAAAAGTCTAAAGGGTTCACAAACTTTCAAGCACCACTGTATATGCTAATCCCAACATCACTGTGCTGATTGTAGCTCTTTTTGTTTGCTTGTTTATATTTTGTTTTTAATATGGCAAGACTACATGTCATGTTAATTGTCGTTTTATATGTGAAGCATGGACAACACTTGTAACTCACTCAGTGCGTTTACATGCACATAGAGAAAATCGAATTTCTGCCATAGCTCGACTGAAATCGAAGTTCTAAATGCCATGGAAACACCTTAGCTCGGCTGAAATCGAACCGAACTGGATTTCTCATAATCGAGCTACGCGACCTAGATTATGCGATTGTAGCCGAGCTACTTAGTGCATGTAAACCCTATCGAGCTACGTAGTCGAGCTACTTACTTCAGCACTGCCCCTTCCGGAAGTGACGAGTGACGAGACCACAAGCGGGAAACACAACAGCCTCAGTCGGCATGACAACAGTAGTAGTAGCGAGCAGTAGAAGAGGTCAGGAGGAACAACATCTCTCGATGTTGCTGTCCTTGTCATCGTTCTTCTTGTGAACACGGAACTGATAACTTTGTTTATACTCTTGAATAGCTCTTCTTCATGACGACAACCGGAAGTGTACCAACACGATGGGGTGTGTAGCGCCACCTGTGGCTCGGGTGCACAATGTACCTCACACAATAGCTCGATTTCCTTGTGTGCATGTAGGATTGGATTTCTCTGGCACCCCTGCTGGGACCCTTAGCTCGATTACCGACAGTAGCTCGATTTGGATGTGCATGTAAACGCACTGACTCAATCTCTGCTTCACTAATGTTTAGTAAGCTGAAAGTTCTCTACAAGGGGCTGCTAATTAGCACTACAAGCCAAAAGTCACATTTGCAGCCAGATTCCAAAACCTTTTGAGTAATTAAAGGATTGCAGAACCATACACAGTTCCTGCACGGTTCCTGCATAAGTTCTGTTTATGTTCCCTTTTCTTCTTTTCTACCACACTGCAGGAAACATGGCAACTATAAATAAATATATAAGATAAAGGGGGTAATGCAGACTGTGTGGCAGATACATCATTTCAAACAGAGAACAAACATAAAAGAGGTTAAAATGAATGTGTTATTAAAGATAATTAGCTTTGTGGAATAAACAATGCTAGCATGAATGTACTGTTTTAAACTAGGTGCAGCACAAAATACAATGTCTTGATGTGAGGAACATGCCACAAAACATTCTTCAACATCTTGCACTTGGCAGAATAGTTGCAGAAACAACTTGTTATAAAACAAGTAGTAGTCATCACTTGTTAACTAAGTAAAAGGGTTTTAAGAGGAACATAAAACAGTTGGGCATTAGTTGAAGCATGTGTTTAACCAGTCAATGATGTTTAGTACAGCTTCCCTAATAGTTCCAATACCACATAAATGTATCGACTCTTGAAAAATGAAAATGGTTCCAATGGCCTTATTTGTAAAGGTAGAGTAAACTGTAAAATCCTAAATTATATATATATATATATATATATATATATATATATATACACCACACACACACACACACACAGGGTTAGTCAAAATTATCCATCCATCTATCCATCCATTATCTGTAGCCACTTATCCTGCTCTATAGTGTCGCAGGCAAGCTGGAGCCTATCCCAGCTGACTATGGGCGAGAGGCAGGGTACACCCTGGACAAGTCGCGAGGTTACCACAGGGCTGACGCAGAGTCAAACAACCATTCACACTCACATCTACAGTCAATTTAGAGCCACCAATTAACCTAACCTGCATGTCTTTGGACTGTGGGGGAAACTGGAGCACCCAGAGGAAACCCATGCAGACACGAGGAGAACATGCAAACTCCACACAGAAAGGCCCTTGCCAGCCGCTGGGCTCAAACCCAGGACCTTCTTGCTGTGCAATGACAGTGCTAACCACTACACCACTGTGCTGCCCTCAATATATATATATATATATATATATATATATATATATATATATATAAAATCTCATTATCTGTAGCCGCTTTATCCTTCTACAGGGTCGCAGGCAAGCTGGAGCCTATCCCAGCTGACTACAGGCGAAAGGCGGGGTACACCCTGGACAAGTCGCCAGGTCATCACAGGGCTGACACATAGACACAGACAACCATTCACACTCACACCTACGGTCAATTTAGAGTCACCAGTTAACCTAACCTGCATGTCTTTGGACTGTGGGGGAAACCGGAGCACCCGGAGGAAACCCATGCGGACACGGGGAGAACATGCAAACTCCGCACAGAAGGGCCCTCGCCAGCCCCGGGGCTCGAACCCAGGACCTTCTTGCTGTGAGGTGACAGCGCTAACCACTACACCACCATGCTGCCCTATATATATATATATATATATATATATATATATATACACACACACACACACACACACACACACACACACACACACACACACACACACATTTTCAGCTGCTCCTGTTAGGGGTCGTCACAGCGGATCTGTTCTGCATATTCTATTTGGCATAGATTTTAGACCACACGTCCTTCTTGACATAACCCTCCCCAATATATCCAGGCTTGAACTGGCACTAAGTAATTAGTGGCTTGTACAGTCGCAGTGGCTGAGTTTTTTTTTTTTTTTACCTAATTTGCATGTATAAAGAACTGTACTAACACAACTGTAGCCTCTGTCTAGAGCAGGCCATCCACCAAAAGTCAGAGACTGGGTAAGGAGGTTATGGTTTCTTACAAGGACTAGCTGTTACAATCCCTAATGAATCAGCTTGGCACTTGCCTTGAGTGGATCAGGTCAACATGTCCTCTTGGTTGGGTTGAGCTTGGGAGTGACCACTTAGTGATGTTTTTCCAATGTGACACATCTTCAGTTGTGCACCACAACCTCATTGGGTGTTTCAGCCATTTATCACAATACACCCTCAGTTGTGGCAGGCCCACCGCAGGCTATTAGAGAAGCAACCAAGATGCCAATGGAAACTCTGTAGAAGCTACGGAGATCCACAGCTCATATAGAAGAAGGCTTTTTAAGAAGAGGAAGCCTTTATTTGTCACATTTACATTATAATCCAGTGAAATTATTTGTTCACCTAGCCCACCTTGTTAGGAAGCTGGGGTCAGAGCGGTCAGCCATGATATAATGCTTCAGGAGCAGAGAGAGCCCAATAATGGTAGCTTGGCTGTGCTGGGACTTTAACCATCAACCTTCTGATCAGTAATCTAGAACCTTTAATCACTGAGCCCCACTGTTCACAGGACACCTATAGCCCCAAGTCTCCTAAAATCTATGCTTTATGGAAGCGTGGCAAGAAGAAAGCATTTATTGAAAATTGAAAACCATACAAAATCCCAATTGGAGACCTATTGTAGAAAAAGGTTCTCTGGCCTGAAGAGACCAAACCAGACCTTCTTGGCCTTGGCACAACATGCGCCCTTGGGTGGAAACTTCAAACTACTCAACACCAGCATGATGGTGGAAGCATGTTGTGGGGATGCTTTTCATCAATAGGGATTGGGAAAATAGTCAGAGTTGAGGGCATGATTCTGGTCATTGTTGTTTTTTAATTCTTTTTACTTGACCTAACAAATTGTTTCTGGATCTCCTGTTGTGTGTGCCTACAATTTTTCAATGATCCTCCATGATAATTAGCTTTTTTCACCTATTTTTTAATACTACACAATTCTCTATAAGAGCACCTTATCCCATGCTTTGCCTTTGTGGACACATAAACCAAACACGGCAGTCAACATGACATGAGACTATATAGGATGTAGAGTAAACTGGCTCTTCTAGTTCAGAAGAAGAATGGTGGCTTTGTCTGATTTTACATGTGAGAGGGTTGTTAATTTGGATCCAACTTGCATGAATATGTGCTTGAGAAGATGTGCCAAAATCTAACAGGGCTGAATTGGTTCTGAAAGACTTGGACAACTTTGCACCCCTACCAAGGAAGAGGCCAGCTGGAATATGCTTGGCACTCAATCTCATGGCAAAGTCTGAAAAGAGCTCCTTGACATCAAAACAGAGATCACCATAAACAGAGAGACATGTCCTTGACAGGGGCAAAATCTTTCTAAATGAAAAGAGTTTGCTTGGGAGCAGTGCCCCATTGAATGGAGAAGGAGGCCACAGATGTTTCTTTTGCTGGCAGGGAAGCCTACATAATACCTCCCTGGGTGTGTGATCAGAACACGTTAACCAGCTGGCACTGAGGACAGTGGATCTGGCCCTTGGATCTGAGATGTTGCCACATGTTGGGCTACTGAGATATTTACAGTACCAATTAAAAGTTTGAACACACTCATTCATAGGTTTTTCTGTATTTTGACTATTTTCTACAATGTAGAACAATACTGATGACATCAAAACTATGAAATAACATATGGAATTATGTGGTAAACAAAAAGTGTTATTTAAAAAAAAAGTGTTTCATATTTTAGATTCTTCAAAGTAGCCACCATTTACCTTGATGATGCTTTGCACACTATTGGCATTATCTTAACCAGCTCCATGAGATAGTCACCTGGAATGATTTTCAATTTACAGCTGTGCCTCGTCAAAAGTTAATTAGCGCAATTTCTTGCCTTCTTAATGCATTTAAGACCCAACAATAAATAATAAATGATAAAAATACAGTAAATAGTGTCGTGGAAAAATGATAAACACCAACACCAGTCTCGTCCTTTTGAAAGTCAAAGGTTTATTGGAGAAACAGACACATAGTGATGAGGGTTCAGCACACCACTCATACCGCCTCTTTGTTCTCAAACCTATATACTGTATACACTCTTTCCTAGATAAAAGGGAGACATTTATTGCATTATATGCCCTGATCATGCTCTGGGAGCGTGATCAGCTCTCAAGCTGATTGGCTCTTCTCTAATCGCTGGCTTGCACGGACATCTGCTATGCACGTCTGCTACGCACATAACGAGCATGATAAGATGAACATGTTTTGGTACAGAATGTTCTAAGTCATTAATTAGTCCTTGAAAAGGCAACACTCAGTGAAAAGGAAAATTACAAAACAGTATGACACTAAAATTTACTCTACAATAATATAGCTTTTATCATGTAAATAACATGACATTAAATCTATAATACTGTCAAACAAAATGAGATAGAGGTAGTACATGACAACAGATACATCATTGCCTGGAATTTGAGACGATTCAACCAGGCCTTTCATGAGGCGTGTCATGAGGAAATAATGCTAGGTCTGTCCCCCCCAGTGTAAAGCACTCTAAGGTATTGAGCAAGCATAGTCAGTAGATGGAAACGTCCTTTCTTCTACAGGAGTTTTGCTACTGCGGTCAGAGGATCATCATCCTCGTCATGGTCCTTGGGGGGAGGGGGTCTGGAACCCATTCTGGTTTCGGATACAAGTCAGGTTGGTCATTGTATGGGTCATAGTCACCTGAAGATGCGCGCTCATCAACCAAGAGGAGCTGCTCAGAGGTGATGGTTTGTACTGATCTCACTAGTCATTGATGGAACAATGAGAGTACGCATGGAACTAGGAGAAGCAACAATACTATGAAAATTACCACTGGTATACAAACGGTCAGCACCCAGGTTTCCCACCCTCCTAAGATTGTCTGCCACCATGAGAACCATGAGTTATCAGCTGGGAGAAGGGTACTGATCACTGCGTGCATGTGAGCAACTACAGTGGTCAAATTCTGATGCGAGTCTGGAATATAGAAACACAAAGTACCAAGCAGTTTGCATATGCCACCCTTCTCTGCCAGGAGAGTGTCCAGCGCCAATCTGTGTTGTATAACTGCAGAGCGCAGGGCGACGAGCTCGTTGTTGATGGAGGGGAGAACTGATTCAGTTTCATTTGCCAAACACAACACTAGCCATGCCAAACCATTAAGCTTATTGAACAACGTGGCTGCTCCCCCTCCAGGAAGTAGGGACCAACCTGTAGAGGCAACAGGTCCCATCCAGGGATCCCAGAGGTGGTAACCTTGGTACCAACTAGGCATCTCAGGATTTTGGTCTAATGAATGCCTCTTGCTATGGTGAGATTGGCGATCGTTGTTTGGAGCCAAACACATTGTGAGTTTAGGTGAGACTGTCACGGGATAAAAACATCTGTGCCAGTCAGGTGGCAACTCGTAATAGGCCTTGCGCCCGCATGCCCACATGATGCTAGGTGCTGGGGTAAGGGTTAGGTTACACTGGAAGGTGACTGTTTCATTCAGCCGCATAGCCTGGCACAGATTGGACGTTAGATTGGCCAAGATTAATGTCCTACATTTAGATATACCTACCTGTGGGCCATTAGGGTTATTTGAACAGATACATGTGTCACCTCGTTTCCATGGGATCTTAAAGTAACCTTGGTCTTCAGGGGTACTAGTTTCATTGGCCTGAATTTCTGAGTCTGATAGGGTTATGTTATTAGACAACTGATGGCCATAAGTCAAGAGTTTTACCACTGAAAGTGGAACAGTGTGTGCCTTTTCGGTCAAATTAGAAATCATGGAGTATGTAATAGGTGTGGTCTGCCAACGAGCGCTTAAGGCATGACAGATCCAATATTCACCATTTATACCAGATTCTTCTTTATGTAAGACAGCTAAGGTACATGCTACATTACCATTGCACCAAGATAACATTTTTTGCCTTTGAATCTCCATGACTTGGGAAGACAAGGTTAATTACTCCTTCATCCTTTGGTTCTTCCTCGGGGTCATCTGTACCTGTAAATGGAATAAGAGCACTTATGCTGGTGACTGTGACAGTTAAATGGAAAATGGGGGTGTACTTGTCCGCCCCAGGCAGCTCTTGGGTGCAGTAATACCCTCCTGCATCTCCAGGTAACACTGGGTTTATCGTGAATGTGGTTGGGCCATATCTACCTCCTGTTGATTGTTGGGCTCATGTTACTGAGAACCTCAAGCTCCCATATGCTGCAGGGGATCCTGTCGATGCCATAACCAGATGCCAATCGTGACTTCCACATGGGGACTTACATAAATAGGTATCAGAACCAACACCCAAGGGAGTGGGACAGCGTATCTCCACCTTCATTCCATTCACCATGGTTCCCTCACTGGTGAGACTGACATTTTGCCCCCCTCCCAGTATCATCTGTCCCAGCAACATGACTGTTAGGAGAACTAGCCCTTGCTGCGCCATAGCTAGTCGATGAGCAGGGCACCTGCAGCAGAGGACACATCACTTTGTCAGGGTAGCCCTTATTGCAATGATTTGTATGTCCAAAAGCTACACAGAGGTTTGACTGGCAGCCAGTACTTGGGCATACAGGATTCACCTATTGGTTACTGTCCAGTCTGTGGCAATAATCAGTCAACAAACTACGTGGTGTTGGGTGTTTTCTATAGAAGTCTCTATGCCTAAGGCACTTAGTCCTGTCACCTAAATCAGCTAGGTATCGTATGCTATTGTATGTGTAGTCAGAATGTATTCTTTCAGCTACCACCATGTGATTGGTATTATCAGTCAATATGTCATGAACTCAGTTAACAGGTTGATCGCTTTCTAGCTCATCTTTCCAGCTGAGAACTCTGCCACCCAGAGTACCTGTGGTGTCAGACACTGCTCCTGTAATATGTGTATTAATCTCTGTCACTGGACAAGCTACCAAATACCACTTATATCAGGTGTGAGGTTCACAATTAAGTACAGAATGGAGAATGTGTTGGAATGTACAGTCTGTCATGTGGCTGTGTGTGTGGATGTGTCATTGCTCATGTTCGTTGGTCCCCCTAAGGGCCTCTTGATAGCAGAGTGTCCACTCAGTGTGACAAGGCCCCCTGAGGGCTTCTTGAATGCTGTCTTAAATCTTCTTCCTGTACCAGGCCCTCTTTGTGCTACTTCTCCATTGGTTCAGGTACTCTTCTGCAGTGGCTGGCATGTACCCATGTGGCTCTGTTGTCCACCTTTACAGTTGACTGTGGTGAGCAGCACTTGGGATGGTCCCATCCACCTGGGCTTGTTCCACTTTGTCCTTCTGAAGAAGTCCTTTATCACCACCCAGTCACCAGGTTTCAGGTCATGCAGTGGTCCCAGCGCCAGAACTGGTAAGGCTGCCCTCACCAGTTTGTGAATATTATTCAGAGCAGAAGAGAGGGTTGCACAGTAATTCAACATCACATCATCATATTAGGACATGTCAGGGCATCCTGGTGTAATGGGACCTATCCCTGTGTTTGGGGGCCTTCCAAACAATATCTCAAAGAGGCTCAAACCATGCTTTGGTCTTTCTCTCATTCTCATCTGCATTAATACTATGGGTAGGACCTTTGTCCACCCTAGTCCTGTTTCAACACAGCATTTGCTCAGTTTATTCTTCAATGTCCCATTCTCCTTTTCTACCACTCCTCCACTAGCAAGGTGGTATGCACAATGTTGTCTTAAGTCTATTCCCAGATAGTTACCCAATTGTTTTAATGCCTGGCTTATAAATGGCATGCCATTATTACTGGAAATCTTCCTTGGAATGCCCCATTGGGGAATGATATCTTGTAGGAGGGCCTTGGCCACCATGTCTGAGTCCTGTTTTGCTGTAAGGAAAACTTCTATCCACTTAGAGAACATATCAACCATCACCAAGCAATACCTTTTCCCCTCACTAGGTGGGAGTTTAATGAAGTCCATTTGTAGATGGTCAAAGGGGCTATTTGGGGTTGGGTGCGTGGCCTGCTCTAGTTTTAGTCCTTGTCGTACATTGTGTTGCACACATACAAGACAATTTTTTTGGGATTTTTTCACCTTTATTGGATAGGACAGTGTAGAGACAGGAAATGAGCAGGAGAGAGAGGCGGGGAGGGATTGGGAAATGACCTTGGGTTGGAATCGAACCCGAGTCCCCGGATTTATAGTATGGCACCTTATCCACCTGAGCCACGACACCCCCATGCAAGACATTTTTGACAAAAAATTTGAGGGTAATTAGAGAATCCTTTAGGAAACCAATGCTTTGTTACTGCTGCTAGCATTCCCCCTTTTGACACATGGTCTTTCCCATGTGTCAACTTAGTGTAATATGGAAACATGTATTTGGGGAGACAAGGTCAACCATCGGGGCTCGCCCAGACCCCATCTTTAATACTACACCCTTCTTTCTGCCACACAGCCTTTTCCTCTGCTGTGGCCCACTGCTGGAGGTCAGAAACTTGTAAGGGAGGTCTAGAAGGGTTAGTTGAAAGCATTAATGAAGTTGTGGTCCTTGTGGCTGTCTGTTTTGCCACTGCGTCAGCTCATGTGTTACCTAGAGAGACTGGATCAGATTTGTTAGTATGTGCATCACACTTGCATATAGCAAGACCAGATGGGAGTAGGACAGCATCCAGCAGGTCAGAAACAAGCTTGTGGTGGGCTGTGTGTGTGCCTGAGCTGGTCAGGAAGTTTATGTTTCCAGATTGTGCCAAAGTCATGTACTACACCAAAGGCATATCTGTTGTCTGTATAGATAGTGGCCGATTTACCTGTTGCATGTTTATATGCTTCTGTCAAGGCATATAACTCTGCTGCTTGAGCTACGAAATGACCAGGTAATGCTCCCACTGTGATTAATTCGTTGTCTGAAACTACAGCATAGCCCACTTGGTTTTTACCTATATTTCTGGGTGTTGTGATGCTGACCCATCCACAGACAAAATTATGTCTGGATTCGTGAGTGGTTCATCCTTGAGGTCCAACCTAGGGGACCATAATTGATTAGTAAGTGCCACACAGTCATGTGGTTCACCATCCTCCTCTGTAGGGAGCAAAGTAGCAGGGTTAAGAACAGTACAATGTTTTACTGCTATGTACGGCATGTCAAAGCAGGACTGTGTTATATCTTAGTCACTGTTGTGTTGACAAGTGTGAAGTTTTCTGTTCTAGCAGAAGCATGGAGACTGCATGGAGACTGCATGTGGGACCAAAAGGGTCAATTTAGAATACCCTACCAGATCTCGGGAGGCCACTACAGCATTTTAAGCTGCTGCTACAACTCTGAGGCAGAGAAGAAGATCTGCTGCCACAGGGTCCAGTTTCCCAGAGAAGTACGCTACTGGCCTAAGTCTGTCTCCATGTTTCTGCAAAAGAACAGAGGTCATACAGCCATTCTTTTCATCAACAGTTTGAACAAAAGGCTTGAGTGGGTCTGGCAGACCTAATGTTGGGGTGGTTTGCAATGCTAGTTTCAAATCCTGGAAAGCCTTTTCTGCTTTCAGGGTCCATGTCATGGGTGTGTTAGCAGCTGCATTGGAAGTGTAAACTATGTCTCTAATGGGTGCTTCCAACATTGAGTAGTTAGGAATAAATGTTCTACAATAAGAGCACATACCCAAAAATGAAAGTATCTGTTTTCTCATTACAGGTTTGGGGATTTTCTGGATTGCTGAGACTCTGTCCGTGGACAGTTTCTTACCTTCAGCTGAGATGCCATGGCCTAAGAAGTGAACCTCTTGTTTACAAACTGCAATTTGGACACACTTTGTTTATGACCTTTCCTTGGCTAGGTGTTGAAGCAGTGCTATGGTGTTGTTCTCACATTGGTCTCTAGATGGCACAGAAACCATCAAATCATCAACATATTGGAGTAGGGCAGAGCCTGGAGCGAGCGCCAGCAAGTCCAGGCTCTGTTTGAGCATTTGGTTGTAAATGGTGGGTGACTCACAATACCCTTGGCACAGACGTGTGAAGGTGTAAGGCTTGCCATCAAATGTAAATGCAAACCAGTATTGACTGTCTGTGTACTGGAATGCTGAAAAATGCATTTGCTAGGTCCACTACTGAAAACTATCTACAACCCCAATTCCAAAAAAGTTGGGACAAAGTACAACTTGTAAATAAAAATGGAATGCAATAATTTACAAATCTCAAAAACTGATATTGTATTCACAATAGAACATAGACAACATATCGAATGTCGAAAGTGAGACATTTTGAAATTTCATGCCAAATATTGGCTCATTTGAAATTTCATGACAGCAACACATCTCAAAAAAGTTGGGACAGGGGCAATAAGAGGCTGGAAAAGTTAAAGGGACAAAAAAGGAACAGCTGGAGGACCAAATTGCAACTCATTAGGTCAATTGGCAATAGGTCATTAACATGACTGGGTATAAAAAGAGCATCTTGGAGTGGCAGCGGCTCTCAGAAGTAAAGATGGGAAGAGGATCACCAATCCCCCTAATTCTGCGCCGACAAAGAGTGGAGCAATATCAGAAAGGAGTTCGACAGTGTAAAATTACAAAAAGAGTTTGAACACATCATCATCTACAATGCATAATATCATAAAAAGATTCAGAGAATCTGGAAGAATCTCTGTGCGTAAGGGTCAAGGCCGGAAAACCATACTGGGTGCCCGTGATCTTCGGGCCCTTAGACAGCACTGCATCACATACAGGCATGCTTCTGTATTGGAAATCACAAAATGGGCTCAGGAATATTTCCAGAGAACATTATCTGTGAACACAATTCACCGTGCCATCTGCCGTTGCCAGCTAAAACTCTATAGTTCAAAGAAGAAGCCATATCTAAACATGATCCAGAAGCGCAGAAGTCTTCTCTGGGCCAAGGCTCATTTAAAATGGACTGGGGCAAAGTGGAAAATTGTTCTGTGGTCAGACGAATCAAAATTTGAAGTTCTTTTTGGAAATCAGGGACACCGTGTCATTCGGACTAAAGAGGAGAAGGACGACCCAAGTTGTTATCAGCGCTCAGTTCAGAAGCCTGCATCTCTGATGGTATGGGATTGCATTAGTGCATGTGGCATGGGCAGCTTACACATCTGGAAAGACACCATCAATGCTGAAAGGTATATCCAGGTTCTAGAGCAACATATGCTCCCGTCCAGACGACGTCTCTTTCAGGGAAGACCTTGCATTTTCCAACATGACAATGCAAAACCACATACTGCATCAATTACAGCATCATGGCTGTGTAGAAGAAAGGTCCGGGTACTGAACTGGCCAGCCTGCAGTCCACATCTTTCACCCATAGAAAACATTTGGCACATCATAAAACGGAAGATACGACAAAAAAGACCTAAGACAGTTGAGCAATTAGAATACTACAGTAGACAAGAATGGGTTAACATTCCTATCCCTAAACTTGAGCAACTCGTCTCCTCAGTCCCCAGACGTTTACAGACTGTTGTAAAGAGAAAAGGGGATGTCTCACAGTGGTAAACATGGCCTTGTCCCAACTTTTTTGAGATGTGTTGTTGTCATGAAATCTAAAATCACCTAATTTTTCTCTATAAATTATACATTTTCTCAGTTTAAACATTTGATATGTCATTGTGGCAGCGGGGGCGTGGTCAAGCGCCGGTCTGTGACAGGAGGGCGGAGTCAGGGAAGGTAAGTGGCAGAATCACTACACCTGACTCCAATTAACCTGTGTTTGTGTGTGTCTTCCCAGTGACCGCGCCCTATTTAGGCAGGGAGAGCAGAGAGCAGAGGAGCTCATCCCTGAACAAGATGCCAGTTGTGCGTGTGTGTCTGTTTGAGTGAAGTATTGTTAAACTGAAAAGTCTAGCAATAAATGCTATTTTGAACCTGATCTCTGTCCTGCCGTCCTCTGTGCTCCACCCACCAATACTGAACCGCTACAGTGGTGCCGAAACCTGGGAGAATTTGTGGAGCACAGCAGCCAATCAGCCCCATGGAGTCCTTCCCGTTCACCAACCTGGTCCACGCCCTCGCCACGGCCCAGCAAAGCCAGCACCAGGCGCTAGTCACCCTCCAAAAGGGACAAGAACACCGCTTTGAGGCCCTGGTGCTGGCCCAGCAAGAAGATCGGGAGGCATTACGGCACCTCCTCGCGGCGGCGGGGTCCACCAGCGCTCCCACAGCGGGCCCGTCCCCCCTCACCATAACCAAGATGGGTCTGCAGGATGACCCCGAGGCATTCAACACGCTCTTTGAGCAAGTCGCAGAGACCTCGGGGTGGCCGATGGAGCAGCGTGCGGTGCGCCTCCTCCCCCTGCTAACGGGAGAGGTGCAGCTGGCCACGCTACAGCTCCCCACAGACCGCCAGCTGGCCTACGCGGACCTCCGCCGGGCCGTCCTCCAGCGCGTGGGGCGCACCCTGGAACAGCAGCGCCAGCGCTTCCGCGCCTTGTGCTTGGAGGAAGTCGGCCGGCCGTTCGCGTTTGGCCAGCAACTCCGGGACGCCTGCTGGCGGTGGCTGAGGGCCAACAACCACGACACCGAGGAGATCGTCGATCAGGTGGTGCTGGAGCAGTTCGTCGCGCGCTTGCCAGCAGGAACCGCGGAGTGGGTCCAGTGCCACCGCCCGGCGTCAGTGGATCAGGCCATCGAGCTGGCGGAGGACCATTTGGCGGCTGTTCCGGCGGCAGGACAGCAGACCGCCTCTTCTCTTCTTCTCTCTCTCTCCCTCCTCCTGTGTCCCGTCCTCGCCCCATTCCCCCACCGCGGAGGCGGGGGCCGGCACCACCCCAGCCAGCCCGCCGCACCCGCGGTGCCCTCCTGTTTCTCCCTTCTGTGTATGTCTCTCCCCACCTCAGGTGAGTGAGCCCCAGAACACCGGTGCAGAGAGGAAGCCCGGGCCGGTTTGCTGGCGCTGCGGGGAACCGGGCCACCTCCAACAGCAGTGCACGGCAATGGAGGTGGGCACGGTGGTTTGGATCCCCGACATGCCAGAAACCACCCTCGATCGGGCTGGAGCGTATCGCATAACGGTGAGTATCCAAGGGGATACATATCAGGCGTTGGTGGATTCTGGTTGTAATCAGACCTCAATTCACCAAAGCCTGGTGCAACACGAGGCATTGGGGGGAGCACAGGGGGTGAAGGTGTTGCGTGTGCACGGGGACATTCACAGCTACCCTTTGGTGTCAGTCCACATTTTTTCCGAGGGGAAAAATTTATAGTGAAGGTGGCGGTTAATCCTCGCCTTACCCACTCTTTAATTTTGGGGACTGATTGGCTGGGATTTCGGGGTTTAATGACACACTTAGTAGAGAGTGGGTCCTGCCATTTAACAGGGGGAGGTCCCGGTGTCGCTTTGGCGGGAGCAGCTGTCACAGAGCCATCTACATCATCTCCGCGTCAGAGTGAGGAGCTGCCGGCCCCTCCTCTCTCTATTGGTTAATCCCTCACAGATTTCCCATTAGAGCAGTTGCGAGACGAGACCCTGTGACATGCGTTTGACCAAGTGAGAGTAATCGATGGTCAAATGCTCCAGCCGAACGCCACCCCATCCTTCCCCTACTTAGCAATTATGAAGGATAGGTTATACCGAGTGACGCAGGACACTCAAACTAAAGAGCGAGTCACGCAGCTTTTAATTCCAAAGAGCCGCCGGGAATTGGTATTCCAGGTGGCTCACTTTAATCCCATGGCTGGACACTTAGGGCAGGATAAGACACTAGCCCGAATAATGGCCCGATTCTATTGGCCGGGGATTCGCGGCGATGTTCGTAGGTGGTGTACGGCGTGCCGTGAATGCCAGTTAGTAAATCCAGTGGCCATTCCAAAAGCGCCTTTGCGCCCTCTACCGTTAATCGAGACCCCGTTCGAAAGGATTGGGATGGATCTCGTCGGGCCATTAGATCGGTCAGCACGAGGGTACCGTTTATATTAGTTCTGGTGGACTATGCAACGTGATACCCAGAAGCCGTGCCTCTGTGCAATATCTCAGCATGCAGTATTGCGGAGGCGCTCTTCCGCGTTATCTCCCGAGTTGGAGTCCCGAAAGAGATTCTGACTGATCAAGGCACCACATTTATGTCACGGACACTGCGCAAACTGTATGGGTTATTGGGGATTAAGCCGATCTGCACCAGCATGTATCATCCACAAACGGACGGTTTAGTGGAACGATTCAATCGCACCCTCAAGAACATCATTAAAAAATTCGTAAGTGAGGACGCACGTAATTGGGATAAGTGGCTCAAGCCCTTGTTGTTTTCAGTGCGAGAGGTCCCCCAAGCCTCCACGGGGTTCTCCCCATTCGAATTATTATATGGGCGTAAGCCGCGCAGCATTCTAGACGTGCTGTGGGAAAATTGGGAGGAGGGACGTTCACAAAGTAAGAACGAAATTCAATACGTTATGGACCTGCATGCAAAACTCCACATGCTCACCCACCTAACCCAGGAGAATTTGCGTCAGGCCCAAGAACGGCAAGCCCGCCTGTACAACAAGGGTACGCGCCTTAGGGAGTTCACACAGGGAGAGAAAGTACTCATACTGTTGCCCACATCGAGCTCCAAATTGATCGCCAAGTGGCAAGGACCCTTTGAGGTCACACGGCGAGTTGGGGATGTCGACTACGAGGTAAGGCGAACGGACAGGGGTGGGGCGCTACAGATTTACCACCTCAATCTGCTCAAACTCTGGAATGAGGAGGTCCCCGTGGCGTTGGTGTCGGTGGTTCCGGAGAAGGCAGAGCTGGGGCCGGAGGTTCAAAAAGGGGCATTGGCATCACGTACCTCTCCGGTCCCCTGTGGAGACCACCTCTCCCCGACCCAACTCACGGAGGTCGCCCAGTTGCAGACCGAGTTTTCGGATGTGTTCTCGCCCCTGCCCGGTCGCACTAACCTCATAGAGCACCACATAGAGACGCCCCCGGGGGTGGTAGTGTGCAGCCGCCCTTACAGGCTACCCAAACACAAAAAAAAGGTGGTTCGGGAAGAACTTCAGACCATGCTCGAAATGGGCATCGTCGAGGAGTCCCACAGTGACTGGAGCAGCCCGGTGGTCTTGGTACCCAAGGCCGACGGGTCGGTCTGGTTCTGTGTGGACTATAGAAAAGTCAATGTGGTGTCTAAATTCGACACGTACCCAATGCCTCGTATTGATGAGTTGCTCGATCGACTCGGCACTGCTCGCTTTTATTCGACACTGGATTTGACGACGGGATATTGGCAGATCCCCTTGACTCCATTATCCCGAGAAAAAACGGCCTTTTCCACACTGTTTGGTTTACACCAATTCGTCACACTTCCGTTTGGGCTGTTTGGGGCACGTTTCAGCGACTGATGGACAGGGTCCTCCGCCCCCACGCCACCTATGCGGCCGCCTATCTCGACGACATCATCATCTATAGTAATGACTGGCCGAGGCACCTTGAACCTTGAAGGGCCGTCCTTAGGTTGCTGAGGCGAGCGGGTGTCACAGCCAACCCGAAGAAGTGTGCGATTGGGTGGGTGGAAGTACGGTATCTGGGCTTCCACTTGGGCAATGGGCAGGTGTGTCCCCAAATTAACTAGACCGCAGCAATTGCGGCCTGCCCGAGGCCCAAGACCAAAAAGGGGGTGAGACAGTTCCTAGGGCTGGCTGGCTATTATCGTAGGTTTATACCTAATTATTCGGACGCCACCAGCCCGCTGACTGATCTCACTAAAAAGGGGGCACCAGATCCGGTCCAGTGGACGGAGCAGTGCCAGCGGGCTTTTTCTGATGTAAAGGCTGCACTGTGTGGGCGGCCACTTTTACACTCCCCTGACTTTTCTCTCCCCTTTACGTTGCAGACCGATGCGTCGGACAGAGGGCTGGGGGCGGTTTTGTCCCAGGAGGTGGAGGGGGAGGACCGCCCCGTCCTGTACATCAGCAGGAAGCTGTCGGTGCGTGAGGGGCACTACAGCACCATAGAGAAAGAGTGTCTGGCCATCAAGTGGGCAGTTCTCGCCCTCCGGTACTACCTGCTGGGGCGCCCTTTCACTCTCTGTTCGGACCACGCACCCCTCCAGTGGCTCCACCGCATGAAGGATGCCAATGTGTGGATCACCCGTTGGTATCTGGCACGCCAACCCTTTAATTTCAAGGTGGTCCACAGGCCGGGGGCGCAGATGGTCATGGCGGACTTCCTCTCCCGTCAAGGGGGGGGCAGTCGGCTGCAGGCCGGACGGCCGCCCGGCCTGAGTCGGGCGGTGGGGATATGTGGCAGCGGGGGCGTGGTCAAGCGCCGGTCTGTGACAAGAGGGCGGAGTCAGGGAAGGTAAGTGGCAGAATCACTACACCTGACTCCAATTAACCTGTGTTTGTGTGTGTCTTCCCAGTGACCGTGCCCTATTTAGGCAGGGAGAGCAGAGAGCAGAGGAGCTCATCCCTGAACAAGACGCCAGTTGTGCGTGTATGTCTGTTTGAGTGAAGTATTGTTAAACTGAAAAGTCTAGCAATAAACGCTATTTTGATCCTGATCTCTGTCCTGCCGTCCTCTGTGCTCCACCACCAATACTGAACCGCTACAGTCATCTATGTTCTATTCTGAATAATATATGGAATTTTGAAACTTCCATATCATTGCATTCCGTTTTTATTTACAATTTGTACTTTGTCCCAACTTTTTTGGAATCGGGGTTGTACTATCAGGTGGTACTTGACCTTGAATGGTGTAGGGGTTTGGAATACCTGGTGCACGCTGTCTGACAGCAGTGTTCACTGCTTGTAAGTCTTGTACAAAATGCCACTCATCAGGTTGGGGAGGTTTTCTAGCTTTCTTTACAGGAAATATAGGAGTGCACACTGGTGAGTCCAGGCAAGGGACAATTACTCCTGCCTGCAACAGAGACTCAAAGACAGGACTAACGCTTTCTCTGGCCTCTGGTTTTAGTGGGTATTGTGTCTGTCTGGGTCTAAAGCGTGACTTGGGAGTTATCACAACTGGTTCAGCATGCTTCATTAAACCCACATCTTGTTTACCTGTGGCCCAGAGCTCTGGTGGAATCTCTACCAGCCTAGGATGGACTTGGGCTAGGCAGACGTCTCCTGGAATGCTTGCAAAAGCCCCACTGAGCGCGTGGAGAGCTCTACGCTGCGTTGTACATGTATTAGCATAGAGAGAGATTGTTTAATTACATCCTTTTCTGGATTTTCTCCTTTTGGCAGCACCTAGGGAATTTAGTTATGCCCTCCAATTGAATCCAGGCACAAATGTCTGTGCAGCACTATAATTCAACAGAACATGCACAATATTCTTTTGACCAGTATAAATCTCTAAGGCGAATACATTCTCACTCGCAGGTGCCTTTAAACCATACTCTCTCATATGCAGCATCCTTTCCATCATGCACATGGACTGTGCAGTGAAGGTCCGTATGCTCCATATAGTCAACATCATGTGAAAGTGTCTGGACAGAGCTTCCACTCATATACATAAACAGGGAGATTTTGTTCATGTAATGCAATTCTCCCTCTTTAATGACTGAGTGGGTAGCTCCTGAATCTACCAGGAAATTAAACTTCTTTCCCCATATTGTCAATGGCATGCATGGAAGCTGAGTAAATGGGAGGGTGCATATTTAAGGAAAGATAAATTTTCATCACCTTGCTGTGTTTGGAAACTCTATGTTAAGTCCACTCTTAATAGAGGACTGCTGGACCTCTAGAAATCACCTGCTCTTTCATGTCCATCACTTGCCACTTTATTGAAAATTACAAGATGACATCTTGCCTGCTGGAGTGCTTTGAGTTCACTGACAGACACACTGCAGAAAAGTTGGTAGAGGAGCTATTAAGAGTGGTAAATGAGTGGCAAGTACAGGACAAAGTGGTGTGCTGTGTGAGTGATAATGCTGTAAACATCACCAAAGCCATAAAAAATCTGAAGTGGACCCACCACCCATGTCTGGCGCATACATTAAACCTGATAAGAGATTCCCTGAAGGTGGTGAAAACAACCGTGGACAAGGTAAAGGCTATTGTGGAGTTTTTCCACAGAAGCATAGTAGCTGCAGAGCAGTGGCGGCTGGTAGTCTTTCAAACAGGGGAGGCTGGTCGGTTACGATATTTCCAGATTTTAAAAGAAAAAACACATCAATTTTGCCCATACTCTTGCCTCTGATCTGGCTGATTGTTGGCAGGGTCACAAACTGTGAAATAACAGGTTCTTTTGGCCCATTAGCCTACTGTCCAATATACATGATGGTGGTGTTGGGGGGGTATATTTTAACATTTTATATTTTAAAATTGTGGCATGTTGTTTAAAAATTGATCATTATTGAAAGCAGCTCTTTGTCAGGAACCTCAGCAGTAACAGCAGAGTGTTCTGGAATAGGCACAAGCACTGACCTTGGGGAGCCAAACATAGAGCTGGGTGCCACACATTTCATTCAATGACACTTTCCCTATATTTTACTTATTTTGACTGAGAAATGTTTTATTGACAATTTTGATAACCCTTCACTTTTAATCCAGGTCTGTAGTGTGAAATGTTCTCGGCTGTGTTTTTGTTTAAAAATGTTTTCCAAATTGTAGCTGTGTTTAATTCATATCCAGAAAATATATATTCCAATATAATATACTCAGCATAAACATTTTAAATAGATTCTATATTTTTGGTCCATCCATGACATATTACTAAAGTAGCCTATTTACTGTTGTTGATGTGGGTCACTTGCTGTTAGCCAATTCACTTTCTCGTACCAGGAGAGCTGAAAGGAACAAGTATTATTCCCTACCTTTTTCACCAAGTCAATTTGAGGCGTTGGTCTACCCTGCTCTTTAATTTTAATTTTTTCCTCGAAAGGAAGACTGGCAAATGGCTTCACCAAAATTAAATCAGCAATGCTTGGCATCCATGCGCAGCTTTCTTGCTAGCTGACTAGCCCCCCTCAAGTTCAAGTTCAGTCACTCAAATAAACGAAATTTCTGGAACTAAGATAGCAAACTTGACAACACTATATTTACACTTTATTTACAATGAAAATATATACAAACTAAAAAAGCTGGTAGAAACCGTATGTAATGAATGAAATCGAAATGTAAGCTGATCTCTTACAATACACCACAGCACTTGCGAATCCGCATGGGACTGAACTGAAACTCACCGCTGCCTGTCTATATTTGAAACAAGCTGTCAATCAAAGAAAATATCCAGCCGCTTTCACCAATCACCAGTCTCCTCGCGGAAAGCTTTGCCATGTCCCTCCCATGTGAGGCTGGGAGTCCGTAGGCAGGCATTTTCGCAGTAAATTGTCCAATAACCATCTTGCATTTTGAGATTGAAAAGCGCATAGCTCCCAAATGCCATTGAAGTCCACTGAGGCTGGGAGTCCGTGAGACTCCGTGGGCGGGCATTTTCACAGTATTTGTCCAATAACAGTCTTGCATTTTGATATTGAAAAGCGCATAGCTCCCAAATGCCATTGAAGTCCACTGAGGCTGGGCTGCATCGCGCTGTCATGAGGGGGAAAAACTCACGCACACATTAAAATTATAACGGAATAATTTTGCACTGTAGTTGGGTTGAGCACATATATTTCTATGATTCTGGATCTGAAATAGCAATGTTATAAGCTCGGCTATAACATAAGCCTAGCGCAATTCATCCTACACGATGTTCGTCATTTTTAGAGGAGGCTGAGCCTCCCTCATTGTCTTAGAGCAATCGCCCGTGCTGCAGAGAGGCTAAAGTCCACACAGCACCAGATGGAGTTGCCCGAACTGAGGCCCAAACAAGAGTGTGCTACCAGGTGGAACTCAACATTTTATATGTTGAAATGCATTCTTGAAACAAAAGATGCCATCATCTCCACCCTGGCCCTCATCAACGCACCTGTTGATACGTTAAGTCAAGAGGAATGGGAGCTGGTGAAAGAGGTCTGCACCATCCTGCAACCATTTGAGGAGGTGACTGTGGAGATAAGTACGGACAGGTACCTTGGACAATTGTTTTTTCTCTACTACTATTCAATCACTATTATACATTGCAGAAACGACACATATGATTGACAAAACTAAATTGAAAAAAGCAATATGCCGCATAATTTTTAAAAAGCCTAATTTTAAAAGTTGCTGTTTTCTCTCCTTCAGCTATGTCACAGCCTCCAAAATGCTCCTGCTTTGCAGAGGTCTTCAGTGTAATGTCCCCTCTGAAGAGGGAAATGTAAATGAAGAGATAGGACACGGTTAAACCCTTTGCCAGCTTCATTACAAGTGAAAAAAAACCCCATAATTTATACATTTTGCATTCTCATGTATTCATTAATACACAACACTACACGAGAATAACCATACTGATAATGTACACACACAGTACTCTCTCAGACTTTTAACACGCGCGCGCACACAGTGCTTTCTCAGACCTGAGAATCTGCTCCGGGAGCCACAGGTGGCTAGTTAGCTTAGCTACTGCTACTCATCAATGCTACACCAGCGACACACAACAAAATATACAAAATAACACTTTCGGTGACGCTCTGCTTTACGTCCAGGCACTCATGAATTATAAACAAAATATACCTACAACCACATTACACAATTACCGTGTTTTTCGTACCTGAAGAGGGAAATGTAAATGAAGAGACAGGACACGGTTAAACCCTTTGCCAGCTTCATTACAAGTGAAGCATCGAGCGGCAAGGGCTCCCTCTTCAGGCCTGGAGGCAAACCAATCACCGAAAACACATCCTCTTAACATCACTGTACACTGTTATGAGTTGTTGTTTTTTTTTTTTTACCATTGAACATGTATTCTTAAATGCATTTTAATCCATTTTTAACCCATGAACACATATTTTTAATACCTTAAATGAATTATGAGTTTTTAACCCTTTTTAATATAATTTTACCAATGTATTTATTAGTATTTATTCTATTTATCCCGTGTCTTTAACCACACATGAAATCATACTATCACACACTCCCCTGCAAAATTAGATGTCGTCCCGACATCACATACTCTCAAGATTCAAAAGCTTGCATATTGATGCCTTAACTGTCTCTTGAACATAATATCAACACAATAACTATTCTGACAGGGCGGCACGGTGGTGTAGTGGTTAGCACTGTTGCCTCACAGCAAGAAGGTCCTGGGTTCGATCCCCGTGGCCGGCGAGGGCCTTTCTGTGTGGAGTTTGCATGTTCTCCCCGTGTCCGCGTGGGTTTCCTCCGGGTGCTCCGGTTTCCCCCACAGTCCAAAGACATGCAGGTTAGGTTAACTGGTGACTCTGAATTGACCGTAGGTGTGAATGTGAGTGGTTGTCTGTGTGTCGGCAATAAGTCTGGATGTACTACCCAAGCATAATTTCACTAAGCCTTTTTCTGCTCCTCCTACTCAAGCGAGTAGGACGCTTCTTTGCTTTGCTCCTGCTTTCTTAATCTTTATTTCTATACTTTACTTTCTCATTGAATTTCCACTATTTTTTTTCTCATTTTATTTTTCATCTTTATAAGCTTTTAATTTAATTTTAATTTAATTTCCACTATTTTTTTTTTAAATGCCAGGAAGCAAAAAATCCTGCAGAAAATGCATGGAATTAGAACAGAGGATTTCTATTCTGGAATCAAAGATTAATGCTCTGCCAAAGACAGACGAATTAAAAGCAATATCTCAGGAAAGGAGTACAGAAACAGTGGCTGAGAATGCAGAGATTGCACTCCGACAGACTGAGGACATTGCAGATCAAGTGGAAGAATTCATAACTCAAGCTGTGCAAAATGTGAGTACTGAAAACTGGCAAATGATGGGTGCTAAGCCCAAAAACAGAAGAGTAATTACTTCAACACCAGCTCGTTCTACAAATTACAATAGGATCTACAATCCTATGGAAAATCCACAGCCCATAAGGCTTCAGAACAAATTTGAATGCCTCAGGGATGTGGAAGAGGATTTGTCAAGCGGACAAACACATAGTAAAAAGAGATCACACCAAGATCGAAGAGCTGTGAGAAGAGGCAAAAAGCAGCTCGTAACACCACCTGATCCCACAACCCTTGTTCTTGGTGATTCCACTGTAAGACAATTAAAAGGTTATGAGATGATTATTTGTTGTCTTCCAAATGCATCCATCTCTGACACCAAAAACAGCATTTTGAAACTCATGTCCGAGCATAAAACTATTAAACGTATTGTTGTGCATGTGGGAGCAAATGATGTTTTCAGAGAACAGCTGTTTGTCCAAGATGATTTCAGAAAACTTTTTTCTGAGCTCTATAAGACTGGAATTCAATCTTTTATCAGTGGCCCACTCCCAGCGAGAGGAAGTTTTGCTTTTTCTCGACTCTTCAGTCTTAACACCTGGCTTGGAAAAACTTCTTCTTCATTTGGTATGAACTTCATAGACAATTTTAACCTTTTTTGGAATCGCAGAGAATTTTACAAGCCAAATAGCACTGAACTCAGCTGGATTGGAGCCAAAGTCTTAGCAGACCACTACAAACTTGCAATCTTTTCTCAGCCAGCACCGAGGAAAACAGTTGATAAGATGTCGCAGACTGACATAGTTACAAAGCCTAAACAATCATCTTTGCAAGTCGTCATCAAGGACACACAAACATCTGACTTGCAGGCCTCCCAACATTCAAGGACAGACGACTCCACTTCTCCTCGGATGGATTTCCCAAATAGCATGAAAAAATTGCTCCCAATGGCTACACTCTCTTTTGCCAGCCCAAATCTGTCGCGACAAGCAGTGTACCCAGTTCATCAAAATTGTGTTCGTCCAGGACTTTCAGCTGGCTACAAATCTTTTTCACCATCCAAAAGATACATCATCTCCAATCCTTTCACCCTCAAACCAAATGGAACATTTAGAAAGTCTTGTTTGATGTACTCTGGGTCCCTGCAAATGGGTGTAGTGTTGAAAACAAGCTGGGACCCAATGTTGACACTATTCCTGTGTTGATAAGAAACAGAAAACATAGAGCACATTTAACCCTGGGGGTGAACCAATCTAATCTCCTTCCTGTTTTAAAACAGCATCAGAGTGCACAACCAGATATTACTTCTAGAATTTCTGTAAAGCTAGCTCTTCTGAACATTAGATCACTTTTAAACAAGTCATTTTTAATTAATGATCTTATTTGCAAACACAATCTTGATTTTTTGCTTCTAACTGAAACCTGGCTGGATCAAGCAAATAGTACTACCACCCTTATTGAAGCAGCTCCCCCAAATTTTAATTTTTTGAATGTTACCCGACAAGGGAAAGGTGGAGGGATCACAAATATATTCAAAGTCTCTTTTCAATGTAAACAATCCTCACTTGGTGATTTTATGTCCTTTGAACACTTATGTGCACTTGTTACATGCTCTCCTAACATATTATTATTAACTATTTATAGGCCTCTGAGACATTCAGCCAAAGTCTTTCTTGAAGAGTTTGGTGAACTGTTATCAGTCATTTGCTTAGAGTTTGATTGTCTTATTATATCTGGGGATTTTAACTTGCATGTAGATAATACTGATAACATTTATGCCAAAGAACTACTTGCAATTATTGATAACTTTAACCTAGTACAACATGTACAGGGGCCGACCCACTCTCGTGGTCATACTCTTGACCTCGTCATCACAAAGGGTCTTACTGTTTCTAATACTGTTGTTGACCTGACCTTATCTGATCATTTCTGTGTTTTCTTTGAAGTTTCTATGTCTCCTCACATTCAGAATAGCTCAACGACTATAGGTAGGAGAGTCATAAAAGACAACACATGTGCTCTTTTTGAGCAAGCTCTCTCTCAGAACTCAACCAAAATGTCAGACTCTGTAGATGATTTACTGGAATTTTTTAATTTAAATATGACCCAAATTATGGATGATATTGCTCCATTCAAAATAAAAAGAGTCAATGATAAGCAGAAAGCACCATGGAAGCAGTACCCGGCTGTTAAACTGCTAAAGAGAGAATGTAGAAAGACTGAAAGAAAATGGTGCAAATCTAAACTTCACATCCATTATCAAATCCATAAAGAGATGCTTTGTAATTATAATTATGAAATTCGTAAAGCAAGACAGTCTTTCTTCTCCAACATCATCAGCAGGAATATGAGCAATACCCGTGTGCTATTTTCAACAGTAGAGAAGCTAACTAATCCCCCACCACAATTAGCACCTGAACTTCTCTCAGTTAATAAATGCAGAGTTTGCATCCTTTTTCAAAGGTAAAATTGATAAAATACGGCAGAATATTTCTCATAATATATCTCAGTTGCAAAAAATTGAAAAACTGCAATCACCAATGACACAGATAGATAACTTCAACACAATGTCAGAATTTTGTTTAATTGATTATGAGACTCTTGAAAAAACTGTACAAAATCTCAGTTCCTCAACATCTGAACTGGACATTCTGCCCACCAACTTTTTTAAGTCTGTTCTTCATCTTATAATTACAGATGTGCTTCAAATTATAAATACATCCTTGGAGACTGGCATTGGTCCTGTGTCCCTAAAAAAAGCTGTTGTAAAGCCCCTTCTTAAAAAAAATAATCTGGATCCTTCAGTGTTAAATAACTACAGGCCAATATCAAATCTACCATTCATCGGGAAAATCCTGGAAAAATTTGTCTTCAATCAATTAACTGCCTTCTTAATATCAAACAGCCATTTTGATAATTTTCAGTCAGGATTTCGTGCCAATCATAGCACTGAAACAGCGCTGATTAAAGTTATAAATGACATACGTCTAAATACTGATGCAGGCAAAACATCGGTCCTGGTATTACTGGACCTCAGTGCAGCTTTTGATACTGTTGATCACAACATACTGCTATATCGACTTGAACACTGGGTTGGATTGACTGGTAAAGTTATCAATTGGTTAAAATCATACTTAAAAGATAGAAGCTTCTTTGTTACCCTGGGAAATTGTTCCTCAACATCAATGTCCTTGACCTGTGGTGTCCCCCAGGGGTCGATTCTTGGACCGTTACTTTTCAACCTTTATATGCTCCCACTTGGGCAAATTATCAATAAAAATTCAATTTTGTATCACTGCTATGCAGATGATATCCAAATTTATTTTGCTCTATCACCTAATGATTATGCCCCCCTTGAATGTCTCTACCAGTGTATCGATCAAATCAATAGCTGGATGTCACAAAATTTTCTTCAGCTGAACACAGATAAAACAGAAGTAATTCTATTTGGAAAAAAGATGAAAGACTCAGGATTACCACTATTCTTGACACAAAAGGGATTAAAACTAAAGAAATGGTTAAAAATCTTGGTGTTTTCATTGACAGCGAGCTAAACTTTGACAGTCACATGAAAGCAATCACTAAAACGGCATTTTATCACCTAAAAAACATTTCCAAACTAAGAGGACTTATGTCAAAAAATGATCTGGAAAAACTAATACATGCCTTCATCTCTAGTAGGGTTGATTACTGCAATGGCCTTTTCACAGGCTTGCCAAAAAAGACCATCAAACGACTTCAGCTGGTTCAAAATGCAGCGGCTAGGGTTCTCACACGAACAAAAAGAACAGAGCACATTACTCGAATTCTAAGGTCCCTTCACTGGCTTCCAGTAAGCTACAGAATTGACTTTAAAGTATTGCTGCTGGTATACAAATCTCTAAATGGTACAGGGCCCAATTACCTCTCTGATATGTTGCAGCGGCCTAACCCAATCAGATCTACCAGATCAAAACAGAAAAATTTACTATTAAAACCTGTTGTTAAAACAAAGTGTGGTGAAGCAGCTTTTAGCTACTATGCAGTACAGCTATGGAACCAACTCCCAGAGGACATTAAAAATGCTCCTGCTGTTGGCAGCTTCAAATCTAGGTTAAAGACCAAGCTGTTTTCAGATGCTTTCTGTTAAATAATTAATATTGTCTTCTTTACATTCTTTATAATCTTTACTTCTCTGCATGTTTTAAATTTACTTTAACTTTATCCTATTTTATTCTTTATTCTATTCTGCTGGGTTTTTTTTCTTTCTCATCTTATTTAAACTACTACTTCATTTTATTATTTTATTTTTACTATTGTTTAATTCTTATTATTTTCTTTTAATTACTTTTATTTCTTTTAATTAATTGTTTTAGAATAAAAATAAAATTATTTTATGTAATTTTATTTCTCTATTGTTTACGGTTTTTGTTTTTACTTCTGTAAAGCACATTGAACTGCCATTGTGTATGAAATGTGCTATATAAATAAACTTGCCTTGCCTTGCCTAAGCCTAGTGATTCTCTTTCTTTAATCCAATAATCTCTGTTTGTGCTAAACAGTTCAATTTAGTTTTTATGTCTAATATCCATGCATATATACAGGCTGGTAAAACTGGAATGGGTTTGCCCACATTGTTGGCTGAACTTCTGTATATGACCTAGGTTGGTACTGGTTGAATATCTGATCTGCCTGTACTGTACTGTAACATGCTGGAGTCCCAAGTTGGTCATAAGTGAAGATTTTTGGAGCTCTCCTTTCTCTCCTCGGCCATTGTTCTCTTGGTTCATCCTCGTCAGTAGTCTCACTATTTGTTGGACGAGGGGAGGGCATTTCCTCTTCCTCCATCACCTCATCTGGTTGTCCTTCACTGTGTGACTCATTACTTTGTGTTCCAATGTTTTCCTGATCTTGATACTCATCCATCTCGTGTGCCTCCTCAAGTTCAAACTCTGTGTTGGTCACTTGTGTTTCCAGTTCTTTGTTCTCTGGTTGGTCAGTATGGATGATGTCTCTCTCTCCTTCGGTTGTACAGGTTGGTCTCATGTTAGGATATGCAGAGGGCTCCAAGAAGAATCCATCCTCCTCTTCTTCGTCCAAGTCTGAGCTTGCAGCAGGAGTGGCTGATGTGTTTTTCTTTCTTTTAGGTTTTGTTTGGAGATCTGTTTCCAAAGGCAAGTGATCACACGGTAACAATAGATTTCGATGTAGGACTCTTGATCTTCCTCTTCCTTGTTCTGGCTTCACTTCATACACTGGGATTCCCTCGCCCATTTGACGAAGCACTACATGAACACTATCCTCCCAGTGGTTGCGAAGCTTCCCGGTGCCACCTCTGGGAGTCAGATTCCTGAGCAGAACATGGTCGCCTGGGCACAGGACAGAACTTCGCACTTTGCCATCATAGTTCCGCTTGTTTCTCTCTGTCGCTTTTCTCATGTTCTCTCTTACTATGTCATAAGCCTGTTGCATTTCGTGTCTCCATTTCTCCACATATGTCTTGTGATCTATGTTCCCACTTTCAGAGTCAAGACCAAACATGATGTCAACTGGTAACTGTGGTGACCTCCCAAACAGTAAGTAGAAAGGCGAGAAACCTGTCACTTCTGATCTGGTACAGTTGTATGCATGTATGAGTTTGTTGAGTGAACCTTTCCAGTTTGTCTTTTCTTTTTCAGTGAGTGTTTTGAGCATCTGCAGGATTGTGCGATTGAAACGTTCTACCTGCCCATTTCCTTGGGGGTGGTACAGTGTCGTTCTTGAGCCTAAAACACTGCAATTTCTCTTTAACTGTGCAAAAAGTTGGTTTTCAAACTCACCACCTTGATCATGGTGAATCCGGGCTGGGAGTCCAAACTTTAAAACATAGTCATTAAAAATCTTGTCCACCACTGTCTTTGCAGATTTTGAACTGGTGGGATAAGCTTGGGTGAAATGAGTAAAATGATCAACAATGACCAATATTTACTGCTGTCCACCTGGGCACTTATCTAAGTGAAGAAAATCAATTGACACTAACTCAAAGGGCTGGGTAGTGACAATGTTGACCAGTGGGGCTTTTGCTCCTCTAGGGGGAGTCTTTTGTTTCAAACAGGTACATGTTCTGGTGACATAATGTTCGATTTCTTTTTGCATATGTGGCCAGAAAAAATCTCTCTCTAATTAGTGATGCTGTTCGATCGATGCCCTGATGGCCCATCTCATCATGCAACTGCTTCATAACTGTAGCCTTGTATTGCTCAGGTAAAACCAGCTGAGTGTTACTTGCTGTCTTCCGATAGAAAATGCTGTCCTCATCTAAATAGAGTTTCTCCCAGCTACGTACAAGACACTTACTCTGATCACTCAGGGCTCTCAGTTCACGTGTTGACGGTTTTATGTCTGAGAGTTTGAACTGTACTACTGGGCTAATGTGTTGGTCGTCTCACTGTGCTTTCCGGATATCAGCTGTTGAGAGTGATGCTAACCTGTCTCCACAGTCAGTGGTGCACAGCAAGGGTGACGTGATCATTGTGCAGGCCCAGGGTATGGAGTCTTGGGTCTGAATGGCTTGAGTTGTTGCTGCCACACAGTCAGACGAGAGCTCCTCTGTACATTGACTCATCATTGTTTCTATGTTCACAGGCATCCTGGACAAGCTGTCTGCGTCCACGTTCTCTCTGCCTGGATGGTAGCAAATGGTGAAATGAAAGTCTGCAAGTTCCGCCACCCACCTGTGTCCGGTGGCATTGAGCTTGGCACTGGAGAGCACATATGTCAAGGGGTTATTGTCACTAAATACAGTAAATGTGGGGGCGTAGTACAAATAGTCTCTAAATTTTTCTGTGACTGCCCATTTTAATGCTAAGAACTCTAATTTATCTGAGTGTAAATGGTAGTTCTGTTCTGCTGTGGTCAGTGTCCTAGACCCATAAGCTATTACTCGAAGTTTCCCCTCTTGATGCTGATACAGAATGGCCCCAAGTCCCTGATGTGAAGCGTCAGTATGTAAAATAAATGGTTTTGAGAAATCTAGGAACCCTAGCATTGGCGGCTCAGCCAGACAGTCTATTAACTGTTCAAGTATAGCTTGATGTCTATCAGTCCATACAATTGGTGTATGTGAGGGCACACCTTTGTCTTTACTTTTTGCATGTCTTGTGTTTGTGTTTGCCCTGTTCTGTGTCTCTTTGTCACTGTCTCGTGTTCTTTTTAACAGGTTGTAAAGTGGCCCTGCAATCCGAGAGAAATATTTTATGTACTGTCTGTAATAACTTAAGAAACCCATTATTGCTCTCAGCTGCCCCACTGTACTTGGCCTCTTATCTTTCAATGACCTCACAGCTTCTGTGTCAGCTGGGTCTATTTTGCTCCCTTCAGCTGAAACAATTCTCCCCAGGTAACGAACCTCACGCCTGAAGAGCTCACATTTGCTTGGCTTCAGTTTTATCTTGTGCTCTCTCAATCTTTGCAGCACCTGTCTTGCATGATCCAAATGACTCTCAAATGATTGGATGTATACCAATGTGTCATCCAGATATGGTACACAGATATTGTCCCACAGATCCCTAAGACACTCTTCCATACAGTGTTGGAACGCCGCAGGGGCATTCATCAGTCCAAACGGGATTCTTATCCATTCATAAAGGCCCCACGGAGTCACAAATGCAGTCAGGGGTCTGCTAGCCTCGTCCATAAAACCTTGATGATATGTCTTCCCCTGATCTAATACTGAAAACCAGCTGTTGCCACCAAGGCCATCAAGAATGTCCTGCACCCTCGGGATTGGTTATCGATCTGGGTGGGTTTTCTTAATTCTCTGTAATCTATACAAAGACAAAGGCTACCATCCTTTTTTCTAGCACACACTACTAGTGAGGCATAGGAGGAGTCTAATTTTTGAACCCACCCCTGTGCAATGAGGTTGTGGAGGTAGTCTTTTATTTATTTGTATAGTGGTTTTGGGACAGACAGGTAAGTGCGTGCTACTGGATCCATGTCTTTCAGAGATATGCTCATTTTCAGTGTTGGGATATTTCCAATGTCATCATCAGATTTTGCTAATGAAGTACACTCCTCACGCAGCATCTTCTGCACCTCTACTCTTTCTGTTGGACTGAGGTGACTTAAGTCAACAGGTGGGTCCCACACACTGTTGTTCAATCTCTCACTGCCAGCCTCGACCTCATTCACTGACACTGTAGGAGGTGGGATGCATTTTTCAAAAACACTCGCTGGATACAGGGCTTGCACTTGATTTAAAGTGCCCACCACAATCTTTCCTGACAATATAATATCATGATCTGTGGGGTTTTGAACATCAAGTACAATGTAAGGTGGGGCTCCGCTCCTTACACTACGTTCAGACTGCAACCTGAAACGACCCATATCCGATTTGTTGTGAAATCCGATTTTTTTGTTAGGCCGTTCACATTACCAATTATATGAGACTTGTATGCGATCTCCAATATGAATGGAAAACGACCCAAAAGTGTCCCACATGCGCAAATTGACACGTAATAAGCACATCTGCGTACAGTGGCAGCCATTGAATTTGTTCCACGTTTCCGTGACTGGCCCTCAGCAGGCCCTTGGCCGTCCCCTGACTGGTTCGTGACTGTCTGCCGAATGGTCCGTGCAGATAATTTATCCCCCACAATGACGTAGTCAATGCAGTCCTGACTGGTGACGCCCCTAAGCAGCTTGTGTGAAAACCAGCTGCTATCCCTCATTTTTCCACGGGGAGGAGCAGTGATTGTCCATTTCACAAAGCAGGTTTATCAAACGCTGAGAACAGCTGATTTCAGTTAGTTAATTCAACTCGGAGGAGTATCACTGGGAGTTAAAAAGCCATACAATTTTAATGCACTCATACAGCGAGTTTGAATATGTTTTCTGAAAGAAGCGTAACACTGCTGCAGCTGCCAATCACAATGGGAAATCCTAATAGAAATGAAATTACTAATCGGTTACAGCACAATGTCAATATAATTAAAAATTAATTCAACAATAGTTGAATTAATTATTAACAATAAGTATTTGAACGCAAATGATTTAAGTAAAATTTAAAGCTGCAATATCAAGCGCCCGGTAACACTCACTTGCCAGCATTAAGTAAATTTTACTTACCATAAAACATAACAGTTGTGAAGATATTAAGAACGGTAACATTTACTTAATTACATCTAACTTTTCAGTTATATTTATTTAAGCAAATTAAGTAAAGTCTACTTGTTTTTCATACTGTAGGCAGGAACATCATTTTACTCAAAATTTTAAGTAAATTTTATATTTCTGTAGTGTTTGCTGTTACGGTATGAAGTAATTTAGTAGATTTTAATTATTTTCTTGTGCTTGACATTTTAATTTACTTGGTTGCATAACATTACATTACTCATTAAAATTAGGTAATCATTGTCATTATTCTTTTGATAAATGTTACCAAATAAATTTAACCAATACTCTAATCATTTAATACGGTATATCTTTATCACATATCACACAAATAAATTACAATGCAATTAAACTGTTTATTTTTCATTTTAAACAGTTTAACAAACAAGCATCATCAAAGCAAATCCACTACTATTGTGGATTGAATTGCCCAATCCTTTATGGGGCAGCCATAAATTCAACATTGACATGACTGACATAAAAAGAACAAAAAGACAATAGTATACGGCACACTATTGGGGCAAAATATTAGGAACACTGTCAATACGGTATACTGGTAATGCACTATAATGGTAGACCAGCACCATCCACCACAACTTCAGTAATAAACATAAAGTCAAATTATCACCTTTCTGACAATGTTAATAAAAATTGAGCATGTACTGTAGAAGCTTAACAAAAGTACCGTAGAAGCTGGCAGAGCTGTTGTACCGGTACTGGAAATATTGCATTAGATTCTGCAGGTGTCCCAAGACTTTTGTACCAGTACATGCAGTACAGAGCTACCATATATAGTGCTTTTCAAATATGCAGTGAAAAACTTACAACCCTCTGAAACAGAGTTTCAACATTCATTCCAGAAATATAATACTCAGATATTCAAGAATGTTTAACACACACAAACATGCTCAAAACAACTTCTGGGATAGGGTCAGGACAGAAACAGCCTCTTAAACTTCGAGCAGTGGTGTAAGGATTACGGTATGTATGGTATACCCCTATTTAAATGAAAAAAAAAAAAACAATCTACAAGTACTGCATTAATAGTAAAAGTGCATTGTATTGTACTGCATTAGCAGGGGCGTATCAAGCTTTCCAAAAGTGGGGATGTTCTGGAATGGGGAAGCCATATCATTAGAAATCGGTTTATGGCTATATACACGCCCGGCGTGTACACTGTGATGTACTGTCAATGACCGATATGGAACTTTTTCATACCCATGGTCCATGGATGCAAATGAAAGGGAGGACAGCAGAAAGCCTATAAATCCAGGTGACTCCAGCCAAGTTCTGCATTTCATGCAGAGATCTATCATGTTGGGTTTCCTGCTTTTAATGTCTTTAATTATTCAAACTCGTGTACAAAACTTGTTTGCATCATGTATTACATCAGGTTTAATGCATAAAATTTGAAAATGATGCAATAGACTACACATACAGTACAAGAAACACTTAATGGCCAAATAACATTACTGTACAACAATTATTGAACATTCATTCGATTTGAAATGCTTTTAAATCTCAATTGAAAAACTCTTCTAAAAAGTGATAAGCAGTTATAATGCATGAAAAGTAGACTTGGTACAAACATACACACTCGTAATAAAAAACTTGCCTCAACTGACTTTACAACTAGTAACTACTACTATTTAACATCACTGTCAACAAATCCTGACAACCTTACTTTACCCTGACACACTATTTGTGTTTGAAACAACCAAATGTGTTTTTTCTTTGCTCCTTATAAGAAACAAATTGTTGAGCAATCATTTGTAACTTAACACAATTTGTAAATTAACACAGTCTTTTAGAGCATGGCGCCTGGGACAACTGTTTGAACGACGGCATCGTAAGCGCTTTGAGAAGGGTCTGTCTGCAGAGCCGCAGAGCCAGGCACAGTAAGCACCGCATGTGACGTCAAACCTGGCACGGTGAATCAGGAGCGGTAAAACTGGTGTTGGCTCTGCAGCTCTGCAGACAGATACTGCAGGGGCGCCACCAGAAATTTTGGGCCCCATGAAAGATTAGAATTTTGGGCCCCCCAACTTTTCCCACCCTCGTCACAATTGCACTATTGTCATTATTTGACTTTTGATAGCCCATGGACCTTGAGTTTGTGACTTTGTTATTACATTTTATGTATTAACCTACCAGGGACTAGATGAAAACTGGTCAGTGACTAATTCTGGTGCATTTACAATCACAAATGAAACCAAGATTTTGCCACATGCCTTCTTGTGCTAGGACAATTGGTAGTGAAATGTGTGATGTGACTGCTAATAAATCATAGAAAAAGTTTTCTACCCAGCATCAAAATACCTATGGAAATCCAATGGATTATGTGTTAGGTAGAAAGTTGTGTGTACTGTTCTGCAAAAAGGGAATATGTTCAAAGCAAAGTGTGTCTAGACAGAAATTTGAGCATAAGCAGAGTTAGACTATTGGTTGCCCCTCCATGGACCAGGAGTTTTTGACCTTGTTTTCTAATTTACACTTTTATATTGTTTGACCAGTAGATGGCAGTATAAGCCCAGACATAATTCAGGCCAATATAAGCCCATACATAAAAAGAAAAAGGAAATAAAATGGTGAATGATGCAGTAGTTATTATTGAGTTGACTGTAAATAAACATAACCAACATTATTTAACACACTGCTTTGAACTCTTCTTCATTCAAGTGTGCAAAATTGGGCTACTTAGTATGGAGTTCATTCATTCATGTGTTGACACAACTTTCATGCATCACTGTATCTGTATGGATTTATAAGATATACATTCTTTATAGGCTATTTCAGTGCCAGAGAGTTCCAGAAAACATCAGTAATCACAATTTCCTGCCTTGATTAATAACTAGGCAACAGTTATTTCATACAACATTTCTTGCACTGCAAGAAATCCACTGAAAGTTTATGCTTTCTTTTAGGCAGCACTCATTTATTGTCAAAGCAAATATTCAAATATCCATGAACAATAAAATATTCAATATTCAAGATAGATTCTTACCAGCAATATCAACCAATCCAAATGTAATCATGTCAAACACTTGACTGGTGTCCGTTATTAGCAACACTTTAATCTAGCAAACTGTATATGGTGCTCGCTCATTAAAAACTTCAATCCTAAAGCATTTATGGGTTGTATTGCTGCTCACCTCCTTCTCCAAAGGGGGGGTTCAGTGGTTTGGTAGGGCGGCGGTCCCCCTGAGGCTGAATCTGTGCTTATTTAGGGCACCCCATTAGTTATGAAACTGGTGTGAGGGAAATTTAATGGACGAACATTATTATTCTCTGTGTTCCTGTATGTTGAGCTCAAGTGACTTAATGGATGAACATTATTATTCTATGTGTTTCTGTATGTTACTGAGTTACTGAGAAGAGATGTTTTTCCACATGCTGTAATCACTTTTCTGTGACCTTGGTGGTAATAAGCAGGGAGCTTGAGCTCTCCCTAACTTGCATCTGCCTGCACATACCAGAGCACGCCAGGTGCACACTTTAACAAAGCTTCATAGAAAATCTTGAGCCAATCACGTGAAGACACAAGAAGTGAGCGAATGCTTTCAGAGTATAATAGATAACATTCCTAAAACACAACTCAGTGCGCGTACTCTCGGCATCATCAGAAGTGGTGTCTTCTTCTATTCTTCTCTTTCCTTTCCTATTTTATATATCTTTTATATGATCTACTATAATAAATAACTGAAAAGACAACTGTTAAGCGTTCTGAAGTGTTTATTAGAAATTTCCATTACAATTTGGCGTCCCCTGGGTGGGCCCTATATGCGTCTATCCTCGGCCGACGGAACACTCCCAAGGCTACGGTGCGGAGCTGAGAACTCGGACGAGAGACCAGGCCATCAGGGCTCACCGAACCAGTAAGTGATAACTTTGCATTCTTGTGTAAAGAAATTAGTGGAAACATTATTTAAAGAATGATACAAGAATTGGACAGAGATTTGTCCTAGTCAATGAAGACTGATAAAAGAGACGGACAGAAGTTTGTCTGAGCCCAGGAGGACTGCTAAGCTGTGGTACCATCAATATGTTTGCAGACAACGGATAAAACACAATTTTGAGACAATAAACCGCGAGTAGTTTATCTGCCTAAGTGACGACTGGGTAATCGCTCGCCTACTTGAGGAGGGGAAGTACGGGTGCGTGTTTCGACGGATTCACGTTCAGCGATTCATGGGAATTGAATCTTGCTCCCTTTGTTCTGTGTGAACAACTGGCCCGTCAGAGGAACAGGATAGAGAGGTTCGATCGCGAAAACGCAAAGACACACCGGTGTGCACGCAAAATATTGATGAAGAGTACTGTCCTCCTCCAAATTCTGAAACAGAGAAACAGATTTTGTACACATGCGTGAGTTGTCTTTGAGGTTGTTGTGCTAAATGATACCTACTTTAATTTAAGGCAAACGTCAGATAAATTGTTTACTAATAAGAACACACCTAAAAGATTATTGTGTCACATTTTTGGACATAGTCCAACCTGCTCTTCTTGTGATCCTAATAAAAACTCAGCCATTGTTGTCATAACCTATTGATATAACAGTGTACAATGAGGAACAGAAACAGTAAGTTAGGGAAAGAAAAGAAAAAGCAAGTAAGTGTGAAGCTACATGTGCTATAATAAGAATTGGATGTTCCTATGAGAGCCCAAACATCCAGTTTATGAAAACCTCGTATGGCGAGGATTATTTGGCACAGTTTGATATATGGGTAAAGGACTTAGGATTCCCTGGAAAGGGCAGTTTTAGTCCCAGGCAGATAGGACAGTTAGAAGAAAAGTTGAAACAGAAGGAAAAAGAAGAGTCTGCAGATAATGTTAAGTTCTTAGGGGACTGGAGGGCATTTTCTGCATGGAAAGAAGAAACACTTAAGAGAGAGTGCAAAAGAGAGAAACGACAGGCAGGGCTCTCACCCTCTTCTCAGTGTTTGAAATTTCAGATGGACCCTGACCTGGAGTCTGCCCCACCACCCCAACACACACTGCCTCCTCAGCAAGGCAGAACATCATTCCCACAAGCGCTTCACCCACAGAAAGGGGGAGAAGTCGAGACAAAGAAGAAAAAAAAAATACTGAGCCTCTGGAATCTCTCCCAGCCTACCAGCTGCCTCCAGCATCAGCGCCTCTCAGCGCTTCTCCATCACACACGAGATCAGGTCTTGCATACAGCGATGGAAAAGACACCCTCCTGGACCTGACCACGTGCTCACCAGTGGGTCCACAAGGCTGTAACCTAAAGTCTGAAGTTCTTCATCTTCCAATTGTGGAAGTGGCTGGAGCTGACGGCGTGCTTTTAGTCCACAGACCCTGGATGACAGCTGATATCAAGGAAAGCATGGCTTCTCTTCCCAACGTGAGAGAGGTAGGAGGAAAGAGATTTGGTAACGAACTGTTGATATTTTGCAGAGAATTCCAACCAACCACCCATGAGCTTCGCTGCCTAATCATGACCAAGATGGGTACAGATTGGAACAAGGTTTCCAAAGAGTGGCCAGAAGCTGACCAGCGAATGACTACACCAGACTGGAGTGCGGCTGGCAATAGTGAGTATAGAGATACTATCACTGCTCTCTGTGCTCGTCTGGACAGTGCTTTTCCTTTGAACATAGACATGACTAAGATCAGTATGTGTAAGCAAGAAGATAGAGAAGGTGTGTCAGCGTTTCTCGCCTGTCTCACTGCCACGCACGAGAAACACAGTGGCCTGACCAGGCCCGTGAACCTGGCTGCAGTGGAGGGCACTTCTGAGCCTCACCAAGATCGAGCCGTATGCTGTGCATGCAGAAAAGCTGCTGAAAGAGAAGGAGAAGACAAAGTCGACACAGAGACCAAGATCTACACGCCGCCACTCTCACTCTTTTCCAGACTGTTCAGCCTGGAGGAAAAGGAACAAGAGGAGGAAGAGGTCGAAGTAGGGGCCGAGACAGGACGACCTGGAGTGACTCGTCCTGGATAAAAGGTGCAACCTGCTACAACTGCAATCAAAAGGGACACATTGCTCGAAATTGTCTCCACAGTAACAGGCAGAAGCCACGTGAGGAGTACAGCAAAGCAGACTGATGGGCGGACTCCGGGAACGGGCCCCACACAGAGAACAGGGGAGGTAACACACACACACCTGATGATACACATACACATAGACAGGAGCATTCACATAACGTTAAACACATTAGTAGCAGCACCTGCATGCAACAGCAAGACTACACAGAAACGCCCGATACACCAGTCCAAATAAATACACCTGAAGTTGCATTAAGTTTGTTAAAATACACAACTACTCCCTTTTCTAAACTCCCTTGTATGCCCCTCACTGTGTGTGGGCATGTGTTAGCCTTTTTAGTAGATTCTGGAGCAGCACACTCAGTGATACAACATGGGGTACTTCCAGTAGACCCACCGCTCAGCTCAAATTCTATTCAGACAGTGGGCATCTCAGGACAACCTGTAACCAAAACTTTCTCAGTCAACCTCCCGTGTGAAAGCGAGGGAGGAATAGTTACGTCCCACTCATTCCTCATCTCACATACATGTCCAGTAAATCTGTTAGCACATGATTTAATGTGCAAATTAGAAGTAAATCTCACATCCACTCCAGATGGACTAACTATTGAAGTAAGTGAAATGTGCGGTGTGCAGTATGGGTTTGGAAGCCCTCTGTATGTGTATGTCTGGCGGCTCTGCTCAGATCAGCTCACACAAACTCCAAAACACCTTGTACAGCTCGCACACTTGAACACCTCATCAGTTGACACAGATTATATGAAAGAGAAAGATTTGCATTGTACAGCACATGTTCACCAAGGGCAAGATGTAGAGTTTGAAAAGGCTTGGTTTGCAGACCCCCACACACGTGAAAGATTGACCCTCAAAACTACATATTGGTCTAAACATTATTGTGCTGTGCAGGTCCATTTTACTCGTTGTCCAAACAGCTGCATCAATGTTCATCGCAGTGTTCTCAAACATGTCATACGCAGCCTTGTGTCAGAGGACTTTGAGGTCGGCTGCTGCCAACATGATTTCTTTGACATCATTAATTCTATATCCCATGTCTCATTACCAAGGCCACGAGCCGCCCATTGGAAAGACGTGGGGAAGTGGGTCAGGAAGTGTGCAGTCGATGGCAATGAATGGTCCCAAACAGAGGACCCTAGTGTGTTGTTTTGTCAAAGGCTTGGGGTCTACAAACAAAGTCATGCTATGTGTGTGTATGTTAAGCACAGCGTAATATTAGCCACTGATGACCAGGGCCCTGGGGACCCCGGCCATAGTGGCCTGTTTGTCTCTGTTTCCACAGGCATAACTCCAGCAGAGGTGCACCCCAAATTGGCGGGGAGTTCCAAATTCCGTTTGGGCAAAGGGTAAACATGATGTGGGCCTAATAAAGAATGCTGAACCAGTGGTAATCACCCCCAAATCAGATTTCAGTCCTAAACAGACCCAGTACCCACTCAAACCAGAAGCAATCGCAGGTATAAGACCGGTCTTTGATTCGTTGCTGAAGGCAGATGTAATTGTCCCTTGCCAGGACTTTCCAGTGCGCACTCCTATTTTTCCAGTTAAGAAGGCAAGAAAACCGTCCCAGCCCGATGAGTGGAGGTTTGTCCAAGATCTGCAAGCAGTCAATGCTGCGGCTGTCCCGCGCGCGCCTGACGTCCCTAAAGAGCGCTCTGCAGACCACACCCACTCTGGGACTGCCTGACCCCAATAAACCATTTGTTCAAACTGTCGATGAAAAGAAGGGTTTTATGACCTCTGTTCTTTTGCAGAAACACGGGGATAGATTGAGACCTGTAGCCTACTTCTCCAGCAGGCTGGATCCAGTGGCGGCTGGACTTCCTGTTTGCCTGCGTGCAGTTGCTGCAGCTGAAAAGGCGGTAACTGCCTCCAGAAATATTGTGGGGTATTCTAACCTCACCCTTTGGTCCCACATGCTGTCTCCCTGCTTCTGTTGGAAAAAAAAAGACGTCACATTTGTCAGCACAGAGATGGTTGAAGTATAACACTGTCATACTTGATATGCCTAACATCACTGTGAAATGTTCTGTTCTGAATTCTGCCTCTCTTCTCCCTACAGAGGACGATGGAGAGCCACATGACTGTGTTGCTCTCACTAATGATTTTTGTTCCCCCAGGGCAGACTTAGAGTGACCCTTTGGAAAATCCAGACATGGTCCTCTATGTGGATGGTTCAGCCTCCAGAGACCCAGAGACGGGAAAGAACAAAGTAGGTTTTGCTGTAGTCTCAGATCACGAGGTCCTCAAGGCGTCGTGTCTGCCCTCAAACCTGTTGGCACAGGCCGCAGAGCTCTGTGCCCTTATCGAGACATGCAAATTGGCTGCAGGGTGATCTGTTAATATTTTTACGGACAGTAGGTACACGTTTGGCGTTGTGCACGATTTTGCCACTATTTGGAAACACAGAAATTTTCTCACTAGCACAGGATCTCCCATTGCACATCATAAACTGGTTTCTGAGTTGTTGGATGCTGTTCTACTCCCTAGAGCCATTGCTGTGTGTAAGTGTGCTGCCCATACTAACAATACTGATCTTGTGTCTCAAGGGAATGCCAGGGCGGACGCGGCAGCTAAGTGTGCAGCCTCGGCTTCCAGTTCACCCTCTAACCTTGCCTTTCCTCAGGTTTCTACCCCTTGTTTACAGCTAGCGGACCTTCAGAGCACTGCCACCCAGGACGAGAGACTAGTCTGGAAACAGGCAGGCTGTATCCTTGCAAACTCGGTCTGGGTTTGTCCCTCGGGCCGTCCCTGTCTACCAAAATACATGTTCCCTTTCTATGCAAAATTGGCACATGGGCTCACCCATGTGTCAAAAAGGGGGGATGGTAGCAGAAGTAACAAAGAGATGGTTCACAAAGGGGTTTTCAAATTATGCTGCGAAATTTTGCAAGCAATGCTTGATATGTGCACAATATAATGCAGATCAAGGTATCAAACTAACTCAAGCAGCACACCCAATACCAGACAAACCATTTGATCACCTCCAAATGGACTTCATTTAACTGACACTTAGAGAGGGAAAATGGGTCCCTTAAAAATAAACTAAGCAAAGCTTGTGCAGAAACAGGGCTAGGATGGACAAAGGTCCTCCCTGTAGTACTCACACAAATGAGGATGCAAACTAGGCCTAAACATGGGTTAAGCCCATTCGAAATTCTGTTTGGACAAGTACCCAACACGGGGATAGGGCCAGCTCAAGGAACACTGCTGGACACCACACTGTGTGATGATGCAATGTTGAATTACTGTGCAACGTTGTCCTCTGCTTTGAAATCTATCCACAAACAGGTAAAGAAGCACTTCCCAAACCCGCTGAGGGACCTCTGCACGATCTACAACCAGGGGATTGGATCGTGGTAAAGGACTTCCAACAAACCAAGTGGAACAAGCCACGGTGGAATAGCCCATTCCAGGTCCTGCTCATGACCCCAACGGCAGTGAAGGTCACAGGCAGAGTGACGTGGATCCACGCTAGCCACTGCAGGAGGGTTCCTGAACCAGCTGAGCAGGAGGAAAAGGAAGGCCTAAGTGACCAGACGCTGACTAAAGCTCGTGAGGAAGAAAGGCATCACTGCATGGAACAGTGCGAGTATCACATCAATCACGCACGCACCCTCAATAGGGAAGAGTATTTCAGTGTCTAGCTGATAGATAAGTCTTAGGGTTTTGAGTTTCCTCCAAGTCCTGGTGAGGTGGAACAAGGGCTGATAGGGTGTGCCCGCCCTCTGAGCACCAATACACGTCAAGAAGGGCAAGGGTTAACTTGGTAACATCATTGAGGCACTGAACAAGATGCGCAAGGTTGCTGAACAATTACGAGCAGACGAACATGGAGGCGACAAAGACAGCTGGTGGCATTGGTTCAGTGGATGGAAGACTCTGATTCTATCCACCATACTGGTCCTGGGCTTAGTGATTGTGATGCTATGTTTGCTCCCTGTTTTCTGTCAATGTTGTATGTCTGTGTTTCAGAGGCAGCTGACAAATATTGGTTACCAGATGGTGAAAATAGACTCAGACGACTTGCCTGACTGGCCTCCAAACCCACATGAAGACTATAACCCACCGTTCGATGACATCAGCACAGTTGACATGAAACTAGTCCTGACTTAAAACACTTTCATTATGATTGTTTCCTGTTCTATTATTCCTGATCTATGTATATGGCTTGCTAGCATTCACTTACGATGTCTATGTCTTACAAAACAGCCTTAGCATTATCCCTGTACACTCAGTGGCATGTTAAGTCGAATCTCTCTGAGAATTCTTATCACTGAAACTGTGTACAGTTCTTTTCTTTCCTTTTAGCAATTTATCCTATAGGATAAAAAGGGGGGAATGTGAGGGAAATTTAATGGACGAACATTATTATTCTCTGTGTTCCTGTATGTTGAGCTCAAGTGACTTAATGGATGAACATTATTATTCTATGTGTTTCTGTATGCTACTGAGTTACTGAGAAGAGATGTTTTTCCACATGCTGTAATCACTTTTCTGTGACCTTGGTGGTAATAAGCAGGGAGCTTGAGCTCTCCCTAACTTGAATCTGCCTGCACATACCAGAGCACGCCAGGTGCACACTTTAACAAAGCTTCATAGAAAATCTTGAGCCAATCACGTGAAGACACAAGAAGTGAGCGAATGCTTTCAGAGTATAATAGATAACATTCCTAAAACACAACTCAGAGTGCGCGTACTCTCGGCATCATCAGAAGTGGTGTCTTCTTCTATTCTTCTCTTTCCTTTCCTATTTTATATATCTTTTATATGATCTACTATAATAAATGACTGAAAAGACAACTGTTAAGCGTTCTGAAGTGTTTATTAGAAATTTCCATTACACTGGTTATTAGCACTAGTTATTAGCACCAGCATAACGTAATATTTCATCTTGTTTATCACACAAGTCAGTTCAGTTATTAAAATGGAAAAAATGTCACTGTACAAACTGTAAAAGTGTTCTCTTGATAGGCTAATCCAACCACGTTCATACTGTTCATTTACCATTCGCTAATATTTTGAACACACGTGAGCGATAGCTACCTTTCTTTGGGAAAAACTGAGTGACCAGTTGCCTGCCTCTCCGGTCCCTCTCAGCTTTCAGCTGCCTTTCTTTATATTTTTGACAGCCACTCTTCATATTTAGCGATCATAGACTGTACGCACTCCACTGCTGGCTGGCTGGCTGCTGCACTGCGACACAGCAATCCCGCGTCTACCAGAACTGGACCGTACCATTTCACAAAAGGGGGAGGGTTAAATGACAATATGTTGAAGAACTCAAGAAATAGACAACCTTGTTCAATTAGCTCATTTTACCAGATGGAATATTGCATTGTTGTTATTTCAAAAGTCTTATTAAAATCATTAAAAGCATATTATCAGCCCCTTAAAGGGCCCCATGGCAGTGCTGGGCCCCTAGAATTGTTCTAACCTTTCCCCCCCGGCGGCGCCCATGGATACTGTATTATTGAGCGCTTTCGGCACGCTACGCAAACTGGCTATTATATTCACGCAACTGCTGATTGGTCGGGTGAGAAAAACTGTTTTGAGTCCGTTGCGTGGCTATTTTTTTGTCTAACGTTATGGCTTCCTTGTTACACATTTTATAGTAGCTGTATAATTTTCATAATGATGTCATTTTAATCTGACAAAAGTGCGGGGGATGAAATTGTGTTTCAACAAAAGTGGGGGGGATGAAAAGTACGCATCCCCCGCGGGTGATACCCCCCTGTGCATTAGAATTTGTACGGTACTAACAGTAAATTAAAGTTGTACCGGTTAGAATTCTCAAACATGCAATTAAAATCTTACAAACCTACACACTGAAACAGTGCAATTTCAACAAACATTTAAACCAGTCCTCTAGACTCGTGCACTTTTAATAATGCGATTAAAACATTAATGAAATAAAATCAACATAATCAATTAAAAATGAACAGCTTAAGGTGTCTAACCATTCTACTGTAGATGAAGAATAAAATCTTTACTGTAATTAACAGATACTTTATTTGACAAAAAATGAAAAACATTTATGACAGGCAACTTCTCACTAGTAAACTAAGGCCATGTACACACGTAGCCGGGTATTTTTAAAACCGAACATTTTCCCCCCCTTCCATTTATAAAAATGTTTTATCCACACCACCTCGTCTTCGAAAAAAATCCCTTCCCTTCGAAAAAAATCTCTTCCTTATAGTAAGAAGAGCCAAAAGAGCCGGCTCTTTTTCGGGAGCCGGCTCTTTTGGCTCTTCTTACTATAAGGAGCCGGCTCTTTCGGCTCCCAAACGGCTCCTGAGATTTTATTTTTTATTTAATTGCTGCAATTAACTAGTTAATTAATTACATTATTATTTATATTTTATCAATAGGATGTTTTCCATTTTATTTTTTAGTTTTTGTAGTCATTGTAAAGCTTTGTAAAGTATAGCAGTGTGTTCTAGCTATAGAAATAAAACTTACTTACCAATTAATACATTATTTTCTCACAAACATAATGCAAAACTGTATTATATTACCAATATAAAATACACAGAAGACATCAACTGTTTATCCTTTATGGCTTTATTTCACACTCGACCTTGAACAAAATGCCACAAAATAAATTATGAAGTATAAATCAGGCCTAAGAAACTATGAAGCAAAGTTGGAAATTATTTTAACAAACACAGAACAATGTGCAACAAAATATGTGGCACCTTGAGCGCATGTAAAAAGAGAAAAAAGTGCCGCACTCTGCTCCACCAGTAATGAGAAGCCGCTGGAACAGCAAATATGCTCCTGTTATAATGACTGCTGTCTCGTTGTATACCGCAGATTAATCTGGCCATGCCAAGGCGATTGCCGACCGAACCTGTCAATTTATGAGCAACAATTTATATCATGAGCTTTAGGAATTCACGGCAACAAAACAATGATCATGGTTGTCAAATAGACAATCATCCTTCAGCTGAGCTGAACTCTCTCTCTCTCTCTCTCTGAGGCACCTAAGGACAAAAAACTAATTCGGCTCCCCAACTCGGCTCCCACCGAAGAGCCGGCTCCCGTTGTTCACTTCAAAGAGCCGGCTCTTTGAACCGGATCGTTCGCGACCGACACATCACTACTGCACAATAATTAACGCTTTCAAGGCACTACTCCGATCCATTACTCTTTGTCCATGCTTAATCTGGCTTCTGCAGTAAACAAAGGTCGCACGTTTGACGTCAGGGCAGATTTGTTGTCATTTTTTTGGCGCAGATTGTGACGTTCTAAAACGCAAAACTCCGGTTATCTCTGTCTACACGAAAAGGCATGGAGTTTTCAAAAATCTTCACTTTGCCCGGAGCTTTTTTAAATATTCGTTTTTGATGTGTTTTTATGTGGATGACAGGCCAAAACGTAGAAAAATATCTTCGATTTAGCAGATACCCGGCTCCGTGTGGACGGGGTCTAAGATGAACTGGAACTCAGTGCTACCGGTAATTCTTGGCATTTCTTCACAAGGGATGCCATATTTTTCTCCTCTAGGATGACAAAGTCATGACATGCATTTACGGTAGGAAAGCAACTTCAACGTGTTTACTTTTGGGGACAGTTTAAATCCATCCAGCTCCAACAAGAGCAAAACGCTACACTTTCAGAGTAAAGTTTATGTAGTATTTCTAGGTTCATGTAAATATTTTTTTTATGATTTTATGGATTAAAAACATGAACCATCTGAAAGTCTTTTTTGTTGGGGGGGGGGGGGGGGGGGGGGTACATACCTTCTCCGAATAAGTAATGGTTACTGAGTGATATTAATTACCTTTGATTAGTAATTATCAGGTATCACCTACTAGCAAACAAGAGATAATTTTACCCAATTTCAATGAGAAAGTAGCTGTTGAATAGATACATAAATGGGAGTTAAATTTTACTCACTTTATTTAAGTATTTCATACAGTAGCTTTTTATTTCAGTTATTTTATACTCAACATATGGTTATTTTGTTGTTTTTATTTCATGTTGATGCTGAGAACAGTATATATCCACGTTTAAATGATTGATAAGTAGGCTAGTCTGTCCCAGAATCAGTTGGGAAGCTTACTGCTTCTGTTGCCAGGGTGCGCGCGCAGCCGTCTTTGATTACAAACAGTGAATGGGTCTATAAGAAAGACAGTAGAGAGGTTCGTGCCATTTGTGCATTTTTATTAAAATGTGCACAAATAGTGTAATCACAAAACATGTGCAAACGGTGGTGTTATGGCAAACAAACGAATGCAAAAAAGGTCACTAAAAGCCAAGGCGCTGTGACTCAGGGTCAACCTTTCGGGGACTTCTCAGTCTCTCGTTGATCCGGCTGCGGATTTTTGCCCACTGTTCCCCGGACAGCTCAGAAAACCGCTGAGAGGTGAACTGGTGGACAAGGTTTTGTGGCAATGCGGGTTTGCCATTGGAGCCACTCCAATTAACCGCCTTCCCCCAGCGCCGATACTGTTCAAACAGTGTAAGAGCCATGAAGACGCTTGCGGCATAAATATCTGGCCGATGCTGTCCTCGCTGGTAGCACTGCATATAAAGTCCTCCTCCCGCTCAGCAGAAAGAGCTCTGAGCTCAATGTCCGGCAAGGGAGTTGTTGCAGCCGGGGTCCTAAGGGTGGGTCCAGCAAAGGCTGGTGTTGAGGGATTGATCTGTGGGTCCACTTCTGCCTCGAATGTCAACTGCCGTCGGGCCTGTGGTGGTGCTGGTGGGGGAGTGATCAGCCGCTGGAGAAGTTCCTCCATCTGTTTGAAACGTTCCTCCGCCTTTAAGCGCTCCTCTATCTGATTCAGACGCTGATTGATGCCACCCAGCGCTTCACTGCAGTCTGTGTGGTGGCTGCATCGTGCGTTCTCAACCGCAGCGACCCGCTTTCTGAGGTCCCTGATCTCTGCCTCTTGAAAACCACCAGCGCTGTGAGAAGAGCTGCCACGGCATGAGGTCACTGTGGTAGCCTGTAAATGAAAATAATAAGCATGAGTCTCAATTCATAAAAGGAAATAGAGATTAAAATTCAACTAGGAGGAGTAGTGGATCCAATAAACGTGTCGGAAGAATAAGTAAACTTAAAGAACAAAGGCAAGCACACTAATAAAACATTTGAGGAGAAAGCTAAAATCTGTAATTTGCTCACACCGAGCAAAAACATGGCTGAATCCTGAATGACTCGTATTTGTATAAATAGGGGACTACATAGGCGGCAAAATGTAGTGGTTTTCCTGCCATGGAAGTGCACTTCTACTGTATAGTGAGGAGGAAGCCATTTGCATTACAACCGTGAATGAGAATTCAAAATGGCGGCTCGCCTCGGTTTTCCCTTTGGGCGCTCTCGTTTTCTGTTAGAATTTGGTATTCTTTACATCTCTCTCTCACCCAGACACTCTCCCCACCAATACACACTGTCACACAGTGTCGTGTTTTAAATGGCTTTGGTCAACAGCTCTGGCTCAAAGCCTCTTTCACATCATCACCCTTTAATATGTTTTTCAATTTTATTCAGAGGTTGTACCGGGTTTAAAACATGGATTTTGGCTGTAAAAGCACAGTTTTAATTCGTTTTTTGCTGCTGCGCGCGCTCTAACGTCTAGAGTGGAGGAGCTCCTTATGACGTCATCACTTCCATTCATTTCAATGGCACGGAATTTTTCCTCATTCCAGACCGGGCCCTACCGTACGTTTCAGCGTTGGAACGGTGTGTTTATCTCAAAAGCCCTAGGAGGAGTAGTGGATCCAAAAAACGAGTGAAAACGAATAATAATAATAATAATAATAATAATAAAAACTTAAGAAGAACAATAGTGTGCTTTTTCAAGCACACTAACAAACGGGCTTTATTTGGATTATATAAACATATTCTGCTCAACTCATTAGAACAGACAACAACTTACCTCTTTCTTTTTTACGAGGCGCACTTTGGTCCTTGTTGCTGGCGGCGTCTTGGTCACTCGCTGCATGGGCTGCTCTGCCTAGAAGGAGCAAATGTGAGATTACAATCGTGTTACAACACAAAGTTTAGAATAACATACTTTAGCAGCACCTAATTCACTGAGAGAAAATTGCACACTGTAACTTACTTTTGATATCAGACGTTCTGGTCTCACAGTCCGTGTAGCCTTGTAAAAATTGCTGGTCTCCATTGTCACCAAAGCAACGCGTTGTCAAAGAACTGTGAAATCATCGGGTAGCCTGGTTTACCTTATCAGCAAACGGGAGGTACCTCCCGGTACCTCCAACTTGCGATTAGCCAATCCCATGCTGCCCCCATCACACCCTCCCCTCCCCTCCCCTCCCCTCCCCGCCAAGTTAACGTTACTGCTCTAGTTACATTTTACATACCGGTACAATTTACATTGCGCATTCGAGCCAAACGAGCTGTTACGCATTACAAAAAGTTATGCATCAGCAGATTCGTGCAATGAAAGTAAACATTTAACGGTACCATTTTACCATTAATGAAAGCCTACCGTACATCAAGCCCACCTTCTCAGGTTTTTAAGTGCAACAACGCAAATTGTCAAGGAATAAAATATTTACAAAACAAGAAAGACATTCAAGATTTTAATTTGTCATCTACACAATAACAGACACCGCGGTTTATTATTGGGTAATGAAATTCTTATTTTGCAACTGCCCGACCAAACTACGCTTACCAATATATAAAGAAATATATATACATATAAAATGAGACAAACAAACAATGTGCAAACATAGTGGTAGATATACCGGTACTGTGCAATGTCTTGTGCAAAATTGCTAATATAATCCGTGGTTCAAAGCCTGATGGAAATATACAGTAGGTAACAGGCTCAAGTTATTCACAATAAAGACGTAGCAGACTAATGGAAATGGAACTGATGAATAATAAAACTACAGAAAAAAATTAAATAATGAGTGTCAGAGAACATTGACAAGTAGCCTACATAAAGTGGCTTAACAATAAACTGCAAATTTGAAGTAGCCTTATTACAAAATAAATGTTTTGCCTATCAGTCAATGTGATCCCTGGCTCTGCTTCCCCTTAGGCCAAGTTTACATTAGACCGTATCTGTCTCATTTTCTTCGCGGATGCACTGTCCGTTTACATTAAACCGCCTGGAAACGCCGGGAAACGGGAATCCGCCAGGGTCCACGTATTCAATCTAGATCGTGTCTGGTCCGGTGCTGTGTAAACATTGAGATATGCGGATACGCTGTACTGTATTGTACTGTTGCTTTCATTTTTGTACTTTTCACTTTCGCTTTCCTTTTTCCGTTTTTTTCCCGTTTTTTTCTCTTTCTTTTTTCGGAAGAACGCCGAGACCGGAAGCTTTCTTTTTCTCTCCTCCTGTGTAAAGACCACAAGCGGAGGCCATCCACATCTGATCTGCTTTAATATCAACAGATCTTCATTTAAGGTACGTGAATCTTTTCATCATGGCACACCTTCAGCCTGTTCAGTGTGCTGAGTGCAGGATGTTTAGTCATTCTTCCTCCGTCACTAGCGATAGCTCTATTAGCTTTACTTGTGATAAGTGCAGATTAGTTAGCTCTCTGACGGAGAAGATTACAGTGCTAGAAGCGCGTGTCCAGGCTTTAGAGCAGGTTAGTGAGTGTGAGAACAGTGCAGTTTCTGTTAGGGAAAGTCTGGATGCCCTAGGTGGAGTTAGCAATCCCCCAACTCCGGCATTAGAGCCCTTACAGCGGGGCGAATGGGTGACGGCTCGGCGGCATAAGCGTAGAGCCAAAGCTACCGCTGAGGCTCGCCCACGGGAGCACCACTCCTCTCCGCGTCACGTGTCGAACAGGTTTGCTCTCCTTAGTGATGCACCCACTGAGAAACCTGAAAGAGCTCTGGTTATAGGGGACTCTATCATACGGCACGTGAAATTAGCTCAGCCTTTAGGGGCACCAGCAGCTTTAGTCAGGTGTATACCGGGAGCCAGGGCGCCGGACATAGCAGGTAATCTTAGGGTCCTAGGCAAGCACAGGTTCTCAAAGATAGTTATCCATGCAGGAGCTAATGATATACGCCTTTGTCAGTCTGAGGTTACTAAGAGTAACTTTGTAGAGGTGTTTAAATTAGCGAAGGCGATGTCCGATGCTGTAGTATGCTCTGGCCCCATCCCAATGCGGCGTGGCGATGTAGCTTACAGCAGGTTATGGTCGCTGAACTGCTGGCTGTCCAGGTGGTGCTCTGAAAACAGTGTGGGCTTTATAGATAATTGGGCTAATTTTGAGGGCACTGCTGGCCTGTTAGGGCGGGACGGTATCCATCCCACTCGGGAAGGTGCTGCTCTCATTTCCTGCAGCATAGGTCATAGTCTCAGAACAGGCCTAGTTAATTTCTGACAATCCAGAGCCAAGGCCAGGGAGCAGACGAACAGGCTAAACCGACTGTCTGCTAGCTGCACAGAGTCGTCACTCAGGGCCCACTACATCGAGACTGTGTCTGTTCCCCGAGCTCAACAAAAAGGTAGAAATTTTCAGAGAGTTTGTTCCAGTAACCTATTGAATATAAAATTAGATCATACTGACTGTACAGCTGTTGCCAGCACCTTTGATCTAAAGGTGGGGCTATTAAATATTAGATCTCTTACATCTAAAGCGCTAATGGTTAATGAACTCATTACTGATCAGGAGTTTAATGTACTGTGTTTAACAGAAACATGGATTAAGCCAAATGAATATATAGCATTAAATGAAGCGAGTCCTCCTGGATACAGTTATATACACCAGCCTCGTCTAACTGGCAGAGGAGGAGGCGTCGCGGATATTTATAACGATTATCTAGGTGTAACACACAAACCTGGTTATAAATTTAATACATTTGAAGTTCTTCATACTCATATAATGTATGTAGCCTCGAAAAATAAGTCTACCCAGTTAATTCCTTTGCTTATTATTTACAGGCCCCCGGGGCCATATTCTGAGTTTCTGAATTTGCAGATTTTATCTCAGATCTGGTTATTTCCTTAGACAAAGCTTTAGTTGTCGGAGATTTTAATATTCACTTCGATAACCCAGAAGACCCTTTAAAAACAGCGTTTGTGTCCATCTTAGATTCAGTCGGGATTAAGCAGAATGTCATAGGACCGACCCATAATGGTGGTCACACCCTTGATCTAATACTAACATTCAGATTAAACGTAGACAATATAGTCATACTTCCACAGTCTGAAGTTATCTCAGATCATTGTCTCATCTCATTCAAAATATGTCTGAGTAATAATATATGCACCTCACCACGCTACTGTATTAAACGTACTTTCACGTCAACTACTGCACAGAGCTTTATAAATGATCTCCCAGAGCTGTCAACTTTGATTGGGTCACTGTCAGCCCCTGCAGAACTTGATCAGGCAACTGAATGCTTAGAGTCAACATTCCGCCATACTTTAGATAATGTAGCTCCTCTAAAAAGAAAAATGGTCAGAGACAAAAAATTAGCACCCTGGTATAATGATGACACTCGCACATTAAAACAGACCACTCGAAAATTGGAACGTAAATGGCGTCAAACAAAATTGGTAGTGTTCAAATTAGCTTGGAAGGAGAGCTTCCTGAAGTATAGAAAAGCTCTTAGTGCTGCGAGATCAACATATCTCTCCTCCCTAATAGAAGATAACAAAAATAATCCTAGATTCCTATTTAATACTGTAGCAAAATTAACCAGGAATAAGTCCACTATCAACACATGCACACCTGCAGTATGTAGTAGCAACGACTTCATGAATTTTTTTAATGACAAAATTGAGAATATCCGACAAAAAATTCAAACTACTAATTTAAGGTTAGACAATGAAAGTGACCTTGTAGTTAACAATATAACTGTATCAGATCATCAGCTAGAATGTTTTACTCCCCTAAAAGAAACTGAATTACTTTCATTAATCTCTACATCAAAAGCCTCAACTTGTGTACTAGATCCCTTACCGACACATCTATTCAAACAGATAATGCCTGGAGTAATTGAACCGCTTCTAAAAATAATAAATTCTTCTCTTACGATTGGCTATGTACCCAAATCCTTTAAACTAGCAGTTATCAAACCCCTGATTAAAAAACCTGACCTTGATCCCTGTCAGCTGTCCAATTATCGGCCAATATCAAGCCTCCCTTTTATCTCCAAGATCCTTGAAAAAGCTGTGGCACAGCAGTTATGCTCATATTTACATAGGAATAACATCCATGAAATGTATCAGTCAGGATTTAGACCTCATCATAGCACAGAGACAGCACTGGTTAAAGTAGTAAACGACCTACTGTTGGCGTCTGATCAGGGCTGTGTCTCGCTACTTGTGTTGCTTGACCTTAGTGCAGCATTTGATACCATTGATCATTCCATTCTTCTGGATAGACTAGAAAATGTTGTGGGAGTTAAGGGAATGGCCCTCTCCTGGCTCAGGTCTTATCTAACTGATCGTTATCAGTATGTTGATATAAATGGTGATATTTCTAGACGTACCGAGGTAAAGTTTGGTGTTCCACAAGGTTCTGTCTTGGGTCCACTGCTTTTTTCTCTATATATGTTACCTCTGGGCGATATTATTCGTAAACATTGTATTAGTTTCCACTGTTATGCTGATGACACACAGTTGTATGTCTCTGCAAAACCTGATGAGAGACACCAGCTTAATAGAATTGAGGAATGTGTTAAGGACATTAGACACTGGATGCTTATTAATTTCCTTCTGCTTAACTCTGACAAGACTGAAGTACTTGTACTAGGACCACATACAGCTAGAAGTAAGTTTTCTGATTACACAGTAACTCTGGATGGCCTTTCTGTTTCTTCACGTGCAGCAGTAAAAGACCTCAGAGTGATTATTGACCCCAGTCTTTCATTCGAAACTCACATTGATAACATCACCCGGATAGCTTTCTTTCATCTCAGAAATATTGCAAAGATAAGAAATTTAATGTCATTGCATGATGCGGAAAAACTAGTCCATGCTTTCGTTACCTCCAGGTTGGATTATTGTAATGCTTTACTGTCTGGATGTTCCAATAAGTGCATAAACAAGCTCCAGTTAGTTCAAAATGCAGCAGCAAGAGTCCTTACTAGAACTAGAAAATATGACCACATCATGCCTGTCTTATCCACACTGCATTGGCTCCCAATCAAATTTCGTATTGATTATAAAATACTACTATTGACCTTTAAAGCACTAAATGGTCTCGCACCACAGTACCTGAGTGAACTTCTGCTCCTCTATGACCCGCCACGCCTACTTAGATCAAAAGGTGCAGGCTATCTGCTGGTACCTCGTATAGTGAAGGCTACATCAGGGGGCAGAGCCTTTTCTTACAAAGCCCCACAGTTATGGAACAGCCTTCCAAGTAATGTTCGGGAATCAGACACAGTCTCAGCATTTAAGTCTAGGCTGAAAACATATCTGTTTAGTCAAGCCTTTTGTTAATGGTGTTTATGAGGTAAAGGAGTAGATCTGGAGGGTCCTCAGACATAGAGTGTTTTGGTAAACTGGGATGTATGGATGCTGTCAGTCCCCACTCGCTTGCTCACTCGAGTTTGTTGACGGTGTAGTGGCTGGCTGCTTTATGTCCCGGGGCTCCCTCATGCTTGTGTTACCTTCTGGCTCTCTCCTTTTAGTTATGCTGTCATAGTTAGTTGCCGGAGTCCCTGCTTGTACTCGGTGCAATATGTATACTGTTCCTACTTATTCAGGTGACATTGGGCATACCTAACCACCTGTGTTTCTTTCCCTCCCCCCCACCCCAAATCTGTCCCTCTGAGTTACATGGAGTCAACAGGAAATCTTTTGGTGGAGACCTCGACTGGCTATCGTAGCCTGCAGGGAATCGGCTGTCAGACATTCTGTCGCATGTCCCAGACCCGGTGAAATGTAACTAAATTGTCTTGGCCAGCCCTAAGGGTCCCATCTGCATCTCATCATTGCTGAGGAGTGTGCTCCCATCACCCAATCAAGCATCCAGCCAGAGCAGGTCATGATATATTTTACCATATTAACATGCCATTGTTATGTGTTATGCCTGATGTAAAGACTCTCGTCTCTGTGAGCCTACCACACAGATTTAATACTTGTCATTTTTAGGGCATACCTAACAACCTGTGTTTTCTTTCTCTCTCTCCCCCCCCCCCAATCTGTCCCTCTGAGTTACATGTTGATCCTGGGATTGAGATGCTGGCCTCTTCTGCCCCTCAGACCTGCTTGATCCATCCTGGTGCCCTGTGTCTGGTCGGAGTTTTATCGCACCGCTCCTGTGAAGGACGGCCCCATGAGGACAGTTGAGGGTTATACCTGTTAAAACTGTTAATATTATAGTCAGGCTGTCTGTTGTTGCCCAAATGAGGATGGGTTCCCTTTTGAGTCTGGTTCCTCTCGAGGTTTCTTCCTCATGTCGTCTGAGGGAGTTTTTCCTTGCCACCGTCGCCACAGGCTTGCTCATTGGGGATAGATTAGGGATAAAATTAGCTCATGTTTTAAGTCGTTCAAATTCTGTAAAGCTGCTTTGCGACAATGTTTATTGTTAAAAGCGCTATACAAATAAACTTGATTTGATTTGACACGCTGTGCTGAGCTCTAGCTGGCATCGTCATTGGACAACGTCACTGTGACATCCACCTTCCTGATTCGCTGGCGTTGGTCATGTGACGCGACTGCTGAAAAACGGCGCGGACTTCCGCCTTGTATCACCTTTCATTAAAGAGTATAAAAGTATGAAAATACTGCAAATACTGATGCAAATACTGCCCATTGTGTACTTATGATTGTCTTTAGGCTTGCCATCCTTCCACTTGCAAGTGGTAAGTGATATGCACTGGGATCACACACACAGCGGCTCAGTCCCGAATCGTGGCTCGTGCACTTCACTCGCGCGCTCTGTGAGCTGCGCAGGGCCGGAGTGCGCACCCTCCACAGGGCACTCGCTGTTCAGGGCGGAGTGATTTGGAGCGCAGGATGCCTGCGGAGCCGAGCGTATCCGTGTATTGGTGTTGCTGTGTGCACACTAACCGTTTTAAAAACGTTAATCTGATGATCCGCTGATACGGTCTAATGTAAACATGGGCTTACTTAGCTCCGAGATGTGGGGATGGTAATTGGTCACTTTGAGTTGGACGCTTGCTTCCGAATGGCCCGTTGTCAGATGACTTCGGGAGGGGCAAAGTACATTCTTCATGTGCGAAAATATCTGTTCACACAGATATGTTGATCCGAACACTGACAATAAAGCCAGTGCGATATTGCGAAGACAGTTGAACCTTTCGGGTAAAGATGCCCAGCAGGGTTCATTGGCTTTAAACAGCAGAGCTCCTCTCTCACAGTCACATCACAATATCTTGCCATCACTGCCAAACGTGCCACATCATTCACATCTTGTACTGTACGCTTTCGTCAAGCACAATGCTAAATACCGCTGCATTTTTTATGCCAGTTGTTTGCTGCACCCTTACGTTTTCTGCCATTTCACCAATTCGTCGCTCAACAGTTCTGGCTGATATGGGCATGTCTTTTATTCTTGATTTTATTGTCTCTTTATTTGGCAGCCCCTCAAAAAGACTATCCGAGCTGGAGAGAAAGGCCTCCTTAATGTATTCACCGTCTGTGAATGGCTTTCCATGTTTAGTAGAGATGCGCGGATGGCGGTTACAGTCGCGGAGTCCGCAGATAATCCGCGGATCGGGCGGGTGAACTAGCGAAAAATAAAAATTTAATTAAATTCGGGCGGGTGGCAGTTGAAGCACTGAAATAAATAACAAATACTGAATTTGTGAATGAAGTAGGGGAGTATTCCTCCACAAACTTCCATATCGATGGATCAGCAGAGGAAAATCTACTTTCCATTTGGGAGAAACACGGGCAGGCATTTCCACGACTACAGCACCTCGCCAAGAGAATTTTATGCATTCCAGCAACAAGTGCTGCGAGCAAGTGCTCCTTCAGCGCAGCAGGGCGCGTTATAGAGGCCAGGCGCTCTCGCCTAAAACCCGACACAGTAGATGCCATTTTATTCTTGCATAGTGCAAAGAAAAAAATCTAGACACACCTTTTGTTGTTTGTTCTTTAGACACATTGTGTGGTATTTTATGTCGTTTACAGTATGTTCTGAAGATTGTGTCGGGTGATTGATAATGGTTTATAAGCTACTGTACGGTAGGCACATACTGTAGACCCATGCCGTTTATTTTATTTTATTGTATTAACATATTATTTTTTTAAATAATTTCAACAACTTACCAAACCACAAGTGGCTATAGGCAATGCGCAGATATTTTGTTTGTTAGCCGATGCTATGCTGTTTTTTTTAGGCATAGGCCCACTATTATTTTTATTTAGCCTAAACTGTTCAACTACATACGTGGCTATAGGGCATGTGACATATTTTCTTTTATTAGGCCTATTTATTTTCATGTTTTTCTTGCACGTCATCCCTATTTGACAGATTTGGCATTACTCGATATCAATAAAGGTTCATCAGTCTTGTCGCGCATTTGGTCTTTTCCGATATTAAACGGAGCACCCCCCCGCGCCCCCTTCTTCACACACACACACACAGACACACAAGCCCAAACAATTCACAAGTTGCTGTACGTCGCGTCTCGTCTATCAGACAAACATGCAGGCTCGTGGTCGTGGATGACTCTTGTTTCGATAGCCTATCAGTTGAAGACACTGTACTAGTGCCTATAGGCATTTGAATTGCTATAGTTCGAGTACGGACGTTCGTTGTTGTTATAAACAATTAGGGAACATTCACGTTGTCCAATGGAGCAAAATTTGAAATAAATGAGCTACGTTTTTTTTTCATTGAGGCTCCAATTGGCGGATGGCGGGCGGGCGGGCTCGGTTTTGAAAATTGGTGAAAAAACGTTTGTGCAAATGGATAGCGGGCGGATAGTGGTTTTGTGAGGCGGTTGCGGATGAAAAAATAACCCATCCGCACATCTCTAATGTTTAGCTATGCAGTGAGAAATTATATAGCTAGCTTCAGTGGCATTGTTTTTAGCTGAGGTAAAGACTGTTAAAGTGTGGGCTTGCTTCCCATATCTGCACACTGCGCGTGAGAGTGATTCGTCCCTATCTGCCTGATCTTTGAAAGTCTTTTCGTGCTTTGCCTCGAAATGACGTTTAACACTGGATGTTCAACACAGAACACTTTCAAAACACAACGTGCACACAGCACGGTCCCTCTGAGAAATGAACCCATATTCTTTGGTCCACGAGGAGAGGAAAGCCCGAACTGTCGGCTTCTTTGCCATCTTAGCGCAACTGCTGCATCAACTGGGCCCGTCTCGTGAGAAATATGGTGTTAGGGTTTTGCTGGGATTCGAACCTGGTTCGTTGGTGTGATAATCCAGCAAACCCCCACTAGGCCACCAGGGGGATGACTCAAATGCAGAGGCGTGAGGCGGAAGTAGAAAAAGAATCAAAAGGTTTATTTAAACTATATACACTATATACAGGGCAAAACAAAAGACAAAAAAAAACCAAAGAGTATAATCCAAAAGAAAAGCAAAGTGCAAAAATACAAAAGCTAAGAAGATCAAAAAACACAGTACAAAGGGAACTGGAGATAAACATAACAGCACAAAGACTCCGTGACAAGAGGACTGAACTCAGGGGTATAAATAGACAAACTAATTAAGGACACAGGTGAAGATAATTAGGCAATTAACACAAACACAAAACACAGGAACAGTGGCGGCCTCTAGAGGCCAAAATAAACACGACATGAAAAGGAAATAACAGCGGCCTCTAGAGGCCAAAACAGTCCTAGTCCTAACAGGACCCCCCCCTCTAGGAGCGTCTCCTGACGTTCCCAGGGCGATCCGGATGGGCCGAATGGAAGTCCCGACATAGTTCTTTATCAAGGACATCCCGAGCAGGAACCCAGCAGCGCTCCTCAGGACCATAGCCCTCCCAGTCCACCAGATATTGCAACCCGCCGCGGACCCGGCGGGAGTCAAGCAGGCGATTCACAGTGAACACAGTCTGCCCCTGGAAGATGCGGGGGGGTGGGGGGTTCCTAGGGGCAGGGGCATACGTAGACGTCAGTACGGGCCGTAACAGGGAAACATGGAAAGTGGGGTTGATCCTCAGAGTCCGGGGCAACTGGAGCCGGTAGGAGACAGGGTTCACCCTGCGCACCACCTTGAAGGGGCCAATGTAGCGAGGAGCAAGCTTGCGGTTCTCCACCCGCAGTGGAAGGTCCTTAGTGGACAGCCAAACACGCTGCCCAGGGCGGAAAGCGTGTGCAGGTCTTCTATGGCGGTTGGCCTGAGTCTGGTTGGTTCTGGAGGTCTGTATGAGGGTCTTCCTGACCTTGCTCCAGGTCTTGCGACACCGTCTCACATATTGGTTGACCGAGGGCACCCCCGCGTCCTCCTCCTGGTCCGGGAACAGAGGTGGCTGGAACCCGAATTGGCACTGGAATGGCGACAGCTTGGTGGCCGATGACTGCAGGGTGTTGTGGGCGTACTCCGCCCATGGCAGCCAGGTGCTCCACGATGTCGGGTTATCCATAGCCAGGCCTCGCAGGGTGGTTTCCAGGTCCTGGTTGAGCCTCTCCGTCTGACCATTGGACTGTGGGTGAAACCCAGAGGAGAGGCTGGCAGTGGCTCCGATGACCTTGCAGAACCCGTGCCACACTCGGGAGGAGAACTGGGGCCCTCGGTCTGAGACGATGTCCTGTGGAAGACCAAAGACTCGGAAGACATGATTAAACAAAAGTTTCGCAGTTTCAAGAGCAGAGGGGAGTTTGCACAGTGGTATGAAGCGGCAGGCCTTGGAGAATCTGTCAACTAAGACCAAAATGACCGTGTTACCTTGTGACTCAGGGAGACCCGTGATAAAGTCGACTGCCACGTGGGACCAGGGACGCCGGGGAATGGTCAGAGGATGCAGGAGACCCTGGGGACGCTGTCGTGGGTTCTTGGTTCTGGTGCAAACCTCACAGGACAGGACAAATGACCTTACTTCCTTCTCCATGTTAGGCCACCAGAAGCGTCTTTTCAGGAAGTCCAGGGTCCTCCGAGCTCCCGGGTGGGCGGTGAGAGGGGAAGAGTGACCCCACTGGAGAACCTTGGCCCGGGCTTGATGTGGGACGTACAAGAGGCCTGGTGGCCCCGTCCCAGGACCGGGGTCCTGGCGTTGGGCTCGTCGGACAGCCTCCTCAATACCCCAGCGGACAGGGGCCACAATCCGGGACACAGGGATAATAGGCCCGACTTCATTCTCCCTGTTAGTGGCAGAGAACAGTCTGGACAGTGCGTCAGGTTTGGTGTTCTTGGAGCCGGGGCGGTATGAGAGGGTGAAGTCAAACCGACTGAAAAACAGGGCCCACCTAGCCTGTCGAGGGTTCAGTCTCTTGGCTTGCTGGAGGTACTCCAGGTTCTTGTGGTCAGTCCAAACCAAGAATGGATGTTGTGCTCCCTCCAGCCAGTGCCTCCACTCCTCAAGGGCCAGTTTGACCGCTAGCAGTTCTCGATCCCCCACATCGTACCGGGACTCAGCAGGACTCAGGCGGTGGGAGAAGTAAGCGCAGGGGTGCAGCTTTCCTTCCGAACGTTGAGAGAGCACCGCGCCGACACCACTGTCCGAGGCGTCCACCTCCATGATGAATGGTTGGGAGGTGTCCGGGAGAACCAGAATGGGTGCCGTGCAGAAGCGGTCCTTGAGGTCTTTGAACGCCTTTTCTGCCTGAGGAGACCAGCCATAAGATCCACCTGTCCCTTTGGTGAGGTCTGACATGGGTGCTGCCACAGAACTGAAGTTCCTGATGAACTTGCGGTAGAAGTTAGCGAATCCTAAGAACCGCTGAACCTCCTTAACGGACTTGGGAGTAGGCCAATCCCGGACGGCCAGGGTCTTGGCAGGGTCCATTTGGAGTTGGCCTGTCCGTACAATAAATCCCAGAAAGGAGACCTCGGGAACATGAAATTCGCATTTCTGGGCCTTGGCGAACAGATTGTTCTGTAGCAGCCTCTGGAGAACCTGGCGGACATGGTGGCGGTGCTCCTGCACGGTCTTGGAAAAGATAAGGATGTCGTCGAGGTAGACAAAAACGTATAGGTTAATCATGTCCCTTAAGACGTCGTTGATTAGGGCCTGAAAAACAGCTGGTGCGTTGGTGAGTCCGAAGGGCATCACCTGGTATTCGTAGTGCCCAGACGGGGTGTTAAAGGCAGTCTTCCACTCGTCTCCCTGTCGGATACGGATGAGGTGGTATGCGTTCCGTAGGTCCAACTTGGTGAAGACGGTGGCGCCTTGGAGCAGGTCGAAAGCTGTGGACATCAGCGGAAGGGGATATCGGTTGCGCACAGTGATCTTATTCAGGCCCCTGTAATCAATACATGGTCGGAGCCCCCCATCCTTCTTGCCGACAAAGAAGAAGCCGGCTCCAGCAGGTGAAGTGGAGGGTCGAATAAACCCAGAGACCAGGGCATCTTTGAGGTATTCCTCCATGGCCTTGCGTTCTGGCTGAGAGAGTGAAAACAGTCTGCCACGAGGAGGGGTAGTCCCAGGGAGCAAGTCGATGGCACAGTCGTAGGCCCGGTGCGGAGGAAGAACGGCGGCCCTGCTCTTGCTGAATACCTCCTTGAGATCCCAGTACTCTGTGGGAACTTGAGATAACTCGGTGAGATCAGGGGGCTCGGCAGGAGACACAGGAGAGCTAGAGAGCAGACAAGAGGCATGGCATGCAGGGCCCCATTCCACAACCTGGCTTGTTACCCAGTCTATGCGAGGGTTGTGGCGAGTAAGCCAAGGAAGGCCTAGAATAACTGGGAACTCAGGTGAAGGAATCAGGTGCAGGGATATTTCTTCCTTGTGACCTTGAGACTGGAGGAAAACTGGAGAAGTAACTTGGGTGACTCTTCCATCACCTAACGCTTGGCCATCGAGGGCAGACACAGACAGTGGGACTTCAAGAGGTGCAGTCGGAATATTGATGCTTTGGGCGAAGTGAATATCCATAAAGTTCCCAGCCGCCCCTGAGTCTATCAAAGCTTGACAAGAGTGGACAGACTCACCCCAGGAGATGGAGACCGGGATGTAGATTCCTTGGCCAGGGAGTCCGGGAGAGAGGGTAGGCCCCGTCACAACCCTCCCTCGGCTGGACGGGGCGGTCCTTTTCCCAAGAGTTCGGGACATGATGCTCGGAAGTGACCAGGCTTGCCACAGTAGATGCAGCACTTGTCCCTCCTTCTGCGCTCCCTCTCAGATGCGGAGAGGCGAGTACGACCCACTTGCATGGGTTCTGGACAGTCACTGAAGGAGGTAGACGGTCTCCAGGTAGAGGTAGGGAGGCTGGGGGGGCTCAAGGCTTGGTGGCGTTCTCTCATCCTGTTGTCCAGACGAATAGCATGTGAGATGAGGGTTTCGAGGTCACTTGGGCATCCAATAGAGGCCAGACCGTCCTTGATGGGGTCAGACAGACCATGGTGGAAGGCTGACACCAGGGCAGTCTCGTTCCATCCACTTACTGCTGCGAGTGTTCGGAACGAGATGGCGTAATCTGCGACGCTTCCTCCTTGCCGGATGGACATGAGCTTTCGGGCTGCGTCGGTACTGATGTCTGCCTGATCGAAGACCCGAAGCATCTCTTCAGAAAACAGCTGGAAATCAAAGCACTCAGGTCCCTGTCTTTGCCAGATAGCAGTAGCCCAGGCTCGCGCCTTACCAGCTAATAAGGTGATCACAAAGGCAATCTTGCGGCGATCCGTAGTGTAGGTGGTAGGCTGAAGCTCAAAGGTGAGTTGACACTGGGTAAGGAACTCTCGGCACTCACTGTGCTTGCCGTCATACCTCTGTGGTGCAGGAAGGCTGGGTTCGCGAGGTGAAGAAGGCAGCATTGCAGGAGGCACTGGAGCAGGAGTGGGAGCTGGATCAGGAGCAGGAACTGGATCAGGAGCAGGAGATGCAGGCAGAGATGTCAGCTGTGCCAGGGTTTTCCCAATTTGCTGAAGCAGTTCCTCGTGGCGAGCGAGGGCCTCACGTTGGCTGGTGAGCGTACGTCCATGAGCGTCCATGGTCGCTCCGAAGCGTGTCAAAGCTGCCATAATTCCCTGAAGGTTGGCCGGGTAGACAGTTGAAGCAGCCTCTGCTGAGTCGGTCATGACGGAGTCTTTCTGTTAGGGTTTTGCTGGGATTCGAACCTGGTTCGTTGGTGTGATAATCCAGCAAACCCCCACTAGGCCACCAGGGGGATGACTCAAATGCAGAGGCGTGAGGCGGAAGTAGAAAAAGAATCAAAAGGTTTATTTAAACTATATACACTATATACAGGGCAAAACAAAAGACAAAAAAAAACCAAAGAGTATAATCCAAAAGAAAAGCAAAGTGCAAAAATACAAAAGCTAAGAAGATCAAAAAACACAGTACAAAGGGAACTGGAGATAAACATAACAGCACAAAGACTCCGTGACAAGAGGACTGAACTCAGGGGTATAAATAGACAAACTAATTAAGGACACAGGTGAAGATAATTAGGCAATTAACACAAACACAAAACACAGGAACAGTGGCGGCCTCTAGAGGCCAAAATAAACACGACATGAAAAGGAAATAACAGCGGCCTCTAGAGGCCAAAACAGTCCTAGTCCTAACATATGGGGAGGGGGAAGTGGCTATACACTGAAAAAAGTAACCTATAGAATTTACCCAATAAATCTGAGGTAACAATTTGCATTGACTTGTTTGGGGTAGACTTCATTCCATATATTGAGTATAAAATAACTGAAATAAAAAGCTATGAAATACTTAAATAAATTGGGTAAAATTTACCTCACATTTACGGTATGTATCTATTCAACAGCTACTTTCTCACTGAAATTGGGTACGGTACAATTATGTCTTGTTTGCTAGTACCGTAGGTAATACCTGATACGGTAATTACTAATCAAAGGTACTGTAATTAATATCACTTAGTAACCATTACTTATTCGGAGAAGGTAAGATGTACCCCCCAAAAAAAGACTTTCAGATGGTTCATCATCTCAATGTTTTTAATCAGAAATCAGAAACACTTTAATTGCCAGGTATGTGGACACACATGAGGATTTTGACTCCGGTTGGTTCACTTAGCTCTCATAGTACAAAACAGGAAAAAAAAAGCGTAGACACAAAAACAAACAAGCAAACAACAACAAAAATAGGTGCATACTGCAAAGTAATCCTGGTAAGTCAAGTATGGAATAGTTAAATAAATATAAAGTATACAGTGTGCACAGAATGACGGTATACTGTAAGTGTTCAGATATTTTACAAGTGATATTACTGATATATGAATCTGGATTTTAGCTGTTCATCACAGAGACAGCCTGAGGGAAGAAACTGTTCTTGTGTCTGGTTGTTTTTGCATACAGAGATCATTAATCCATAAGATCATAAAAAAAACAATAAAGTGCAGTACCGTACAACAGCTTCACACAACATTTCAAGTAATGTTTTTTTTTTTTTATGAGAGAAGGCACGGTGGTGTAGTGGTTAGCGCTGTCGCCTCACAGCAAGAAGGTCCGGGTTTGAGCCCCGTGGCCGGCGAGGGCCTTTCTGTGTGGAGTTTGCATGTTCTCCCCGTGTCCGCGTGGGTTTCCTCCGGGTGCTCCGGTTTCCCCCACAGTCCAAAGACATGCAGGTTAGGTTAACTGGTGACTCTAAATTGACCGTAGGTGTGAATATGAGTGTGAATGGGCGTCTATGTGTCAGCCCTGTGATGACCTGGCGACTTGTCCAGGGTGTACCCCGCCTTTCGCCCATAGTCAGCTGGGATAGGCTCCAGCTTGCCTGCGACCCTGTAGAACAGGATAAAGCGGCTAGAGATAATGAGATGAGATAATGAGAGAAGCGCCATCTAATGGCGACACCGTGGAATCGAATGAATGGGCGTGTTTAGAATTAAAATAGGAGAGGGAGGGGGGTCTGAGCCATGCATGGCAGCCCCCTGGTGTTCAGCTGGGAACTGCACGGCAGTCGCATGGCAGTCGCATGGCGTGCGGTTGGAACGGGAAAAATTCAATTGCTGCTACCGTAATACGTAAACAAAAAAAAAAGCGCACTCCATGTTTAATGATTTCTTTTTGTTGTTAGAGTGTGAGGTCTCGTGTGTGTTTTTGTTTCTGAACTGAAATGAAAACATGTAGCCTGGTAACGAGGGTTGACTCCTAAATGTCTCTCTAATTTCTATATAAGTGCACTACATGTTATTAGGAAGTAATGGCTTTTTAAACTCCATATAGTGCACTCGAGCTTCAGTAGGCAGTCATTTGGGATACGGCCGCTGTATTACCAAACTCTTAATTCAGGCTTAATAATTTGCACATCTTTATTTCGTCATATTAATAAACTTTTTCTACATTTTTATAAATATTTATTTAGATTGTTTATAGCCAGCTGAATTCTGCAACTTCTCTCAGCGCTGGCTCAAGGTGCATAAACACCAGTGCAGTTTGCTATGGAGATGAGGCGAGACCTGGCGATGTGGTTTTTGTGGCGGCGGCGGAACTCACACAATAATCTGATTAATGTGGGCAGCAGACTAATGAGACCGAAGGTGTCAAATTACTGGAAATTTCCAGAACAATCTTATAATCTTGTAATACAGGATGGTTTAAGTTATAAATCAGTTATAGAAACTGTTTTATTTAATCAGGCTAACAGATAAACATCCAGGTCCCTACCAAATCCACCATTAGCTTGATCAATTCTATAAAAGTCTGTTTAAATTCTGAAAACTGTACAAATGTTGTTGTTTTCCACCAAAGAGGCAGGATTAGCCAACACAGAATAGTGACGTTTGTCTCTTGTTGATGACGTGTAGGTCGCATGAACCTACATCGGGTCCGGTCAGACTGCAGTCGCATGTGAAAATATCGGATATGCATCGGATTTAGGACCACATATCCAAGTGGCCTGGGTCGCATGTGAAAAAATCGGATCTGTGTTGTTCAGATTGTCAATAACAAATCGGATACAGGTGGCATCCCAGATAGCAGAGGGTCGTTGATTCGACGTGGAATCATCGGCATGTTCTTCGACCTATACGCCGTCGAATCACCGTCGATCACCGACGTTGATTCAACACCGCTTTGCTCATACGAGTTTCCGTTGAAACGACGTTGAAAAGTGGCTGGTGGTCGACAGAGAATAGACCCCCTTTCACCCTTTATTCAACTACGTATTTCGGTCGATTTATAGTTGAATTTTCGGCGATGATTCATCCAACTTTACTTCCTGTTTTATGTACAACAGGAAGGCTACAAATTAAGCAAAACAGGCTAAATTAAACTAGCTAACAATAAAGCATCGGGGCTCTTGCCTAGGATGAACACACACATGCATACTTCAACCATGAAAGTGAAACTTAATTTATATCAGTGTGCGTAGGCTACGTCCTGTTTTATGTACAACAGGATATAAAAATGCATGCAACAATGCACCTCTCCTAATGTTTGTCAAGCTATCTAATGAGGCATAACTTTTAACATTTATAAGGAACAGAACACACGAACAAGTTCTTAGAAACATTTTATGATTTATTTATAATTGTGGCCTATTCCTCCTGCGGCGCAGACCTGTACATGGAAACAGAAAAACATAACCAAAATTAATTTGATGCAGCATTGATAAAGAAAGTCAGCAGTAGGCTATGGGTTTCTAAATGCCACCCTACCTCATTATTTGGACATGGGGAAAAACTATATTTAAAATCCAAAGAGGGATGGAGGGAGGAAAATTAAAACAAAAGAAAGAAATGAAATAGAGTAGAGAATATTTGATAAAATTAAGGATGTTTTTATTCAGTAAACATTTTAAAAAATGTTCTACAACACTCTAGCCTAGTGACTTACCAGTAACAAAATAGACTTGAAGTATTCAGATCCGCTCTGCATAAAGCAGCTAAATCCTCTCTCTGTCTCTTGGCAGAAAGCTCCTTGGTTTGCTTGTGTCTCAATCACAGCTGGTATTCTGTAGAAAGACTTCTTTTCACCTTTCCCATCAGCTTTGTTAGAACCCTAACACAGCACAAAAGTTTACCATTGTAGGTTTATGATGAACCAAGTGCCTCGTGGGTTCACATACCGCGCGCTGCCTTTATTTCCCCCAAATCACGAGTTTGTTGGTCTTCCAATGTGGCGCAGGGTTTGTTTACTTCCGGTTTTGGGTGACGTCAGTGAAAGGGGTCTAATGGGGGCATTACCGCCACCCACTGGATTGGGGTGTAAAGCAGTCTGAACAAAACGTGTAAACATAAACATAGGAGAAATGAACCCGTTTTTCTAACTCGTCCTCACTTAGTCTACTTTTCTTTTTTGATTAGTCTGGATTTGATATTGTAAATTTAAATGTAAATCAATGTATATTCATCGGACATGAACAAATGAATAAATCTTGAGTAATCTTGAGGCGTGTGTGTCCGGGGCGCGGTGTCGCGGGGGGGGATCGAACGAACCCTCCGATCCCCCCTGGCTATACGGGCCAGTTGCTCCTACCAATGTTGAAAACTGGCCGGCAAAAGTGACGATGGTTCAACGTCGTATATTCAACCTTCTCTGACGGTCGACAGATCAACCTTTACCCACGTTGATTCAACGGTGATAAATCGACCCTCTCAGACGGCGGAGAAATCGACGTTTCACGGCGCCGTTTCAACGTTGATTTTCTGACGTACGACGGAAACCGACCATTCTGACCAAAACTCTACGTCGTTTCAACGACCCTCTGCTATCGGGGATATGGGCAAAAAAATTGGATATGGGTCGTTTCAGGGTGCAGTCTGAATGTAGTCTTAGAGTCACCAATGTCTCACAAAATTCAAGCCCTTCACCCCACTGAGGGTTCACATCTGGCTCAAAAAGAAGTGTTACATCTCTTTTTAGAGGCTGTGTCTTTACATTCAATCTGAACTGGCGTGTGCTTTGGGATGTTGATGTAATGGTATAGCGTTCGTGGGTGGAGCACAGAGGATGGCAGGACAGAGATCAGGTTTGACAGCACGTTTTATTGCCACGCTTTTCAGGTTAACAATTATGTATGCACTTTTCAGATATATACACACACACACACACACACACACACACACACACACACTCAGCGTCTGGTTCAGCAAGAGCTCCTCTGCTCTCGCTCTCCCTCCTTAAGTAGGGCGCGGTCACTGGGAAGACACAAACACAGGGTAATTGCTCTCAGGTGTAGTGATTCTGCCACTCACCATCCCTGACTCCGCCCTCCTGTCACAGACCGGCGCTTGACCATGCCCCCGCTGCCACATACCCCCATCGCCCGACTCAGGCCGGGCGGCTGTCCGGCCTGCAGCCGACTCCCCCCCCCCCCCCCCTTGGCGGGAGAGGAAGTCCGCCACGACCATCTGCGCCCCCGGCCTGTGGACCACCTTGAAATTAAAGGGTTGGAGTGCCAGATACCAACGGGTGATCTGCGCATTGGCATCCTTCATGCGGTGGAGCCACTGGAGGGGCGCGTGGTCCGAACAGAGGGTGAAAGGGCGCCCCAGCAGGTAGTACCGGAGGGTGAGGACCGCCCACTTGATGGCCAGACACTCTTTCTCTATGGTGCTGTAGCGCCCCTCACACACCGACAGCTTCCTGCTTATATACAGGACGGGGTGGTCCTCCCCCTCCACCTCCTGGGACAAAACCGCCCCCAGCCCTCTGTCCGACGCATCGGTCTGCAACATAAAGGGGAGAGAAAAGTCAGGGGAGTGTAGAAGTGGCCCCCCACACAGTGCAGCCTTTACCTCTGAAAAAGCCCGCTGGCATTGCTCCGTCCACTGGACCAGATCTGGTGCCCCCTTTTTAGTGAGATCAGTCAGCGGGCTGGTGACGTCCAAATAATTAGGTATAAACCTACGATAATAGCCAGCCAGCCCCAGGAACTGTCTCACCCCCTTTTTGGTCTTGGGCCTCGGGCAGGCCGCAATCGCTGCGGTCTTATTAATTTGGGGACGCACCTGCCCGTTGCCCAAGTGGAAGCCCAGATACCGTACTTCCACCCGCCCAATCGCACACTTCTTTGGGTTGGCTGTGAGACCCGCTCGCCTCAGTGACCTAAGGACGGCCCTTAGGTGTTCCAAGTGCCTCGGCCAGTCATTACTATATATGATGATGTCATCAAGATAGGTGGCCGCATAGGTGGTGTGGGGGCGGAGGACCCGATCCATCAGCCGCTGAAACGTAGCGGGCGCCCCAAACAGCCCAAACGGAAGTGTGACGAATTGGTGTAACCCAAATGGTGTGGAAAAGGCCGTTTTTTCTCGGGATAGTGGAGTCAAGGGGATCTGCCAATATCCCTTCGTCAAATCCAGTGTCGAATAAAAGCGAGCCATGCCTAGTCGATCGAGCAGCTCGTCAATACGAGGCATTGGGTATGCGTCAAATTTAGACACCGCGTTGACTTTCCTATAGTCCACACAAAACTGGACCGACCCGTCGGCCTTGGGTACCAAGACCACCGGGCTGCTCCAGTCACTGTGGGACTCCTCGACGATGCCCATTTTGAGCATGGTCTGAAGTTCTTCCCGAACCACCTTTTTTTTGTGTTCGGGTAGCCTGTAAGGGCGGCTACGCACTACCACCCCAGGGGGCGTCTCGATGTGGTGCTCTATGAGGTTAGTGCGACTGGGCAGGGGCGAGAACACATCCGAAAACTCGGTCTGCAACTGGGCGACCTCCGTGAGTTGGGTCGGGGAGAGGTGGTCTCCACAGGGGACCGGAGAGGTACGTGATGCCAGTGTCCCTTTTTGAACCTCCGGCCCCAGCTCCGCCTTCTCCGGAACCACCGACACCAACGCCACGGGGACCTCCTCGTTCCAGAGTTTAAGCAGATTGAGGTGGTAAATCTGTAGCGCCCCACCCCTGTCCGTTCACCTCACCTCATAGTCGACGTCCCCGACTCGCCGTGTGACCTCAAAGGGTCCTTGCCACTTGGCGATCAATTTGGAGCTCGACGTGGGCAACAGTACGAGTACCTTATCTCCCGGTGTGAACTCTCTACGGCGCGTACCCTTGTTGTACAGGCGGGCTTGCCGTTCCTGGGCCTGCCGCAAATTCTCCTGAGTTAGGTGTGTGAGTGTGTGGAGTTTTGCATGCAGGTCAATAATGTATTGAATTTCGTTTTTACTTGGTGAAGGTCCCTCCTCCCAATTTTCTCGCAGCACATCTAAAATGCTGCACGGCTTATGCCCATATAATAATTCAAACGGGGAGAACTCCGTGGAGGCTTGGGGGACCTCTCGCACTGCAAATAACAAGGGTTCGAGCCATTTATCCCAGTTACGTGCATCCTCACTTACAAATTTTTTAATTATGTTCTTGAGGGTGTGATTAAACCGTTCAACTAAACCGTCCGTTTGTGGGTGATACACGCTGGTGCGGATTGGCTTAATACCTAATAACCCATACAGTTCGTTCAGTGTTCGTGACATAAACGAGGTGCCTTGATCAGTCAGAATCTCTTTCGGGATTCCAACTCGGGAGATGACGCGGAAGAGTGCCTCCGCAATACTGCGTGCTGAGATATTGCGAAGAGGCACTGCTTCCGGGTATCGCGTTGCATAGTCCACCAGAACTAATATAAAGCGGTACCCTCGTGTTGACCGATCTAATGGCCCGACGAGATCCATCCCAATTCTTTCGAACGGGGTCTCGATTAACGGTAGAGGGCGCAAAGGCCCTTTTGGGATGGCCGCTGGATTTACTAACTGGCATTCGCGGCACGCCGTACACCACCTACGGACATCGCCGCGAATCCCCGGCCAATAGAATCGGGCCATTATTCAGGCTAGTGTCTTATCCTGCCCCAAGTGTCCAGCCATGGGATTAAAGTGAACCGCCTGGAATACCAATTCCCGGCGGCTCTTCAGAATTAAAAGCTGCGTGACTCGCTTTTTAGTTTGAGTGTCCTGCATCACTCGGTATAATCTATCCTTCATAATCGCGAAGTAGGGGAAGGATGGGCTGGCGTTCGGCTGGAGCGTTTGACCATCAATTACTCTCACTTGGTCAAAAGCATGCCGCAGAATCTCGTCTCGCGACTGCTCTAATGGGAAATCCGCGAGGGATTCCCCAACAGAGAGAGGAGGGGCCGGCGGCTCCTCACTCTGACACGGAGATGACGTAGATGGCTCTGTGACAGCTGCTCCCACCAAAGCGACACTGGGACCTCCCCCTGTTAAATGGCAGGACCCACTCTTCACTAAGTGTGTCATTAAATCCCGAAATCCCGGCCAATCAGTCCCCAAAATTATAGAGTGGGTAAGGCGAGGATTAACCGCCACCTTCACTATAAATTTTTCCCCTCGAAAAAGAATGTGGACCGACACTAAAGGGTAGTTGTGAACATCCACATGCACACACAACACCTTCACCAATTGTGCTCCCCCCGATGCCTCGTGTTGCACCAGGCTTTGGTGGATTGAGGTCTGATTACAGCCAGAATCCACCAACGCCTGATATGTATCTCCTTGGATACTCACCGGTATGCAATACACTCTGGCCCAATCGGGGGCGGCTCCTGGCGCATCGGGGATCTGAACCACCGCACCCACCTCCATTACCGAGCACTGCTGTTGGAGGTGGCCCGGCTCTCCGCAGCGCCAGCAAACCAGCCCCGGCTTCCTATCTGCACTAGTGCTCTGGGGCTCACTCACCTGAGGGGGGGGGAGAGACAGACACAGAAGGGAGAAACGGAAGGGCACCGCGGGTGCAGCGGGCCGGCTGGGGTGGTGCTGGCCCCCGTCTCCGCAGTGGGGGAATGGGGCGAGGAGGAGACACAGGAGGGGAGAGAGAGAGAGAGAGGAGAGAAGAGAAGAGGTCGTCTGCTGTCCTGCCATTGGGACAGCCGCCAAATGGTCCTCCACCAGCTCAATTGCCTGATCCAGCGACGCCAGGCGGTGGCACTGGACCCACTCTGCGGTTCCTGCTGGTAAACGTGCGATGAACTGTTCCAGTACCACCTGGTCAATGAGTCCCTTGGCGTCGCAATTGTCGGCCCTCAACCACTGCCAGCAGGCGTCCCGGAGTTGCTGGCCAAACGCAAACGGCCAGCCGACTTACTCCAAGCGCAAAGCGCGGAACCACTGACGCTGCTGCTCGGGGGTGCGCCCCACACGCTGGAGGACGGCCCGGTGAAGGTCCGCGTAGGCCAGCCGGCGGTCGGCGGGGAGCTGTAGCGCGGCCAGTTGCACCTCTCCCGTTAGCAGGGGGAGGAGGCGCACCACGCGCTGATCCATTGGCCACCCCAAGGTCTCTGCGACTTGCTCAAAGAGCGTGAGGAATGCCTCGGGGTTGTCCTGCGGGCCCATCTTTGTTAGGATGAGGGGGGATGGGCCCGCGGTGGGAGCGTTGGTAGACCCCGCCGACGCGAGGAGGTGTCGGAACGCCCGACGATCTTCCTGTTGCGCCAGCACCAGGGCCTCAAACCATTTGTTCTTGCTCCTTTCGGAGGGTGAGCAGCGCCTGGTGCTGGCTCTGTTGGGCCATGGTGAGGGCGTGGATCAGGTCTGCGAAGGGGGAGGACTCCATGGGGCTGTTCTCTTCTGTGCTCATTCCCGGGTTTCGGCACTACTGTAACAGTTCCTATAGATGGGTGGAGCACAGAAGGACAGCAGGCCAGAACTGAGTTCACAAAACTCTTTTTATTCGCACTTTTCAGTAGCAAAACGCACACTCTCCCAGCCACACGCATACACACACATAAGTCTTCTGGTTGGGGAGAGAGCTCCCTCTGCTCTCGCTCTCTGTCCTTAAATAGGGCGCGGTCACTGGGAAGACACACAAACACATTAATTAATGACAGGTGTAGTGATTCTGCCACTTACCTTCCCTGACTCCGCCCTCCAGTCACAGACCGATGCTTGACCTCGCCCCTGCTGCCACAGTGTACTTTAGGATGGTTCTCAGATCTACATTGTTTCTTATGTTTCGACCAATGGTCTGTTTGACATATCTTTGAGCAGTAAGTGCCCTTCTTACAAGATGAACATACTTTCAGTTCCTGACATGTGCCAGAGACACCACAGTGCAAACAGTTCTGCTGGGACACTCTAGCACCCCTGGTTACTCCCTGTCCCGTGGGGGTAACCTTTGCTCGTTTAAATGTCCTTCCGGCCTTGTCTCCCTGAACCTACACCCAGCAAGGTAGTTTTGCCCACTGCCGCATCTGTAACAATGAGTACAGTATTCTACATCATTTTGTTGACAGCCAACACATTTTCTCTGGCGTGCACGTGGTGATGGGTGATAGCAACGCTGTCTTGCAAACCCTTGTTGGTATTGTGCCATGTGATTTCTCATTCCTGGCCCTGGGGGAAGCCAGCGATTTGGTGATGGCTGTTGGAACTGAGGGGCAGGGGTATACTCTTGCATCACTGGTGGAGATGGAGTTTGCACTGGCATGGGAGAGGGCTGTAGGATTGACTCTTTAATCTGTGCCACTTCAGCACTCAAAGTTTTTAGTAATGCCATATCTGAGCGCATTGCTTTCAGTTCATTCAGTACATCTGGTTGCATCTTGCCTGGATTGTCTCTGTTTGATTCTTTGTTTTTCCTCTCCAGGACAGGATCATCAGACTGAGTTGCATGGACAGTGGCTGACCATTGCTGTGTTATCTGTTTTCTTTTATTTTGTCTTTCAGTTTCATTTGCACAGGCGATGTTCAGTTTTTCGAGGAGCAGTTCATCACTACAGGTTTGTTGTTGTAAGTATGGGAGGAGGTCGCTCCTGATGCTCTCGTTCTGTAAACCAGTGAGGACAGTGTGGAGAAACATGCTCTGCATGAGGACTGGATCGTATCTTAAGGCTGATTCAGCTTCTTGGGAGGCGAATAGAATTTTCTGTCTTAAGTCAAGGGCTGGGCGGCACGGTGGTGTAGTGGTTAGCGCTGTCGCCTCACAGCAAGAAGGTCCTGGGTTCGAACCCCGGGGCCGGCGAGGGCCTTTCTGTGTGGAGTTTGCATGTTCTCCCTGTGTCCACGTGGGTTTCCTCCGGGTGCTCCGGTTTCCCCCACAGTCCAAAGACATGCAGGTTAGGTTAACTGGTGACTCTAAATTGACCGTAGGTGTGAATGTGGGTGTGAATGGTTGTCTGTGTCTATGTGTCAGCCCTGTGATGACCTGGCGACTTGTCCAGGGTGTACCCCGCTTTTCGCCCGTAGTCAGCTGGGATAGGCTCCAGCTTGCCTGTGACCCTGTAGAAGGATAAAGAGCAATTCCAGCGTTATGGACGTGACACTTGAACTCAAAATGGCAACAAATGACCCAGTGCATGTTTTATTGTCTCCCAGTATTTAAACAGGTGTTGCATATTTTAAGGCTGTACCATACTGGAGAAGTGATAGAACAAGAATAATTCCCATAGTACATCTAGGGCATGCCAGAAAATGCCAATAAAAGATGCGTTATGGATGTGACAGAAAAAGTATCACTTTTCTTGGGTGACTGTACATTTTTATCAAACTCTGTGAAATCTTAAACCTAATGTCGAAATGGAGATATCCATTTGATAGAGGGGTCCAAGGTGAATATTAAAAAATCTTTGTTTAAAATATTTTGTATTTCATGCAGAGTTTCAGAAGGAAAAGTCAGCGTTATGGATGTGACGAAATTCCGTTATGGATGTGACGCGTCTGAAATAGACATGGCATATGTTTAGAAAATCAGCAATTTAACCACCATAACCCTTTGAAAAACTCTCTAAATATCAGCTAAAACTATCAAATTCTTAAATAATATTTAGGATGGCTATTGTTTTGCTGTTTTGTGGATTTTAGCATACATTTCTGTGGCTTGTGGCAATAATATAGAATTGTACATGATCAAAGTTGATTTTAGCTTGGGTTTTACATTATAAGAAAGAAAGACTGACAGTGACATATTAGGTTGGTTACAAATTGGTTCAACTTATTCACATCTGTAAAATACAGGCCTAGGTGATATCTCTGGGAGTGGTTTTGATGTATTACATGTTGCTTTATTTTTGCATGGTGAGGTTGACATTTACATGGAATTGCCCTAAAGCAGCTAGAGATAATGAGATGAGATGAGAAGTCAAGGGCTCTAATCACAAAGTTTTGTGGGCTTTCCTTGCTACCCTGCACTTCTGAGGTTAACTGTTTGTACAACTCTGTTGCCCCTTTTTCCTAATAATGAAAGTGAAGGATTTGCCGAAGTGTGGGTAAGGTCAGATCTGCTTTCCCTTCTAGGTAGCTGCGAAGCTGTAAACCTGGTGCAATAGCCCTAACCACAGCATCAACTATTTCTGCCTCAGTGTACCCCTTATTTATGTCTTGCTCAATTTGGTGGGCTAGAATGGAGAAACTGAGTTTATCCTTCTGACCTGGTTCACCAACCTGACCGGAGATCTTAAACTCTCTGCCCCACTGCAAGGGGAAACGTCCCTGTGACATCCGCTGCTGGGCAAAACCCTGATCTTGGCTAGCACTGGCCCCACCTGCAAGTTCAGGTTCCTGACTCCCATCTTTCTGTAATGATAACTCCAAAGCTAAGGTTACTGCTTCTAGTTCCCTTTTTAACCTTTGCTCTTCTGAGACCTGAGATGCTTGTTCCTGAATTTCTTCTGTCTGCACTTCACTTGAATCTGTTTGATTTGGTATGTTAGTTTGAACAGACTCTTGTAATTCACTTATTTTGTCCCTCAGCATTAACAGCTCTGCCATGCCCTCATCTTCTAATTCCTGCAACTCATCTCTGTCAAGGTACTGTATAATATGTGCAATGAAAAAGGAGTGTGTTTTCTTAGATAAATCTAGCTGCCTCAACTCCTTTATGTCAAGGGCACAGCATATTTCTAAGAGAACATCTTTTGTCAAAGTATACAGTGTTCCTATAACTTCAAGTTTCAAGTCCTCTATTGCTGATGAGTCCATTTTTGTCGATTGTTGTTTCTGTGTGTGTGCTACTTATCTCCTGTGTTATTGTTCTTTCAATGCCTTTGCTGTAGCTGGTCCCCTGTAGGCTAATGCTGAATGTCCATGGGCTGGTGTCAGAGTTCCTTGCACTGTCGTTGGTTGCCAGACGCCATTGCTGTTGTCTCCCTGCTGCCTCCGGAGCATTGCTGTGGTGGTCTACTGCTCACCGCTGCCAGGCCTCCACTGCTGCCGCTGGAACACTGCCGGATGCTGCCAAACTGCCGCACACCGTCGCCGCTGAACCACTGTACACTCTGCGTCATCGTTGATGTGGGTAGGGATGAATAGTGAGAGGGCAGTCACCGTCTGGGAAACTGGCCCTGGTAACTTTCAATCCCAGCAGTGCCTCCAAATGTAATGTCCCCTCTGAAGAGGGAAATGTAAATGAAGAGACAGGACACAGTTAAACCCTTTGCCAGCTTCATTACAAGTGAAAAAAAAACATAATTTATACATTTTTCATTCTCATGTATTCATTAATACACAACACTACACGAGAATAACCATACTGATAATGTACACACACAGTACTCTCTCAGACTTTTAACACGCGTGCACACAGTGCTTTCTCAGACCTGAGAATCTGCTCCGGGAGCCACAGGTGGCTAGTTAGCTTAGCTACTGCTACTCACCAATGCTACACCAGCGACACACAACAAAATATACAAAATAACACTTTCGGTGACGCTCTGCTTTATGTCCAGGCACTCATGAATTATAAACAAAATATACCTACAACCACATTACACAATTACAGTGTTTTTCGTACCTGAAGAGGGAAATGTAAATGAAGAGACAGGACATGGTTAAACCCTTTGCCAACTTCATTACAAGTGAAGCATCGAGCAGCAAGGGCTCCCTCTTCAGGCCTGGAGGCAAACTAATCAATCACCGAAAACACATCCTCTTAACATCACTGTACACTGTTATGAGTTTTTTTTTTACCATTGAACATGTATTCTTAAACGCATTTTAATCCATTTTTAACCCATGAGCACATATTTTTAATACCTAAAATGAATTATGAGTTTTTAACCCTTTTTAATATCATTTTACCAACGTATTTATTAGTATTTATTCTATTTATCCTGTGTCTTTAACCACACATGAAATCATACTATCACATCAGCAGGTGACAGCCCAACACCAACTGACAGTAACCGTGCAGAAAGTAAAGGAATTGGTTGCGGCTCTTTGTTCAGCCATGGACCGAAAATTTCTGCGTATGGAGTTCAACACTGTCCTCTCAGAAACCACATTACTGGATCCTAGGTTTAAAAAGCTTGCATTCAGTGACAACAGAGCTGTTGACGAGGCAATTCAGAGAATAACTGCCGCAGCAGCAAAATGCACCCCCAGCAGCCAGCCAGCTCCACCATTAGAGGGCCAAGTGGAGGAGGAGCCACAAACTTCTGCTGTGTGGAGGCTCTTTGATGAAAGAGCTACAGGAGATGCTGCAAGGAGAAATACTACAGCTGATGTTATAATGGAGATGCGATGTTATCTTAAGGAGCCCCTCATCCAATGAGCAGAAGACCCACTGAGCTGGTGGCAGGCCAAGGCCTCAGTCTTCCCACACCTGCTGAAGGTGACGGAGGGGAGACTGTGTATTGTGGCAACATCTGTTCCTTCAGCGAGAGTCTTCTCAAAAACAGGGCAGATACTAACTGAGAAAAGAAACCGCGTCAGCCCGTCCAAGCTGAGGCATTTGATTTTTTTTGAATGCCAATCTGCACTGAGGACATACTGTTTGGTTACTGAGTTTGGTCTTGTTTCTGTTCTGTGGATTTATTTGCAGTGTTTTGTTCATTTGTTTTTGTGTTAAATTAAAAGTTTCATTAAAATATTAAACAAAAGTAAGAATGCCTGCTTTTGTAACAGAACAAATACACAAAATTAGGCAATTATAAGACTTCTCATAAAAAACACTAAATGCAAAAGGGTTTATCAACACACAAAGCATTCATATTTGCCAAGTTAGGCTAAAATATAAGGCTACAGATGATGATAAATTAAGAGCTGTTTGGGAGCTGATAGAGATGGCTCTTCTTTGGGAGCCATGCCACAAGAGCTGGCTCTCTGAAAAGAGCCGAACTTCCCATTACTATCCTCTACCAAGTTTTCTGCAGTGTGTCCATCAGTGAACTCAAAGCAGTCCAGCAGGCAAGATGTCATCTTGTAATTTTCAATAAAGTGGCAAGTGATGGACATGAAAGAGCACATGGTTCTAGAGGTCCAGCAGTCAGTTGTCAGGCAAACTGATGGAGCTTTTTTCACCCTGTCTTGCCATAATGCATGTTCTGTGTCATATAGTTTTGGGATCATTGTTAGGGACAGTGTTTTTCTACTGGGTAGAGTGTAAGTGGGATTTAAGGCTTTGACAAAACTTTTAAAACCTTTGTCCTCCACAATGTAAAAGGGCTGGAAATCAGTGGCAATCATTTTAGCCAACTCATCATCAATACTGTGCTGTTTGGCTGGGGTCATCTGCTTTGGTATAAACTGACTTATTTTGCTTTGAGTTGCAGTAGGAGGGGTTATATTTGCACTACTAGTAGCTGCTGTAGCAGTTGTTGGTTTGGGACCAGGCACACCAGGGTCAGTAGACAATGAGCCAGCTTGCCCTCTCTCCTCCAATTGCACTGTGGGATGGACAGTTCTGATGTGTCTGTGCAGGTTTGTGGTGGAACCTGCTCTTACTGTTATTTTCATTTTACAGTGAAGGCACTCTGCTCTGCTATTCCCAATATCTTTAAACTGCAGCCAGATGCTGCTTCATTTACAGGTGTAAGTCATATTTACGTGTTTTTGCGATGCACTCACACTCTCCTCCTCACCGCTGTCTATGGTCTCACTCACTGATGGGGATGGACAGACACTCCACCTGACTGTCACGTCTGTCCCCCTCTGTTTTCACATAATGGTATTATCCTATATCCTCATATGTGATTGGCCACAAGGCTGCCATGCTGCCAATCAAAACAAAGTTCTGCCGTGAGCAGAGCTGAGCCACTGAGAGTGAGAGCTGAGCAGCGAAAGGAAAAAAAAAGTGGGGAGCCGGCTCTCATTCGATGGGAGTTGGCTCTTCTGATTCACTAAGAGCCGATGCTTTTGCACATGACACATCACTACTGGCTATGGTGGTCGTCGTCTCGGTGGGGTGGAGTTGAGGTCAAAATCAGCCTGCAACTTAGAACACTGAGAAACAGATGAGGGCTCTGCCTGTCATTTTTCTCTCATGTGCCTCACTCTGCCACTCTCCAAACGCTTTCTAGTTTGCTAAAAATGCCTCATTCTCTTTCTTATCTAAAGCTTTTTTTAAGCCTTCCAACTGCATCATACTAAAACTTTCCATTTTCGGGAAACCCACATTCTTTTACCCAGATATCAAACTGTGCTAGAGAGACTTCCCCATAATTAATGCTCATGAACGTTATGTTAGGACTATCATATGAACAACCAGAGTGCCTTATTGTGTGCCGTGTTGTGTCTTCGATGCCTTTGTTATGGCACAATCCTATTTTACTTCAAATTACTTGACTGTTACAGAGGGAAACTCTTATTACAACTGTACGCATAGAATAATGAAATAAAACTTGCATTCATGGTATATAAAACTTCCACCACCCATGCTGCATGCACACACACACACACACACACACACACACACACACACACACACACACACACAGTGCCTTGCAACTGTGTGTGAGAAGAAAGCAAAGAGAGAGAGAGAGAGAGAGATCAGAGTAGACAAAGGAGAGCACACTGGTGTATATAGGACGAATCTGATGTTTTTATTATCCATGTAGGAACAATTTAATGTGTCATGAGTGATGTTCAATGACAGAGTCAATGGCGGATCCATCTTTTGCTGGCAACTACCTGTCACAAGTTATGCCATTACCCAGTACAGCCAAACTACCTCTTTCATTAGTTTAATCAATTTGCCATAGTTCCACAAGATCTACCCATCAGTATAAATCCTTAGTTTTCTCAAGAACTAAGGGAAACTTAATCCTTGGCTGTTGTGGAGGTCGAAGTTCCCAGAACTTCTATCTTAGAAATCCAGTTTCTAGATCATTGACTCCCCACTGATACATCTTTGCCATGACACAGACATTAAACTTCACTGATCAGCAATTTCAGTACTCCTTTAATTTTGTAAACTTTAAATAAGGTCAAACAGAATTAGTGGTTCCTACCAATTTAATGGTGGTGCAGTGTTTCCCGTCTCTGGGCAGCAAAGGGCGCACTGCCTCCTCTCTGAAGAATATGAGGTTAAGGGTGGATGTTTGTTTCTCCACGAGCATACTCTGGTCCACTTGCCGCCCAGAAGACCTCAGAAGTCATGCAACCCACCCAGGAACGCCAAGATTTGTCATGGAAAAATGACAAAACACCAACACCAGTCTCGTCCTTTTTCAAGTCAAAGAAGGTTTATTGCAGAAACAGACACATAGTGATGAGGGTTCAGCACACCACTCATACCGCCTCTTTGTTCTCAAATCTATACATACTCTTTACTAGATAAAAGGGAGACATCTATTGCATTACATGCCCTGATCACGCTCCAGGAGAATGATCAGCTCTCAAGCTGATTGGTTCTTCTCTAATCACTGGCTTGCACACACATCTGCTATGCACATCTGCTATACACGTAACGAGCATGATAAGATGAACATGTTTCAATACAGAATGTTCCAAGTCATTAGTCCTTGAAAAGGCAACACTCAGTGAAAAGGAAAATTACAAAACAGTATGACATTAAAATTTACTCTACAATAGCCATATTCCACAATTGTATTAATCCATATGTTAAGAACCGTTCAAATAAGTAAAAAGAAATGGCAGCCCATCATTACTCTAACACATGAAGTGTCTTTTAATTAATAAAAATCAAGAAAAAAAACAGTGAAAAAACAAACAATGTGTCCAAACTTTTGACTGGTACTGCATATCAATCACGAAGGCGGCATTTGGTCAGATGGCACTATCTACATTGCACAGAAGTTCCTGTGGTGGGCCCATCCTTGCATAGTCTCACTTAATGCAATTTATCTAGCAGGTCTGTAAAAGCAGCACCCATACTGGCCATTGTACTCCTGAAACATGCTGTACCATGAGAGCGGTATCTGCACCCAGAAGTGGTATCCCAGATCCAGGAAAGGTTTGACAAAGCACAGATGGCCCTCTTTGCTAATGTCAAATCAACACTGTCAATTGAGGTTCTTTCTGGTTGAGGGAGACCACTGAGTCTTACTATTTTGCAGAAAATTCAGCAATTTTACCACAGAGTCCTCCTCATTGCTTCAATGTGGCTGACAAGACCTTGATATTCCATTGATGCTTTCACTAGTTGTTGGAACATCCTGGTATCATCCTCCCCAAACAGATCTGCTGTCCCAAATAGATTTGGCACCCCCAGCCATGTCTCCTCTTCCTATCTGTATGAATTGCCAACTGAGGACTGTGACCTAGCAGTCCACAAAACACTCCTGAATGCAAGAATCCTAGTTTTTATGACACGGTCATTAGCTGTCTTTAGGTTGAAACTGATTTAATGATATGCACATTTATGACATTATTAGAACTCTAAATACTAATTTATTATCATTAGAAAGCACATTTCTACAATAAATATGTATGTAGTGGACATTGCAGCACATCACAGCACCATGGATGGCATCTGTCTGTGGGTTCATAAAATTATTATAACCATTCTGGAAGGGAAGAGGTACCCCATCCATCCTGATTCCACAAGAGCTTGGTGTGGGATCTCCCTCTTGTCAAGTCAAGTTTATTTTTATAGCACTTTTAACAATAGACATTGTTGCAAAACAGCTTTACAGAATTTTAATGACTATAAACATGAGCTAATTTTATCCCTAATCTATCCCCAATGAGCAAGCCTGTGGCGACAGTGGCAAGGAAAAACTCCCTCAGATGACATGAGGAAGAAACATGATAACATTTTTAACAGTTTTAACATGAAGTCTGTTTTGTTGATGTTAGAAACTCTTCATTGATGGAAACTTGAGTGCAAAACTTCATGACAACTTGTGCTGTCAAATCTTGTGCTGGAGTGCTTTAAGGCCATTCCTTACAAGCTCATGTAAGAACTGAAATGGGTGTCCATGAAAAAAGTGGAAGAGCTGTAAGCTCTTTAAACTTTTCCTGCAAACATTGATAGCCAGATGTTTCTGGGATGACCATATGGGTGAAGCTGTGATTTTTACCCAAGGTCATATCACCCAACTTTGTAAATCAATTGATTGACCTTGCAACTTTTCATGAAGGTAAACATGCACAGCATATCCAGAATATGACCGACAGTACTATTTAAACCAGGCAATGGCCATTTATTCCTCAAACCAACTGCTCATCTGTAATACAGGAATGACATGACAGGGTTCCTTGTAAAGGCATACATCAGGACTGGGCAATTTTACTTTCATGCAAGCAGGAGTGGATAATCAGATACGAAGCTGTGGGAAAAAGAAAGGCAGGTTAATTAACACAGAATCACACTGGACCCCACAGGTCCACTGTGCAATGCATTTACTGCATTAATTCATTCATCTTTAGTAAATCCTTTATTCTGGTCAGGGATACTGTGATTAAATTAATTATTTGCTTATATTTTGGGAAACAGTACCAACTTAGTTAATTATAAAATATTGTGTGAAGTACTGGTGAAACTTTCTATTCTAATATTGTATTAAAATGAGGCACCAACACCAGCACCAAGCTTTGAATCCACACCCAAATATTACAACCCCGATTCCAAAAAAGTTGGGACAAAGTACAAATTGTAAATAAAAATGGAATGCAATAATTTACAAATCTCAAAAACTGATATTGTATTCACAATAGAACATAGACAACATCAAATGTTGAAAGTGAGACATTTTTAAATTTCATGCCAAATATTGGCTCATTTGAAATTTCATGACAGCAACACATCTCAAAAAAGTTGGGACAGGGGCAATAAGAGGCTGGAAAAGTTAAAGGGACAAAAAAGGAACAGCTGGAGGACCAAATTGCAACTCATTAGGTCAACTGGCAATAGGTCATTAACATGACTGGGTATAAAAAGAACATCTTGGAGTGGCAGCGGCTCTCAGAAGTAAAGATGGGAAGAGGATCACCAATCCCCCTAATTCTGCACCGACAAATAGTGGAGCAATATCAGAAAGGAGTTCGACAGTGTAAAATTGCAAAGAGTTTGAACATATCATCATTTACAGTGCATAATATCATCAAAAGATTCAGAGAATCTGGAAGAATCTCTGTGCGTAAGGGTCAAGGCCGGAAAACCATACTGGGTGCCCGTGATCTTCGGGCCCTTAGACGGCAGTGCATCACATACAGGCATGCTTCTGTATTGGAAATCACAAAATGGGCTCAGGAATATTTCCAGAGAACATTATCTGTGAACACAATTCACCATGCCATCCGCCATTGCCAGCTAAAACGCTATAGTTCAAAGAAGAAGCCATATCTAAACATGATCCAGAAGCGCAGACATCTTCTCTGCGCCAAGGCTCATTTAAAATGGACTGTGGCAAAGTGGAAAACTGTTCTGTGGTTAGACGAATCAAAATTTGAAGTTCTTTATGGAAATCAGGGACGCCGTGTCATTCAGACTAAAGGGGAGAAGGACGACCCCAGTTGTTATCAGCGCTCAGTTCAGAAGCCTGCATCTCTGATGGTATGGAGTTGCATTAGTGCACGTGGCATGGGCAGCTTACACATCTGGAAAGACACCATCAATGCTGAAAGGTATATCCAGGTTCTAGAGCAACATATGCTCCCATCCAGACGACGTCTCTTTCAGGGAAGACCTTGCATTTTCCAACATGACAATGCCAAACCACATACTGCATCAATTACAGCATCATGGCTGTGTCGAAGAAGGGTCTGGGTACTGAACTGGCCAGCCTGCAGTCCAGATCTTTCACCCATAGAAAATATTTGGCACATCATAAAACGGAAGATACGACAAAAAAGACCTAAGACAGTTGAGCAACTAGAATCCTACATTAGACAAGAATGGGTTAACATTCCTATCCCTAAACTTGAGCAACTTGTCTCCTCAGTCCCCAGACGTTTAAGGCCCGGTCCCACTGCACTTACGGATGCAAAGAGGATGTAAAACGTAAAAAAATCTTTGCCATCCGTTGGAAAACGCTACGCATCCGTTGTGTACTCATTGCATACGTGCTTCATACGCTCTATCCATCGAGCATCCGTCCACTGTGATTTCATCCGCGCAAAAAGTTTTGAGCTGCACAAAACTTTTAGAACGGATGAACTTTCCGCCGTGTACGATGTAAATCCGCGACATATACGAGCAACAAACGTTCTATGTCTGTTATCATCCATTAAACGTCTGCTGTATCCTCTCTGCATCCTCTGGGCATCCTCGCAACTCACATCCGCTGCAGCTGAAAACGGAAAGAGGGAGGAAAGATAAGGTACATGAAACGTCTATTCATCGTTAGTAGCACGGAAATAGAAAGGATGTAAGCGTATGCATCTCGTGTATAAAGTATTCAAAACGGACAAAGCGTTTATATCTGGGATGTATCTCGTATATTTAGGATGTCTGGAGTATGTCTAGAGTATGTAGAAGGACACCTAGCGGACAATCGATATTTTGTATAAAAAGGGGGAGAAAATCATCTAGTAGTAGAGATGTATCGATGTAGCCGCCAGCACGTCTTTCCGCTTTATGCTGACGGCGTGCGTGCTGCATCCCTTTATATCCGCGGAGCAGACGCAATTCATACCCCCCGCATGCGCAGTGAACGGTCTGCATCCGATATACATCCGCGCAACATCCCCTTTGTTTCCGTTAGGCGTACGTGATGCATCCTCTTCATCCGCTATGCATCCACTCTTTCTGCTATGCATCCGCTTCTCAGTTATCACCGGTAACCCCTTCGGAGCTGTCATCCACTTCCATCCGCTTTCATCCGCTAGGCTTCCTATGAACATGCGTTTAACATCCCCGCTATATACTACCCACGTCCGTTCTTTTCCGTTCTGTTTTCGCAAATTTTCGCCATTTTTTTCCATTTCTGGAGCGGATGAAAACGGATAGAGCGACCCCCGAAATTTTGCTCGTCCGCTGTGTCCTTTTTGCATACGTTTTGTGTCCATCGGCCAGTGGGACCGAGCCTTTACAGACTGTTGTAAAGAGACAAGGGGATGTCTCACAGTGGTAAACATGGCCTTGTCCCAGCTTTTTTTGAGATGTGTTGTTGTCATGAAATTTAAAATCACCTCATTTTTCTCTTTAAATGATACATTTTCTCAGTTTAAACATTTGATATGTCATCTATGTTCTATTCTGAATAAAATATGGAATTTTGAAACTTCCACATCATTGCATTCCATTTTTATTTACAATTTGTACTTTGTCCCAACTTTTTTGGAATCGAGGTTGTACAACAGAACTCTGAACTAGGCTTGTGAGATTGTGTGCAATATGCCATCATCCTATCATGTCCTGTAACTATTGCAGATTGACAATAGTATTGCCTGTGGCTTTGGAGGGGGGTAGGCTGCTGAGGTAGGAAAGGAAGGGGCACAGTCATAGTACATAAGGTGTGTCATGTACACATTACATCATTACAGTGAAAAAATACTGGAAGCTGGTTACAACTGGGTTGTAGTTGCTAGGCACTGGCATGAGCATTTACTTAGTTGGTTTTAATAAATCACCCTTTAAAAGGGTTCACATTACTTGACTTAAAGTTGCTATGTGTAAGAATTTTAGTTTAAAACATTCAAAATATTAACTAAAATTATCAACAGAAATGTGAAGTAACAGCTTTGATGTTATGTCAAAGATGTCCATGTATTGCATTGCAGAAATATCAACTGAAGTTACCATGCTAACCAGCTAGCCCAGGGACAGCACATACCATCTGTCTCATAATACCATTTTGTACTTCAAGTAGTGATAGTGAATCAGTGTAGTGTCTAGATTGCCCTCAGCCCAAAATGAGAGGAGAAGAAGTTATGTGTTACTGGTGACGACATACAATTTAGCAACTGAGCTCAGGCTGCTGAAAGCAAAAGAAAAGAGAAGCAAATGGGTTACTGCAATTTACATGTGGATTTGTGGTTACCATTTTGTGTGTTGGTATGCTGTATTTATGGAGTAGGGAAAAGAGAAAGAAAAGGGACCCTAATGGAAAAAACTGAATCACAATGCGAAACACTAAAACAGTGTAAGACTGGATTACAGAATCATCACTCACATATCTGGACATTGTAATTGCATTTTACATTGTAAGTGTATAAACTTTGTGTGAATTTAAGTTACAGATCCATAGAAGCTCATTAAATTTTTTTAGTGAGCTACTACACTACTGATGGACTATTTGCTGTGGCTGTCTTCTTGCTAAAAACTGAGTTACTGCACTAGTGATAGATGAGTTGATGTTGCTGTTTCATACTCGCCAAGCCCCAGAGAATGAAAAGTGGTTGATCAGATTATGTGATGCAGTTGCATCCTTCTAGGGGGTCTGGGGCAAATAAAAAAAAGGTGTAAAATGGTGCATTCTCCTCCATTCTGACTGCCATAATTGATCAACAAATCGGATCGACATACTTCACAAAATGCATGCTTATCACCTTGCCTCAATGCTTTGATGCATGGATGATCTGATGACCAAGTCACCTTGAACATGTTGTCAGAGAAAATCTTTTTTTAATCTTCGGAGTTTTCATTGTTTGCAATCACCAGAGTATGTTTGGTTTTGACACATACTGGCACAATTTGCTGTAATATGTGACCTCATTGCTGATTGGCAAGAACCATAACGGGAACCAGTGGAATGGCATGACAGAGTGATGCAATTTGGATTCAACATCATTATTGTGCCATTCCACTGGCTCTCAGCTTCACTTAATAGGACTATGTGATGCTATAGTGGTGCTTCAAAATTTGTGAACCCTTTAGAATTTTCTATATTTCTGCATAAATATGATCTAAAACATCAGATTTTCCCACAAGTCCTAAAAATAGATAAAGAGAACCCAGTTAAACAAATGAGGCAAAATATTTTACTTGGTCATGTATTTATTGAGGACAATGATCCAATATTACATATCTGTGAGTGGCAAAAGTATGTGAACCTTTGCTTTCAGTATCTGGTGTAACCCCCTTGTGCAGCAATAACTGCAACTAAATATTTCCGGTAACTGTTGATCAGTCCTGCACACTGGCTTGGAGGAATTTTAGCCCATTCCTCCATGCAGAACAATTTCAACTCTGGGATGTTGGTGGGTTTCCTCACATGAACTGCTTGCTTCAGGTCCTTCCACAATATTTTGATTGGATTAAGATCAGGACTTTGACTTGGCCATTCCAAAACATTAAATTTATTCTTCTTTAACCATTCTTTGGTAGAATTACTTGTGTGCTTAGGGTCGTTGTCTTGTTGCATGACCTACCTTCTCTTGAGATTCAGTTCATGGACAGATGTCTTGACATTTTCCTTGAGAATTTGCTGGTATAATTCAGAATTCATTGTTCCATCAATGATGGCAAGCTGTCCTGGCCCAGATGCAGCAAAACAGGCCCAAACCATGATACTACCACCACCATGTTTCACAGATGGGATAAGATTCTTATGTTGGAATACAGTGTTTTCCTTTCTCCAAACATAACGCTTCTCATTTAAATCAAAAAGTTTTATTTTGGTCTCATCTGTCCACAAAACATTTTTCCAATAGCCTTCTGGCTTGTCCATGTGATCTTTAGCAAACTGCAGACAAGCAGCAATGTTCTTTTTGTTCAATGTTCTCAGGAAATCTTTTGGTGGAGACGGTGGGGACCTCGACTGGCTATCGTAGCCTGCAGGGAATCGGCCGTCAGACATTCTGTCGCATGTCCCAGACCCGGTGAAATGTAACTGAATTGTCTTGGCCAGGCCTAAGGGTCCCATCTGCATCTCATCATTGCTGAGGAGTGTGCTCCCATCACCCAATCATGCATCCAGCCAGAGCAGGTCATGATATATTTTTTACCATATTAACATGCCATTGTGTGTTATGCCTGATGTAAAGACTCTCGTCTCTGCGAGCCTACCACACAGATTTAAATACTTGTCATTTTTAGGGCATACCTAACAACGTGTTTTCTTTCTCTCTCTCTCCCCCCCCCCCCCCATCTGTCCCTCTGAGTTACATGTTGATCCTGGGATTGAGATGCTGGCCTCTTCTGCCCCTCGGACCTGCTTGATCCATCCTGGTGCCCTGTGTCTGGTCGGAGTTTTATCGCCCCACTCCTGTGAAGGACGGCCCCATGAGGACAGTTGAGGGTTATACCTGTTAAAACTGTTAATATTATTCTCAGGCTGTCTGTTGTTGCCCAAATGAGGATGGGTTCCCTTTTGAGTCTGGTTCCTCTTGAGGTTTCTTCCTCATGTCGTCTGGGGGAGTTTTTCCTTGCCACCGTCGCCACAGGCTTGCTCATTGGGGATAGATTAGGGATAAAATTAGCTCATGTTTTAAGTCGTTCAAATTCTGTAAAGCTGCTTTGCGACAATGTTTATTGTTAAAAGCGCTGTACAAATAAACTTGATTTGATTCTTTTTGGAGAGCAGTGGCTTTCTCCTTGCAACACTGCCATGCACACCATTGTTGTTCAGTGTTCTCCTGATGGTGGACTCATGAACATTAATATTAGCCAATGTGAGAGAGGCCTTCAGTTGCTTAGAAGTTACCCTGGGGTCCTTTGTGACCTCACCGACTATTACACGCCTTGCTCTTGGAGTGATCTTTGTTGGTCGACCACTCCTGGGGAGGGTAACAATAGTCTTGAATTTCCTCCATTTGTACACAATCTGTCTGACTGTGGATTGTTGGAGTCCAAACTCTTTAGAGATGGTTTTGTAACCTTTTTCAGCCTGATGAGCATCAACAACACTTTTTCTGAGGTCCTCAGAAATCTCCTTCGTTCATGCCATGATACACTTCCACAAACGTGTTGTGAAATCAGACTTTTATAGATCCCTGTTCTTTAAATAAAACAGGGTACCCACTCACACCTGATTTGTCATCCCATTGATTGAAAACACCTGACTAATTTCACCTTCAAATTAACTGCTAATCCTAGAGGTTCACATACTTTTGCCACTCACAGCTATGTAATATTGGATCATTTTCCTCAATAAATAAATGACCAAGTATAATATTTTTGTCTCATTTGTTTAACTGGGTTCTCTTCATCTACTTTTAGGACTTGTGTGAAAATCTGATGATGTGAATTCATATTTATACAGAAATATAGAAAATTCTAAAGGGTTCACAAACTTTCAAGCACCACTGTAATTTCAAAACTTTTCCCACCTTTAATGTGACCTATAACCTGTACAATTCATTTGAAAAATAAACAAATCTGTTCGGGGGAAAAACATTCAAAAAATAAAAAACGTACAATAAGCTGGTTGCATAAGTGTGCACACCCTTAAACTAATACTTTGTTGAAGCACCTTTTGATTTAATTACAGCATTCAATCTTTCTGGGTAGGAGTCTATCATCCTGCCACATTTAGACTTGGCAATATTTGCCCACTCTTCCTTGCAAAAGCACTTCAAATCTGTCAGATTGTGAGGGCATCTCTTGCGCTCAGCCCTCTTCAGGTCACCCCACAGATTTTCGATTGGATTTAGGTCTGGCTGAGCCATTTCAAAACTTTAATTTTATTCTGGTTAAGCCATTCTTTTGTTGATTTCGATGTATGCTTGGGGTCGTTGTCATGCTTTAAGATGAAATTCCTCTTCATCTTCAGCTTTCTAGCAGACACCTGAAGGTTTTGGGCCAAAATTGACTGGTATTTAAAACTGCTCATTATTCCCTCCACCTTGACTAAACGCCCTGTTCCAGCTGAAGAAAAACAACCCCAAAACATGATGCTGCCACCACCATGCTTCACCGTGGGTATGGTGCTCTTTTGGTGATGTGCAGTGTTGTTTTTGCACCAAACATACCTTTTGGAATTGTAGCCAAAAAGTTCAACCTTGGTTTCATCAGACCATAACACATATTCCCACATGCTTTTGGGAGAGTTGATGTATTTTTTTGTAAAATTTAGCTGGGCCTGGATGTTTTTCTTTGTAAGAAAAGTCTTCCGTCTTGCGACCCTACCCCATAGTCCAGACATATGGAGAATATGGGAGACTGTTGTCTTATGTAGTACATGACTAGTACTTGCTAGAAATTCCTGCAGCTCCTTCACTGTTGCTGTAGGCCTCTTGCCAGCCTCCCTGACCAGTTTTCATCTTGTCTTTTCAGCAATTTTGGAGGGACGTCCAGTTCTCGGTAATGTCCCTGTTGTCCCATATTTTCTCCAGTTCTTGATGAACTCCACTGTGCTCCGTGGTATATGTAATACCGTGAAAATTTTTTTGTACCCTTCTCCTGACTGATACCTTTCAACAATGAGATCCCTTTGATGCTTTGTAAGTGTAACCCACCTGGCAGGTAAGTGACCACTGGACCAGAATTCTCTAGATTCACAGGAAGAAGTGATGGAGGATAGGATGTGACACCAATTGAGTAAAAGGAAACACGCAGAGGTACAGTGGTGCTTGAAAGTTTGTGAACCCTTTAGAATTTTCTATATTTCTGCATAAATATGACCTAAAACATCATTAGATTTTCACACAAGTCCTAAAAGTAGATAAAGAGAACCCAGTTAAACAAATGAGACAAAAATATTATACTTGGTCATTTATTTATTGAGGAAAACGATCCAATATTACATATCTGTGAGTGGCAAAAGTATGTGAACCTTTGCTTTCAGTATCTGGTGTGACCCCCTTGTGCAGCAATAACTACAACTAAACACTTCTGGTAACTGTTGATCAGTCCTGCACACTGGCTTGGAGGAATTTGAGCCCATTCCTCCATACAGAACAGCTTCAACTCTGGGATGTTGATGGGTTTCCTCACATGAACTGCTCGCTTCAGGTCTTTCCACAACATTTCCATTGGATTAAGGTCAGGACTTTGACTTGGCCATCCCAAAACATTAACTTTATTCTTCTTTAACCATTCTTTGGTAGAACGATTTGTGTGCTTAGGGTCGTTGTCTTGCTGCATGACACACCTTCTCTTGAGATTCAGTTCATGGACAGATGTCTTGACATTTTCCTTTAGAATTCGCTGGTATAATTCAGAATTCATTGTTCCATCAACGATGGCAAGCCATCCTGGCCCAGATGCAGCAAAACAGGCCCAAACCATGATACTGCCACCACCATGTTTCACAGATGGGATAAGGTTCTTATTCTGGAATGCAGTGTTTTCCTTTCTCCAAGCTTAACGCTTCTCATTTAAACCAAAAAGTTCTATTTTGGGCTCATCTGTCCACAAAACATTTTTCTAATAGCCTTCTGGCTTGTCCACATGATCTTTAGTAAACTGCAGACGAGCAGCAATGTTCTTTTTGGGGAGCAGTGGCTTTCTCCTTGCAACCCTGCCATGCACACCATTGTTGTTCAGTGTTCTCCTGATTGTCATGAACATTAACATTAGCCAATGTGAGAGAGGCCGTCAGTTGCTTAGAAGTTACCCTGGGGTCCTTTGTGAAGTTTGAACAAGATCAGTGTATTAACAGGCATAAAAAATAAAGCACTTTTACAAATACAGCCAGCTTTCAGTTTGTTTTCTTTTAAAGTGTCTTTTAAATCGGGTGCACCCTTTAAAAAAATAAAATGTCTCTTTTCCGAAAATAATAAAACAAAAAGAACAGTTCATCTCAATTTCTGTGAGTCTTTCTCGGTCCTACCACACCGACAGGATGACAGATGAAAGAGGAGAGGGTCCTCTTCAGTCCAGATGTTCACACAGTTTGCTCGCCATCCCCCTCATCAGGGAGAGAATCCAGTTCCATCCAAAAAACCCAGCCTGTACAACATAACAGGCTTAAATAAATCCACTCACTTCTTTTTTCACTGTACAGTTTCTAACTATGAGCTACATCAATGTATAATACAACCCCGATTCCAAAAAAGTTGGGACAAAGTACAAATTGTAAATAAAAACGGAATGCAATAATTTACAAATCTCAAAAACTGATATTGTATTCACAATAGAACATAGACAACATATCAAATGTCGAAAGTGAGACATTTTGAAATTTCAAAGCCAAATATTGGCTCATTTGAAATTTCATGACAGCAACACATCTCAAAAAAGTTGGGACAGGGGCAATAAGAGGCTGGAAAAGTTAAAGGTACAAAAAAGGAACAGCTGGAGGACCAAATTGCAACTCATTAGGTCAATTGGCAATAGGTCATTAACATGACTGGGTATAAAAAGAGCATCTTGGAGTGGCAGCGGCTCTCAGAAGTAAAGATGGGAAGAGGATCACCAATCCCCCTAATTCTGCACCGACAAATAGTGGAGCAATATCAGAAAAGAGTTCGACAGTGTAAAACTGCAAAGAGTTTGAACATATCATCATCTACAGTGCATAATATCATCAAAAGATTCAGAGAATCTGGAAGAATCTCTGTGCGTAAGGGTCAAGGCCGGAAAACCGTACTGGGTGCCCGTGATCTTCGGGCCCTTAGACGGCACTGCATCACATACAGGCATGCTTCTGTATTGGAAATCACAAAATGGGCTCAGGAATATTTCTAGAGAACATTATCTGTGAACACAATTCACTGTGCCATCCGCTGTTGCCAGCTAAAACTCTATAGTTCAAAGAAGAAGCCATATGTAAACATGATCCAGAAGCGCAGACGTCTTCTCTGGGCCAAGGCTCATTTAAAATGGACTGTGGCAAAGTGGAAAACTGTTCTGTGGTCAGACAAATCAAAATTTGAAGTTCTTTATGGAAATCAGGGACGCCATGTCATTCGGACTAAAGAGGAGAAGGATGACCCAAGTTGTTCTCAGCGCTCAGTTCAGAAGCCTGCATCTCTGATGGTATGGGGTTGCATTAGTGCGTGTGGCATGGGCAGCTTACACATCTGGAAAGACACCATCAATGCTGAAAGGTATATCCAGGTTCTAGAGCAACATATGCTCCCATCCAGACGACGTCTCTTTTAGGGAAGACCTTGCATTTTCCAACATGACAATGCCAAACCACATACTGCATCAATTACAGCATCATGGCTGCGTAGAAGAAGGGTCCGGGTACTGAACTGGCCAGCCTGCAGTCCAGATCTTTCACCCATAGAAAACATTTGGCGCATCATAAAACGGAAGATACGACAAAAAAGACCTAAGACAGTTGAGCAACTAGAATCCTACATTAGACAAGAATGGGTTAACATTCCTATCCCTAAACTTCAGCAACTTGTCTCCTCAGTCCCCAGACATTTACAGACTGTTGTAAAGAGAAAAGGGGATGTCTCACAGTGGTAAACATGGCCTTGTCCCAACTTTTTTGAGATTTGTTGTTGTCATGAAATTTAAAATCACCTCATTTTTCTCTTTAAATGATACATTTTCTCAGTTTAAACATTTGATATGTCATCTATGTTCTATTCTGAATAAAATATGGAATTTTGAAACTTCCACATCATTGCATTCCGTTTTTATTTACAATTTGTACTTTGTCCCAACTTTTTTGGAATCGGGGTTGTACAACATTTAAATGTTAACTTAGAAACAATAACTGCTGCATTTGTGATAGCATATGAAATATCAGCCTCAGTTTTTTATAATGAAAATAAAATCATTAATTGACTGATAAACAATCAAGAAATCTATATGTGAATGGTTATAAAACCACTCAGTTCAACAGTAATTAATCACACTGGATTAAGGTAAGTAAAATAATGTAATATGAATGTGTTGTAAGTTTGTTTCACAACACTGATATCTCATGCCTGGGTGCAACAGCACAGTGCTACACAGAAGAATGAAGCAATCTCATAATCCATGACACTCATCTTAATCATGTCTCTCTCTATTCACACAATGTAAATAACATGCACACATACTCTTTTTTTAACACACACACACACACACACACACACACACACACACACACACACACACACACTTTTCTCTTCTCATCTCATCTCATTATCTCTAGCCGCTTTATCCTGTTCTACAGGGTCGCAGGCAAGCTGGAGCCTATCCCAGCTGACTATGGGCGAAAGGCGGGGTACACCCTGGATAAGTTGCCAGGTCATCACAGGGTTGACACATAGACACAGACAGCCATTCACGCTCACATTCACACCTATGGTCAATTTAGAGTCACCAGTTAACCTAACCTGCATGTCTTTGGACTGTGGCGGAAACCAGAGCACCCGGAGGAAACCCACGCGGACACGGGGAGAACATGCAAACTCAGCACAGAAAGGCCCTCATCAGCCACAGGGCTTGAACCCAGACCTTCTTGCTATGAGGAGACAGCGCTAACCACTACACCACCGTGCCGCCTGGGATAAAATGAATTAATAAATTAAATGCAGAATTAAATAAAGGCTATGAATAGAAATTAAATGAAAATAATGCTCAATGAAAGAAAAAAAATATTTCGAAATGTTGTAACACTTTTTTTTGCTTCTCAGCAGGTTACAGAACTAATTTAACAGTTAATTTTATCTTCCCTCCCCCCCAATGGGTTACATAAGCTCTCTGCGAACCATGGTTTTTGCTGGAGGATGCAACTGAGTAAATGTCAAGAAAATTCTACTAGGACAGCTGAACTTTATTTGGTGTTAATCAGAGTTATTTTAATTGATGGCACGTGTGTACCCAAAAAGACTGAATGCTGTAATTAAATCAAAGGTGCTTCAACAAAGTATTAGTTTAAGGGTATGCACACTTATGCAACCAGCTGATTGTACATTTTTTATTTTTTATGTTTTTCCCCCTAACAGATTTGTTGGTTTTTCAATTGAATTGTACATGTTATAGGTCTTCACCTGTAGTCAGCTGGGATAGGCTCCAGCTTGCCTGCAACCCTGTAGAAGGATAAAGCGGCTAGAGATAATGAGATGAGATGAGATGAGATGAGATGAGATGAGATGAGATGTTTTTCCCCCTAACAGATTTGTTGGTTTTTCAATTGAATTGTACATGTTATAGGTCTTCGCCTGTAGTCAGCTGGGATAGGCTCCAGCTTGCCTGCGACCCTGTACAACTGGATAAAGCAGCTAGAGATGATGAGATGAGATGTTTTTCCCCCTAACAGATTTGTTGGTTTTTCAATTGAATTGTACATGTTATAGGTCTTCGCCTGTAGTCAGCTGGGATAGGCTCCAGCTTGCCTGCGACCCTGTAGAACTGGATAAAGCAGCTAGAGATAATGAGATGAGATGAGATGTTATAGGTCACATTAAAGGTGAGAAAAGTTTTGAAATAATTTATCATGGTCTAATTTTTTTACATCAGTAAAACCTATCATTTTAATGGGGTGTGTACACTTTTTATATCCACTGTATCTACATTAATTTTTGCACTAATTTCATGCAAGAGTGTCACAGCTATGTGCCTTGGCACATGCATCAAATAGACTCTTGGGCGCACTCCGGACAGCGTGCATGCCAAGCAGACTCTCGCCTGTGCACCGTAAACAACTCACACCTGCACAGGATTAAGGTGCAATCAGCGCACCTATATAAAAACTGTGAAAACACACTTACTTTGCGAAGTATTGAGTTGCATTGCTGACATATTACTGAGCCTCATTTCCTTGTTTGGTTTCCTGATTCCTGATTCCCTGTTTCTTGTCTTTGATTCTACCTAGTCTATGATAGCCTGTTTGTGCCTCACTCAACCTATTGCCTGTTTCACTGTTTTACAATTTTGCCTGCTGTTCTGGGGTAGGTTTCCCAATAACATTTGCCTTTAGGGCTAAAGAGAGAGTTGAGAGACTCTCTTCAGCAACGAACGTTGTCTCTGTATGTGGTTTTCCCGAACTCATTCATCAGAAGGAGCCTTAATAGCAACATTACGAAGAGCTTCTTTGCAATGCGTGTCCCTGGTATAGGCATTCATAGTTGCTAAATCCAGTCAAGGAGGTCACATGGTGTTCATTTTTTACCAAAAAACAATGAAATATAAAGTGTTTAAAATACTGTATTGTCATAAAGCATTACATATATAATGTGGTAATTAATAAATGAAACTACAGTATTTTACTTTTTTGGGGCAATATATTTTTATTTAAATTCCAAGCGTGCTTTTTTAATTAAATGAATTAACATTCACATGAAAGAATGAGCAAATAATAAACTAAATAACTAAGTAAATGTGTTTCCCGTGCCTGCTCATTTCTCTCTCTCTCTCTCTCTCTCTCTTTCTGTATGGCCATCCTCAAGTTTGAGGGTCGGCGAGCCTAGGAGACGCACACGCACTCCTCCAACCTTGCCTGTCCCATGCCAAGGCAGAGCACTCGGCACCGGTCAGGCCCATCCAGTTTTGAATGTCATCCATCCATCTCCTCCTAGGCCGACCTCTTGATCTAGTCCCCTCCACTTGGCCCTCCAGGATAGTGCATGTTAGACCTCCAGCTCATTTCACTGTTACTCAAACATACAGTCAGGATTATTTCAACTGTTATCCACAATGCCAAGAGAGACACAGAGGTTTTAATCTATGTGTACCTAAGAAGGTTAAATTGACCTCCTTTTATGTATATATATATATATATATATATATATATATATATATATATATATATATATATATATATACACGGTATATATAAATATTATAAGTTAAAATACAACAATACAAGCTGGAGGGGAGGGCAAAAAAGTGTCATAAGAACTGTGCAAGAAATAAATGCCTAAAAAACAGTGCCTATTAGAACAACAATAGAAATACTGTAAGGTACATAAGGGTAATAGTAAAAGCAAAAACCAGTGCCTCAATGGTTAGCATTCTAACAGTAGGTAAGTTATGTCAGAAACTAACCTAATCGTGAAAGTAAATATTGCACATACGTTGGGGAATATACGCTCACACACACACACACACACACACACACACACACACACACACACACAATGTTAGAGGTGGAGAAATTTGTCTCATTTATAACACTAAATGAGATAATCACTCGCTTTATGGAGTTAAATCTGATTAAAATGTAGCGATATCAATGTGACATTAAGACATCTATACGTGATTCCAGACAATATTGAAATATATTCATAATGTTTTTGTATATATATTTAATAAACTCAATGTACTTGCAATGTACAAGAAAAATAATTGAACACCGGCAAGAGATTCAACACCAGTTTCCCCCACTGACTGTGAGATTCCCTCAGAGGCGCATGCACATTCTATGTATTCTGTTGTGAGTAAGTCGCTTTTTGTTTTGAACGAGTGGTCCGGGTCTCTCGTAAATTCAGAGCAAACTAAAGGACTACTTGGGCTACAGTGTTGTTCGGGAAAACCATATTAGCTTGACAATCGATCTTCGGAGGTAATTAAAAACACTCTTGGCCTTAAGAGGCTTTCGGGGAAACCCACCTCTGGATTGTTTACCTATCTTCACTTGTATTAATAAACACACCTTCTGCATTTACATCTGTCTCCCAACCATCTCTGACAGAATACTTTGCACTCCCTGACAAAGAGAATGCACATTCACCTGTTCATACATCATGTTCAGGAACAAACTAATGTTAATGGTGCTAAAACAGCCACCGTCAAATGGTGCGGTTGGAGTCTTGTTCGCGGACTCGACTTGAAATTTTTTTAATGACTTGGACTTGAACACTTGGGACTCGAGACTGGACTCAGACTCAAGGTTTAGTGACTTGACTACAACCCTGTAACTGATGACTCAAAAGTTAGATTGTATGAACCCAGCAGTGGCTAGACTAAAAACAGCTTCACACTATATTCAGTGAGTGATAATACTATGAGAGTGGTGGTGATGCATTTGGGGGGAAGGGCTTGGAGGGACTGTGCATTTCCTTGTTTCTTACAACAGGGGTAGAGACCCCAACTTTCTAGTGATATACTGCCCCCTATTTGTTTGGAATGTGGAGGATGAATTCACCTAGTGGGCAAATTCTTACACATTGCACCTTTAAGTCCAGACAGTAAATAAACCTCATTAGCTATAACTAACCTCATTTAAACAAAATTTAAGTTTAAAATTTAAATTTAAGATTTAAACAAAATTATATAAACTATGAGTACATGCTTATCTGTGAAGATACTCAGTCGTCCAGGTACATAGTAATCTGTGGTTGGTAGAAGAGAGCAACTGGACTTGCTTGAAAAGTCTTGAAGACGTTTCGCCTCTCGTCCGAAAGGCATCATCAGTTCTGTCTGTCTAATAGGGAGTATCAAGTATTTATCCTCTCATGGATCATAATAGAATCCAAATCAGAATGCTGATGGCTGCATTGAAGGTGGCTGATAGATGTCATAGACACCCACCTCTGTTCAGTGATGGTCGTTCCAGGCTGACAAAATTGAACGATCCTCTCTGGCTAAGATGTCTGCCAGTTTTCTGGAAGTCCTCTCATACTCCCGCACTAGTCGAAGGGAACTCATCCCAAAGTGTGTAGAAACATATCTGTGAAGATACTCAGTCGTCCAGGTACATAGTAATCTGTGGTTGGTAGAAGAGAGCAACTGGACTTGCTTGAAAAGTCTTGAAGACGTTTCGCCTCTCGTCCGAAAGGCATCATCAGTTCTGTCTGTCTAATAGGGAGTATCAAGTATTTATCCTCTCATGGATCATAATAGAATCCAAATCAGAATGCTGATGGCTGCATTGAAGGTGGCTGATAGATGTCATAGACACCCACCTCTGTTCAGTGATGGTCGTTCCAGGCTGACAAAATTGAACGATCCTCTCTGGCTAAGATGTCTGCCAGTTTTCTGGAAGTCCTCTCATACTCCCGCACTAGTCGAAGGGAACTCATCCCAAAGTGTGTAGAAACATATCTGTGAAGATACTCAGTCGTCCAGGTACATAGTAATCTGTGGTTGGTAGAAGAGAGCAACTGGACTTGCTTGAAAAGTCTTGAAGACGTTTCGCCTCTCGTCCGAAAGGCATCATCAGTTCTGTCTGTCTAATAGGGAGTATCAAGTATTTATCCTTTCATGGATCATAATAGAATCCAAATTCACAGATTACTATGTACAGATTACATTATCATAATAGAATCCAACCACAGATTACTATGTACCTGGACGACTGAGTATCAGACAACATTAAAGTCTCACTCACAACCCGCCATAAGTGTTTTGGACACTCACAGGTCGCAAGGTTTGGTAGCTCGCAGCCGTGCTGCAGGGTCGCGGTGAACCCGGGGGAAAGTTTGGGGGAGGAGTACGGGCAAAGTACTTGTCAAGTACAGGTTGCACACCTGACTTCCTCGAGACGTGGGAAAAATTGCGCCATTAGCCCGTGGAAAGCATATATCTGACGCACGTGATCAGTGTGTGTTCAGTGAGTGTGGAGTGTGTGAGATTGCAATTTACCAGTTTCCTGCACTACGAGTACGGGCTGCACTTGTGAAGCATGTGCGACGCATGTGATTAGCACGTTAGAATCACTCATAACTTGCGTGTGATGCAATCCACAAGTGGGTATCAAACCAGCGTGTCTGCAGCATTCTGCATCTGTCTTTCGACTGAAGAACATTGGATATTTTGTGGGAAAAATTTAAAAATTTTCAGTTTAAATTTCAGAAAATGGGACCCAAGAAGAAGCAAGCAAAAGTGAAGTAACCCAGCCTGAAACAGCAGAGGGGGAGGAGGAGGAAGAATTTGATGATGATGGTAGCAGCACCGGCGAGCCCTGCACAGACAGGAAGAAGTATGCCTTCAAGCCCGCAGAAGGCACAGCACCCTGCCAGAGGTATTTTCATAGGTAAATACACATGCTTTAAACATTCATTTCAGTATATGCTTATGTAATTAATATTATATATGCTGATTTTCATGTATGTTTCAGCTAACGATGCCCAGAAGTGAGGACATTGCAATCCCATCATCGCTGTCAGGCCATTGTGCCATGCTCAGTGATAAGGACAAGGACATCCTGACACCCCGTCCCACCATTCAGCAGGAGCAGGACAGTAGCTCAGAGTCAGATTCAAAGTGTGTTTCAGGGCTCAAACTGTTGGGCTATTTAGTTGGGATTTTTTTTACAGTGTAATAAAATGCGCTATTCCTTTATACTCATGCTTTATTATTTGACGTTTGCATGGTAAATTAACATACACTCAAATAAAAACAGCAAATGAGGTGGTCTTCTTCCCTTCCTCCCCAATATATATACCCAGAGTCTTGCCCCTTGTGTTGCGTGCAGGTCGTGTGCGCTGCGTGCAGGTCGCGTGCGCTGCATGCACACCACACATGGGGTAGACAGTGAGATGCACTTCTGTCTTGGGGGCAGCACAAATAGCAAGCGTAGAATACTTGTGTAGTATTTCTGAGGCACGTCACTCATACAATGACCGTGCGTCACTCATGTGTCTTACTGTCATTGCAAAAAGCTCCTACTAGCTGCGCTGCTGACTTGGTTCAGGTGTACAAAAAGAGTACGGGTCCCATACGTAGTGTATGCATTCTTGATTTCTCGCAAGACCTGTAGAATTTGCATGTGCAGGACCAAAAGTCTCTATGGGCAGTCTGCGACCTTCTATGGCGCTGAACACACGCAAGTGTTGGGCAAGTCTCAAGCACAGTTTTGCCAAATTTTTTACTATAGACCACCCGTAGCAGCACTTATGGCAAGTTGTGAGTGAGGCTTAAGGCTATTAATGTTTGTATAGAACTACACAAGAGGCTAAAAGAAAACATATTATGAGATACAATTTATTTTTGTTGATCTTAAAGCCGCAGACAGATATTTATAATTTGCATGACAGACATCCCCAAAAAATAAATAAATAAAAAATCAAATTAATCCATCAATCTATGACTTTAGGGGAAAAATGGCTGGATTGTTTTTCCATATTTTCCATTAGCAAACGTTTTCCCACTCTTTCATAAAGGGGCATGTGACTGTGTATAAAATTATCCAATCACATTCACATTGATATTTACAAGTAAATGTCATGCACCTGTCATCAGTGAAGTGATTCAAGTTAAAGGAACAGTCCACCATACTTCCATAATGAAATATGTTCTTCTCTGAATTGAGACGAGCTGATCCGTACCTCTCTGAGCTTTGTGCGACCTCCCAGTCAGTCAGACGCGCTGTTACTCCTGTTAGCAATGTAGCTAGGCTCAGCATGGCCAATGGTATTTTTTGGGGCTGTAGTTAGATGCGACCAAACTCTTCCACGTTTTTCCTGTTTACATAGGTTTATATGACCAGTGACATGAAACAAAGTTCAGTTACACAAATTGAAACGTGGCGATTTTCTATGCTATGGAAAGTCCGCACTATAATGACAGGCGTACTAACACCTTCTGCGCGCTTCGACAGCGCATTGATACCTTCACTCAGGGGGGCCACAGCAACTTGTAGCCTAGGGGCCCCTGGCCATGTTAATCCGGCCCTGCCCATGTATGATTAATATTGCCATCTTATAAATCTTTAACACATATAAAAAGTCATCAAATCATATTCTTCATTGTAGTCTACAACTTAAATATATCAACCTGTTCTTGATGTGTTAACTCATGTAAATGTCTTCCATCCATTAAAATATATATTATGATTTATAATTTATATTCTTGCAGTGTGTGCTAAAAGAGAAATAAATGTTATATATGATAAAATATAATATTTGAATAAGAGTTTAGCGCCAACTCACCAAAGATCGTGTAGAGACGGTAACTCTTAAATGTCACCTTCTGGCCCATCTCTCTAATGTTGAAATGCAGTTGTGCTGTACATTTCATCATTCGGTTCACAATATTGACAGCCAGGCAGGCAGGAGTTGGTCCATCAACCTGGGACAGCATATCAACCTGAAACATAACATCCACCTGAATACACTTCTTTTATGTATGGTCATCATGTTCTTTTATTTACTCTTACTCTAAGTAAATGTTACATTATATGAGTGTAATATGTGCTGATCCTTCCCTGAATAGTGATATAATCACAGACCACAGGACAGTGGCATGTTTCTGTCTCTTCTAGTGTGTTTAAAGTGTCCATTAGATTCATAGTCTCATGAGATTTCACATGTCTCTTTCCTGAATAATAAAAGTACAATTACACACCACTGCACTCCAGCTTGCCTCGCTGTTGGAGACAATCTCTTCCAATGTGTCAACCTCTTCCTTTGTTTCCAGTGGTTGTGGCAGAATTCTCAAAGCATCAGATATGCTAGTACCCTTCCCTTTCTTCTCCAAATTGGACAGGCGCATCAAAAGTGACTGCAACATATCTTTGATCTCTGGCATTTGTCCAAGAAGTGTCCTTCCCAATGCTGAAAGAAATATAAAGAATACCATAAATAAATAAATAAATAAATAAATATTTATTATAATATGGCTGTATACAAAGTATCCTCATACACTGACCTAGCCAGGAATGTGTCAAATATTTTCTTTTACATATAGCTTCTAAGGATCATATATTCTGAGACTGAACCCAAATGTTATGAACATATCCAGTGCAATTTAGTATAATCTGAGCGAGAAAAGACCAGATCCAAAGTTAAAATTCTTAAATTCAAAACTTGTATGATACAAATTAAACATAATGTAATATACAAACAATAAAAATTATATTACACCTTAATTTAACCATTCTTTTTTTTTTTACTTATTGACAATATCCATCTCTCTTTGTGGTCTTTGGTCCTTCTTCTGTGACCATTCTGACATCTTCACTGTTGTTTTGTATTCTATCCTCCTGGACATCCCAGCCTTTGGTGTTGTGTGGGTTGGACCCACACTACTGGGTTTAGGCTGAGGAGTGGTATAGATTGTCAAGACTTGTCGGGACTATGACAGCAAGGTTGGGAAAAGGCTGGCATTTTCTACATTTTGCTAGTCCAGTGGAATTTTCTGGAATTTCTAGCATAATCTGGCATAATCTCTGACAGTGTTGGAAGTTCAAAACAGTTGCCTTTCATTTATATCACTTGAGAGTTATAGATCAGAGGACTGTAAGGTTTTATTCCTTTGTAAGGATAAATAATTGTAAGTATTTATTCTTGACCAAGAAGGCAGTAATTTATTTTGTGACAGGGTTGTAGGGATTCATTCTGTTCAGTTGGGATGACCTTCTATCTCAGCTAGACATTGTTTGAAGGTTCCATTCTGTCTGGACATTGCTGTCGTGTCATCAGAACATTCTGCTTATTTTGATGTGAAATGTGTGTTATTGATCAGATTATTGTGTCTGAACAGCGCCAAGGTCTGCAATGATGTCAGACACACCCCCACACACCCACAGCTGCATATCCAACGTGTATTTGGGATTAAAAGTTAGATTTAAAGCCATGATTTAAGTTAGTTTTATAGCTACACGTGATTTAGGATTTAACCAGTCTCTTCAGTGTTGAATTTGAAATTGAAATGATTGAATGTTAGATTTAATGTTAGATTTAAAGCTGCATTAAGTGATTCATGTTAGTTTTATAGTTTTATAGATTTATATTAGCCTTATTGCTGCACAAGGTGTTAAGACTTTATGATTTTAATATTTTAGAGCTTACATATACTATAACAGTGATTTTAAACTATTCCTGTGTAACCTGACCTTCGTCCAGTGGAGAAGACACTTCTTTGTTAGACTAAACATAGTCTTTGTTTAATATGACATGATTGATTCAAGGTTTCACTCACACACACATATAAAACCCCTGTGTACTCTCATCTCAGGGGGGACTTGCGAATAAAGATTGCGAACTAAAGATGGGGTTCCTTTCTTTTTTCTGCGACTCACCCCCAGATGTCTGGGTGACACGAGGGAACTGATCTCGAGATGGTGAGGGCCGGAGGTGAAAAAAAAAACCTAACAAGGACCTTTAATATAAGGAACATCTCCACAGACCAAAGGTCACACCCTGAGTTACCACACTTTTGAAACACTTCATATGTTGAGCCCATGTGAGACAGTCTCTAAAGAAAAGCCTAGGTTATAAGGTAAAGCATTTACATGATTAAGTATTATAAGGTAAACGAGTAACAAGATTAAGCATAATATGGTTTTGTTTTTCCCTATGCATGCCATGTATTATGTGTGCATACTGATGCGGAGTGATGGTGGTTTCCTATCTCAGGGGAAACCAGAATGTCGACTGTGTCAGTAACGCGATAGAGAGCGCCACTTCCAGTCAGACTATAAACATGGCCGATCTGAACTACAACACCTAAGAACCACAGCGCCCTCTATCACCTGTCTATTAATTATACCTGTCACTCATTTCCTGGTTAATCAGCCCATGCTATATAAACACCTCTCCCACACTCACTCGATGCAAAGTATTGTTCAGTGTCTTATCTGTCATACCAAGCCTTGTTATTCTGCCTGCCTTATTGTGTTCTTGACCCTCGTTATTGTCTCATTCTCGTTCCTCTTTAGACTAGCCCTTGTTACTCTGTCTGCTGATCGATCAACCCCTGCCTGTCCCTCGACTTCAATTTCATCTAGCGTTTTGGATTTATTTACCAGTCTGCATTCCCTCCTCTCCCCTGCACATACATCCATAAGTGGCTGCATCCTGACAGGATACTTCGCTGCATATGGATGCAGCAGAGGAGGCGCGGCAGACTGCTTTGATCGCTCAGAGGCACCTCTTAGGAGAACATCAGCATATGCTCACCGATCTCAACACCAAGATGGCTCAGCTCACTGCTATGATGCTACAGGCCCTCCTAACGCGCCCCGAAGCTCCTCCAAGTCCCACACTCCCACTTCCACACCCTGAGAAGTATGTCAGGGATGCGCTCAGCTGCAAGGGGTTTCTGCTTCAGTGCTCCATGTACTTCTCCTCACTCCCACTCATCTTGGATGAATGCAAGATTGCCGGATTTCTTTTGCTTTTAACCGGCAAAGCGCTACAATGGACCAGCGCAGTGTGGAGGAGCAGAGGCGAACACAGCACCTCCTACAACGTCTTTCTGGAGTTATTCAAGCATGTGTTCGATCACAAACCAGAAGGAAGTGAAGTCAGAAGAGCCTACTCACCATCACCCAAGGTTCAAGGAGAGTCACCGATTATGCCCTAGATTTCAGGACTCTTGCAGCTGCCAGCAAATGGAATGAGCCAGTGTTAAAGGCGGTGTTTTGCCAAGGGCTTCAACCCTCAGTATTGAGTGAACTAGCATGTCATGATGAACATCTCACTCTGGATGCTCTCATTGATCTCGCCATTCAGCTAGACCATCTGCTATCCAGCCGCCCATCCCTCCGGGAGGAAGCCAAGCCTGCCATGACCTCTGATTCTCCCTCTCCCATGGAAGTTTCTTGTGCTCACCTGAAATGCTATGAACAAGATCAGAGAAAGAAGGAGGGCTTGTGCTTCTATTGTGGGAGCTCCAGTCACCCTATCATCCATTGTCCAATCAGCCCGCCACGCTCTGAGGAGGCCAAGGCTGATTTGGTGAGTCCCATGAGATCACTAAGAGCTCGATCTTTCAAGCTTTCAGTATTACTGAAACTGTCTTCCTCTACCCACATGCTGTCTGTGTTTATCAACTCAGGGGCAGAGGGAAACTTCATCACCAGCTCAGTCATCCAGAGGTTCAATTTGCCCACAAACTCGCTGCAGAGCCCACTCAGCATCTGGTCCATTGATGGAGGCCCCTTAGGGGAGGGCCTTGTCACCTCCTGGACCATTTCCATGCATATTCAGGTGGGAGCTCTTCACTCTGAACAAATCTCACTCCTCGTCACAGCTACTAAGCATCATGACATCATCCTGGGCTATCTGTGGCTACAGCTTCATGACCCACTCATCTCCTGGCAGAACAAGGAGATTCTCTAGTGGTCCCTGACATGTTTCCAGAACCGCCTCTGACATGCTCAGTTAAATCTTTCTTCCACCTCCACAGAGAGTCCTCACCCTGACTCCCTGGAAGGGATCCCAACATGCTACCTGGACCTAGGAGAGGTCTTCAGCAAGGGCAAAACACAGGGGCATGTTTAGCCTATTTTTGGGGGTGCTCAAACACCCCCAAAAACGAGCTCAGCACCCCCTAGCTCAGCACCCTCAAAAACACTGCTTTTGGACGTAATTTTCAGAAATAAGTGCCCTTGCGCACTGCGCAATGAATGTGTGCACGGGCGTGTGTGTGTTCTTGAATTCACCTGTTACGTGATAGTTCTATGACCAGTAAAATCCCTCTCCTCCTTGCATCCCCTCTGATTGGGTTGCCTGTCCACGCGAGTGCTTGCTACGACATGGTGGTTTTTTTAACTGGATTCCACGCCGATGAGGAACTCGAAGTAGCACCTGAGTATTACTGGCATAGCGAGATGTGAAGGTATGGACTGGAGTTACAATTGTTAAACACAACACAATAATATGCATAATGCAATATTGATGTTCCCTGGTCTATGAACAGAATGATAAAAACGACATTTATCATCCATATTGAGATTTTTGTGCAGAGCTGTACAAGTGCTACGGTGCTAGACCACTGTGTGTTAGTCAATTTTATTTAATGTAACATAGCATTTACTAATGTAAACTAATGTAAAATCATAATAATACACACTATTATTACACAATACACAATAACAATTACCACTGTTCAAAATGAATAGCTCCAACATTACAAATGCAGTAGTAGGTCTTGTTTAGTTAAAAATATAACGTAAATATTTGTGTCAGTGGTTGTAAATGTGTAGATATCATAGTTTATTGGGTCAGCTTCTGTTAAAACATTGCATAAGTCTAGTCTTGTCTAGTCTAGTCTTTTTGTCTAGTTAAGTCTAGTCTAAATGCGGAATAAACGTGGAAACACTGTCGTTCAAGCCAGGTGCCTCTGTCAGCTCTGGGGGCTAAGCACCCCCAAAGATCAGATGCTAGAATCGCCCCTGGCAAAACATGCAGCCTACCCCCGCATCGTCCATATGATTGTGCCATTGCTCTCCTGCCTGGTACTTCTCCCCCACACAGCTGAATTTACCCTCTGTCCCAGAATGAACAAGCTGCTATGGAAGAGTACATACAGGAGGCCCTCAAGCAGGGGTGCATACACCCGTCCACTTCACCAGCATCAGCGGGATTCTTTTTGTGGAGAAGAGAGGGGGTGGACTTTGTTTGTGTATAGACTTTCAAGGACTCAATCAGATATCAGTGAAATACCTGTATCTGGTGCAGTGTGGATTGGGCGGCAGTCGAAGGCAGGGGCCTCGATGGCCTGATCCCCGAACACAGTGGCTAGCTGTTGGGAAGTGGACTGTCACTTCGCTGGGAGGAAAAGAGCCTGTGCTTGTGCGGGAGGTTGAGAGGTACTGGCTAGAGATAGTCAGGCTCACCTCCATGCACAGCTTGGGCTCCAGAACCCAGCTCCTTGAGAGGGGGTGGACTCTCCACTTCTCTGAAGTCACCCATGGTGAGCGGCGGCGGGCTGGTGTGGGCTTGCTTATAGCTCCCCAGCTCAGCTGCCATGTGTTGGAGTTTACCCCAGTGAATGAGAGGGTCACCTCTCTGCGCCTTTGGATCGGGGAGAGGGCTCTTGCTGTTGTTTGTGCCTATGGGCCGAATAGCAGTATAGAGTATCCGGCCTTCTTGGAGTCCCTGGGAGAGGTACTGAGAGGTGCTCAGACTGGGGACTCCATTGTTCTATTGGGGGACTTCAACTCTCATGTGGGTGATGACAGTGACACCTGGAGGGACGTGATTGGGAGGAATGGCCTCCCCGATCTGAACCCGAGTGGTGTTTTGTTATTGGACTTCTGTGCTACTCATGGTTTGTCCATAACAAACACCATGTTCAAGCATAGGGGTGTCCATAAGTGCACATGGCACCAGGACACCTTAGGTCGGAGGTTGATGATCGACTTTGTTGTCATTTCATCTGATCTCTGGCCCTATGTCTTGGACACTCGGGTGAAGAGAGGGGCTGAGCTGTCAACTGATCACCACCTGGTGGTGAGTTGGATCTGCTGGCAGAGGAGGAAGCCGGACAGACCTGGCAGGCCCAAATGTATGGTGAGGGTCTGCTGGGAACGTCTGGCCGAGCACTCTGTCAGGGAGGTCTTTAACTCCCACCTCTGGGAGAGCTTCTCCCAGCTTCCGAGGGAGGCGGGGGACATTGAGTCTGAGTGGACCATGTTCTCTACCTCCATTGTAGACGAGGCTGTTCGGAGCTGTGGCCTGTCGTGGTGGCAATCCCCGAACCCGGTGGTGGACACCGGAAGTAAGGGATGCCGTCAAGCTGAACAAGGAGTCCTATTGGGCCATGTTGGCCTCCAGGACTCCTGAGGCAGCTGATGGGTATCGGCAGGCCAGGTGTGCTGCAGCTCGGGCAGTTGCGGAGGCAAAAACTCGGAACTGGGAGGAGTTCGGTGAGGCCATGGAGGAGGACTATTGGTCGGCCTTGAAGAAATTCTGGCAAACCATCCGGTGCCTCAGGAGGGCAAAGCAGTACTCTGCCAACACTGTTTACAGTGTGGGTGGGGAGCTGTTGACCTTGACTGGGGACATTGTTGGGTGGTGGAAGGAATACTTTGAGGATCTCCTCAATCCCACCATAACATCTTCCATTGAGGAAGTGGAGGCTGATGACTCAGAGGTGGACTCGTCCATTACCCAAGCCAAAGTCACTGAGGTGGTTTGCAAGCTCCTCGGTGGCAAGGCACTGGGGGTGGATGAGATCCACCCTCAGTATCTCAAGTCTCTGGATGTTGTGGGGATGTCTTGGCTGACACGCCTCTGCAACATCACGTGGCGGTTGGGGACAGTGCCTCTGGAGTGGCAGACTGGGGTGGTGGTCCCTCTTTTTAAGAAAGGGGACTGGAGAGTGTGCTCCAATTATAGGGGAATCACACTTCTCAGCCTCCCCGGGAAAGTTTACTCCAGGGTACTGGAGAGGAGAATTCAGCCAATAGTTGAACCTCGGATCCAGGAGGAACAATGCGGTTTTCGTCCTGGTCGTGGAACACTGGACCAGCTCTATACCCTTCATAGGGTGCTTGAGGGTTCATGGGAGTTTGCCCAACCAGTCCACATGTGCTTTGTGGATCTGGAGAAGGCATTCGACCGTGTCCCTCATGGTATTCTGTGGGGGGTGCTTTGGGAGTATGGGGTTCGGGGCTCTTTGCTAAGGGCTGTCCGGTCCCTGCACGAATGGAGCAGGAGTCTGGTTCGCATTGCCGGCAGTAAGTCAGACCTGTTCCCAGTGCATGTTGGACTCCGGTAGGGCTGCCCTTTGTCACCGGTTCTGTTCATAATTTTTATGGACAGAATTTCTAGGTGCAGCAAGGGGCCGGAAGGAATCCTGTTTGGGAACCACAGGATTTCATCTCTGCTTTTTGTGGATGATGTTGTCCTGTTGGCCTCTTCAAACCAGGACCTTCAGCATGCACTGGGGCGGTTTGGGCGCAGGGTGGCTGGGTGCTCCCTTAGAGATAGGGTGAGAAGCACAGTCACTTGTGAGGAGCTTGGAGTAGAGCCGCTGCTCCTCCACATCGAGAGGAATCAGCTGAGGTGGCTCAGGCATCTCTTTCAGATGCCTCCTGGACGCCTCCCTGGGGAGGCGTTCCAGGCATGTCCCCCGGGAGGAGGCCCCGGGAAAGACCCAGGACACGCTGGAGGGACTATGTCTCTTGGCTGGCCTGGGAACTCCTCGGTGTTCTTCCTGAGGAGCTGGCCGAGGTGTCTGGGGAAAGGGAAGTTTGGGCTTCCATGCTCAGACTGCTGCCTCCACGACCTGGCCCTGGATAAGCAGATGAAGATGAGAGCTGAGAGACCTGTATCCACTTCCACTTGTGCCCTCTGCATTGGAACAGCTCTGCAGCGCCATGATCTTCTCCAAGCATGACCTACATAGTGCCTAAAACCTGGTCTGCATCCGGGAGGGCAACGAGTGGAAGACTGCCTTCAGTACCAGCACCACCCATTTTGAGTATCGGGTCATGCCTTATGGCCTCTCTTCGGCACCAAGTGTGTTCCAGTGCCTCATTAACAACGTGCTGCGAGACATGTTGGGGAGATACAGTATGTCATAGCTTACATTAATGAGAGCCTGATCTACTGCCCTGATGAAGAGAGTCATCGTAACTATGTTCGATCAGTACTCAAGCACCTGTCTAATGCCGCTTTTCCACTACAAACGCGGCTGAGCCGTGCCGTGCCGAGTCGAGCTGAGTCGGGCTGAGTGGGGCTGTTGGAGTTGCATTTCGACTACAACCGCGCTGAACCGTGCTGGCTGGAAGTGGGTGGACACATTGGGTGGAGTTAGCGAAAGTGGGTGGACGTCATGTGATGTCGTTAAGCAGCGCAAACAGTGACATCAGTGACAGTGGCGGAACAAGTCAGAGCCGGGCCGGGGGCGGGGCAAATGACCGGGCCCTTTATTAAAGCTTATCATAACATCATTTTAGGCTACAAAATGTCCGCAACTGCGGTGTTTACCAATTTCAACACTACCGGGTGCAACTATGTTATTTAGTACATCAAGTCCTTCAAACGAACATGTAACTCAGAAACAAAAAACATTAGGATACTGTACATGGCTCATAATAAAACATCAATAGCCTATACTGCGCACATTATTTGAAGGGCATACGAATGAGCGCTCAGAGTGGTGACAGGAAGAGTCAGAAATAAAAGGAGGGCGGTGCAAACCTCACTGAATGCACTGTGTTTACCAATTTCAACACTACGGGGTGCAACTATGTTATTTTGTACATTAAGTCCTTCAAACGAACATGTAACTCAGAAACAAAAAAACATTAGGCGACATACTGTACATGGCTCATAATAAAACATCAATAGCCTACTGCGTGCATTATTTGAAGGGCATACGACGAGCCTTGCGCTCCGCGAACTCGTCCACGATGCTCTGTATGTCACTGATTCAGTGATCTTTTCAGCGGTAGTCTCACGACCCGAATAGTAAACAATAAACATGGAGGACATGGAGTCGTTAGTGTTGCTGGTCTTGGTGCTGTGGCTTGTTGTCACCGACAACGCGGACAGATACTGGCAAGAGCGTATAGATGAGGCGAGGCGCATAAGGCTTCAGAAATTCTCGTAATTCGTAATTATTCTCCTTCCGGGTTTGCAGTGTTTACAGATCCCAGCGCGCTCGCGGGGCGTGTGTGGGCATGTGAGGACACTCCTCCTCACCAATCAGTGCACAGGGGAGTGTCTGCTCACGCCCCCAACCTCAGTCGGCACGGCTTGGCTCGCTTCAGCCCCACTCCAAAACGGTGCGAGTTTTAGGGGCTAAGCAGGGCTGAAACGAGCTGAGTCGTGCTGGTTTTTGGTAGTCGAAACGTGAGCCGTGTCGGGCTGAAGTGAGCTGAAGTGAGCTGAAGCGAGCTGAAGTGAGCTGAAAAAGGGTAGTGGAAAAGGGCCGTAAGAACCATCTCTATGTCAAGGCTGAGAAGTGTGAATTTCATGTGCATAGGATCTCCTTCCTGGGGTACATCATCTGTGCTGAGAGGGTCAGCATGGACCCCTCCAAGGTAACTGCAGTCACATCCTGGCCCATACCCACCTTGGTAAAGGAGCTTCAACATTTCCTAGGCTTCATAAACTTTTATCGTTGTTTCATTAGAGGGTTCAAGCACTCTCATAGCACCTCTGACCTTCTTCCTGAAGAAGGGACCCAAATGCCTCCACTGGAACCCCACAGCCAAAGAGGCCTTCAACAAGCTCAAAACGGCTTTCACCACAGCCCCTATCCTTCAGCGTCTGGACCCAACCTGACCTTTCTCAGTCGAAGTGGACACCTCCAAGATTGGTTTACGAGGGGTTCTCTCCCAGCACTTCTGCAAAAGGCCCAAGCTCCACCTGGTAGCATTCTTCTCCAAAAAACTCACTCCAGCAGAGAGAAACTATGACATTGGGGACTGAGAGCTACTGGCCATCAAGCTTGCCTTAGAGGAATGGAGGCACTAGTTGGAGGGGGCCACACACCCCTTTGTCATTTTCACTGATCATAAAAACCTCGAGTATCTCAAGAAGGCTAAGAGACTGAACCCACGCAAAGCCCGATGGGCACTATTCTTCACCCATTTCAACTTCACAATATCCTATTGTCCTGGCACCAAAATCACCAAGGCTGACACCCTGTCACACATCTTTTGCCCATCTCTTCATGGCCAGGAACCTCATCCTATCCTGACACCTGAATACTTCATCCAGGCAATCACTTGGGACCTCGACAAGGAGATAAGGGACTCACAACCATAGAATCACCCAGTCAACTGCCCACTGGGCCACCTATATGTCCCTAATCATCTCAGGAGCAGACTCATCACATGGGCACACACTTCTCCTGCCACTGGTCATTCCAGCAGCCATTGCACCCACCAACTGCTGTGAAACAAGTACTGGTGGGAGAACATGCTGACTGAGATCATTTGTTTCATCTCTTCATGCACTGAGTGCGCTCAAGCCAAGGTCTCTCGAACTCCTCTGGCTGGCAAACTATGCCCTCTTCCTGTGCCTCAGAGACCATGATCCCACCTGGCAATCGACTTTATCACTGACCTGCCGCCATCCCAAGGCAGCTCCACAGTTTTGGTCATCATTGACCACTTCTCCAAGGCGCTGAGACTCATCCCATTATCCAGCCTACCCACAGCATTTCAGACCGCCGAATTATTGTTCCAGCACATGTTCTGATACTTTGGCATCCCAGAAGACATAGTCGGTGACCGTGGCCCTCAGTTCATCTCTTGTCTGTGGGCCAGCTTCACGGAGCAGCTAGGGGTCTCGGTGAGCCTTACTTCAGGATATCATTCCCAGTCAAACAGCTAGATAGAGAGAGCCAACCAAGAAATAGGATGTTTTCTCAGGATCTTCTGCATGCAAAACCAAGGGGACTGGGCCTGATTCATCCCATGGGCCGAATACATGCAAAACTCTCTCAAGCACTCAGCCACACAACTTACACCCTTCCAGTGTATGCTTGGCTACCAACCTCCCCTGTTTCCTTGAGATGACTCTCCAGCATGGGTACAGGCCATGGAAAAGTGGTTCACCTGTAGCCAGTCGATTTGGGAGGAAATTCAACAACGCATCACATCAGTTAATGCCAAGTACAAGAAATACGCCGATAAGCACTGGAACAACAACCCCGAGTACTCTCCTGGAGATCAGGTATGGGTGTCCACCAGGGACCTTAGGGAACACAACACATGCCAAAAATTACAGGCACACTACATCAGACCGTACAAGGTGCTCTGGCACATTAACGAGGTTTCCTATAGACTTGAGCTCCCACCTCACAGTCATCTGTCACCCACTTTCCATGTATCCTGCCTCAAACCCTCCATCCAGGGTCCCCTGTCTGAGAACTATATCGTCAGTCTGAGGTTACTAAGAGTAACTTTGTAGAGGTGTTTAAATTAGTGAAGGCGATGTCCGATGCTGTAGTATGCTCTGGCCCCATCCCAATGCGGCATGGCGATGTAGCTTACAGCAGGTTATGGTCGCTGAACTGCTGGCTGTCCAGGTGGTGCTCTGAAAACAGTGTGGGCTTTATAGATAATTGGGCTAATTTTGAGGGCACTGCTGGCCTGTTAGTGCGGGACGGTATCCATCCCACTCGGGAAGGTGCTGCTCTCATTTCCTGCAGCATAGGTCATAGTCTCAGAACAGGCCTAGTTAATTTCTGACAATCCAGAGCCAAGGCCAGGGAGCAGACGAACAGGCTAAACCGACTGTCTGCTAGCTGCACAGAGTCGTCACTCAGGGCCCACTACATCGAGACTGTGTCTGTTCCCCGAGCTCAACAAAAAGGTAGAAATTTTCAGAGAGTTTGTTCTAGTAACCTAATCAATATAAAATTAGATCATACTGACTGTACAGCTGCTGCCAGCACCTTTGATCTAAAGGTGGGGCTATTAAATATTAGATCTCTTACATCTAAAGCACTAATGGTTAATGAACTCATTACTGATCAGGAGTTTAATGTACTGTGTTTAACAGAAACATGGATTAAGCCAAATGAATATATAGCATTAAATGAAGCGAGTCCTCCTGGATACAGTTATATACACCAGCCTCGTCTAACTGGCAGAGGAGGAGGCGTCGCGGTTATTTATAACGATTATCTAGGTGTAACACAAAAACCTGGTTATAAATTTAATACATTTGAAGTTCTTCATACTCATATAATGTATGTAGCCTCGAAAAATAAGTCTACCCAGTTAATTCCATTGCTTATTATTTACAGGCCCCCGGGGCCATATTCTGAGTTTCTTTCTGAATTTGCAGATTTTATCTCAGATCTGGTTATTTCCTTAGACAAAGCTTTAGTTGTCGGAGATTTTAATATTCACTTCGATAACCCAGAAGACCCTTTAAAAACAGCGTTTGTGTCCATCTTAGATTCAGTCGGGATTAAGCAGAATGTCATAGGACCGACCCATAATGGTGGTCACACCCTTGATCTAATACTAACATTCAGATTAAATGTAGATAATATAGTCATACTTCCACAGTCTGAAGTTATCTCAGATCATTGTCTCATCTCATTCAAGATATGTCTGAGTAATAATATATGCACCTCACCACGCTACTGTATTAAACGTACTTTCACGTCAACTACTGCACAGAGCTTTATAAATGATCTCCCAGAGCTGTCAACTTTGATTGGGTCACTGTCAGCCCCTGCAGAACTTGATCAGGCAACTGAATGCTTAGAGTCAACATTCTGCCATACTTTAGATAATGTAGCTCCTCTAAAAAGGAAAACGGTCAGAGACAAAAAATTAGCACCCTGGTATAATGATGACACTCGCACATTAAAACAGACCACTCGAAAATTGGAACGTAAATGGCGTCAAACAAAATTGGTAGTGTTCAAATTAGCTTGGAAGGAGAGCTTCCTGAAGTATAGAAAAGCTCTTAGTGCTGCGAGATCAACATATTTCTCCTCCCTAATAGAAGATAACAAAATAATCCTAGATTCCTATTTAATACTGTAGCAAAATTAACCAGGAATAAGTCCACTATCAACACATGCACACCTGCAGTATGTAGTAGCAACGACTTCATGAATTTTTTTAATGACAAAATTGAGAATATCCAACAAAAAAAATCAAACTACTAATTTAAGGTTAGACAATGAAAGTGACCTTGTAGTTAACAATATAACTGTATCAGATCATCACTTAGAATGTTTTACTCCCCTAAAAGAAACTGAATTACTTTCATTAATCTCTACATCAAAAGCCTCAACTTGCGTACTAGATCCCTTAAGGCCCGGTCCCACTGGCCAATGGACACAAAACGTATGCAAAAAGGACACAGCGGACGAGCAAAATTTCGGGGGTGGCTCTATCCGTTTTCATCCGCTCCAGAAATGGACAAAATTGGCGAAAACAGAACGGAAAAGAACGGACGTGGGTAGTATATAGCGGGGATGTTAAACGCATGTTCATAGGAAGCCTAGCGGATGAAAGCGGATGGAAGTGGATGACAGCTCCGAAGGGGTTACCGGTGATAACTGAGAAGTGGACGCATAGCAGAAAGAGCGGATGCATAGCGGGTGAAGGGGATGCATCACGTACGCCTAACGGAAACAAAGGGGATGTTGCGCGGATGTATATCGGATGCAGACCGTTCACTGCGCTAGGTGTCCTTCTACATACTCTAGACATACTCCAGACATCCTAAATATACGAGATACATCCCAGATATAAACGCTTTGTCCGTTTTGAATACTTTATATACGAGATGCATACGCTTACATCCTTTCTATTTCCGTGCTACTAACGATGAATAGACGTTTCATGTACCTTATCTTTCCTCCCTCTTTCCGTTTTCAGCTGCAGCGGATGTGAGTTGCGAGGATGCCCAGAGGATGCAGAGAGGATACAGCAGACGTTTAACGGATGATAACGGACATAGAACGTTTGTTGCTCGTATATGTCGCAGATTTACATCATACACGGCGGAAAGGTCATCCGTTCTAAAAGTTTTGTGCAGCTCAAAACTTTTTGCGCGGATGAAATCACAGTGGACGGATGCTCGATGGATAGAGCGTATGAAGCACGTATGCAATGAGTACACAACGGATGCATAGCGTTTTCCAACGGATGGCAAAGATTTTTTTACGTTTTACATCCTCTTTGCATCCATAAGTGCAGTGGGACCGGGCCTTTACCGACACATCTATTCAAACAGATAATGCCTGGAGTAATTGAACCGCTTCTAAAAATAATAAATTCTTCTCTTATGATTGGCTATGTACCCAAATCCTTTAAACTAGCAGTTATCAAACCCCTGATTAAAAAACCTGACCTTGATCCCTGTCAGCTGTCCAATTATCGGCCAATATCAAACCTCCCCTTTATCTCCAAGATCCTTGAAAAAGCTGTGGCACAGCAGTTATGCTCATATTTACATAGGAATAACATCCATGAAATGTATCAGTCAGGATTTAGACCTCATCATAGCACAGACAGCACTGGTTAAAGTAGTAAACGACCTACTGCTGGCGTCTGATCAGGGCTGTGTCTCGCTACTTGTGTTGCTTGACCTTAGTGCAGCATTTGATACCATTGATCATTCCATTCTTCTGGATAGACTAGAAAATGCTGTGGGAGTTAAGGGAATGGCCCTCTCCTGGCTCAGGTCTTATCTAACTGATCGTTATCAGTATGTTGATATAAATGGTGATATTTCTAGACGTACCGAGGTAAAGTTTGGTGTTCCACAAGGTTCTGTCTTGGGTCCACTGCTTTTTTCTCTATATATGTTACCTCTGGGTGATATTATTCGTAAACATTGTATTAGTTTCCACTGTTATGCTGATGACACACAGTTGTATGTCTCTGCAAAACCTGATGAGAGACACCAGCTTAATAGAATTGAGGAATGTGTTAAGGACATTAGACACTGGATGCTTATTAATTTCCTTCTGCTTAACTCTGACAAGACTGAAGTACTTGTGCTAGGACCACATACAGCTAGAAGTAAGTTTTCTGATTACACAGTGACTCTGGATGGCCTTTCTGTTTCTTCACATGCAGCAGTAAAAGACCTCGGAGTGATTATTGACCCCAGTCTTTCATTCGAAACTCACATTGATAACATCACCCGGATAGCTTTCTTTCATCTCAGAAATATTGCAAAGATAAGAAATTTAATGTCATTGCATGATGCAGAAAAATTAGTCCATGCTTTCGTTACCTCCAGGTTGGATTATTGTAATGCCTTACTGTCTGGATGTTCCAATAAGTGCATAAACAAGCTCCAGTTAGTTCAAAATGCAGCAGCAAGAGTCCTTACTAGAACTAGAAAATATGACCACATCACGCCTGTCTTATCCACACTGCATTGGCTCCCAATCAAATTTCGTATTGATTATAAAATACTACTATTGACCTTTAAAGCACTAAATGGCCTTGCACCACAGTACCTGAGTGAACTTCTGCTCCTCTATGACCCGCCACGCCTACTTAGATCAAAAGGTGCAGGCTATCTGCTGGTACCTCATATAGTGAAGGCTACATCAGGGGGCAGAGCCTTTTCTTACAAAGCCCCACAGTTATGGAACAGCCTTCCAAGTAATGTTCGGGAATCAGACACAGTCTCAGCATTTAAGTCTAGGCTGAAAACATATCTGTTTAGTCAAGCCTTTTGTTAATGGTGTTTATGAGGTAAAGGAGTAGATCTGGAGGGTCCTCAGACATAGAGTGTTTTGGTAAACTGGGATGTATGGATGCTGTCAGTCCCCACTCGCTTGCTCACTCGAGTTTGTTGATGGTGTAGTGGCTGGCTGCTTTATGTCCCGGGGCTCCCTCATGCCTGTGTTACCTTCTGCCTCTCTCCTTTTAGTTATGCTGTCATAGTTAGTTGCCGGAGTCCCTGCTTGTACTCGGTGCAATATGTATACTGCTCCTACTTATTCAGGTGACATTGGGCATACCTAACAACCTGTGTTTTCTTTCCCTCCCCCCCACCCCAAATCTGTCCCTCTGAGTTACATGGAGTCAACAGGAAATCTTTTGGTGGAGAGGGTGGAGACCTTGACTGGCTATCGTAGCCTGCAGGAATCGGCCGTCAGACATTCTGTCGCATGTCCCAGACCCGGTGAAATGTAACTGAATTGTCTTGGCCAGGCCTAAGGGTCCCATCTGCATCTCATCATTGCTGAGGAGTGTGCTCCCATCACCCAATCAAGCATCCAGCCAGAGCAGGTCATGATATTTTTTACCATATTAACATGCCATTGTTGTGTGTTATGCCTGATGTAAAGACTCTCGTCTCTGCGAGCCTACCACACAGATTTAATACTTGTCATTTTTAGGGCATACCTAACAACCTGTGTTTTCTTTCTCTCTCTCTCTCTTCCCCCCCCCCCCAATCTGTCCCTCTGAGTTACATGTTGATCCTGGGATTGAGATGCTGGCCTCTTCTGCCCCTCAGACCTGCTTGATCCATCCTGGTGCCCTGTGTCTGGTCGGAGTTTTATCGCACCGCTCCTGTGAAGGACGGCCCCATGAGGACAGTTGAGGGTTATACCTGTTAAAACTGTTAATATTATAGTCAGGCTGTCTGTTGTTGCCCAAATGAGGATGGGTTCCCTTTTGAGTCTGGTTCCTCTCGAGGTTTCTTCCTCATGTCGTCTGAGGGAGTTTTTCCTTGCCACCGTCGCCACAGGCTTGCTCATTGGGGATAGATTAGGGATAAAATTAGCTCATGTTTTAAGTCGTTCAAATTCTGTAAAGCTGCTTTGCGACAATGTTTATTGTTAAAAGCGCTATACAAATAAACTTGATTTGATTTGAACTTGCACTGCAAAAAAACTGAAAACTGAATTTGAGGAGAAAATTCCTTAATACTAGTGAAATTATCTTGCTGCATGAACAGATAATTTTACTTGACAAGACATCTTGGAATAAGTTGGTTACAACCTAGAACTAGTTTTAACAACCTCAGAGTTGGTGTCTTGTATTCTTCTACACTGCAAAAATGATATCTTAACAAGTTAGAATATCTTGAATATAGTTGAAACGATCTAGCATTTCCTATTAGATTTCGTCTAACATTTTGGATTTGTTTGCCAGTCTGTGTTCCCCGCTCTCCCCTGCACATACATCTGTAAGTGCATCCTGACAGACTGGGTAAGGTTTTATTGTTCTTGTTAGGACTAGGACTGTTTTGGCCTCTAGAGGCCGCTGTTATTTCCTTTTCATGTCGTGTTTATTTTGGCCTCTAGAGGCCGCCACTGTTCCTGTGTTTTGTGTTTGTGTTAATTGCCTAATTATCTTCACCTGTGTCCTTAATTAGTTTGTCTATTTATACCCCTGAGTTGAGTCCTCTTGTCACGGAGTCTTTGTGCTGTTATGTTTATCTCCAGTTTCCTTTGTACTGTGTTTTTTGATCTTCTTAGCTTTTGAATTTTTGCACTTTGCTTTTCTTTTGGATTATACTCTTTGGTTTTTTTTGTCTTTTGTTTTGCCCTGTATATAGTGTATATAGTTTAAATAAACCTTTTGATTCTTTTTCTACTTCCGCCTCACGCCTCTGCATTTGAGTCATCCCCCTGGTGGCCTAGTGGGGGTTTGCTGGATTATCACACCAACGAACCAGGTTCGAATCCCAGCAAAACCCTAACAGAAAGACTCCGTCCTGACCGACTCAGCAGAGGCTGCTTCAACTGTCTACCCGGCCAACCTTCAGGGAATTATGGCAGCTTTGACACGCTTCGGAGCGACCATGGACGCTCATGGACGTACGCTCACCAGCCAACGTGAGGCCCTCGCTCGCCACGAGGAACTGCTTCAGCAAATTGGGAAAACCCTGGCACAGCTGACATCTCTGCCTGCATCTCCTGCTCCTGATCCAGTTCCTGCTCCTGATCCAGCTCCCACTCCTGCTCCAGTGCCTCCTGCAATGCTGCCTTCTTCACCTCGCGAACCCAGCCTTCCTACACCACAGAGGTATGACGGCAAGCACAGTGAGTGCCGAGAGTTCCTTACCCAGTGTCAACTCACCTTTGAGCTTCAGCCTACCACCTACACTACGGATCGCCGCAAGATTGCCTTTGTGATCACCTTATTAGCTGGTAAGGCGCGAGCCTGGGCTACTGCTATCTGGCAAAGACAGGGACCTGAGTGCTTTGATTTCCAGCTGTTTTCTGAAGAGATGCTTCGGGTCTTCGATCAGGCAGACATCAGTACCGACGCAGCCCGAAAGCTCATGTCCATCCGGCAAGGAGGAAGCGTCGCAGATTACGCCATCTCGTTCCGAACACTCGCAGCAGTAAGTGGATGGAACGAGACTGCCCTGGTGTCAGCCTTCCACCATGGTCTGTCTGACCCCATCAAGGACGGTCTGGCCTCTATTGGATGCCCAAGTGACCTCGAAACCCTCATCTCACATGCTATTCGTCTGGACAACAGGATGAGAGAACGCCACCAAGCCTTGAGCCCCCCCAGCCTCCCTACCTCTACCTGGAGACCGTCTACCTCCTTCAGTGACTGTCCAGAACCCATGCAAGTGGGTCGTACTCGCCTCTCCGCATCTGAGAGGGAGCGCAGAAGGAGGGACAAGTGCTGCATCTACTGTGGCAAGCCTGGTCACTTCCGAGCATCATGTCCCGAACTCTTGGGAAAAGGACCGCCCCGTCCAGCCGAGGGAGGGTTGTGACGGGGCCTACCCTCTCTCCCGGACTCCCTGGCCAAGGAATCTACATCCCGGTCTCCATCTCCTGGGGTGAGTCTGTCCACTCTTGTCAAGCTTTGATAGACTCAGGGGCGGCTGGGAACTTTATGGATATTCACTTCGCCCAAAGCATCAATATTCCGACTGCACCTCTTGAAGTCCCACTGTCTGTGTCTGCCCTCGATGGCCAAGCGTTAGGTGATGGAAGAGTCACCCAAGTTACTTCTCCAGTTTTCCTCCAGTCTCAAGGTCACAAGGAAGAAATATCCCTGCACCTGATTCCTTCACCTGAGTTCCCAGTTATTCTAGGCCTTCCTTGGCTTACTCGCCACAACCCTCGCATAGACTGGGTAACAAGCCAGGTTGTGGAATGGGGCCCTGCATGCCATGCCTCTTGTCTGCTCTCTAGCTCTCCTGTGTCTCCTGCCGAGCCCCCTGATCTCACCGAGTTATCTCAAGTTCCCACAGAGTACTGGGATCTCAAGGAGGTATTCAGCAAGAGCAGGGCCGCCGTTCTTCCTCCGCACCGGGCCTACGACTGTGCCATCGACTTGCTCCCTGGGACTACCCCTCCTCGTGGCAGACTGTTTTCACTCTCTCAGCCAGAACGCAAGGCCATGGAGGAATACCTCAAAGATGCCCTGGTCTCTGGGTTTATTCGACCCTCCACTTCACCTGCTGGAGCCGGCTTCTTCTTTGTCGGCAAGAAGGATGGGGGGCTCCGACCATGTATTGATTACAGGGGCCTGAATAAGATCACTGTGCGCAACCGATATCCCCTTCCGCTGATGTCCACAGCTTTCGACCTGCTCCAAGGCGCCACCGTCTTCACCAAGTTGGACCTACGGAACGCATACCACCTCATCCGTATCCGACAGGGAGACGAGTGGAAGACTGCCTTTAACACCCCGTCTGGGCACTACGAATACCAGGTGATGCCCTTCGGACTCACCAACGCACCAGCTGTTTTTCAGGCCCTAATCAACGACGTCTTAAGGGACATGATTAACCTATACGTTTTTGTCTACCTCGACGACATCCTTATCTTTTCCAAGACCGTGCAGGAGCACCGCCACCATGTCCGCCAGGTTCTCCAGAGGCTGCTACAGAACAATCTGTTCGCCAAGGCCCAGAAATGCGAATTTCATGTTCCCGAGGTCTCCTTTCTGGGATTTATTGTACGGACAGGCCAACTCCAAATGGACCCTGCCAAGACCCTGGCCGTCCGGGATTGGCCTACTCCCAAGTCCGTTAAGGAGGTTCAGCGGTTCTTAGGATTCGCTAACTTCTACCGCAAGTTCATCAGGAACTTCAGTTCTGTGGCAGCACCCATGTCAGACCTCACCAAAGGGACAGGTGGATCTTATGGCTGGTCTCCTCAGGCAGAAAAAGCGTTCAAAGACCTCAAGGACCGCTTCTGCACGGCACCCATTCTGGTTCTCCCGGACACCTCCCAACCATTCATCGTGGAGGTGGACGCCTCGGACAGTGGTGTCGGCGCGGTGCTCTCTCAACGTTCGGAAGGAAAGCTGCACCCCTGCGCTTACTTCTCCCACCGCCTGAGTCCTGCTGAGTCCCGGTACGATGTGGGGGATCGAGAACTGCTAGCGGTCAAACTGGCCCTTGAGGAGTGGAGGCACTGGCTGGAGGGAGCACAACATCCATTCCTGGTTTGGACTGACCACAAGAACCTGGAGTACCTCCAGCAAGCCAAGAGACTGAACCCTCGACAGGCTAGGTGGGCCCTGTTTTTCAGTCGGTTTGACTTCACCCTCTCATACCGCCCCGGCTCCAAGAACACCAAACCTGACGCACTGTCCAGACTGTTCTCTGCCACTAACAGGGAGAATGAAGTCGGGCCTATTATCCCTGTGTCCCGGATTGTGGCCCCTGTCCGCTGGGGTATTGAGGAGGCTGTCCGACGAGCCCAACGCCAGGACCCCGGTCCTGGGACGGGGCCACCAGGCCTCTTGTACGTCCCACATCAAGCCCGGGCCAAGGTTCTCCAGTGGGGTCACTCTTCCCCTCTCACCGCCCACCCAGGAGCTCGGAGGACCCTGGACTTCCTGAAAAGACGCTTCTGGTGGCCTAACATGGAGAAGGAAGTAAGGTCATTTGTCCTGTCCTGTGAGGTTTGCACCAGAACCAAGAACCCACGACAGCGTCCCCAGGGTCTCCTGCATCCTCTGACCATTCCCCGGCGTCCCTGGTCCCACGTGGCAGTCGACTTTATCACGGGTCTCCCTGAGTCACAAGGTAACACGGTCATTTTGGTCTTAGTTGACAGATTCTCCAAGGCCTGCCGCTTCATACCACTGTGCAAACTCCCCTCTGCTCTTGAAACTGCGAAACTTTTGTTTAATCATGTCTTCCGAGTCTTTGGTCTTCCACAGGACATCGTCTCAGACCGAGGGCCCCAGTTCTCCTCCCGAGTGTGGCACGGGTTCTGCAAGGTCATCGGAGCCACTGCCAGCCTCTCCTCTGGGTTTCACCCACAGTCCAATGGTCAGACGGAGAGGCTCAACCAGGACCTGGAAACCACCCTGCGAGGCCTGGCTATGGATAACCCGACATCGTGGAGCACCTGGCTGCCATGGGCGGAGTACGCCCACAACACCCTGCAGTCATCGGCCACCAAGCTGTCGCCATTCCAGTGCCAATTCGGGTTCCAGCCACCTCTGTTCCCGGACCAGGAGGAGGACGCGGGGGTGCCCTCGGTCAACCAATATGTGAGACGGTGTCGCAAGACCTGGAGCAAGGTCAGGAAGACCCTCATACAGACCTCCAGAACCAACCAGACTCAGGCCAACCGCCATAGAAGACCTGCACACGCTTTCCGCCCTGGGCAGCGTGTTTGGCTGTCCACTAAGGACCTTCCACTGCGGGTGGAGAACCGCAAGCTTGCTCCTCGCTACATTGGCCCCTTCAAGGTGGTGCGCAGGGTGAACCCTGTCTCCTACCGGCTCCAGTTGCCCCGGACTCTGAGGATCAACCCCACTTTCCATGTTTCCCTGTTACGGCCCGTACTGACGTCTACGTATGCCCCTGCCCCTAGGAACCCCCCACCCCCCCGCATCTTCCAGGGGCAGACTGTGTTCACTGTGAATCGCCTGCTTGACTCCCGCCGGGTCCGCGGCGGGTTGCAATATCTGGTGGACTGGGAGGGCTATGGTCCTGAGGAGCGCTGCTGGGTTCCTGCTCGGGATGTCCTTGATAAAGAACTATGTCGGGACTTCCATTCGGCCCATCCGGATCGCCCTGGGAACGTCAGGAGACGCTCCTAGAGGGGGGGGTCCTGTTAGGACTAGGACTGTTTTGGCCTCTAGAGGCCGCTGTTATTTCCTTTTCATGTCGTGTTTATTTTGGCCTCTAGAGGCCGCCACTGTTCCTGTGTTTTGTGTTTGTGTTAATTGCCTAATTATCTTCACCTGTGTCCTTAATTAGTTTGTCTATTTATACCCCTGAGTTGAGTCCTCTTGTCACGGAGTCTTTGTGCTGTTATGTTTATCTCCAGTTTCCTTTGTACTGTGTTTTTTGATCTTCTTAGCTTTTGAATTTTTGCACTTTGCTTTTCTTTTGGATTATACTCTTTGGTTTTTTTTGTCTTTTGTTTTGCCCTGTATATAGTGTATATAGTTTAAATAAACCTTTTGATTCTTTTTCTACTTCCGCCTCACGCCTCTGCATTTGAGTCATCCCCCTGGTGGCCTAGTGGGGGTTTGCTGGATTATCACACCAACGAACCAGGTTCGAATCCCAGCAAAACCCTAACAGTTCTGTATGCATATTTTGTGTATGTACTGAAATTACTGATCATTACTTTCTGCAATGAAGATGGTCTCAATTTCTTACTTGATCATTTCATTTTATGTCTTTGTCACACCCTGAGTAGGGGTCACATGTGAATGCATTTATATGCGATTTCAGAATTATTTGCATAAATTGCTAGGTTCACGATAGCCACTCGCCAAATCGCCATTGGTGAAAATTAACCTATTTTGGCTAATCAAATTCACGCCATGATCGCCAATTTGGTGAATAACTTTTCCACTCAAATTAGTCCTACTCAAAATCAATTTTGCGAATAACTTCTACACATTTGTAAAATAGCGGGGGGGGGGGGGGGGGTTCACGGACATACAGAGACATTGTGAGGTGAAACAAAGAACTAGATCTAAAGCATGAGCGCGAGTAAGCCAATCAAACTCGCTCTATAGACAATAACGCAATTTCATTGGTTACAAGTACAAAGCACTTGGCAGATGATAAACAAACCAGCATGGCAGAGCCTTCAGCAAAACAACGAAAATATTCAGAAACAAATCGCTCAGTGTGGAGAGAGTGGTTCGCTTTGTTCCCGTGGCTGGTGTTAGATGAAGAGGCAAGTGTGTTTGCTTGTTCAATTTGTGTAAAAGAAAAAAAGAACAACGTATTTAGCTATCCGAGGAAAGCCGGCTCTCAAACCAAAGAAGGACGAGTTCTCGAAGCACCAGTCCCAACAGGACCACCAACTCACCGCAGGAGCATCAGGGAACAGAAGACAGTTTGCCAAAGCGATAACCACCACAACTGACTGAGCAAAAGAGGCAATGATCGCTGAATTTAGGACCATTCTTCGCCTCACTCAAGAAGACATACCCAACAGTAAAGTTCACCCGATGGTTGGGTTACAAATCGAAAATGTAAGTGAATAGAATCTATAGACTATCACTATGTAAACCTCACAGGCTTATTTGCATGATATGATTTGAAGTTAAGATTAACATTACAATAACATTAACCAATGGTGGGACTTGTCATATATAAACTTACTTTTCATAATGATTTTTAGTTATGGCAAGTAGGACCATTCATGGTGAAGGAAGGGGGGCAAATCTCTCTGGGCTAGGCCGAAATATTTTCGAGGTGTGGACTTGTATTTTTTTTTGCAATTCAAATCAAATCAAATCAAATCAAGTTTATTTGTACAGCGCTTTTAACAATAAACATTGTCGCAAAGCAGCTTTACAGAATTTGAACGACTTAAAACATGAGCTAATTTTATCCCTAATCTATCCCCAATGAGCAAGCCTGTGGCGACGGTGGCAAGGAAAAACTCCCTCAGACGACATGAGGAAGAAACCTCGAGAGGAACCAGACTCAAAAGGGAACCCATCCTCATTTGGGCAACAACAGACAGCCTAACTATAATATTAACAGTTTTAACAGATATAACCCTCAACTGTCCTCATGGGGCCGTCCTTCACAGGAGTGGGGTGATAAAACTCCGACCAGACACAGGGCACCAGGATGGATCAAGCAGGTCCGAGGGGCAGAAGAGGCCAGCATCTCAATCCCAGGATCAACATGTAACTCAGAGGGACAGATGGGGGGGGGGGGGGAGAGAGAGAGAGAGAGAAAGAAAACACATTGTTAGGTATGCCCTAAAAATGACAAGTATCTATATACTATTTCTATATACTATATACTCATTCTATATACTATACTCTATATGTTCATGTGTATACACATTTAATATACCTGCAGGTGCTATAAGTATTAGCCAAACTGTGACTGAACTTTTATTTTATTTAAGATTTGTAATTAAATTTGATGCATGGTGCTGTTCTACTTAAAAAGACCTCATTTTTATATTAATTTGTTTATTTTTTTATTTGCTATCTTAGATATTAGTCATAATAAGGTTAGAATGAGAAAATATAGTCAATACTGTCACTTGCTGTACTACTTAATATTATGAATTCATTTGGTTTTGTCTATTTTATATTAATGTGCTTTAACATTATTCATCATGAGGTTAAAATTTGAAAAAAAAAAAAGATAAGTAAATACTGTAGTTGTATTGATATTGATATTTACTAGTGGACCTGAAAATTGGATGTTGATTTATTATCAAGTTTGTCACAGTGTGAAGAAATGCTACTACTTCTTTCTTGGAACCTGGCAGACAAGCTACGTTTGAATGTGAAGTGTTTTATTTAGTTGAATAAGCCAAATACATAGTGGAATGATCAAACTATAGGCTGGAATGTACTCATAAGGCCTGGCTGATAACAATGCAGTTATCTACAGTGCACTATTACAGCATAACTTAAAAAGTTTTTTAAACATTACTAATGCTTTAATGGACACAATAATTGTTTTTTTCTGATATTAAGATAATGAATTGAAACAAGCTATACTAGCACATGCACTGTAGAGTATAAATGTTAAAGGGTCAAAAGGTTCATATTTGCATATCATCTACAATATGGAACAACAAAGTAAGAAATGAGAAAAAAAACAAGCGTCAGCATAAAAGCAAGTACAAGTAGACAATTTTATTGAAAATGATTATCAATACAATAGTACTGTACTGTGTACACATGACAACAGATGAAGACAGATTATATGTACTTTGTAAAATATTAATTTATAAGTGTGAATTCATTTCCTTGGGTTACGAGGCCACATAGTTAACTCATATTATGTCTTTGTACATCTCAAATATAAGTTTAATGAACACATGGAAATAATTACCAAAAAAAGTTGACTAACTCTCGTCCAATTTGGCTAATAACATTTTGATCAAATTAGCCAAAGTGGCTAATGCTTTAAAATTCCTAGCGCTAACCCAGAATTGTGTTTGCATTTGAACATTCAAAATAAATATATCTGCATTTACATTTAAATACTTCCAAAAAGTATTTGAAATTTAAAATAATTTATAAGTACTGTCCAGCTAATATTACCATTACATGAACTGAAAGCTGTTACTCTTTTCCAATTTTCACTACTCCATCCTATTTGCAAATGTAAATTCTCTTTGAGTTTTCAAACGTTTATTTTAATTTCAAAGTACACATTTAAAAACATGGGAAGACATAAAGGAAAGGAGGACTCATATGTACCTCATTGCTTCAGTTCTCTTCTTAAAATCCTTATTATTGCTGCTGAAGTATTTGGATTTAAGTAAATTTCTCTTATTTATATAATTAAAGTACTTATATATTTTAAGTACTTATATAATTTAAGTACTGTACATTTTAGAACTCTTAAAAGTTTGGAAAAATGTATTAGGTGTGTTTTCAGATTTTCCCATTTATTTACATTAACTGAAACGCTGTTAAATTATATGACCTAGAATTAATAACTAAAAGAATGTTTGGATCTGATAATTTTCATCAACAAAAGTCTTTAAAAATTCAAACTTCTCCTTTGCGTCTTTCTCATGCCGACAGTGTATTACCTTTATTTTGGTTAGTTGCCAATCATTGACTCATTATTAAGTATGTAAAATCTTTGAAATACCACAGAGAATAAAACACACGACATGACGCACACCATTGCCATTTTGTTTTCGATTCGAACAAGCTAGCAATCTCCTCTCTGATTGGCAGACGTGGACAGTAACGAAGTACATTTACTTGAGTACTGTACTTAAGTACACTTTGAGTATCTGTACTTGACTTGAGTATTTTTTTTGGAAACTTATGACTTTAACTTCACTACATTTGAAAGGCAAATATCGTACTTTTTACTCCACTACATTTCTATCAAAGTCTTCATTACTCATTACTATGAAGCTGTAATGCGGCTGTAACAAACCAGACGCTCGTGGATTATGAATGAACCCAAAGTTTTAATGAGCACATTGGAAAAAGACAAATGTACAAAAGCAAGGCCAGGTCAATACTGAGAGATCCAAAACAGTAACGAGGGTTAGACAAATCGTGGTCAGGAAATGGGCAATAGTCCAAGAACCGGGAATCAAAAAAACACAGTCAGTCAGTCAGTCAGTCGGTCAGTCAGTCAGTCTAAACACAAGGGCTAGGCAAATCGTAATGGGAAAACAGGCGAGGATCGAGAAACCGGGAAGCAAGAGAAACGAGCAAACAAACACAAGCAATAGGCGAAACGGGAAAAAAACGGAAGGCAAAAGGGCCATACACAGGAATACAATCAGAATAATAACTCTCAGTAGGCTCACAAAATGTAGAGGCAATACTGTGCGATGAAAAAAACAAACAAAGGGGTATAAATACAAACAGAAACAAAAAGGTACAGGTGATGGTGATTACTGTAGAACTCGCCACTCCTAGGAAGTGGCTCCAGGTTGGCTGATGGAGTGCAAGTGGTAGTGACTGGTGTGTGAGGGGGACTGTGCGAAGTGGAGTCCTGAGTGTTGGGTGAGCCCGGGAGTGTGACAGAAGCAGCTTTGAAAGTGGATGTTTTTTCTTTTCTTTTCTAAAACATGATTGTTTTTTTTCCCAGGTGACACTGAGACAGTCTATCAGTAATCACTAGGGTCACGTCACATCCATAGACTGTATAAAATAAAGTTCAGTGATTTCTCAGCGGTATTATTTGAACACAATTATTTGATGGCAGAATGGAAGGAGGTATTTCTTCTGGGGAATACATGCACTCATGGCCATACCTAGAACCCATGTTTCAGTTTTCTGAAAGGATTAAAGATACATTTTGTTTTAAATGTTTGCTTTGTTTGCCTAAAACGAACCACATCACAGTCTACAAAAACTCGCCGTCCAACCTGCGGGAGCATATTGAGGTATATAAACGTTTTATTCCAAGAGAAAGCTTGCAACAAAGTTGTCTGTGCTTTATAGCAATAACGTTGCAATAGCTATGCAGTTTGGTTAGTCAAATTACTTTCTATGGATTTGCCCGTCAAGTTGCTGTAGCCTTGTCCACGGCTAACGTTTACATATAGCTAGTTAACATGGACACTGTTAGTTAGCATATAAAAATGGAGTTATGCTAACATGAATAACGTTAACTTATCTGAAGTCCTTTCAGAAATATGTTTTAGCATAATCTTGCCAAATAAACAGAATGTAGAAATCTTTATTTTCTAGTAGCGTTAGCTACCCAATATGATTTTGAGTTTGAAAAGAGTTTGCTAGCATGTCAGGTGGAGCTTCATTGACTAGCTAGCTTAACGTTAAACCACCATAATGGCACAGCATGCATTCATTTTGTGAATTCACATTTCTGTCTCCGCGTGGGTTTCCTCCGGGTGCTCCGGTTTCCCCCACAGTCCAAAGACATGCAGGTTAGGTTAACTGGTGACTCTAAATTGACCGTAGGTGTGAATGTGAGTGTGAATGGTTGTCTGTGTCTGTGTGTCAGCCCTGTGGTGACCTGGCGACTTGTCCAGGGTGTACCCCGCCTTTCGCCCGTAGTCAGCTGGGATAGGCTCCAGCTTGCCTGCGACCCTGTAGAAGGATAAAGCGGCTGGAGATAATGAGATGAGATGAGACATTTCTGTCTTTGGTAACAGCATTAGGTTTTGTAAGCGTTGTGGCAATAATACAACAATGCATTGACAGAAAATGCACTTTTAATACTTAAGTATTTTTAAAAGCAAGTACTTCAGTACTTTCACTTAAGTAAAAATTTGACTGTATAACTTTCACTTGTATCGGAGTAACATTTGACCAATGGGATCTATACTTTGACTTAAGTAATGAAGTTGGGTACTTTGTCCACCTCTGCTGATTGGATGCATTTCTGGAGTCATTCATGCTTTAAACGGGCACAGAACAAAATCTACAACACATTGACTTTTGTATGAATCTGGTTTTCCTTAGACTTGCATGAAATTTGATTTGATTACAGTAACTAAATAAAATAAATATGAACCTATGCCTCCATTCTCTGGTTTATCGTGATATTATGCTGTAAGGTGGCAGCACTGCCAGTACATTTGGCTCACAGGCCCAGCTGTTTCTGTCTTATAACCATATGACTTATGCCATAATGAAAATAATGTAATAGGTATTAGGGTGTTCTGGAAAAAGAAAAAAAGCTTGTCCAGACTTATTACACATTAAAGCGACTATCTCGTCCGTTAGTCCTTGGTCATCACTGATTTCAGCCACCTAGTGTCATATTTGCAAATTAACATTGCTAACACTTCAAAGCAAAGCCAAAGGCATAACCTCAGTGTAACTCAAAGTGATATTATCTCATCTCATCTCATTATCTCTAGCCACTTTATCCTGTTCTACAGGGTCGCAGGCAAGCTGGAGCCTATCCCAGCTGACTACGGGCGAAAGGCGGGGTACACCCTGGACAAGTCGCCAGGTCATCACAGGGCTGACACATAGACGCAGACAACCATTCACACTCACATTCACACCTATGGTCAATTTAGAGTCACCAGTTAACCTAACCTGCATGTCTTTGGACTGTGGGGGAAACCGGAGCACCCGGAGGAAACCCACGCGGACACAGGGAGAACGTGCAAACTCCACACAGAAAGGCCCTCGCCGGCCCCGGGGCTCGAACCCGGACCTTCTTGCTGTGAGGCGACAGCGCTAACCACTACACCACCGTTCCGCCCTTCAAAGTAATATTAATTTTTTTAAATCATTAATTAAGTCAAACTGATATTAACACCCAACCTATTCCTCTAAGGGCCTAAGGACGAGAATTTCACTTTAATCTGCTTAACATTGATTAAAATGGATGTAAATAGGCCTACTTACTTCAAGAGGTATAGGCCCTATGGTATAGGCCTAACGATGGTTTGCAACTTTAGGCTTGGCCCTATGTGGCAATCCATCCAACTGGGTAACTATGCAAGAACACTTTTCCACTCTTCAAGAACACTGCTGCACTATGCAAGCACACTTTTCCACTCTCCAAGAACACTGCTGCACCATGCAAGAACATCGATGTGAATGGCAAGTTCTGCTTGAGGATGAGGCTAGGTGCAATCGGCTATATCATTAATCCCCCAGTTAATCCCTTGGTTACCACAGAAGCGCTCAGGCATGCTGTTCATACTTCTGTGATGGTCAAGAGCAGTTATATCGCAGTCGGCCATGTAACCTGTGCGCATAGGGCATTGATGGCAGGCCCATCAGCAAGGGGATCGACACCGATGGCACCACCCCAATCACTATTCAGGTGAGAGCCCTACAAATGGAACACATTTCTCTATTAGTGCATCTCAAAAAATTAGAATACCATGAAAAAGTTCCCTTTTTTCATAATTTAATTCAAAAAGGTAAACTTTCATATAGTCTATATTCATTACATGAAAAGTGAAATATTTAAAGCCTTTTTTGTTTTAATTTTGATGATTATGGCTTGTAGCTCATGAAAATCAGAAATCCAGTATCTCAACTTATTAGAATATTCCCTAAGATCAATCAAAAAAAGGATTTACAATACAGAAATGTCCAACTTCTGAAAAGTATATTCATTTATACACTCAGTACTTGGTTGGGGCTCCTTTACCATGAATTACTGTATCAATGCGGTGTGGCATGGAGGTGATCAGTCTGTGGCACTGCTGAAGTGTTATTGAAGCCCAGGTTGCTTTGATAGTGGCCTTCGTATCTGTATTTTTGGGTCGGGTGTTTCTCATCTTCCTCTTGACAATACCCCATAGATTCTCTATGGGGTTCAGGTCAGGCAAGTTGGCTGGCCAATCAAACACAGTAATATCATGGTCAGCAAACCATTTGGTAGTAGTTTTGGCACTGTGGGTAGGTGCCAAGTCCTGCTGGAAAAGGAAATCAGCATCTCCAAAAAGCTCGTCAGCAGATGGAAGCATGACGTGCTCTAAAATCTCCTGGTAGATGGCTGTGTTGACTTTGGTCTTGATAAAATACAGTGGACCAACACAAGCAGATGACATGGCACCCCAAATCATCACAGACTGTGGAAACTTCACACTGGGCTTCAAACACCTTGGATTCTGTGCCTGTCCACTCTTCCTCCAGACTCTAGAACCGTGATTTCCAAATTAAATGCAAAATGTACTTTCATCTGAAAAGAGGACTTTGGACCACTGAGCAACAGTCCATTTCTTTCTCTCCTGAGCCCAGATAAGACACTTCTGACATTCTCTCTGGCTCAGGAGTAGCTTGATATTAGTAATGCGAAAGTTGTATCCCCTTTCTTGAAGATGTCTGTTTGTGATGGGTCTTGATACACTGACACCAGCCTCAGTCCACTCCTTGTGAAGCTCTCCCAAGTTCTTGAATCAACTTTTCTTGACAATCCTCTCAAGACTGCGGCCATCCCTGTTGCTTGTGCACCTTTTCCAGCCACCCTTTTCAGCAATGACCTTTTGTGGCTTACCCTCCTTGTGGAGGGCATCAGTGATCATCTTCTGGACAACAGTCAAGTCAGCAGTCTTCCCCATGATTGTGGTTGTGTGTACTGAACTAGACCGAGAGATACACTGTGTTCATACTGTTTTACTCAAACTCGAAATGAAATATTCTAATATTTTGAGACCCATCTCAAAATATTAGAATATTTCATTTCGAGTTTGAGTAAAACAGTATGAAGTGGTTTTTTTTATGTTTTTGTACTGTATGCCATACTGATTAAAATTAAAATAGAAAAATGCTTGAAACATTTTAGTTTGTGTAATGAGTCTATAATATATAACATTTTTACTTTCTTAAATAACTGATGGAAAATATTGAACTTTTTCACAATATTCAAATTTTTTGAGATGCACTAGTATTTGTCATGAACACTGCTTGCCAAGCAATAATATTAGGCTTCCCTTGGCTGCAACACCATGACCTACTTATCTCCTGGCAGCATTGTGAAATTCTCCAGTGGTCTCCCACATATTTTCATGAATGTCTACAGCTTCTGAGAATCTCCCTAGCTTCTACTTCTGTGGAAAGTCCTGAGGTGGGAGGCATTGCGCACGTACCTGCCTGTTATCACTCACTCAAGGAAGTGTTTAGCAAAGACAAAGCCAGCAGCTTCCCCTATATCATCCTTATGACTACGCCATTGACCTCCTCCCAGGCATGACTCCTTCATGCAACAGAATCTATCCACTGTCCATTGCTGAACAAAGGGCCAAGGAAGGATATGTTCAGGGGGCTCTGAAACAAGGGTATATATGTCCATCCACATCTCCAGCCTCCACCAGCTTCTTCTTTGTGGAGAAGAAAGCGGGGTTGTGCCCCTGTATTGACTATAGGGGGTTGAATCAAATCATAGTCAAGTACCCATATCCACTTCCACTTGTACCGTCAGCACTAGAACAACTTAGGGAGGCACGTATCTTCACAAAATTAGACCTAAGAAGTGCATACAATTTGGTTTGTATCTGAGAAGGTGGCAAGTGGAAGATGGCCTTTAGCACCACCTCTGGGCACTTTGAGTACTGCATGATGCCATATGGCCTTTCTTGCTTGCCCAGTGTCTTCCAGTGCCTGAAAAATGATGCCCTACATGACATGCTAAGATGATATGTCATCACCTATATTGATATTTTGAACTACTCCCCCGACGAGGCCACACATCCGCAACACATTACCCTTGTGCTCACCTGACTCTTAGAACACCAGCTCTAGGTAAAAGCAGAAAAATGTGAATTCCATGTGACCCAAATCTTGTTCCTTGGATACACCATCAGTGTCAACAGAGTCAGTATGGATGCTAGCAAGGTATTGACAGTTACCTCTAGGCCCAGACCCAGCACTATAAAGGAACTTCAGCACTTCCTCAGATTTACCAATTTCTACCGTAGGGATTTTAGCACCATTGCAGCTCTTCTCACTTCACTTCTGAAGAAGGGAACCAAACACCTCTTGTGGAACCCTGCTGCAAGGGACGCCTTTGAACGTCTCAAGGCTGTGTTTACTTCAGCACCCATCCTCAGACACACTGATCCCACACAACCTTTCATAGTGGAAGTAGATGCATCTGAAATAGGGGTGGGAGGGGTTCTGTCACAATGCCTAGGGGAAAGGCCAAACTTGCACCCCATTGCATTCTTCTAAAAAAAAAAATCTCACCCAGTGTTGCAGTGGGGGTGTGGCCTAGCATCAGTTTGTGAAGGGAGGGTGGGGCCAGGGAAGGTGAGTGGCAAACTCAATGTCCCTGTTGTCGATTAATGGTGTGTGTGTGTGTGTGTGTGTGTGTGTGTGTGTGTGTGTGTGTGTGTGTGTGAGAGACTAAAATGAATGGTTAAAGTTGAAAAGCAACATGGCTGCAGTCCAAAATAAAAGTGTGTGTGAACATCATCTCTTGTCTGCCATGCTTCTGTACTCCACCCACAATAGGGACTTATTACAGTGGTGCCGAAAGCCAGGAATATGGAAGGGAACCACCCCATGGAGTCCTCCTCATTTAAGGATCTCATCCATGCCCTTGCTACCACCCAGCAGAACCAGCATCAAGCGCTGACCACCGGAAGGAGCAAGAGCAACGCTTTGAAGCCTTGATGCTGACCCAGCAGATCACCAGATGTTCCAACATCTGCTCACTTCAGTGGGGTCCTCAACTGTCACCGCAGTGAACCCTCCCCACATCACCCTCATTAAGATGGGCCTGCATGATGATCCAGAAGCCTTTATAACTCTCTTCGAGCAAGTGGCCAAAGCATGGGGGTGGCCAGTTGAGCAGTGCATGGCATGCCTACTTCTGCTCCTGACTGGCGAGGCGCAGCTCCCTGCAGACAGACAGCTCGTACATGCCAACCTGAAGAGAGCCATCCTACAGCATGTTGGCTGCTCCCCGGAACAACATCACCAGCGCTTCCAGACACTGATGTTGGAGGAGGTCGGACAGCTGTTCGCATTCAGCCAACAGCTCCAGGATGCCTGCTGGCAGTGGCTGAGGGCAGATGACCACGACAATGACAGGATCATCGATCTGGTGACACTAGAACAGTTCATAGCTCGACTTCCAGAAGGAATGTCGGAGTGGGTCCAGTGTCATCGCCCGGTGTTGTTGGAGCAAGCCAACAAGTTGGCAGAGGACCATCTGGCGGTGGTTCTGATGGCAGGTGGATGGGTTGCCTCTTCTTGTTTTCTCTCTCTCTCTCTTCCCTCCCCTCTTCTTTCCTTCCCCGCCCCATTCCCCCATCGCAGAGGCAGGGGCAGGCTTCCCCCCAGTCAGCCCATTGCACCCGTGGTGTCTTCCCATCTCCCTCTTCCGTGTCTGTGCCTTCTCCCCCTCAGGTGAGTGATGCCCATAATGCTGGTGCAGAGGGAAAGCCTGGGTCAGTATGCTGGCGCTATAGGGAGCTGGGGCATCTCCAAAGTCAGTGCTCCGCAATGGAGGTGGGAGCTGTGGTCCGGATCCCCAACATGCCAGAGACTGCCCCTGATCAGGCCAGAGCATATCATATACTGGTAAGTGTTCAAGGGGACACGTATCACGTGTTGGTGGATTCCAGCTGTAATCAGACCTCAATCCACCAAAGCCTGGTGTAAAGTGAGGCACTGGGGATAGCACAAGTGGTGAAGGTTTTGTGTGTGTGGGCATGTTCACAATTATCCTCTAGTGTCTGTTCATATTCTATTTCAGGGACAAAAGCATAGTTTAAAGGTGGCGGTTAATTCTCATCTCGCCCACCCGCTGATTTGGGGGACTGATTGGCCAGGATTCAGAAACTTAATGGAAAACATAGTAGGGGGTGGGTCCTGTGATGATACAGTTACCTTAGGTCCATATATATTTGGACACTGACACAAATTTTGGTTTTTTACCTGTTTACTGAAACATATCCAAGTTATAGTTATATAATGGACATGGACATAAAGTCCAGACTTTCAGCTTTCATTTGAGGGTATCCACATTAAAATAGGATGAAGGGTTTAGGAGTTTCAGCTCCTTAACATGTGCCACCCTGTTTTTAAAGGGGCCAAAAGTAATTGGACAATTGACTCAAAGGCTATTTCATGGGCAGGTGTGGGCAATTCCTTCGTTATGTCATTCTCAATTAAGCAGATTAAAGGCCTAAAGTTGATTTGAGGTGTGGTGCTTGCATTTGGAAGATATTGCTGTGAAGAAAACATGCGGTCAAAGGAGCTCTCCATGCAGGTGAAACAAGCCATCCTTAAGCTGCAAAAACAGAAAAAAACCCATCCGAGAAATTGCTACAATATTAGGAGTGGCAAAATCTACAGTTTGGTACATCCTGAGAAAGAAAGAAAGCACTGGTGAACTCATCAATGCAAAAAGACCTGGACACTCACAGAAGACAACAGTAGTGCATGATCGTAGAATAATTTCCATGGTGAAGAGAAACCCCTTCACAACAACCAACCAAGTGAACAATGCTCTCCAGGAGGTAGGCATATCAATATCCAAATCTACCATAAAGAGAAGACTGCATGAAAGTAAATACAGAGGGTTCACTGCACGGTGCAAGCCACTCATAAGCCTCAAGAATAAAAAGGCTAGATTGGACTTTGCTAAAAAACATCTAAAAAAGCCAGCACAGTTCTGGAAGAACATTCTTTGGACAGATTAAACCAAGATCAACCTCTACCAGAATGATGGAAAGAAAAAAGTATGGCGAAGGCGTGGTACAGCTCATGATCCAAAGCATACCACATCATCTGTAAAACATGGCGGAGGCAGTGTGATGGCTTGGGCATGCATGGCTGCCAGTGGCACTGGGTCACTAGTGTTTATTGATGATGTGACACAGGACAGAAGCAGCCGGATGAATTCTGAGGTATTCAGAGACATACTGTGTGCTCAAATCCAACCAAACTGATTGGTTGGCGTTTCATAATACAGATGGACAATGACCCAAAACATAAAGCCAAAGCAACCCAGGAGTTTATTAAAGCAAAGAAGTGGAATATTCTTGAATGGCCAAGTCAGTCATCTGATCTCAACCCAATTGAGCATGCATTTCACTTGTTAAAGACTAAACTTCAGACAGAAAGGCCCACAAACAAACAGCAACTGAAAACCGCTGCAGTAAAGGCTTGGCAGAGCATTAAAAAGGAGGAAACACAGCGTCTGGTGATGTCCATGAGTTCAAGACTTCAGGCAGTCATTGCCAACAAAGAGTTTCCAACCAAGTATTAGAAATGAACATTAACCCAATTGTTAATCCCTAAGAGTTGTAGGGAACTCGTTTTCCACACGGCTCACTGTAATCCCATGGCCGGACACTTAGGACAGAATAAAACACTAGCCCGAATATTGGCCTGGTTCTATTGGCCAGGGATTCGTGGGGATGTCAGTCGGTGGTGTGCGGTGTGCCGTGAATGCCAAGTAGTAAATCCCACAGCCACTCCAAAAGCGCCTTTGCACCCTCTCCCTTTAATCAAGACCCTGTTTGAATTAATCGGGATGGATCTTGTCGGGCCATTAGATTGGTCAGCACGAGGATATCGCCTTATTTTAGTTCTGGGGGACTATGCAATGCGATATCCGGAAGCAGTGCCGCTCCGCAATATCTCAGCACGCAGTATTGCGGAAGCGCTCTTCCATATTATCTCCCAGGTCAGGATTCCGGAAGAAATCCTGACAGACCAAGGCACTACATTTATGTCACGCACACTGTGCAAACTGTATGGGCTGCTGGGAATTAAGTCTGGGAATTAAGTCTATCCGCACCAGTGTCTATCACCCACAAATGGATGGCTTAGTGGAGCGTTTTAAACAAACTCAAAAACACAGTGTTTGATTCCGCTTCCTGGAACAACATCGCCACTGCTTCCGGACACTGGCATTGAAGGAGGTCGGCTGGCCGTTTGCATTCTACCAGCAACTCCGGGATGCCTGCCGGCGGTGGCTGAGGGCGGAAGATCGCGATGCTGATGAGATCACCAATCTGGTGGCACTGGAACAGTTAATCTCTCGACTTCTGGAAGGAACGGCCAAATGGGTCTAGTGTCATCGCCCGGCGTCGTGGAGGACCATCTGGAGGTGGCTCCGACGGCAGGCAGACAAGGTGTCTCTCCTTGCTTCTCCTCTCTCTCTCTCTCCTTTCCCCCTGTCTCTCTTTCCCCTCCCCACCCTGTTTCCCCACCGTGGAGGTGGCGGCCAGCTCCTCCCCAGCCGGCCCGTCGCACCCATGGTGTCCTCCCATCACCCTCTTCCGTGTCTGTGTCATCTCCTCCACAGGTGAGTGACTCCCATAACACCAGGTCAGAGGGAAAGCCTGGGCCGGTGTGCTGGCGTGGCAGGGAGTCGGAGGCATGTGTGCTGGCATGCGGGCATCTCCAGAGTTGGAGCTCCACAAGGGAGGTGGGAGCTGTGATCCAGATCCCCGATGCACCAGAGACCGCCCCCTATCGGGCCGGAATATATCACGTCAGTAAGTGTTCAAGGGTATACATATCACGTGTTGGTGGATTCTGGTTGTAATCAGACCTCAGTTCACCAATGCCTGGTGCAAGGTGAGGCACTGGGGAGAACACAAGCGGTGAAAGTGTTGTGTGCACGGGGATGTTCACAATTATCCCTTAGTGTCTGTCCATATTCTATTCCAGGCCCAAATGAAAAGAATAAAGGTGGCGGTTAATCCTCATCTCACCCACTTGTTGATTTTGGGATCTGATTGGCCAGGGTTTAAAAAGCTGATGGAACATTTAACACATAGTGGGTCCTGCACTAGTATGTCATGGGAAGATCCCAGTGTGGCATTAACTGGAGAAGCTGTCACGGAGCCGTCTATGTCAGCACCACGTCAGAGCGACACAAGGAGTGAGGAGCAGCCCAGTCCTCCTTCCTCTCTCGGGGATTCCCTTGAGGATTTTCCATTAGAGCAGTCGTGAGATGAGACTCTGCGGCATGCGTTTGACCAAGTGAGAGTAATCGATGGTCAAACTCTTCAGCCAAGCGCAACACCAGCCTTCCCTTATTTTGCTATTATTAAAGCTAGATTGTACTGAGTGACACAGGACACTCAAACTAGTGAATGAATAACCCAATTATGAATCCCAAAGAGCCGTAGGGAACTCGTATTCCATGCGGCTCACTTTAATCCCATGGCTGGACACTTAGGGCAGGATAAAACACTAGCCCAAATAATGGCCCGGTTCTATTGGCCAGGGATTCATGGGGATGTCGGTCGGTGGTGTGCAGTGTGCCGCGAATGCCAACTAGTAAATCCCGCGGCCACTCCAAAAGTGCCTTTGCACCCTCTTCCTTTAATCGAGACCCCATTTGAGCTAATTGGGATGGATCTCGTTGGGCCATTAGATTGGTCAGCATGGGGATATCGCTTTATTTTAGTTCTGGTGGATTATGCAATGCAATATCCGGAAGCAGTGGCTCTCCTCAATATCTCAGCACACAGTATTGTGGAAGCTTTCTTCCGTATTATCTCCCGGGTCATGATTCCAAAAGAAATCCTGACAGACCAAGGCACTATATTTATGTCACACAAACTGCGCGAACTGTATGGGCTGCTGGGAATTAAGTCTATCTGCACCAGTGTCTATCACCCACAAATGGATGGCTTAGTGGAATGTTTCAATCAAACACTCAAAAACATAATTTGGAAATTTGTAAATGAGGATGCATGTAATTGGGATAAGTGGCTCAAGCCCCTGTTATTTGCAATACAAGAGGTCCCGCAAGCCTCCATGAGGTTTTCCCCATTTGAATTATTATATGGGTGTAAGCTGCGTGGCATTTAGGATGTGCTATGAGAAAATTGGGAGGAGGGACCTCCCGCTCTTGACTGGCGAGACGCAGCTCGCAGCGCAGCACCTCCCTGCTGACAGCTGACTGGTGTATGCTGACTTGAAGAAAACCATCCTGCAGCGGGTTTCAGTACATTCTTGACTTGCGCGCAGAACTCCACACCCTCATGCACTTAACCCAGGAGACTTTGTGGCAGGCACAATAATGTCAAATCCAGCTGTATGACAGGGGCACGTGCCTTAGAGAGTTCACACCGGGAGACAAAGTACTCGTTTTATTGCCCACGTCGAGTCCTAAATTAATTGCCAAGTGGCAAGGGCCCTTTGAGGTCATACGGCGAGTCGGGCACATCAACTATGAGGTAAGGTGAACGGATAGGGGCAGGGCATTGCAAATCTACCACCTCAACCTTTTAAAATGCTGGAATGAGGGGGTCTCCGTGGCGTTGGCGTCGGTAGTTCCAGAGAAGGCGGAGCTGGGGCCGGAGGAAAAAAGGTAACATCTCAAACCACTCCAGTCCCCTGTGGAGACCACCTCTCACCGACCCAACTCACGGAGGTAGCCAAGTTGCAGGAGGAATTTTCCAACATGTTCTCGCCCCTACCCGGCCACACCCACCTCATAGAACACCACATTGAGATGCCCCCGGGGGTCGTGGTGCGTAGCCGCCCTTACTGCCTGCCCGAACACAAAAAAAGGTGGTTCAGGATGAATTCAAGGCCATGCTCGAGATGTCCCAAAAGGTGGAGAGCGAGGAACGTCCCGTGCTGTACATCAACCATAAGTTCTCAATGCATGAAAGTAAGTACAGCACCATCAAAAAGGAGTGCCTGGCCAGCAAGTGGGTGGTCCTCACCCTCTGAAACTACTTGCTGGGGCACCCTTTCACCCTCTGTTCAGACCACGTGCCCCTCCAGTGGCTCCACAGCATGAAGGATGCCAATGCGCAGATCACCCATTGGTATCTCGCCCTCCAGCCATTTAAATTTGAGGTGGTCCACAGGCCAGGGGCGCAGATGGTGGTGGCAGACTTCCTGTCCCATCGGGGGGGGAGTCCACTGCAGGTAGGACAGCTCCCCGGCCTGAGTCAGGCGGTGGGGGTACAGGGCTCGAAATTATTTTTTTTTCACCAGCCAGCCAGACTAGTTACCTTCCAAAGTAACTAGCCAAACAGAAAATCAACTTGCCAAAATTTGTTCATGTATGAATTTTACTTCTGTCAGAAATAACACAAAAGAGAGTAGTTACCATTGTTCATGACTAATGTGCATTTATAAGACCCGAGTATTTTGATACTGCTTTTTTTTTTTTGCACACTTTACAAACTGGCATTTGCTGTTCCACGTCCTCCTTGCGATATCCAAAAAAATGCCAGATAACTGACTCCTTACTAGTTCTTTTAGGAACCAATTCGTCCGCTTCCATTTTTAATTTGTCGCTGAAATTGACAGAGCTTACACGGTAGCCTATGCAACACCAGCGATTGCACGAACTGAGTCAGCGCTGTAAACCGGAACTAGAAAATCTTCACGGAAGTTCCTTTCAGCACCGAGATGTCGCCCGGGATTAGTTGGCGAGTGTGTGACGTTATTGGGTTTTTTTTACCCTTAGGCAGCCTCTCACATTACTGCCTGAGGGACATGGAGAAAACCACCGGAAAAGGTTTTAAACAAACGCAACAAACACAAGTCGGCAGATGACCATAAAATACTCGATAGTTACGATATAATAATTTTATGTATCTCACACAGAATTTTCGGAGATATATTGAGTATATTCGATATATCGCACAGCCCTAGTCTGAATCTTCGCTTCATATATATTTTTTATTTTCAACTAGCCAGCCAGGCTGCCTAGTGACAGGAATTACCTGCCAAATGACAAATTAAGTTACCTCGGACGACCAGACCACCGCAAATTTCGAGCCCTGGGGTATGTGGCCTAGCATCAGTTTGTGAATGGAGGGCAAGGCCAGGGAAGGTGAGTAGCAAAGTCAATCCACCTGTTGTTGATTAATGGTGTGTGTGTGTGTTTGTTGCAGTGATGGTGGAGGATAGAAAAGGAGGGAGACAGCAGAGAGAAGACATCTCCCCAGACTAGAACACAATTGTGTGTGCGTGTGCACGCGCACGTGTGTCTGTGTGTGACTAAAACAAATGGTTAAAACTGAAAAGCAACACGAGTGCAGTCCAAAATAAATGTGTGTGTGAACATCATCTCTCGCCTGCCTTGCACTCCACCCACATCACGGACTTATTACACCCAGACTGAACAAAACTATGATATAGGTCACTGGGAGCTCATCACCATAGAGCTTGCCTTAGAAGAATGGAGACATTGGTTAGAGGGTGCTACCCATCTGTTTATCATTTTCACAGACCACAAAAATTTAGAATACCTTAAAACAGCCAAGTGACTGAACCCCCAGCAAGCACGGTGGGCCCTGTTTTTTACTCAATTCCATTTTACCATTTCGTACCATCCAGGTTCCAAGAACACCAAGGCCAAAGCACTCTCCAGACTACACACCACAACCAGCTCCAGCAGTGAACCCACTCCCATATTACCCCCTGACTGCTTCATGAATTCTGTCACATGGGAAACCAACAAAGCCATAGCCCAGGCACAGCCACAAAACAAACCAGACTCCTGTCCTCCTGACCTAATGTATGTACCACCACATTTCCAAGGGCAGCTCATCACTTGGGCCCGCTCATTTCCCGCAACTGGACATCCAAGCAGTCGGAGAACTTACCAAATCCTCCGAAACAAGTATTGGTGGGAGAACATGCTAATGGAAGTCAACCGATTCATTTCCTCATGTTCAAATTGCGCTCAAGCAAAGGTACCCAGAGGCCCCCCCCATGGGCAATCTTTGCCCCTGACCCATACCACAATGACCTTGGTCACCCTTAGCTATAGACTTTATCACAGACCTCCCAAAGTCACAGAACAACACTGTTATTATGGTGGTCATTGATTTATTTTCCAGGGCCCTGAAATTCATTCCTCTGCCTGGGCTGACCACAGTACTCGAAACCATCGAACTCCTCTTTTCCTTCATTTTCAGGTTCTATGGCATTCCAGAGGATATAAGCAAGTGACAGAGGACCTCAATTCACATCACAGGTCTGGGCCAATTTCATGAACAAACTGGGGTTTCAGTAAGCCTAACCTCAGGATATCATCTGCAGTCTAATGGTCAAGTAGAGCGGGCTAACCAGAAAATCAGGTGTTTCCTACGAGTATTTTGTATGGAGAATCTACAGGACTGGTCCCAGTTTCTCCTCTGGGCAGACTATGCCCAGAACTCCATCAAACACTCAGCCACCCAGCTCACTCCCTTCCAGTGCATTCTCGGATATCAACAAGGGCGTAGATTTGGTATTAACATTGGTGGGGACATAAACCCAATACCAACCCCCAGTGGCGCCAACTTCAGGTCAGCATTAAAGGGTCACAATATTTTGCTCTGTTGTGTTCCACCAAAAGAATATCCATCATCTCGCCAAAGTCCAGACTTTTAAAACTTGAAGTTCAGAACTGTAGTAACTCATGAATAATAATAACATGCAATTCATTTGATTAATTGCAACTCTTGCATGTGATGATTAACTCATTCTACCAATTTGCCAATGTGTTTTACAAGTGAATAATGCATTGACTGTCGGGAGGATGTTTCTTTCCCTCATAAATGGAAGTAAAACACATACGGAGCCTTAAACACTGCATTACATTAGGCTGGCAGGGGGAATAGGCTATCTTCTGTGTGATCTTTCACTAGTTTTAGAATGCTAGTTTAAGCTGATATGTGATTGAGTAAAACAGGATGAGGTCTCTAGAACTTTTTTGACACATTGAAAGATTACAATTTTACTTGGCAACAGAATGTATCTGAATTCTGATTGGTTGTTGTTATATTATTGCCCTTTTGTTATCTTCTTGAGCCCAGAGAGGAGAGGGGAGGGAGCAGAGGTAGTGACAGGGTTCTGCTGAAGCGCAGATAGTGTTCTGGTTGAAGAAAATTGTGTAAAATGTATTTCTTCAATTCAGAACACGCTTAATGACTTCTGTAATGTTAAATGAAACGAATGACAGACAAGGAGACTGGATAATAAAGACATATGAGCTTTACTTTAGTTATAGTGCATTATACTGCATTATACTTTCCTTTCTATTATACCTATACTTTTATACTACATTATTCATTCAAGCCTACAGTGCCTTGCAAAAAGTTCAAGTATACCCCTTGAACTTTTTCACATTTTTCCACCTTACAACCATGGACTTAAGTTTTTTATTGAGATTTTATGTGATAGACCAAAACAGAGTAGCACATAATTGTGAAGTGAAATGAAAATGATAAATGGTCTTCAAAATTTTAAACAAATAAAAATCTGAAAAATGTGATGTGCATTAGTATTCAGCCCCCCTGCGTCAATACTTTGTAGAGCCACCTTTTGCTGCAATTACAGCTGCAAGTCTTTTGTGGTATGTCTTTACCAGCTTTGCACATCTAGACACTGAAATTTTTGCCCATTCTTCTTTGCAAAATAGCTCAAGCTCAGCCAGATTGGATGGAGAGCGTCTGTGAACAGCAATTTTCAAGTGTGATGCCATGGGGAACACATTTTGATAAGGGCTTTTATTTTGACATTCTAATTTCTAAGACTTTGGTATGATGTAACTTCCTGTTTCTGGAGTAGCCATTTTTCAGTTGTTCAAGGTGCAGGACACATGTCAGCTCAGATCCTCTGAAACTTTATCTTTCCTTTTGGTGCGGTATTGCCATTTTACCTTCTTTTCAATAAACCTTGCTAACTACAAGACCTGCCTCTTCCTTGAAGGATTTGTTGAAGAGATGAGTTTAGCTGGCTGTTGGCTTTAAGAACAGTACAGTAAAATGGCAGCCTATCATCAGAAGATGGATGAAGATAGAGAGATTCAGCAAGAGCTTTCTGTACAAGAAGTGCAAAAGGACACTGATGAACAATCTTTGGAGGTTAGATCCCAGGTATCCGGCTGTCACCGAACCAAAGGCTCACGGGTTTCAGCAATTAGCATGGCAGCTGCGCAGGCATGGGCAGATGCTGAAGCAGCTAAGGCTAGAGCAGCCTACAGCAGGAAAGAAAAGGAGCTAAAAATTTAGAAAGCTCGCCTAGAAGCTGAATTGGAGGCACTCAGTCAAGAGAGAGATGCAGACGCAGCTATCGCTAAAGCACTCGTCATGGAAGCTGCTGCTGAAGGAAGCTCTCGTGGTAGCTTGGCAGATTTTGAGTCATTACCCAAGGAACAGAATGCACAAGAGAAAGTCAGCGAATATGTTATTAAGCACACTCATGTTGCAGAAAGCCATTTAGAAGAAGAATTGGATTCAACCCCTCAATCACCACAACTAACTGCCCAACCCACGCACATTCATGGGCACAATGCTTCCACTCCAGCACAACCGAGCACCCTTCCAGATGATGGGATCCAGCAACGCCTCAGACCGCATCACGCCCATATTCAGCCTCCTGCATTGCAGCCATTTATGCAACCTCCAGTGTCACATCACACATGTATGCAGCCTCCTGTATTGCATGATGAACACATGCAGCCTCCTGTATCACATCAGATCGACAGAGACCAACGTGGGTCACAGCCTAACACCTTATATTACCAATACTCACAGGGAGTCAACCAGCCTCACCCCAAAAGAGAACCAGGGGTTAATTTCTATTCACCACACCATCCACCCAGCCAGGATGTAAACGGCAACATATCAGATCTAGCTAAGTTTCTGATAAGGAGTCAGCTGGTAACAAGTGGACTGAGTCGCTTCAATGACCAACCCGAAAACTACCTCAGCTGGAAGGCAACATTCACCAGTGTGTTGCAGGGCTTAGATATCTCGGCCAACGACAAAGTTGACCTTCTCATTAAATGGTTAGGCCCTGAGTCAAGTCAGTTAGCACGCAGGATGAAAACGGTTAGTATCGGCCACCCATCTGCTGCTCTTAGACTGATTTGGACCAGGCTGGAGGAACGATATGGAGCTCCAGAGGCCATTGAGAAGGCGTTGTTTGCTAAATTGGATAACTTTCCCAAGATTTCCAACCGGGACAACCACAGGCTTAGTGAGCCGGCAGACTTGGTGCTAGAACTTGAAGCTGTTAAACAAGACAGCTACCTCCAGGGGTTAGCATACCTGGACACAGCAAGAGGAGTTGGTCCCATTGTGGAAAAGTTGCCATTCTATCTGCAAGAGAAATGGATGACATTTGGATCAAAGTATAAGAAAGAGAAAGGAGTTGTATTTCCGCCATTTGTAGTGTTCTTTGACTTCATAAGAAGGGAGGCCAAAGCAAGAAATGACCCGAGTTTCAACACCTGCAGCTCCGCAGTACCTACCTTGAAAAAGGAAAAGACAGGAAACCTAAATAACAAAAACCAAGTCACAGTTCACAAAACCAACATTTCCAAGGAAACAACAGAAAGTGGAACAAAGCAAATAGAGGACCCAAACGTACATTGTCCAATACATAAGAAACCCCATCCACTAAGAAAATGTAAGAGCTTCAGAGCTATGCTGCTCGACGACAGGAAGAAGTTCCTGAAGGACAACGGTGTACGTTTCCGCTGTTGTGCGTCAGTCTCACACATGGCTAAGAACTGTGATGTTGCTATAAAGTGTGCAGAATGCAACAGTGAGAAACACCTTGCCGCACTGCATCCAGGGCCTACTCCAAAGGGACCTAAACTGCAAAGCCCCTCCAAAGACCATGGCGGGGAGTCAAAGGATGTGTCAGAGCAGTCTGACGATGCATCAAGCTCAACTGTGATACCATGTGCACACAAGTTTGTGGTCAGGGCTTTAAAGGCAAGTCTTGTTCAAAGATATGCCTAGTCAATGTATATCCAGAAGGTCATCACGACGAGATGAAGAGGATGTACGTGATCTTAGATGATCAAAGCAACATTTCATTGGCAAAGACTGAGTTCTTCAACACTTTCCACATTGAAGGGCCATCACTGTCATACATCCTCACGACATGTGCAGGAGCCACCAATGTCACTGGAAGGAGGGCCAACGGCTATGTGGTCGAGCCACATACAGGAGAATTGAGCATTCCCCTTCTTACTCTGATAGAGTGTAACAACGTTCCTAACAGTAGAGCAGAAATTCCCACTCCAGAGGCAGCATACCACCACAGCCACATGCAACGCATAGCTGACAGGATACCTGCTCTGGATGACTCTGCAGAGATTTGGCTGCTGTTAGGATGGGACATACTGCAGGTCCACAAAGTATGTCAGCAATACAATGGCCCACCAAGCGAACCCTTTGCCCAGAAGTATGACCTTGGGTGGGTGATTGTCGGCGACGTCTGTTTGAGTGGAGCTCACTCTCCAAAAACAGTGAACACATTCAAGACATGCTTTATGGAAAATGGCCGTCCAAGCTGCATGGATCCTTGTCTGAATGTTGTCCGAGTCAAAGAACACTTGAGTCAGAGCTTCAAGCAAGATAGCCCTTGGTCATATGCTACTGTGCGACAAGAGGACCACCTGGGCAGAATAGTCTTCTTGAGGTCTGACAAGGACTATCATCTAGCGCCATCTATTGATGATCTGACATTCCTGCAACTAATAGACAAAGAGTTTGTCAGGGATGACAGCGGAAGTTGGGTAGTACCACTGCCATTTCGGACCCCAAGGAAACTACTCCCTAACAACAAGCGGTATGCCAATGAACGCTTCATGTCACTGCAGCGCAACTTCCAGAGGCGACCCAACATCTCATCTCATTATCTCTAGCCGCTTTATCCTGTTCTACAGGGTCGCAGGCAAGCTGGAGCCTATCCCAGCTGACTACGGGCAAAAGGCGGGGTACATCCTGGACAAGTCACCAGGTCATCACAGGGCTGACACATAGACACAGACAACCATTCACACTCACATTCACACCTATGGTCAATTTAGAGTCACCAGTTAACCTAACCTGCATGTCTTTGGACTATGGGGGAAACCGGAGCACTCGGAGGAAACCCACGCGGACACGGGGAGAACATGCAAACTCCACACAGAAAGGCCCTCACCGGCCACAGGGCTCGAACCCGGACCTTCTTGCTGTGAGGCGACAGCGCTAACCACTACACCACCGTGCCGCCGCGACCCAACATGAAGGAAGCTTTCCTACAGTTCATCAAGGGATTCTGGATAATCACCATGCAGAGCGGGCACTGCCTTTAGAGGATGGAAAAGAAGCTTGGTACCTTCCTATCTTCAGGGTGTACCATCCCCAGAAGCCCGGGAAGATCTGGGTCGTGTTTGACTCAAGCACTAGCTTTGAGGGAGTGTCCCTGAATGATGTTTTGCTTCAGGGTCCCAACCTCAACAATAGCCTTCTCAGAGTGCTTCTAAGGTTCCAGAAAGACCCGGTAGCAGTTACCGCAGACATCAAACAGATGTTCTACTGTTTCTTTGTGAAGGAGGAACACAGGGATGTATTACGCTTCCTGTGGTTTAAGGACAACAACCCTGAGAATGAAGTGGTAGATTACCGCATGACAGTTCATGTGTTCGGGAGCAGCCCGTCACCGGCAGTTGCAACCTATGGGTTGAGAAGATCGGCCCAAGAGGGAGAGGACTTCGGCAGTGACGTCTCTGAGTTTATCAAGACTGACTTCTACGTTGATGATGTCCTCCGGTCCTTTCCCTCAGAGGCCGAAGCCGTGGATGTCTTGACGTGAGCTCAGCAGTTGCTGAAGTGCTACAACATAAAACTTCACAAGATTGCCTCCAACAAAGCAGAGGTTATGGAAGCTTTTCCTGCAGACGATCGGGCCAAGAGCATCGAGGATTTAAATCTTGCTGTTGATGACTTACCTGTTCAGCGCAGTCTAGGAATTGCCTGGGACATGACTAAGGACACCTTTACGTTCACCATTCCTAAGTCGCAGAAGCCTTTTACACGCAGAGGCGTTCTGTCCACAATTAACAGCTTATTCGATCCGCTCGGATTCTTAGCACCCGTGACGATTCAAGGCAGGTTTCTCCTGAGAGAATTAGTGTCCCAAGGTACAGGCTGGGATATGCCATTACCTGATGAGAAGTTCCTTAAGTGGCAGAGATGGCAGGAGTCTCTGCAGGAGCTGAATCAGCTGAACATTCCTCGCACTTATGCTTCCTTCCCAGTAACGACAGCAAAGTGCACAGAGCTATGCATCTTTTCTGATGCTTCAGTGAAGGCGATTGCAGCAGTAGCTTACCTCAAGGTAGAGGATGAGAATGGCCACACAGAAGTAAGCTTTGTGTTGGGCAAGGCCAAGCTTGTACCTCTGACGGAGCTCACTATCCCCAGACTGGAGCTTTGTGCAGCAGTGTTAGCTACAGAGATCGCAGACCAGGTCAAAGAAGAATTAGGCCAAGCACTGGGCAAGATCACATTCTTCACTGACAGTAAGGTGGTATTGGGCTACATCAACAACAGGTCCAGAAGGTTTTACGTGTTTGTGAGCAATCGCATACACCGGATCTGGCAGTCCAGTCACCCGAGTCAGTGGAGGTATGTTGCCACCAAGAACAATCCAGCAGACCATGCTACGAGGTCAGTGTCAGCAACCCAGCTGCAAGCAACCAATTGGCTTATTGGACCAAAGTTCTTGCTACAGCTAGACAGTTCATCACCAGATGAAAGTGGCTTTCAGTTGATCGATCCAGATGCAGATCCAGAACTTCATCCTGAGGCCGCAACTTTCCTGACCAAGGTTGCAGGGATACAGCTGGACTCACAACGCTTTGAGAGGTTTTCATCCTGGGAGCGTCTGACAAGAGCCGTAGCATGTCTGAGGCACATAGCCCAGAGTTTCCACGAACTCTCACCTGACACAGGATGTGTCGGATGGCATCTCTGCAAGAAAGGAGTAACAGCTTCAGAGCTTACCACTGCAGAGCGTGTCATCATCAAAACTGTACAGCATGAGGTGTACGCAGATGAGATAAGATGTATCCAGCAGGGACAAGACTTACCTGCACAGAGTCCTCTGAAGAAACTTCACCCTGTGTTAGACGCAGAGGGTCTGCTACGTGTCGGAGGCTGAATTACTCACTCGAACTTGCCAACTGATGAGTCTCACCCACTCCTTATTCCTGGCAAGCACCATGTTGCCACATTGCTCATTCATCACCACCACTTCAGAGTGCAACACCAAGGAAGGCACTTCACTGAAGGAGCAGTGTGTGCAAGTGGTCTATGGATAGTGGGAGCTAAGCGAGCCATCAGCAGCATGGTGTTCAAGTGTGTGATATGCAGGCGGTTGCGCGGCAAACTGGAACAGCAGCAGATGGTGGACCTTCCTCAAGAGTGCCTAAAGCAGGAACCTCCATTCACCTACGTAGGGTTGGATGTCTTCGGACCCTGGGAGGTTGTAACCCGACGGACTCGAGGTGGTAGTGCCAACAGCAAGAGATGGGCAGTACTGTTCACGTGCATGTCCACAAGAGCGGTTCACATAGGAGTGAATGAGACAATGAGTGCCTCAAGCTGCATCAATGCCCTCCGCAGGTTCTTTGCAATTAGGGGACCAGCGAAACAGCTACGTTTAGATCGTGGAATGAACTTTGTGGGTGCCAACTCCAACTTGAAGGTTGCAATGGAAGCTGAGGAAGAAAGTGTGAATACTTACCTGTGCTCTCAGAGGTGCACCTGGGTCTTCAACCCGCCACATGCCTCCAATGTACAGCACGTTGCATCCTTGATTCTATGTTGCTCCAAGCTGGAAGGTTAAAGGTCACTCACGAAGTCACCGCTATAATCAACTCCAGGCCGTTAATACCAGTCTCCACAGATCCTGAAGCGCAGCTGATATTTACTCCAGCAACGCTGCTCACGCAGAAGAGTGGTACCCCACCAGCTCCTCCTGCAGACGGCTCAGAGGCCAGTCTGTTGAAGCAGCAATGGAAGAGAGTACAGGCCTTAGCAGAGACATTCTGGGCAAGATGGAGACGGGAGTACTTGAACGTACTTCAAGCCAGGCAGAAGTGGCACACTAAAAGCCAATTTATGCTGACAACGCAGTCCTCGCAGATGGCGTCGCAGATGGCATCTGCGTAGCCCCCCCCTTCGCAGACACTCTGCGCGCACCTCCCAAAAATTGTGACCACCGCAGAAGCCTCGCAGACAAGAGGGCTCTGATTGGTCCACTCTACATCCGCTGTACACGCACTTCCGCTTCCCTACTTTCCCGGTTTGGTTTGTTTTCACTACTGCCATTTTTAAAAACACGAGCGAAGATGGAGCAGCACGAAGAGCGGTTGATCGAGGAAGTGAGGAAGTACGTACATCTATAAGACTCCAGTTCTAGTCATTATAAGTAACCGGAGGATAAACACTCCACTAGCCACACCCACCAACTACTCCTAGTGATTTCACGACTTCATGCCCCCTTGCGTTGTGGCGGTGAATAACATCGCGCACGCCTATTACTCCCCGCTCAACGATAAATTACAACTGTCTGTGAAAAGCTATCTGCGAAAGCCTTGTCACAAAAGCATGCAGAGGCCCTAAGAAACCAAACCTCAAGGAAGGAGACATAGTGCTATTGAAAGACAAGCAAGCCAGAAGAAATGAGTGGTCCATTGGAAGAGTTGAGAAGACCTTCCCAAGTGATGATGGACTTGTCAGAAAAGTGGATGTCAAGGTCGCATCTCATCATCTGCCAAAGATTTACCTGAGACCTGTCTCTGACATGGTTCTACTCCTGGAGGCAGAGACTGTTTAGGTTAAGGGGGTGTGGCATCTAGGGATGCCAGGCGGGGAGTGTAATGCCACGGGGAACATATTTTGATAAGGGCTTTTATTTTGACATTCTAATTTCTAAGACTTTGGTATGATGTAACTTCCTGTTTCTGGAGTAGCCATTTTTCAGTTGTTCAAGCTGCAGGACACATGTCAGCTCAGCTCCTCTGAAACTTTATCTTTCCTTTGGTGTGGTATTGCCAGTAAGTACATTTATGTTGATTTACCTGTGGAAATAAATAGTTAATGAATAGATAAATAGTTTAATTGAACATTTCATGAGAAAACAAGTTAATTCATGTGAAAATAGTAAGGCAGTTAATGTACTGGAAATGGTTCATGACTCAGCTAAATTGTTAGCAATTCCTTTGTGTGACTTATCATAGACCTAATTAGCATGGAAGCTAAGTATTGAGGTATTTCACCCACATGACCAAGTCATGTGATGCTGCCATTTTGGATGGCACGGCTCGAATCAGTTTGAATGCGAGGAAGGCGACAAACGAAAAACATAAAAGAAAAAGGAGCGAGATGCAGAAAACACCTTCACTATCCAGCGACGTAGGGCATTTACAGGGTGAGCAGAGGGAGAGGTATTTGCAAAAATTGAGGTTAGCAGGCTTAGAGAACGACGTTTACCTGCTTCCACCAGGATTGTTCACTGACGTACGGAAGTACACGAAGCCCTCGTCTTTACCTGACTTCGGCCCACATGATCTGTATACCTATGTCGTTAAAAACCCATCGCCATACACAGGTATTGATCTGAAAGCGTATAAGAGTTTGGATACCTACAAATATTTTGTGTCAGGCTGGGTAACATGCCTAAATCAGCGGGTCGTCCCTGGAGCCGGTGGTCGCCATCTTATTACAGCTAAGGTTTGTTCACATTTTCATTTACCTTCGGTCCTCAGGATAAACAAAATGTTATTAAATGTCATTGAAATAACTTCTTAGTCTGTTGGGACATGGCCCGTTATAAATTTGCTGTTACCAGGCAATGACCAAGAACTGTATTATTAGGGTCGGTGTAGTTGTAGCAGTGTATTAGCAACTAGCTGTTAGCACTAGCTAATGTCAACAACATCATAGCTGGTATGTTACTGTAGCAATGTTTACGTTCAGTCATTTGGATGACTGTTAAAACCTTTCAGTCTCAAGTTTTTCCTTTACTGGATTTACTAGTTTACTGAGCTAGCACGCTCGGGCAAGCTGGGAGCTAGCGCGCGCTAGCCCGCCGGCGGCCGGCGTGCGCTAGCTCAGTAAACTAGTAAATCCAGTAAAGGAAAAACTTGAGACTGAAAGGTTTTAACAGTCATCCAAATGACTGAACATAAACATTGCTACAGTAACATACCAGCTACTGTTGTTGACATTAGCTAGCTTGACGTTCAAAATGGCGGACACCGGGGCGTCACGTGACCCTGTGACGTCAGGTGAAATACCTCAATAGCATTTAGTTACCTACCTGTCCTACCTATTAATGTAGATATTTTGTAATACTTACCTGACTATTTGATACTTACCTGATGTTTAGATATTATTTTATACTTACTTGCTGTATTTGTATTTATTTCAGTTTTACCTTCTTTTCAATAAACCTTGCTAACTACAAGACCTGCCTCTTCCTTGAGGGATTTGTTGAAGAGATGAGTTTAGCTGGCTGTTGGCTTTAAGAACAGTACATCAAGTCTTGCCACAGATGCTCAATGGGATTTAGGTCTGGACTTTGACTGGGCCATTCTAACACATGAATATTCTTTGATCTAAACCATTCCATTGTAGCTCTGGTTGTATGTTTAGGGTCATTGTCTTGCTGGAAGGTGAATCTCCTTCCCAGTCTCAAGTCTTTTGCAGCCTCCAGCAGGTTTTCTTCCAGGATTGCCCTGTATTTAGCTCCATCCATCTTCCCATCAACTCTGACCAGCTTCCCTGTCCCTGCTGAAGAAAAGCATCCCCATAGCATGATGCTGCCACCACCATGTTTCACAGTGGGGATGGTGTGTGCAGGATGATGAGCAGTGTTAGTTTTCCGCCACACACAGCGCTTTGCATTTAGGCCAAAAAGTTCAACTTTGGTCTCATCTGACCAAAGCACCTTCTTCCACATGTTTGCTGTGTCCCCTACGTGGCTTCTGGCAAACTGCAAATGGGACTTCTTATGCCTGTCTTTCAACAATGGCTTTCTTCTTGCCACTCTTCCAAAAAGGCCAGATTTGTGGAATGTACGACTTATAGTTGTCCTGTGCACAGATTCTCCCACCTGAGCTGTGGATTTCTGCAGCTCCTCCAGAGTGATCATGGGCCTCTTGGCTGCTTCTCTGACCAGTGCTGTCCTTGCTCGCTCTGTCAGTTTAGGTGGACGGCCATGTCTTGGTAGGTTTGCAGTTGTGCCATACTTTTTCCATTTTTGAATGATGGATTGAACAGTGCTTCTTGAGATGTTCAGAGCTTGGGATAATTTTTTTATAATCTAACCCTGCTTTAAACTTCTCCAGAACTTTATCCCTTACCTGTCTGGTGAGTTCTTTGGTCTTCATGATGCTGTTTGTTCTTCAGTGTTCTCTAACAAACCACTGAGGCCTTCACAGAACAAGTGTATTTATGCTGAGAGTAAATTACACACAGTAGGACTCTATTAACTAATTAAATGACTTCTGAAGGCAATTGATTGCACTGGATTGTATTTAGAGGTATCAGAGGACAGGGGGCTGAATACTAATGCACACATTTTTCAGATTTTTATTTGTTTAAAATTTTGAAGACCATTTATCATTTTCGTTTCACTTCACAATTATGTGCTACTCTGTGTTGGTCTATCACATGAAATCTCAATAAAAAACTTTTAAGTTTGTGGTTGTAAGGTGGAAAAATGTGAAAAAGTTCAAGGGGTATGAATACTTTTCCAAGGCACTGTATATCTAAACTACTGCTCATAGCTCTCTTCGCTGTTCACACCGTTCACTCTATAACACTTGCACGAGAAAAGTTTTTAGCCTACCACTTTCAAATGAACCCCCTCGAAAACCAATCAGTTCAGTGTATGTATGTACTTGGTATGTGACGTTTTCAAAAGAGAGGCAGGAGTAACCAAAAACTTCTGATCAAGAAGGTGGAGGCTGTTATGCTTATTATGTGAAAATGTTTTATTTGATTAAAAGGTGTCTGGGCCATGAACAATGTCCACATCACCATCGGGTTGTTGTTTACATGTGTCATGTTACATGAACTTGGTCAGGGCACTCAGCAGGTCTTAACTGGAGCACTTCAAATTAAGGGTTAGTGGGCTGCTAAAGTTTGCAGGCACTTCACAAGCAAGACTAGGTGCAATATTAGCCAACATTAGCACAATTTGATATGATTTAATGATGTCTTTGTGACCTTAATGAACACCAGTTGCTGTCTGTATCAAGTTGGATTGTTATTTACATGCCACACAAACTTAGAAAACAGTCATATTCGTATGTTGTCGTTTTTACACACTGAATACAAACTGTTGTTAACTGATTCATTTTACAAGCTAATCTAACGTTACATTCCTCAAGGACAATTTGATAGCTTGCTAGCTAGCAGCTGGTCACTGCACTGCAACTGCACTTGCTAATTGACATGGTAGCCAAAAAGCTTGCTGTTTTCACAACCATGCCCCCAGAGCAAATATTCATGAGCGAATTTTGCGTGGTGTTTTGCCCAGTGTTAACCTACAGTAACCATTTGTGTACTGTGCACGGAGAGTGATTTTTTTTTTCTTCAATCAGAAATATTGGTAGGCACATATCAGCCGTTGTTTGATATTGGTAGAGCCACGTCCATACCACCCATACCCAATTCTATGCCTATGGATATCAACCTCCACTGTTCCCATGGGACGATTCCCTGACCCAAATCCCAGCCATTGATTCATGGTTCAAGAGAAATGAACAGGTTTGGGAGGGAGTTCACCAATGCCTGGAGGAAGTAGCCAGCAGATACAAATGATACACAGACAAGCATAGGGGAGAAACACCAGTATATTCTCCTGGCAACTGCATATGGGTATCCACCAGGGATCTGCCTCAAACCAGCACATGCTGCAAACAGCAAGCCTGCTACATAGGTAAATTCAAGATACAGAACTGGATTAATGAAGTCTCCTACAAGTCGGAACTCCTGCCACATTGCCACATGGCACCAACATTCCATGTATCATGCCTCAAACCAGCAGTCCAAGGCCCACTAGCCACCAGCTCACACGTCAGCAAACCTCCACAACCTCAGAACCCAGAAGACAATCCCATCTACCCAGTCCAAAAAATCCTCAATTCGCATCACAGACAAGGTGGACTGGAATATCTGGTGGATTGGGAGGGGTACGGCCCGGAGGAGCAAAGTTGGGTGCCAGCCAAGGACATCTTGAACCCTCTCTTAACTCAGGAATTTCACAGCCAATGCCCCAAAAAGCTAGCTTCCAGAAAAAGAGGACACCCTAGGAGGGAAGTTGCTCCCAGAGTGAGCACCTTGGGGGTGGGGGTGTCTGTCAGTAATAGCGCAGAAAGCACAGGTTCAGAGCGGCCTCGGAACATGGCCGCACCCAACACCCAAGTGCCACGGTGCCCCTCCTCCCTGGAATACTGGCACACCTGTTTCCTGTTTCCTAATCACCTACACTCCCATATAAGACTCAGACAAACAAACAGACAATGCAAAATATCGCTCAGTGTTCAGACTTGACATTACCAAGCCTTTCCTCTTGGTGACGGTTTCCCATGACTCTGAACTTATTGCTCCATTGTTCCCGACCTTGATCTTGTTCAATCTCTATTACTCTGTTTGCACATCAACTGACCTTAGCCTGCCCCAACTATGCTACCGTACATGGATTACATCTTGGATTTGGTTTCCAGTTTGTGATGCACCCACTCTCCCCTGCGTCTGCATCCAGTAAGTGCCTGCACCCTGACAAGTTCAAGTTATGTGCATGTTTCTGAAATTGAATCATTTTCAAGATGTCCCAAATTCTCAAAAGTGCACATTAAATAGGCTTGTGCTATTTCTATTAGCCTCCAGTAGATCTAATCAATTAAAATTGAGTGAAAATTGGTTAACTTGTACTGTCAGAAAAAAGTATATCTTGTTACTGGGATGGTATCTGGGCACATCATTGTACCATTCATCTGGAATTGCCTGCCTTAACAAATATGGTACATAAATGGACAATAATTAGTTTGAGTAAAACATTAAAAGTACACTATGCACTTTGTCTAGATAAAAGGAACATAAATATATACCTTGAAGGTACCATTCCAGCAAAAAGTGTAGGTAGAGTTTCGGGGTTTTTTTTTTTTTTTTCCTGAGAGTATGTCTACATTATGTCTGAGGGTATGTCTATGTTGTTTTGAACCATTTCCTAACAGAAAATACAGCTCACAGTCACTGCAGTACCCCTAAATGCACAAATCATTCATACTTGAGCTTCACTCATTTCCAAATAATTGTTCTTATGTGAAAGAAATCACTTTGTGCTATTCTCTGGGTTGAGGGTGTGCATTTTAAGAAGCTACACCTATGTCTGTAGCCAGCTTTTCAAAGCATCTGACTACTCGAAAACCAACATAGAAAAGATAGCAGTGTGTGTAGGTTAAATATATATAGCTAGATTGCAAGGAGAAGAAACAGCTGCGTAGTCATGGTCTGCAGCAGGAGCTGGTCCTAAGCACACCGCTAGGTTTTCTCTGTTCAAAATCATTTTGCTTGACAACTGTTATTTGATCTGTCCTTTCAAATCGAGAAGGTATGTTTTAGGCATGTCTTAGGCATTTACAGCCTTTGTGTTTTTGGGCAGTCAGGTTCTTGAAATGCTACATACAGATGTAAGTGCTGCCTCTTTAAATGGTCACCTTCATCATCTGTCATTGCAAGCTAAATTTTTTGCTATTGTTCGCTATCTCACCAGAAGTTTTGAAGTGTTATTACATACACTACCATATTTGTAACATGGAAGTAAAGGCCTATAGGAAAGGCTTGGGTGTTTGTTTCTGTTCATAGGCATTTTCTTATCTTCAGAGTAGTGTATTTATAATGCAGCACACGGTTTGAAGCCTTTCTCCAGCTTGTTAGAATGGACTTTGCAAGTGTTTTCATAAATATGCGGTAGTATGCTTCTTTATAATATGAATAGACACATTTTTCCTTCACATGTATAGTCAACACTGTGAACTCAGTGATGGCTTGTGTATTGGGCTATTTGCTTTAGTAATGGCATAAAAGCTTAGACAAGGTGAAAATTCAGAACGTGTCACACTATATGGCCAAAGTTTTGTTTGGACCTGATCATCACGCCCATATGTGGGTCTTCTGTAAACTGTTGCCACAAAGTTGTGAGCATGTAATTGTGTATGATGTCCTTATATGCTGTAGTATTACAATTTCCCTTCACTACCTGGAACTAAACAGCCCAAACCTTTTCCAGCATGACACTGATTTTGAGCACAAAGCAAGATCCATAAAGACATGGTTTCCCAAGGTTGATGTGAAAGAACTTAAGTGTCCAGCACAGAGCCCTGGCATCAACTCCACTGAACACCTTTGGGACTAACTGGAACGCCGACTGCACACCAGGGCCCTGTACTACGAAGTGGGTTTTCTGGCTTACCAGGGTAACTTCGAGAGTAACTTGATCACGTGCAGCGTAACTTCCCGATTAACCCATACTACGAAAGTTGGCTATGTTCAAACCGAGGTATGCTGCCATGGCAATTTACGCTGCATCTCAAACCTGCTCATCTCAGGTTATGTTCTTGGTTAACCCGAGGTTTCCGATTAACCACACCCTTTTTAAACACCACCTCTCCATCGACATTTCCTCTAGAGACAATGCCAGCGTACCTGGATGACCCGTGCGATATCGGAGCGCAGATTAGAGATGGGATTTATGGCTCTTTGATGGGATCCGCATCTTTGTGATCCGTTCTTTGAAAAGAGCCGTTCAAAAGACTGGCTCATTTGGCTCTTTTTAAATATTTATTCAGTTTTAAGAAGACAGCGTCTAAAGAAGCCAGATCCCTCTGCTTAGACAGTGACATCAATATTTCTCGACATACCTTTTTATATAAAGCAACCTAGACTTACATTATTGTAACCCCTAAACGCTCATAAATAACCATTAAAAAACAATGAGGGCTTCAATGAATGTCCATGCAGAACGGCTTTTCTGTAAAAAAAAAAAAAGAACCCACTCAAGAACATAGTTCTCAAGAACGCAAGAATATTTTATAGAAAAACACTTGTTTTACAAAAATATTTAAGTCTGAGATACAAAATAGATACAACTACAATAAATATAACAAGAACTAGTTATCACACAAGAACATTTTAATAGAAAAAAAACACTTTCTATATTAAAAATACTGAAATTGTAACAAAAATAGATACAACTAAACAGTCAGATAAATAGTTATAACAAGAACACAAGATTATTTTAATAGGAAAAAACAAACTATTAATGCAAAAAATATATTATTAGAAAAATAGATACAACTAGACAAACAGATAAATAAATAAAATACACAAAAATAGAACAAACAAAATGACGATAGAATAAATTAAATGAACGTCCATGCAAAGTAGTTTTCCCACAATATTATCATTAATATCACACAACAACATTATAAACAGTGGCGGCTGGTAGTCTTTCAAACAGGGGAGGCTGGTCGGTTACGATATTTCTAGATTTTAAAAGAAAAAACACATCAATTTTGCCCATACTCTTGCCTCTGATCTGGCTGATTGTTGGCAGGGTCACAAACTGTGAAATAACAGGTTCTTTTGGCCCATTAGCCTACTGTCCAATATACATGATGCCATTGTGAACAGTGGTGATTTGCGCTGATAACCTCCCCTTTAACGTGAACGCGCATTAACCCTGATTAGGTTAACACAGGTTCAACAAATCAACTTCATAACTGGCGTCGTAGTACCGTTTAACCTCAAACAAGATAACCAGGTTTTGTCAACCCCGGTTTAGCGGGGGAACCCTGGGTTACTTCTGGATAGGTTGACCTCCGTTCGTAGTACAGGGCCCAGGTCTGATCTAACTAATGTCCTTGTGGCTGAATGAGCAAATGTCCACAGCCAGTGGAAAGCCTTTCCAGAAGAGTGGAGGTTATTATAACAGTAAAGAGGAGACTAAATCTGGAATGGGATGTTCAAAAAAGCACATATGGGTGTGATAGACAGGTGTCCATAAAGGTTGGTTATTTATTATTATTATTATTATTATTATTATTATTATAAATACAACCAGTAGCTACTCCAGATATGACGCCATCCTCCAGGAGGAGGGGTATCCAGACCGGAAGTAAACGCTAGTATCCCTGGTTTCTTCTGCTCGAGCACGTCACCCAAAGATCCATATTCAGCCATGCAGTGGGCAAATATGTGCCTGAAATTAATTTTTTATTTGCCATTTTTAGGAACTGTGGTTTATTCCCAAGCAAAAGTGGGCCCGAAAGTAACGGATAAGGTGAGTGGCGTCCTCTGATTGACATTTTTCGAAATGCCGTTGCTATATTCTACTCAAGAATAAAATAATATTGAAAAACGTACCCCGAAAGTGTGTTCGTGAAATATTAAGGTAACATTAGCGTATTTTATTAATGTGCTTCTGGATTAAGGTGTTGTCCTGCTTTAAAACGCGATGTAGAAAGCTTGGAGTGCATCTTTGAAATGCATAACTAAGTATTTTAGCGTGTATTTTAGATGCTAAAACCTCCGAGGAACGATGAAAAGGCTATAGACTAGCTGACTCGAGCCTGAACGTACAGTATGTACTGTATGCTCTGGCTGCTGTATTTGCTGTAGCAGGGTAGCGGTGACACGTGTACATGTCAAAGCGTTGTGTGGTCTAAGATGGCTCACTACTACTACTACTACTACTAATTATCTCATCTCATCTCATTATCTCTAGCCGCTTTATCCTTCTACAGGGTCGCAGGCAAGCTGGAGCCTATCCCAGCTGACTATGGGCGAAAGGCGGGGTACACCGTGGACAAGTCGCCAGGTCATCACAGGGCTGACACATAGACACAGACAACCATTCACACTCACATTCACACCTACGGTCAATTTAGAGTCACCAGTTAACCTAACCTGCATGTCTTTGGACTGTGGGGGAAACCGGAGCACCCGGAGGAAACCCACGCGGACACGGGGAGAACATGCAAACTCCGCACAGAAAGGCCCTCGCCGGCCCCGGGGCTCGAACCCAGGACCTTCTTGCTGTGAGGCGACAGCGCTAACCACTACACCACCGTGCCGCCCTATAATAATTATTATTATTAGTAGTAGTAGTAGTAGTAGTAGTATGGAAATATGCACACCCACGCTTTCTTATACGTCTGAAAGAAATCATTCTTGTCCTCCTTATGAAAGACAAGGCTATAACAAACAAGCAAGAGCTAGTTAAAATAATGCAACTTCGTAAAATCTTCATGTCTTTGTGACAGGAAAAAAAGAACAGTTTTGGGTTTGTTTGTTTGTTTTTCACCAGTTTCTCCCCTCTTTTACTGTGCTTCCTGTTGCAGGTATTTTTTGACATCACCGTGGGAGGACATGAGGTTGGCAGAATTGTTATTGGACTTTTTGGAGAGGTGGTGCCTCTGACTGTGATGAACTTTGTTGCTCTCGCTTCTGGAGAGGTAGGGTTTTTTTTCTTTCCTTTTTTCTTTCCAGTCATTAATTTATGAGCGCTTTGTTATAGTCATTATGTAACCTATGAATCATTCATAGTATAATTTTAGGAACTATGACAATTATACCATAGTAATTTTAGAAAAGAAATCCAAAACCTGTCATAGTTGATCATTTATTTATTGAGGACAATTATCCAATATTACATGTCTTTGATCAGGATAAGTGGCTACAGATGATGGATGGATGGATGGATATCTGTGAGTGGCAAAAGTATGTGTACCTTTTGCTTTCAGTATTTGGTGTGACCCCCTTGTGCAGCTATAACTGCAACAATACATTTCTGGTAACTGTCAATCAGTCCTGCACATCAGCTTGAAGGAATTTTTTTCCCCTGTTCCTCTGTACAGAGCAGCTGCAACTCTGTTGGTGAGTTTCCTCACGTGAACTGCTCACGCAACATTTCTATTGGTTTAAGGTCAGGACTTTGACTTGGTCATTCCAAAACATTAACTTTTTCTTTTCTTTTTTTTAAAATCATTCCTTAGTAGTTGACTTGTGTGCTTTGGGCCATCTTGCTGCATAACTCACTTTCTCAATTCATGCATAGATGTCCTGACATTTTCCTTTAGAATTTGCTGGAATAATTCAAAATTCATTGTTCCAACAATGATGGTAAACCGTCCTGGCCTAGATTTAGCAAAACAGGCCCAAACCATGATACTACCATCACCATGTTTCACAGATGGGATATGCTGGAATGCAGTGTTTTCCTTTCTCCAAACATAATATTTCACATTTAAAGCATTTTAAGTTATAGTTTGGTCTCATGTGTCCACAAAACATTTTACAAATGGCCTTCTGGTTTGTCCATGTGATCTTCAGTAAACTGTAGATGGGCAGCAATGTTCTTTTTGGAAAGCAGTGCCTTTCTCCTTCCAACCCTGCCATACAGACCATTATTCAGTCAGTACGTTTACATGCACATCCAAATCGAGGTGCTGTCGGTAATCGAGCAAAGGGTCCCAGCAGGGGTGCCAGAGAAATCCAATCCTACATGCACACAAGGGAATCGAGCTATTGTGTGAGGTACATTGTGCACCCGAGCCACAGGTGGCGCTACACGCCCCATCGTGTTGGTACACTTCCGGTTGTCGTCATGAAGAAGAGCTATTCAAGAGTATAAACAAAGTTATCAGTTCCGTGTTCACAAGAAATTTTACTGGTCTAAATCACTACAAATTGCTCTAATGACAGATTTGATGACATTTCCTGTACATTTTATTTATCTTTTTATTACATCCACCTGCCAAGGGACTACAGGCGGAAATTAGCATGTACTGCTATAACCTGGTACAGACATCTGTCCTTACCACAAGGATAATGTTTAATTTGTACACTGTCCCTTTTAAAAATAAAATAAACTCTAAGAAGTGTTTGTAGTTTGTATGTACGAACAGAAGTGTTCCTAATAAAGTGGGCGGCTAAGGTGACGTGTCATGCCGACCGAGGCTGTTTTTTTTTTTTTTTTTTTTTTTTTGACCGAGGCTGTTGTGTTTCCCGCTTGTGGTCTCGTCACTCATCACTTCCGGAAGGGGCAGTGCTGAAGTAAGTAGCTGGACTACGTAGCTCGATAGGGTTTACATGCACTAAGTAGCTCGGCAAAAATCGCATAATCTAGGTCGTGTAGCTCAATTACGAGAAATCAAGTTCAGTTCAATTTCAGCCTAGCTAAGGTGTTTCCATGCCATTTAGAACTTCGATTTCAGTCGAGCAACGGCAGAAATTCGATTTTCTCTATGTGCATGTAACCGCACTGACTGTTCCCCTGATAGGTTGACTCATGAACATTAACATTAGCCAATGCAAGAGAGGCTTTTAGTTGTTTAGAATTTACCCTGGGCTCCTTTGGGACCTCACAGATGATTACATGTCTTGCTCTTGGAGTGATCTTCGTTGGTCAATCACTCCGGGGGAGGGTAACTATGGTCTTGAATTTCCTCCTTTTTGTTTTTTTTACACAATCTGTCTGACCTGTGGATTGGTGGAGTCAAAACTATATAGAGATGGTTTTCTAATCTTTTCCAGCCTGATGAGCATCAACAATTTTTTTGAGGACTTCTGAAATTTCCGTTGTTCATGCCATGATGCACTTCCACAAACGTGTTGTGAAGTGATAAGGACTTTGATAGATCCCTATTCTTTAAATAAAACAGGGCATCACACCTGATTGTCTTCCCATTGATTGAAGACACCGGACTCTAATTTCACCTTCAAATTAACTGCTAATCCTGGAGGGTTATATACTTTTGCCACTCACTGATGTGTAATGTTGGATCATTTTCCTCAGTAATTAAATGACCAAGTATAATCTCATCTCATCTCATTATCTCTAGCCGCTTTATCCTGTTCTACAGGGTCGCAGGCAAGCTGGAGCCTATCCTAGCTGACTATGGGCGAAAGGCGGGGTACACCCTGGACAAGTCGCCAGGTCATCACAGGGCTGACACATAGACACAGACAACCATTCACACTCTCATTCACACCTACGGTCAATTTAGAGTCACCGGTTAACCTAACCTGCATGTCTTTGGACTGTGGGGGAAACCGGAGCACCCGGAGGAAACCCATGTGGACACGGGGAGAACATGCAAACTCCTCACAGAAAGGCCCTCGCCGGCCACGGGGCTCGAACCCGGACCTTCTTGCTGTGAGGCGACAGTGCTAACCACTACACCATCGTGCTGCCCCACCAAGTATAATATTGTCTCATTTGTTTAACTGTGTTCTCTTTTTACTTTTAGAACCTGTGTGAAAATCTGTTGATGTTGAATTCTAAATGGCTCACAAACTTTCAAGCACCACTGTAAATAACAGTAGTTTGCAGTATGCAAGTTTTCAGTCATACCGTATGTCCATCATTCACTTTCTCTTTATAGAAAGGGTATGGTTACAAAGGAAGTAAATTCCATCGTGTAATCAAGGACTTTATGATTCAAGGAGGGGACTTCACAGCTGGAGATGGAACAGGAGGTGAAGTTTTACTCTAATTCAAGCATCATCTTAGGTAGTTAAGGTCAAACCCCAAATTAATTGTTTTTGTGCACAGTACATTAAACCTCTCATAACTCTTATCTGTATTACAGGTAAAAGCATCTACGGAAACACATTTGCAGATGAGAATTTTAAGCTAAAGCACCAGGGTACAGGCTGGGTCAGTATGGCTAACGCAGGCCCAGACACCAATGGCTCACAGTTCTTCATCACGTTAGTACGGGCTCCCTGGCTGGATGGCAAGCATGTTGTCTTTGGCAAGGTCTTGGATGGCATGGTATGTCTGTGTGCTGATTTTAAACCCCAGAGATGCTTAACTTTTACAGTTCTTGACCCACTAATTGTTTAACACAAGGAAAATAAAATTAACTATTTACAATTATTGCTGCTGATGATGACAATGTTGTTGTTGTTATTATTATTATTATTATTATTAATAATAATAATAATAATAATAATAATAATAATAATAGACGTTATGTAGGTTATATGCATGTTATTATTTGCCACAAATAGCAGATGTTTCTCTCTTTCCCACTTTCCAGACTGTTGTTCACACGATTGAGCTCCAGGACACAAACGATAGAAATTTGCCCTACACAGAGTGTGTTATAGTGAACAGTGGGAAGATCGAGGTCAAAGCACCATTTGTTGTAGAAGTGGAGGGTTGGTAGTATCACACACTGCACAGCTCTGGACTTAATTTACCTTCCCTCATCCTGTAACATTCTGCCTTCTCCATTCCAAACCACAGTCACACCAATCAGTCTACAGTGTCTAAAACTTTTTAAAAATGAGGAAAACAGCCAATAAGTCATCAGCATATTTGGAAAATTCTTCAAGACTGTTAAACATCTCCTGTGGCTCATGAAGCTTGATCCTGAGCATATACAAAGCAATCATCCGTGTACTATGAGAAGTCTAAAATATAAAGCTTTTTTTCACTTTCCAGAAGTCTACAACTTCAGTGTTGTAATGCCTTCACTACTGAAAATAGAAACCTATTATCTGGTACTCTACTGCTATCCACTGAGCATCATTCTGCTTAATCGTGAAGATTTTCATCATTATTCTCAGGTTTTTAGTTATTCCCCAGACTGTGCGTTGTACAGTACATAGTAGTTGGATAGTAAAGCCAGTTGTAGAGGTTCATTAAAAACTAAATTGGAGAGAAAATTAATTACACTTTGTGCAATACTGTCAGTCATTTACCTTAAGTCAAGTCCTTGTTTAGTTATTACTTTGAGCAAATTTGTCTATTTGAACCTCACCTTTGATTGAATCACATTTCATAATTATGTAATTCAAACTAATATTAACAGGAACCCTTAATAATGAAAGAACAGGGCAAGGAAGAGTCTCATGAAACATGTAGCATCCATATTTTTACATGCATGCATGCCTACATGCATGTTCTTTCAATGACACTTTTGAATAGTTAAAACATATCATTTGATTATATAATCATAATTATCCAAGGAGATACAACATGCTTTCACTCATGTGCCAAATATGTCTGAATATTATGTATGTATTAGCCTTATTAGTGTACTCCCAAGAAGCATTTTCTAAGGGTTCAAAAGTAGAGCATATTTGTATGCTATAGGAAACTAATTCCCTTCTTTAATGGGATTAATTAATTGTTCTGGTGCCAAAAACAAATATACTTGAACGTATTGTCAATTAATTGAATAACATTTTAGATTAATTTGAAATATGCAAATTTTAAAGTTGTCTAGTCCTATTTGTATACTGTTGTATTATAAAGTTATTTTAAAGAGCACAATGTCTTTGTGTATCAAAAACATCCTTTTGTTTTTGATATTTAATGATATATTTTGTAAAAGAATAAACAATGCCCATGTCCATTTATTGATTCTTAAAATCATCATGATTGGTTTATATTTTTAAATGTTTTTGTTTGAATTTTAAGTTGAAGCATATTTTCTATCTTTTTCCTGAGGCACATTAAATCATAAAACAAACTATTATTAACTTTTATTTTCAATTAAAAGTGAGTGATTTATTTAAAGACCCGTAATAAACTCTTTCACCCTAAATATGACTTTTTTCAGTGACTATTAAAATTAAAATAAACAGCATTTTAGGAATGCACTTGCTAATGATAAAATCAGCATTAGTTGAAAAACACAACTTCAGTAATGTTCAAACAAATGATGGTTAAAATAAAAATAGCACTGCTAAGAGGAAAGGGAAAATATTGTCACTAATATTTCTCTATGTATGTTGTATTTTATTAGAAACTACTATGGAGTGTACAACCTATACACCCTATGTTGTCATTTATTCCTATAGATAGGTTATCTATGTGTAAAAACAACACTGCAGTTTATTATTAAATTTTTTATTCAGTAATGTTACTTACAGAGTCTTGCGAAAGTATTCATCCCCCTTGGTGTTTGCCCTCTTTTGTCGCATTACAAGCTGGAATCAAAATTGATTTTTGGGGGGGTTATCACCATTTGGTTTACACAACATGCCTACCACTTTAAAGGTGCAAATTGTTTATTGTGACACAAACAATAATTAAGATGAAAAAACAGATATCTGGAGCGTGCATAGGTATTCACCCCCTTTCGTATGAAACCCCTAAATAAGAGCTGTTCCAACCAAATTATGTGACTTCATACAGTAAGTCACATAATTAGTTGATTAAGATCCACCTGTGTGCAAAGTGTCACATGATTTGCCACATGATGTCTGTATAAATCAACCTGTTCTGGAAGGACCCTGACTCTGCAACACTACTAAGCAAGCAACATGAAAACCAAGGAGCACTCCAAACAAGTCAAAGACAAAGTTGTGGAGAAGTATAGATCAGGATTGGGTTATAAAACATATCTCAAACTTTGAATATCCCAGGGAGCACCATTAAATCCATTATAACAAAATGGAAAGAATACGGCACCATGATAAATCTGACAAGAGAAGGCTGCCCACCAAAACTCACAGACCAGGCAAGGAGGACAAGGATTGCCCTCTATCAGAGATGCAACAAAGACACCAAAGATAACACTGAAGGAGCTGCAAAGATCCACAGCGGAGATGGGAGTATCTGTCCATCGGACCACTTTAAGCCATACACTCCACAGAGTGGGGCTTTATGGAAGAGTGGCCAGAAAAAGCCATTGCTTAATGAAAAAAATAAACACATTTGGAGTTTGCCCAACAGCATGTGGCAGACTCCCCAAACACATGGAAGAAGATTCTGTGGTCAGATGAGACCATCATGGGAAATGCCATGTGTGGCACAAACCCAACCCTTCTCATCACCCTGAAAACACCATTCCTACAGTGAAGCATGGTGGTGGCAGCATCATGCTGTGGGGATGTTTTTCATCTGCAAGGACAGGAAAGCTGGTCAGGATTGAAGGAAAGATGGATGGCACTAAATACAGGGCAATTCTGGAGGAAAACCTGTTTGAGTCGGCCAGAGGTTTGAGACTGGGACGAAGGTTCACATTCTAGCAGGACAATGACCCTAAACATACTGCTAAAACTACACTGGAGTGGTTTAAAGGGAAACATTTAAATGTCTTGGAATGGCCTAGGCAAAGTCCAGACCTCAATCCAGTTGAGAATCTGTGGCATAACTTGAAGATTGCTGTACACCAACGCAACCCATCTAACTCGAAGGAGTTGGAGCAGTTTTGCCTTGAAGAATGGGCAAAAAATCCCAGTGGCTAGATGTGCTAAGCTAATAGAGACATACCTCAAGAGACTTGCAGCTGTAATTGCAGCAAAAGGTGCCTCTACAAAGTGTTGACTTTGGGGGGCGAATACCTATGCACACTCCAGATTTTTGTTTTTTCATCTTAATTATTGTTTGTGTCACAATAAAGAAACAATTTGTACCTTTAAAGTGGTAGGCATGTTGTGTAAATCAAATGGTGCTAACCCCCCAAAAATCCATTTTAATCCCAGCTTGTACGGTAATGTGACAAAACAGGACAAACACCAAGGAGGATGAATACTTTTGCAAGACACTGTACTTTGTGTGCACGCGCGCATGCATGCGTGCGTCAGTACCAAAGCTTGAACACGCCATCTAATTCAAGTTTGGTTTTTTTTTTTTTTTTTAAAGACACTTCATACATTTAAAGTAATGATGGACTGTGATTTCTCTCTACTAATTTGAGTGGTTCTTGACATAATGTAGATTACTACAGTTGTGGAATACGGCTATTTACTGCATTTTTCTTATTTAGTATTTGATCTCAAATGCATTAACAAGGCAAGAAATTCCACTAATTTAACTTTTGATGAGGTACACCATTCCAGGTGACTCCCTCCTGAAGCTGATTAAGATAATGCCAATAGTGTGCAAGGTGTCATCAAGGTAAATGCTGGCTACTTTGAAGAGTCTAAAATATGATTTTTTTTTAAACATTGTTTACCACAAAATTCCATATATATTCCATATGTTATTTCATAGTTTTGATGCCTTCAGTATTGTTCTACAGTATAGAAAATAGTCAAAATACAGAAATACATAAACACAGAAAAACCCTTAACCTACAAATGTGTAGGTGTGTATAAACTTTTGATTGATACACACATTTTTTACACAACCCCAAGTCAGAAAAAGTTGGGACTACATGTTGAAATTAAAACTGAAAATAATGATGTAGTAATAATAATGTTTGACTTGTATTGCACTCAAAACAGTACAATGGTACATTATTTGATGTTTTACCTTATGAATTTTATAGGGTTTGGTTTTTTTTTCAAAATGAACACAATTTTGATTCTTGCAATGCATTTCAAAAAACGTTGGCATGATAAATCATTTACCACTTTGTAATGTTGCCATTCCTTCTCACAACACTTAAAAGATGTTTACAGACTGAAGACACCAAGTGATAAAGTGTTTCAGGTGTTATTTTGTCCTTTCTGCAAACAGGTCTTAAGGTGTCCAACAGTACAGGGTGTTTGTCACATTTTTCATTTAAAATTCAACACACATTCTCTATTGGGGAGAGATCCTGCAGGCAGGCAAGTCCAGTACCCACATCCTCTTGTTTAGCAGCCATGCCTTTGTAATGTGTGCAGAATGTGGTTTGGCCTTGTCTTGTTGAAATATGCATGTGGTCCCAGGAAAAGATGTCATCTTCAAGGCAGCATACAGTGGGGCAAAAAAGTATTTAGTCAGTCACCAATTGTGCAAGTTCTCTCACTTAAAAAGATGAGAGGCCTGTAATTTTCATCATAGGTATACCTCAACTAGGAGACAAAATGAGAAAAAAAATCCAGAAAATCACATTGTCTGATTTTTAAAGAATTTATTTGCAAATTATGGTGGAAAATAAGTATTTGGTCAATAACAAAAGATAATCTCAATACTTTGTTATATACCCTTTGTTGGCAATGACAGAGGTCAAATGTTTTCTGTAAGTCTTCACAAGGTTTTCACACACTGTTGCTGGTATTTTGGCCCATTCCTCCATGCAGATCTCCTCTAGAGCAGTGATGTTTTGGGACATCAGTGGTCTTATATGTCTTCCATTTTCTAATAATTGCTCCCACAGTTGATTTCTTCACACCAAGCTGCTTACCTATTGCAGATTCAGTCTTCCCAGCCTGGTGCAGGTCTACAATTTTGTTTCTGGTGTCCTTTGACAGCTATTTGGTCTTGGCCATAGTGGAGTTTGGAGTGTGACTGTTTGATGTTGTGGACAGGTGTCTTTTATACTGATAAGTTCAAACAGGTGCCATTAATACAGGTAACGAGTGGAGGACAGAGGAGCCTCTTAAAGAAGTTACAGGTCTGGGAGAGACAGAAATCTTGCTTGTTTGTAGGTAACCAAATACTTATTTTACCGAGGAATTTACCAATTAATTCATTAAAAATCCTACAATGTGATTTCCTGGATTCTTTCCCCCCATTCTGTCTCTCATAGTTGAAATGTACCTATGATGAAAATTACAGGCCTCTCTCATCTTTTTAAGTGGGAGAACTTGCACAATTGGTGGCTGACTAAATACTTTTTTGCCCCACTATATGCAGTTAATGTGTCTGCAGTCATATTTTTTCTGTACTCAGTATGAATTTTCCTAACCAATGAAAAAGCCCTCTCACTATCTGCATTGCTATGTGGGAGGCACAGCAAAGCAGTAAAAAGTTGTTTCAGCATTGGAAACCTGGTAACACCCAGAGCAGTTTTTACATCGAAGACCTTTCCCCAATATACATCTATTATTTTCCTGGTCAATAAAAGAAAATCCGAGCACGGCAAACATGTAGATGGTGTTAAATTGCTTCCATCCCCTACTACACATTTTAGAGACAGGTTACCAACGGTTGTTACCACCATTACTCTTCATTCAATACTTTTCCAGTTTACTGACAACTGATGGTAGTAACGAGTGTTGGTCATCTGTGTCTACATACAGGGCCGCTGACAGCTTTGGCTGGGCCTGGGACAAAATGCTCTGAATGGGCCCCCCTGGGCCAACCCACACACACACCCACCTCTCTTATCCCAATCTCTACTCACTCCAACCCTAAAATGACAGGTATTCAAAAACCATTCAACCGGTCAACAACCATTTCATTTTAGCATTTCAACATTTTTACAGTTTTAACATTTTAAACATTTTGCAAAGTCGGAGCCGCTGTCAGCTGCTATCGGGTTTGTGCATGTGTGGGTTTAGCAGAGCAGAAGCAAACGAAAAGCCAATGTAAAATGCAGGCTTGAAAAAAAAGCCCAAAACCAGCAACCTCACACACATTGTGATCCTGTGAAGTAATCCCCGATTTCACTGAATCTTTCCCCCCTGTACTGTAACGGAATAAGCGGTTACTGTTATTTTGTATCCTTTAACCGAACGCCATTAAATGTATTCCGTTACGCCCCAAGCCTGCATGCGACAGCCCCCGCAATACCTTCCTAAACTCGTGGATAGTCTACTATAATCACGCGATTGGGGTGCTCTTGAAGGAGCAGCGATGGACGGGGGATTTCGGGCAGGGCTGGGGGTGAACATAGTATACTGTACGTGCGTACTGTCCAGTGTGAAAAGCAGAGAAGAACACACCGCTCGAGAAATGGCGGGATGTGATTGCGGGCTAATGTGAATATTCTTAGCTTCAATCAGATATATGAAACACAATGTTATTAAGCCGTTGTGGTTATGAAATGATTCAATGCCCTGTGCGTTTGATATGGTGTTCAGTGTGACTTGCTCTCCCCTCGTTTGCAACATGAATTGCGTGCCGCGCATGCCTTGGTTGGGGTTACTTTACGGGGCTGGAAAAAGTTGGCTGTGTCTTACCTGGCTCAGCTGCCCCACTGCCTTTGCTAGTACCTGCTGCATCATCCGAATCTTTTTTAAAATATTTATGCAGTGAGCCCCTGAGTCTCTTGGTTTCTTCCTCTCTTTTTCTCTTTTCTTTTCTGTGCTCCTGACTTGTGCATGTTGGCAAATGGCACGCACACTGATTGTCGAAGCGCTATGATCGAACAATGTCATTTTTTTTCCCCTTAATCAAAGAGTCAGACCAAACCATGTTTGCATTAGGAGTGGTAGGGGGTTCTTGACACCTTTTTCAAAGACAATAAAGGCAAAAGATCTAGAAATCATTTATTGAATGCAAATATAGCACATTTCTCCCCCAAATCAACACATTTTCAAATGAAATAAAATAATTTAATCGCAACTTCATGAGAGCCCAGTTCTGGGCCCTCCCCATTCCTGGGCCCGGGACAACATACCCGTTTGCCCCCCCGTCGGCGGGCCTGTCTACATATAACGTCTATCAGCAATTAAAATGTTTAGGGAAGCGAAACCAGAAATCGCCGGGTAACTACAGTTGCTGTTGTATAAACAGCGACTCCCAGTATCACCTCCCTAAATTATCATGATAATGGAGGAAGCTTTCCTACATGCAAACAATAAAAACTTAAACCCCACAAATGCTTACCTGTGCAGTCTTTGAGTCAGGAAGCATTTTTTTCGCTAGCTGCGAAAAAAGGTCTGCCACAGTCGGGGGGATGTTGTGTTCCACGAGAAATGGGCAGAAAGTAACTTCTGTAGCCATCACAGAAGTCTGGGCAGTCCTAGCCGATGGACTTAAATGACAGAGAAAACCACGTGCAACTATAAAACCACATAAACAATGATAGCTCTGTTTCATTGGGCATGCATGTTTGAAAAAATAAATGTAAAAATAAATGAAAAACGTAATTTTCCCATATGAAAATCAGTGTACACCATATTTGCCAAAAAATTGCATTTTCCCGTACAAAATACGCGGAAACTGTATAACTTGACATGTATGCACCCAGAGAGGTGCTTCTTGCTTTCACACACACTCTTTTTTTCAGTCATGATAATTGCTAACATGACTTGCATGCTAGATATTTTCTTGCAGTCGGGGTGTTCAGCCTCGGCATCCTCTCTACTATCTTTGTCTCTGCTAACAACAACGCTATCTTTACGTGTACACATGCTTACGATAACCTTGCAGAACAAAACAGTGTGACACAGCAACAACATTCTTTATCTTATATAGACATAGAAACACAGTGTTTCTGAAACTTGCTTCTCTAAAGATCTCTACTCTGCAATTTTCCTTCACACATTCCCCCTTGTATCAATTCTTTGATAACTATAGTAAAGCAAAAATACTTTCCCTAATACATCATTTCTGTCCCTGTCTCTCCTATACAGGTTTCCAACAGGCACTTCATTAGCAGGAAAATGGAAACGACTATACTGCTGTTTTTGTGAGACATAGGCATCTCTACACAAATGGCAGATGAACAGGTAGAAAAATATGCAGATTTACATTATACAAGTTAAACATAGCCATCATGTTCTTTCTTCAGCCAACAATAAGCATAAATGAAAATAAGCAGTTCCTCATTTTATCTATAGTTCATAATTGTTCACATTCGAGAAAGGGGGTGACGATTCTCATATGGGCTCAGAGACCAGTCCAGGAGCTCCTCTGGATCCATCTTCACCATCTGGTAACTTCCCATTATGGTCCTCAGATGGAAAAACACTGATAGGTGCTGTTAGGGGTGACACTTCACTATCCTTGACGTATTTTGGTGCTCCAAGTGCAGGCACATCCTTTCGCATTCTTCCCACCTCACCAAAACTCCGTGACACCCCACTAGTTTCACCTATTCACTGCTCTTTTTCTCCTTCATTTCCGATGGTTCCTCTTCGTCCTCCCTTGTTTCTCCTGGCAGTGGTGCGTGCTTACAGTGTGAGGCATGTATCCAGGTGTCTCTCTCCCCAATCTTAACAGCTGTTTGTGTCATCAGCAGCATCTGATATGGTCCCAACCACTGCGGCTGTCTCCAGCTCTTCCTTCTCAGGTCCTTCACAACAATCCAATCACCAGGCTTCAAATCATGTAGCGGTCCAGATGGTGGGACTGGAAGTGCATCCTTCACCTGCTTATGAGTGGTAGAAAGAGCAGAGAAGAGATCCATATAATAACGTAACATTTCATCTTCACACAGTACAGTTAGGCCTTGTGGTTTAGGCCCTGAGCCCAGCCCACACCAGTGTTGGGTGACCTGCCAAACAGAATTTCAAAGGGGCTGAGATTTTTTTTTGCTCTTACATGCATTCTCATATGAAACAGCACAATAGGAAGAGCCTTTATCCAATTCAGGGCTGTAGGCATAATCTGACCTTTACCTACATTGTGTACTATGCAGATGGGACATTTTTCACAAAAGTTTTGGGAGAAAATTGAAACCCCTTTGTGAACCAATACTTAGCCATATAGCTCATCATTCCCCCTTTTGATACATGGTCCCGCCATGTCAACTTAGCAAACATGGGGAAATAACAACTAGGGAGACAGGGCATTCCCACATGACCTGGCCTGGTATAAGGACCATACCACACCCCATTATGTTTGATGCAACAGGCCATTTTCCAGCATGCTATCTCCTGTGATGTGGCTGGTGACTGAATCTGCTCCAGTGTAGCAAACCTGGGAAGAGGATTCTGAGACACAGTAAGGGTTAACGCAAGTGCAAATGGAGAATCCTTGGAGGCAACTGCTTTAGCAGCTGCGTCGGCAACAGCGTTACCTATGGAGACAGGATCAGTAGAGTTACTATGGGCATCACATTTACAAATGGCAACCTGTTTAGGCAGTAAAATGGCATCTAACAGTTCTTTGATGAATGTGTGATGTGCTATAGGTTTTCCTGTACATGTTAGGAACCCACAATGTTTCCACAACATACCAAAATAATGTGCTACTCCAAAAGCATACCTACTGTCTGTGTATATGGTCACTGTCTTACCTTCCGTGAATTTACAGGCCTCTGTGAGTGCCACTAGTTCAGCGGCCTGTGCCAAAAAGTGACTTGGAAGTGACCCTGAAACAAGGGTTTCATGGACCGAGACCACTGTGAAGCCAACAAGGTTCTTACCGGAGTCTGGATTTTTTGTGGCAGAGCTGTCCACAAAAAGCACTAAGTCTGGGTTTTGCAAAGGAACCTCGCTGAGATCAGAGTGAGGCAAACAAATCTGGGAAATGGTGGACACACAACAGTGAGGCTCGCTGTCATCCTCAGTGGGTAACAGCATTGTGGGGTTTAAGGCAGAACAGCATTTCACTATGATGTTAGGCATTTCAAGTAACACAGCATTGTATCTGAGCCAGCGAGTGGCTGACAGATGAGATTTTTTTGTTCAAGGAGAAGAGCAGAAACAGCATGTGAAACCAGCAATGTTAGCTCTGAATAGCCCACTATGTCTCGTGAGGCTACCATGGCCTTTTCAGCTGCAGTAACAGCTCTGAGACACAGCAGTAGCCCCGCTGCGACAGGGTCAAGCTTAGCAGAATAGTATGCAACTGGTTGTAACTTACCTCCATGTTGTTGTAGTAATACTGACATCATACACCCTGATTTCTCATCGACTGTCTGGATGAAAGGACGAGTGCACCACAAAAAATTGAAAACTGAATTTGAAGAGAAAATTACTTAATAGTAGTGAAATTATTTTGCTGCATGGACAGATATTTTTACTTGAGAATACATCATAGAATAAGGTGGTTGCAATCTAGAACTAGGTTTAATAATCTCAGAATTGGTGCCTTGTATTCTTCGATAGGAAATGCTAGATCGTCTCAACTATTTTCAAGATATTTTCACTTGCTAAGATATCATTTTTTGCAGGGTGGGGTCTGGGATCCCCAGTGTGGGAGTGCTCTGGAGAGCTAACTTAAGCTCAACAAATGCATCTTCTGCCTCACTGGTCCATGTCAGCTTGTCATGAGGTTGTAGGCCCTTGCCATGGATCCGTGAACTGAGGGTAGTCTCAAGAATAGCATAGTTAGGAATAAATGCTCAACAATACAAGCACATACCCAGAAATGACATCATTTACTTCTTGGTTAAAGGTTTTGGTATATTTTGTATGGCTGTGATACTTTCTGATCCCAGAGACTTACCCAAGCCTGACACAGTGTGTCCAAGAAATTTCACCTCAGTTTGGACAAACTGGGGTTTACGCAGACTGGCCTTATGACCTTCTGTGGCCACATTTCTCAACAAAGAAATCATGTCAACTCGGCACTGCTCCTCAGAAGGGGCGGCCAGAAGTAAATCGTTGATATACTGAATTCAGGCAGAGCCTTCTGTCAGCACAAGAGAACTGATGCTTTGTCTCAATGCTTCATTGTAAATAGTAGGGGACTTGCAATAGCCCTGACATAGGCAGGTAAAAGTGTATGGTCGACCATCAAACTGGAAAGCAAACCAGAATTGGCTGTCTGGATGAATTGGCACACTAAAGAAGGCATTCATGAGGTCTACTACGGAAAAATGTGTACTATTTGGTGGTATTTGTGAAAAAATAGTATGGGAGTTAGGAACATTGGGAGCTTGAGCTCTTACAGCTGCATTTACTGCTTGCAGGTCTTGTACAAATCTCCACTCAGTGGGCTGGCCTGGCTTAGTGTGTTTCTTAACCGGGAAAATGGGAGTGCGCATGGGGTAGTTAGGACAATCTGCAATTACCCCTGCTACCTTTAGGGACTTGAACATGGACCTAATGCCCTCTATGGCTTCAGGTTTCAGGGGATACTGGGACTTACAGGGTCTAAAATCAGATTTTGGGGTGCTCACCACTGGCTCAATACCCTTTATCAGCCCTACGTCATGTTTGCCCTGTGCCCAAAGTTGTTTAGGAACCTCAGCTAAACACGGGGAGTCAACTGTAAGTTTAGTAAATTGCTGTCCTGACCATGTCCCTGGCACAGTTTTTTCACCAATTAACACTATGTCTCTCTTTACAGAGACAATGAAATCCAGATTTGTTTGAAATGCATTCATGTTTTTACTGTACAGTACTCTTGGATCGGTGGCATATTGCCAATCACTTGCATTTACACACTTCAACACCCATGGGCCCAAATCCTTCCACTTATCCCCCTCTTGTTTTGCCAATGACATGTGCGGTGCCATGCATGAATTGCTTGGTGGTTGTACAAACGCAGCGCACCTGTGACTATCCCAAAACAACTTATTTAATAACAGTTTCTCATGTCCCCTACCTTCCTTAAACCAGTCCTACTCAAACTTGTACACCAATCACTTATACAGGAAGAGACAGAGCAGGCTATACTTCCTTAGGAGGCTGCGGTCCTTTAACATAGAGGAAACTCCTGTGGATGTTCTATCAGTCTGTGGTCGCCAGTGTCCTGTTTTACACCATGGTGTGCTGGGGGGGCAGCACATCCAAGAAGGACACATCCAGGCTGGACAAACTGATCAGGCGGGCCGGCTCTGTGGTCGGCATGAAGCTGGACTCTCTGGTGATGGTGGCAGAGAAGAGGTCTATGGACAAACTATTGAACATCATGGACGATGCCAGTCACCCTCTGCACGCCGTCATCAGCAACCAGAGGAGCCTATTCAGGGACAGAATGCTCCTTCCCAAGTGTAGGAAGAACAGACTTAAAAACTCCTTTATCCCTCATGCCATCAGACTGTACAACTCCTCTCTGGGGGGGAGGAGGGTTAACAGGAGGACAGAGGACGGGAAGGAGCAGTAGCCTAGCTTAACAATAAGCAATATCAGACAAAGTGCAATATAATGTGCAATATCTTCCTGCTCCCCCCCACACACACTTACCCTAACCCCACTTCTCTCCCCTTCCCCCTCCCCCCTTCCTCTCTTCCCCAAATCTTATTCTTTTATATTTGTATATGTAAATACTTAATTTATTCTAAATTATCTATAAGTTTTAATTTATCTAGAAGTTTTTCTCTATTTCTTTTCTCTGTTTATCTGAAATGATGCTGCTGGAATCTTAATTTCCCTGAGGGAACCCTCCAAAGGGATCAATAAAGTTTTATCTAATCTAATCTAACTTAATACTTGGGTGCCCATGGCTAATGTGAGCAGTGCAGTGTAAGTCTTCTGGTCGCATATAATCAGTACCAATTGGGCTAGTGCACGTTTTTGCCATCTCAACCAGCTCCTGATAAGTATTCAGAACATATGAGGGTGCCAGCCTGCATTCGTACACATAAAGAGGTGGAGATGGGTCTAGCTTAACCATTGTCATGATTGTGCTCTCCGCATCTGGGATTTGCACTACCTGCAACCCATCTGGGGTACTTAGGAGACTTATGCCTAACCTATGCATCAGGTCTCTCCCTAGCAAATTTACTGGGCAACAATGGAAAGATAAAAATGAAAACTCAAATATCTCAGACTCACCCAGTCTACAGAGGAGTGACTCAGTAAATTTCTCAAGGACTTGTTGTCCAGAGGCGCCCGCATTTATCTGGGATCAGCTGCTGATCTTTGGCTGTGTGGAAAACTCTGAGGATCTAATAACAGAATGTCCCACTCCTGAATCTACTAGGAAATCTACAACCCCGATTCCAAAAAAGTTGGGACAGAGTACAAATTATTAATAAAAACGGAATGCAATAATTTACAAATCTCAAAAACTGATATTGTATTCACAATAGAACATAGACAACATATCAAATGTCGAAAGTGAGACATTTTGAAATTTCATGCCAAATATTGGCTCATTTGAAATTTCATGACAGCAACACATCTCAAAAAAGTTGGGACAAGGGCAATAAGAGGCTGGAAAAGTTAAAGGTACAAAAAAGGAACAGCTGGAGGACCAAATTGCAACTCATTAGGTCAACTGGCAATAGGTCATTAACATGACTGGGTATAAAAAGAACATCTTGGAGTGGCAGCGGCTCTCAGAAGTAAAGATGGGAAGAGGATCACCAATCCCCCTAATTCTGCACCGACAAATAGTGGAGCAATATCAGAAAGGAGTTCGACAGTGTAAAATTGCAAAGAGTTTGAACATATCATCATCTACAGTGAATAATATCATCAAAAGATTCAGAGAATCTGGAAGAATCTCTGTGCGTAAGGGTCAAGGCCGGAAAACCATACTGGGTGCCCGTGATCTTCGGGCCCTCAGGAATATTTCCAGAGAACATTATCTGTGAACACAATTCACCGTGCCATCCGCCATTGCCAGCTAAAACGCTATAGTTCAAAGAAGAAGCCGTATCTAAACATGATCCAGAAGTGCAGACGTCTTCTCTGGGCCAAGGCTCATTTAAAATGGACTGTGGCAAAGTGGAAAACTGTTCTGTGGTCAGACAAATCAAAATTTGAAGTTCTTTATGGAAATCAGGGATGCCGTGTCATTCGGACTAAAGAAGAGAAGGACGACCCAAGTTGTTAAGCGCTCAGTTCAGAAGCCTGTATCTCTGATGGTATGGGGTTGCATTAGTGCATGTGGCATGGGCAGCTTATACATCTGGAAAGACACCATCAGTGCTGAAAGGTATATCCAGGTTCTAGAGCAGCATATGCTCCCATCCAGACGACGTCTCTTTCAGGGAAGACCTTGCATTTTCCAACATGACAATGCCAAACCACATACTGCATCAATTACAGCATCATGGCTGCGTAGAAGAAGGGTCTGGGTACTGAACTGGCCAGCCTGCAGTCCAGATCATTCACCCATAGAAAACATTTGGCACATCATAAAACGGAAGATATGACAAAAAAGACCTAAGACAGTTGAGCAACTAGAATCCTACATTAGACAAGAATGGGTTAACATTCCTATCCCTAAACTTGAGCAACTTGTCTCCTCAGTCCCCAGACGTTTACAGACTGTTGTAAAGAGAAAAGGGGATGTCTCACAATGGTAAACATGGCCTTGTCCCAACTTTTTTGAGATGTGTTGTCATGAAATTTAAAATCACCTAATTTTTCTCTTTAAATGATACATTTTCTCAGTTTAAACATTTGATATGTCATCTATGTTCTATTCTGAATAAAATATGGAATTTTGAAACTTCCATATCATTGCATTCCATTTTTATTTACAATTTGTACTTTGTCCCAACTTTTTTGGAATCGAGGTTGTACATCATTTATGAGATGTGTGATTGAGTGTCAGTCCATAACACTTGTATAGCACTCAGTGACCACTGTGACTGCCAGAGAAGCGATCAGACATGCTGTTCACACTTCTGTGATGGTCAGGAGCAGTTATATCGTGGTCGGCCATGTAACCTGTGCGCATGGGGTAGAATGTGTGCCATAGTTCCTTTCATTCCACATAGCTCACACAAGGGGTCTTCCCTCAGTTCCCACCTGTGTAGGTTTACCGGGCTTGAGAGGGTATCATGCACTGCTCTGAGCAGAAAGGAAATGTGAAATGCCTCCATCCTCCACATTTCAGCCCATGTGATTGTCCTTTTAGACAGTCCCCATCTTGTCCAAGTGCCTTGAGTACCAATCTCCATGATTGTAGCTCTTCTCCCTTCCTCCTGTAGATTTCAAACTTCATCCTGGATCAATATTCGCTTTTATTAGTGGACTTGGACCACTGCTGGAAATGTGATGTTCCTTGGCCTTGTCTCCTGATGCAAGGATTACCTATGATGTCTCTAATTTTATGGGAACATTCTGCCTGGCTGATTGCAGTTTCAGTGGGCCACTACCACCCAGACTTTGTCCTTATTCCTGCTTCATGGATGAGTTGGTCTTGAGAGTCTCAGTAAGTCAAGGATAGTCTGCACTTGGCAACTTTGTACTCTTCCACAACAGAAGACAAGGCAAGCTCAAGCTGTCCAGATCATATATATACAGCGGTGCTTGAAAGTTTGTCAACCCTTTAGAATGTTCTATATTTCTGCATAAATATGACCTAAAACATCATCAGATTTTCACACAAGTCATAAAAGTAGATGAAGAGAACCCAGTTAAACAAATGAGACAAAAATATTATACTTGGTCATTTATTTATAGAGGAAAATGATCCAATATTACATATCTGTGAGTGGCAAAAGTATGTGAACCTCTAGGATTAACAGTTAATTTGAAGGTGAAATTAGAGTCAGGTGTTTTTAATCAATGGGATGACAATCAGGTGTGAGTGGGCACCATGTTTTATTTAAAGAATAGGGCTCTATCAAAGTCTGATTTCACAACACGTTTGTGGAAGTGTATCATGGCACGAACAAAGGAGATTTCTGAGGACCTCAGAAAAAGTGTTGTTGATGCCCATCAGGCTAGAAAAGGTGACAAAACTATCTCTAAAGAGTTTGGACTCCACCAATCCACAGTCAGACAGATTGCATACAAATGGAGAAAATTCAAGACCATTGTTACCCTCCCCAGGAGTGGTCGACCAACAAAGATCACTCCAAGAGCAAGGTGTGTAATAGTTGGCGAGGTCACAAAGGACCCCAGGGTAACTTCTAAGCAACTGAAGGCTTTTTGTACATTGGCTAATGTTCATGAGTCCACCATCAGGAGAACACTGAACAATAATGGTGTGCATGGCAGGGTTGCAGGGAGAAAGCCACTGCTCTCCAAAAAGAACATTACTGCTTATCTGCAGTTTGCTAAAGATCATGTGGACAAGCCAGAAGGCTATTAGAAAAATGTTTTGTGGATGGATGAGACCAAAATAGAACTTTTTGGTTTAAATGAGAAGCATTATGTTTGGAGAAAGGAAAACACTGCATTCCAACATAAGAACCTTATCCCATCTGTGAAACCTGGTAGTGGTAGTATCATGGTTTGACAAATGTCAGGACATCTGTTTTGCTGCATCTGGGCCAGGACATCTTGCCATCAGTGAATTCTAAAGGAAAATGTCAGAACATCTGTCCATGAACTGAATCTCAAGAGAAGGTGGGTCATGCAGCAAGACAACGACCCTAAGCACACAAGTCGTTCTACCAAAGAATGATTAAAGAAGAATAAAGTTAATGTTTTGGAATGGCCAAGTCAAAGTCCTGACCTTAATCTAATCAAAATGTTGTGGAAGGACCTGAAGCGAGCAGTTCATGTGAGGAAACCCACCAACATCCCAGAGCTGAAGCTGTTCTGTATGGAGGAATGGGATAAAATTCATCCAAGCCGGTGTGCAGGATTGATCAACAGTTACCAGACACATTTAGTTGCAGTTACTGCTGCACAAGGGGGTCACACCAGATACCGAAAGCAAACGTTCACATACTTTTGCCACTCACAGTTATGTACTATTAGATAATTTTCCTCAAGTATAATATTTTTGTCTCATTTGTTTAACTGGGTTCTCTTGATCTACTTTTAGGATTTGTGTGAAAATCTGATGTTGTTTTAGGTCATATTTATGCAGAAATATAGAAAATTCTAAAGGGTTCACAAACTTTCAAGCACCACTGTGTCACGATAGATGTAAAACTTGGGGGTATTCCCAGCCATCTACGAAGGTGCTTGTTGATTCTCTGTTCCAGTCCTTCCACAGATGTTATATGCACTTCATACACCGTCAGAAGCCACATAAGCCTTGGAAGCAGGCCATGTTGGTGTATCCAGCACTTGTATTTCCTGGGCAGGCCAGATCTGTCAATTTTCCTGAGCCACTCATCAGCTTGCTGTTCTGTGCTGGAGATGATGTTCTTACCTGACAGGGTATCATCATATCATTTTCTGAGGCACTTAATTGGGTTTTCCGTTTATACTTGGGATCACTTCCTTTTGAACAAGTAGCTTAAACTTTTCAAATGGTCTCTCCCTTTGGATCACCAGACACCTTGATTTCTTGGCCTCGAAGGTCATCTTTGCCCAACTTGCCATGCAGTCCAGTTCTGGTAGGACCCATCTTGCCTGTACATGGGTTGGTGTTATTACAGTAAGGTCAATCATGAAACCCCTGATTGCTGGCAGTTGCCTCCCTATGGCAATCATTGGCCCTTTTGTCTTTCTGCTGGCCACAGAAATTATCAGGTTCATTCCCGTAACAAATAAGATGGGGGAGATGGTGCATCCTGTTACAATCCTTTTCTCAACAGGATGAAACTTGGTTGTGAACCTAGAGGATTGGAATAACACTTTGATGTCTGCCAAGTAACTGGTAATCATGCCCTGTATGTGATTTGGGATGTGGTAGTGATTGATGGCAACTTTGATCAAACAATGGGGGATGGATCCATATGCATTAGTAATGTGGAGCCAGACAACTGTGAGGCTGCCTTTCCCCTCCTCTGCTTCTTGCACAAGTTGGCTAAGAGCCCCCTGTGTGCTCCAAGCATCCAGAGAACCCTTTGATGCTCCCCTTCTGGATGGACATGTTGATCTATCCATTTTGGGTCATATATACAGGCATTCTTTTGGCCAGTCTCATCTCATCTCATCTCATTATCTCTAGCCACTTTATCCTTCTACAGGGTCGCAGGCAAGCTGGAGCCTATCCCAGCTGACTACGGGCGAAAGGTGGGGTACACCCTGGACAAGTCGCCAGGTCATCACAGGGCTGACACATAGACACAGACAACCATTCACACTCATTCACACCTACGGTCAATTTAGAGTCACCAGTTAACCTAACCTGCATGTCTTTGGACTGTGGGGGAAACCGGAGCACCCGGAGGAAACCCATGCGGACACGGGGAGAACATGCAAACTCCACACAGAAAGGCCCTCGCCGGCCACGGGGCTCGAACCCGGACCTTCTTGCTGTGAGGCGACAGCGCTAACCACTACACCACCGTGCCGCCCCTTTTGGCCAGTATGGAGAAAAAAATCTTGCACTCCACACTAAACAAGGAGATGGTCCAAAATTGGCTGATATGTGCCAAGTTCTGTTCTTAGGGCACAAAGTACCCATCTGCTCTCCTCCAGCCCACTGGTACAATGCCCTTGGTCCAGATTCCACAGATAAGGTTTTAAAGCCTTCTGAGGATCTTGGGGCATTTTTTGTATACTTTATATAGTACACTGCTGGGACCTGGAGCAGAAGATGACCTGCCATGCTTTACCACATCTTGGACCTCCATTTTGGAGGTTCTGTGCTTAGGGTTGTTGTTAGTAGGTCCACATTGCAGAGGTTGTGATTTTCTGCTACGGCCTCATTCCTCGAAGAATCACTGAACGTTTCCTTCACAAACTCTTCTACTTCCTCCTTGCAGTTTCTTAGGGTCCCTGACCTTGCCTCTCCTAGGACTCTTACAGCCTACTTTGTTTTGTGCCTTCTGTTGAACCCCTCAGCTCTTCTAACTCTGATAATCTGGTCTCAGAGGGTCACTGTCAGTTCCTTTATTCCTTCTTTCTCCCCAATACTGGCCTTTTTGAACTGCTTGTCCTGGAGTTTGATCTCCTTCCTTAATTCTTTTAGCTTCCTTTCCCTTATATTTGCCTGTTTTTCAGACTTTTTTTGCCAAGTTATACCATAGGTGATGGCTATTAGGGACTCCACCTTCCTTACTACTGATCCTGCTAGAACTGTGTCAAGAATTTTGTTCAGGTCTTCATCAAGGATAGCCTCACTCCTTGGTTTCGCACATCTTGGGCCACTCGATTCTTTCCTTCACTGGTTGGTTTGGGCTTTTGGGGTGGCACCGGAGGTGTCTTGTATGTGTTTATTGGGGAAAAAACAGGCACTGAAAGATCACTAGAACTATGGTGCACTTCCTGGCTAGAGTTCTCCTGTGTCTCACCAGACTGTGGATCTGTGTGGTGTGTATGTCTCTCTCCTCATCCACACTTGCTCTGATGTATCTTTAGCCCTAAAGCATTTTTGCAGATCTTTCTGCAATGGCATCTTGCTTCCCATGCCTCCCATGCTATGGTTCTTTGTTTGAACCTTTTCTTTGTCTGTGTCATGGTCCTGGTCATTGCCATTGTAGAGGAAAATTGCAGAGTAGATATTTTTAGAGAAGCAAGTTTCAGAAACAGTGTGTTTCTATGTCTATATAAGATAAAGAATGTTGTTGCTGTGTCACACTGTTGTGCTCTGCAAAGTTATCATAAGCATGTGTATGTGTAAAGATAGCGTTGTTGTTAGCAGAGATAAAGATAGCAGGGAGGATGCTGAGGCTGAATGCCCTGACCGCAAGAAAATATGTAGCATGCAAGTCATGCTAGTTATTATCATGACTGTATAAGAGAGAGTGTGTGAAAACAGGAAGCACCTCTCTAGGTGAAACACTTTGTGATATGAGCCAGCTCTTGCAAGAGTATAATAGTCAGATTCTGTTTGCTTTCTTATAACAGTCTCAAGGTCTTAATGTATTACTTTTTCCACCACAATTCATGGCATAGTCAGCAGGATATCACAAGTAGCAGGAACTTCTAGATCCTTTGAGGAGAAAACATCATTATCGAGTCTGATGAGCTCCCAGGACACAGACTGATTAATAGATGACAGGGGATCCTTTGCTGTGGCTGATATCCAATGAACTTGTGGTGAGGAAAAGCTTTCTCTTTTATTCTTGTAAATTAATGGCAAATGATTGTGTTGCAGTGAACTGTAGCAGACGTGTATGTAGATGGGCGGACCCATCGGTGTGCATATTTTTGAAAGGGTAAATATGTATCAAGTTGAGAGAAAAGCCCTTTCTTCTCTTTTTAATTAAGGTTTTGGGTGAAATTAGAAACCTACCTGTTATTGACAAATAGCAGTAAGCAATCATTATCATGACACATTTTGGGTAAATGTGAGAGTAAAACACGGTCTTTGCAGTTCCTCTGTGACATATAAGTAAGATGGGACAAAAAGGAACAAAGCAACCAGAAACTGAGACAACTCCTGAAACCTACCCCTCTTCTCCAAACATCAAATTTATGTTAATTAACTATGGACCAGACTCGTGTAAGCAATTTAGGATATGGGTAGAACGATGCAATTTCCCAGAGGGAGACAGTTTAAGTATGTGTCAGATACAGAATCTCGAGGAAATGTTGAAGCAAGTAGAGGAGGATAACAAAAAAAGGAAAAAGAAATATAGAATACAGGTTGATTGGGGTGCATTTAAAATGTGGCAAATGGAAGCTGTGGTAAGAGATCAATGGGTCAATCCATGTACACCTCAGGGTCAGTTAGAATGGCAGGGAACTAACCAGAATTCTAGTGCTTCTGTTCCTGCAGCTTCAGTGCAGCAGCCACCAACCGCTCCACCCCCTTATGTGCCTGGAGCTTCATGGGGAAGACGGACATGACGCTTGTTGGCATTTACCCAAAACTTGACCTGATGCAGGATTTGGATATGAGTAGCTATTCGTTCCCTCCTCCTCCTGTTGTGACAACGCAACCTCTTGCAACCCCTCCACCAACTCCACCACAAGATTAACCAGCGCCATCTCAAACCAGTGCTCAAGCATCTCTTTTATGCCCTGAGGACAGCCTGACTAAGGCAATAAAGAATATTGATGAGCGTTTGTCCAAAGTAGAGTAGGACAGGCAAGAACAACAGATTGCACAGAGAACATGGGACAAAGAGAAAGCCAGAAAGGACAAGAGGGACTATGAATGTCTCCAAATGCCCATTGTGGCTGTTGCAGGACCACAGGGGCCAATGATGGTTCATAGACCATGGGATCCACAAGATATCGTGCAAATGGATGCTGAGATAAAGGATCCCAGACAGCATGGTGGTCCTAAGTCTGTCAAGGAACTCGACAGCTTCTGTAAAACATACCTCCCCACCAGCCATGAACTGCTCCGAGTGTTTGCAAAGAAACTAGGTTTGGACATTAGAAAGAGCCCGGACAAGTTTCCTAAAAATGAAGAGCACGCAAACCACCCAGACTGGATGCACGACAGTAACCGGGCCTACCGAGAGTTCATTGCTGGATTGCAGGATGTTGTCAGAATGAGATTTCCAGTCTGAATGGACATCACACAAATAAAAACCTGTAAGCAGCAAGATGATGAGACAGTAATACAATACTTACAGAGACTGACCATAGTGCATGATGCACACTCGGGGCTTGAAAGACCGACCAACATGGCGACCAGCGGGGAAGTAAGACCATATGAAGGTCATTTAAAGAACATGTTCCTCAGTGGCCTGAAGCCTGACATAGCTAAGATGGTCAAAGATGGATGTGTCACGTGGGAGGTGTGCAAACTTGCCGAGGTGGAGAGACATGCAGTACATGCAGAGAAGAGGTTAAATGGGAAGATGCAGCAAAAACAGAGGAAAAAGGACAACACTCGAAAGAGGTCGACAGTGCCAAGATGGCTGCTTCATCTGTGGCTCACTTAATCACTGGTGTGACCAATGTCCACAGCATTAGAGTGGTGAGGGTCCCAAGATCACAGATGGTGGACTGACCGCCAGTCCCAGTCACTCAAGCTTCTTGCAATGAAGAATCTGCTTTGCGCTCACCGCTTGCTACGGCCTGCACAGAGATTAGGGATAGTGAACAAGTAGGTACATATGCATTATTCACTGATGAGATATGCTTGAGAATGCCAAATTTTCTGTCTCTAATAAGTTTTTACAACCCTGATTCCAAAAAAGTTGGGACAAAGTACAAACTGTAAATAAAAATGGAATGCAATGATGTGGAAGTTTCAAAATTCCATATTTTATTCAGAATAGAACATAGATGACATATCAAATGTTTAAACTGAGAAAATGTATCATTTAAAGAGAAAAATTAGGTGATTTTAAATTTCATGGCAACAACACATCTCAAAAAAGTTGGGACAAGGCCATGTTTACCACTGTGAGACATCCCCTTTTCTCTTTACAACAGTCTGTAAACGTCTGGGGACTGAGGAGACAAGTTGCTCAAGTTTAGGGATAGGAATGTTAACCCATTCTTGTCTAATGTAGGATTCTAGTTGCTCAACTGTCTTAGGTCTTTTTTGTCATATCTTCCGTTTTATGATGCGCCAAATGTTTTCTATGGGTGAAAGATCTGGACTGCAGGCTGGCCAGTTTAGTACCCGGACCCTTCTTCTATGCAGCCATGATGCTGTAATTGATGCAGTATATGGTTTGGCATTGTCATGTTGGAAAATGCAAGGTCTTCCCTGAAAGAGACATCGTCTGGATGGGAGCATATGCTGCTTTAGAACCTGGATATACCTTTCAGCATTGATGGTGTCTTTCCAGATGTGTAAGCTGCCCATGCCACATGCACTAATACAACCCCATACCATCAGAGATGCAGGCTTCTGAACTGAGCGCTGATAACAACTTGGGTCATCCTCCTCTTTAGTCCGAATGACACGGCGTCCCGGATTTCCATAAAGAACTTCAAATTCTGATTCGTCTGACCACAGAACAGTTTTCCACTTTGCCACAGTCCATTTTAAATGAGCCTTGGCCCAGAGAAGACGTCTGTGTTTCTGGATCATGTTTAGATACGGCTTCTTCTTGTGGCTTTTTCTAAGGGCGGCCTTGGGCTGAGGTGCCCTTGAGCAAGGTACCGAACCCCTGACTGCTCCCCGGGCGCTCTGGGCTGCCCACTGCTCTGGGTGTGTGTGTGCGTGTTCACTGCTTCAGATGGGTTAAATGCAGAGGATGAATTTCACTTTGCTTGAAGTGCGCATGTGACGAATAAAAGTTTCTTCTTCTATAGAGTTTTAGCTGGCAACGGCGGATGGCACGGTGAATTGTGTTCACAGATAATGTTCTCTGGAAATATTCCTGAGCCCATTTTGTGAATTCCAATACAGAAGCATGCCTGTATGTGATGCAGTGCCGTCTAAGGGCCCGAAGATCACGGGCACCCAGTATGGTTTTCCGGCCTTGACCCTTACGCACAGAGATTCTTCCAGATTCTCTGAATCTTTTGATGATATTATTCACTGTAGATGATGATATGTTCAAACTCTTTGCAATTTTACACTGTCGAACTCCTTTCTGATATTGCTCCACTATTTGTCGGTGCAGAATTAGGGGGATTGGTGATCCTCTTCCCATCTTTACTTCTGAGAGCCGCTGCCACTCCAAGATGTTCTTTTTATACCCAGTCATGTTAATGACCTATTGCCAGTTGACCTAATGAGTTGCAATTTGGTCCTCCAGCTGTTCCTTTTTTGTACCTTTAACTTTTCCAGCCTCTTATTGCCCTTGTCCCAACTTTTTTGAGATGTGTTGCTGTCATGAAATTTCAAATGAGCCAATATTTGGCATGAAATTTCAAAATGTCTCACTTTCAACATTTGATATGTTGTCTATGTTCTATTGTGAATACAATGTCAGTTTTTGAGATTTGTAAATTATTGCATTCCGTTTTTATGAATAATTTGTACTCTGTCCCAACTTTTTTGGAATTGGGGTTGTAGTAAACAACAAATTTCCTGATTATTTAGCATTCTTTGCATGAGTTTCAAGCTGTCAACTTATTTTGATTATTCCTATTTTTTGCAATTATTCATACATATTGGAATCCTATTTAACTGTTATATTTCTGAATTATGAAAGCACTTATATCACTGTATTTAAATGTGCTATGAAACTGCTTCTGAAATAGCACTTGTATAGCACTATATCAGACTTTTTTTTACTATTTTATTTCATGTGCAATTTAAAGACCTAATCATGCATTAATTCTTTTGATTTTATCCTACAAAATATTTTTGACCTCAAATATACAATTATTGATTTTCAGTGCAAAATTTACATGAAAATAAAGTGCTCTCATAGCGATTTATAAAAGCACTATCTTAGCGCTATGCCCATATGGTATTGACCTCCAACATTTACTTTTCTAAATGTAGCCTATAGGCCTACAAAATACTAGTTTACATGTATGCATGCCTCTACAAATATAACAGGGAGCTTTTCTCAGATTCTATATGTGTTGCTCCTTTATAAATATCCACAGTAGGTATAAAACTGTGTCCAGAAAGTGCTCAGGAAGCGCTTATGCCGGGTGCTAATTTGTTCCTGGATGCGCTATTGTTCTGCATTTGCATGGCACTTTTACAACTATTTTTGGTAAAGGTAACTTGCGGGGGTATTTCTTTAAAACTGGCCCCCTCATGTCATGAAAATATGCTTGACAAATATTCACCTAACTGAAGTGACTCACTATATTGTGTCCCGGGGTGTTCACAATACTTAAGAACTGCCTCCTTGTTTAAAGTCATTCATGCCATAAACGTATGCGTGACATGTTGGTGGGCATGTTGAGTCATTCATCGAGCCATGCCACCCACCCCCAGGGGGGAGGGGTTAATCGCGGGGATTAGCGATACGGCCGATTACACCCAGCCTCATCCTCGAACTTGCCATTCGCGTCAGTGTTCTTGTAGAGCGGAAAAGTGCTCTTGCAGTTGGACAGATCACCACATAGGGCCAAGCCTATGCTGCAAACCATCGGCCTAGGGCCTACACTTCTTGAGGTAAGTAGGCCCATTTGCAGTGGGGCAAAAAAGTATTTAGTCAGTCACCAATTGTGCAAGTTCTCCCACTTAAAAAGATGAGAGAGGCCTGTAATTTTCATCATAGGTTTACCTCAACTATGAGAGACAAAATGAGAGAAAAAAAAAATCCAGAAAATCACATTGTCTGATTTTTAAAGAATTTATTTGCAAATTATGGTGGAAAATAAGTATTTGGTCAATGACAAAAGTTCATCTCAATACTTTGTTATATACCCTTTGCTGGCAGTGACAGAGGTCAAATGTTTTCTGTCAGTTTTCACAAGGTTTTCACACACTGTTGCTGGTATTTTGGCCCATTCCTCCATGCAGATCTCCTCTAGAGCAGTGATGTTTTGGGGCTGTCGCTGGGCAACACGGACTTTCAACTCCCTCCAAAGATTTTCTATGGGGTTGAGATCTGGAGACTGGCTAGGCCACTCCAGGACCTTGAAATGCTTCTTACGAAGCCACTGCTTCGTTGCCCGGGTGGTGTGTTTGGGATCATTGTCATGCTGAAAGACCCAGCCACGTTTCATCTTCAGTGCCCTTGCTGATGGAAGGAGGTTTTCACTCAAAATCTCACGATACATGGCCCCATTCATTCTTTCCTTTACATGAATCAGTCATCCTGGTCCCTTTGCAGAAAAACAGCCCCAAAGCATGATGTGTCCACCCCCATGCTTCACAGTAGGTATGGTGTTCTTTGGATGCAACTCAGCATTCTTTCTCCTCCAAACACGACAAGTTGAGTTTTACCAAAAAGTTCTATTTTGGTTTCATCTGCCCATATGACATTCTCCAATCCTCTTCTGGATCATCCAAATGCTCTCTAGCAAACTTCAGACGGGCCTGGACATGTACTGGCTTAAGCAGGGGGACACGTCTGGCACTGCAGGATTTGAGTCCCTGGCGGCGTAGTGTGTTACTGATGGTAGCCTTTGTTACTTTGGTCCCAGCTCTCTGCAGGTCATTCACTAGGTCCCCCTGTGTGGTTCTGGGATTTTTGCTCACCGTCATCATTTTGACCCCACGATGTGAGATCTTGCATGGAGCCCCAGATCGAGGGAGATTATCAGTGGTCTTGTATGTCTTCCATTTTCTAATAATTGCTCCCACAGTTGATTTCTTCACACCAAGCTGCTTACCTATTGCAGATTCAGTCTTCCCAGCCTGGTGCAGGCCTACAATTTTGTTTCTGGTGTCCTTTGACAGCTCTTTGGTCTTGGCCATAGTGGAGTTTGGAGTGTGACTGAGGTTGTGGACAGGTGTCTTTTATACTGATAACGAGTTCAAACAGGTGCCATTAATACAGGTAACGAGTGGAGGACAGAGGAGCCTCTTAAAGAAGTTGTTACAGGTCTGTGAGAGCCAGAAATCTTGCTTGTTTGTAGGTGACCAAATACTTATTTTACCGAGGAATTTACCAATTAATTCATTAAAAATCCTACAATGTGATTTCCTGGATTCTTTCCCCCCCATTCTGTCTCTCATAGTTGAAGTGTACCTATGATGAAAATTACATGCTTCTCTCATCTTTTTAAGTGGGAGAACTTGCACAATTGGTGGCTGACTAAATACTTTTTTGGCCCACTGTACATCCATTTTAATTATTGTAAAGCAGATTAAAGTGAAATTCTCATCCTTAGGCCCTGCCTCCTTGTTTAAAGTCATTCATGCCATAAACGTATGCGTGACATGTTGGTGGGCATGTTGAGTCATTCATAGGGAATAGGTCAGGTGTTAATATCAGTTTGAATTAATTAATGAGTTTTAAAAATTAATATCACTTTGAGTTACGTTGGGGTTATGCCTTTGGCTTTGTTTTGAAGCTTATCCCGGATTACGGACCGGGCCAGTGGGGCCGGCGCCCAGGGGCCCAAGGGGTCCAGGGGCCTGGGGGGGCCCATAGTGATGCAGATGCCGATGCCAATTGTGACATCAGAGGGCCTCTATTCTCTAGGATCTTATGACTACTTACACTGTTATAGGGCATATCTGAAGAAAACAGAGGGAAGGGGTGGGTTGGTGGGCGGTGGGGGACGGCAATCAGAGGGCCCCTGGCCCTGCTGTAGTGCTTCTCGTAAAAACTCCTGAGGCCGTAACGTCTGCCAACTAGGGGTTCAAGGAAGTAGGGGGAATGCTTTCAGAGGATCCTATGATTATGAAAGCCCCTGCTAAGGGTCGTGACTTCTGGCTATCTGGGGGCCCTAGAGAGAGCCCTAACGGGAAAGTGTACTGTTAAGAGTAGCACCAAATTCTGGGTCCTATGGACCTAGCTCAAATGGACCCCCCCCCCTACAAAAAAAAACCCTGACTCCCTATGGGGCCCCCCGATACGTAGGGCCCTGGTGACTGAGTCCCACTTTCCCCCCTACTTCGACGCCCCTGAAGAGAGCCCTCTGATTACAAACATCCTTACAAAAGGCCTCTGATTTACCAAGGGTTTTGGTGTTGGGGTTTGTTTTTGTTCCTTACTTCATGTCATGTCATAGGCAGATAACAACATGCCTTGTGTGCCTCACGCCGGGGACACATACATGCGAATTTGGCGAAGCGAAATTCACCATTCATTCATATGAGGGAAGCGAAGTGGGGCGAAGGCAAGCGAACAGGGCGAAGCGAAGTGAAAATATTTGGCCAAGTTTAATATTATGCAAATGAGGAGCGAATTTCGCCTGCGGCAGCCAATCAAATCAACAACATAAATGTTTTAATCGATTTGATTTGCCGCTACGACCTCAAACCCGTTGTAAGGACTAGTGTATTTTCAGTGAGAAATTTCAGAAGTCTAAGCGAAAATCTAATATCGATTTTCCAATGGACTGACCAAAAGGGGCGGAGACTTGGGCTCTCTCTCTATATATATATAGGCTCCCTGCTTCAGTACTCCTCACAACATTCTGACCGTTCAGCTTGACAACTTGCTCTGTGTTCAGCCTGTTCAACCAGACTTGTTCAGCAGTTTAGCATCCAACAGCCTTTTTAAAGGCTTATATCCATTTATATATTATATTATATTATATTATATTATATTATATTATATTATATTATATTATATTATATTATATTATATTATATAACACATCACTGCACATTCAAAGGTTCAAAGCCTTTGTAAAAGGCTAGTGCATTTCCAACAGCCTTTGTGAAGGCTCAGTCTTTAATTATTATATTATATTATATTATATTATATTATATTATATTATATTATATTATATTATATTATATTATATTACTAGAAACAACACTGCACTTTCAAAGGTTCAAAGCCTTTTTAAAGGCTCATTGCCTTTAATTATTGTATTGCGTGTGTGTGTGTGTATATATATATATATATATATATATATATATATATATATATATATATATATTATTATTATTATAATCAGTTGTGAGAAATTTAGGAAGTCCCAGTGAAAATCCAATAGATATAACACTCCCACATTACACTTGGCATCAGTAATATGGATTGCAAACAAAAAAGTGGGGCTTCAAAACAAAAAGCCAAAAAAATTAGGGAGGCAAAGCAGGCTGATTTTTTTTTTTTTAAATGTGCCTCTGATTTCTAACTTTTTCGACAAGCCTCAAGATTCAAGTATTGATAATGTCATCGGTGGCCCAAGTTGTAGCAATGAAGAGATCACTACTGGCTTGATCATACAGGAGCCCTCACAGACCCAATCAAGCGTAGACCCAACCTGTCAGGCTCAGGCCTCAGGCCCACAATCAGACCAGGCATCGCCTGAGAAAGTGTTTCCAAGTGAGGAGGAGTGCACGGAGCCCAGTTTCACACCAGAAGCTTGGGACTCCAACTCCAGTTGTGAAACACTTAATGACCCTGCTTTACGGCCAAATACCACAACCGACCAAGACTGCACTCTTGTTAGTACAGGAGACTCACTGTCAGACCAGGCATCGCCTGAGAAAGTCTCGTCAAGTCAGAAGGGGTACACCGAGACCAGTATCACACCAGAAGCTGGGGGCTCAAACTCCTGGTGTGAAACAGATAATGACCCTGCTTTATGGCCAAGTTCCATTACTGAACAAGCCAAGTCGATTCTGGTTAGTAGAGGAGCAGCTGCTTTTCAAAATCGAAGTGAAAAGTACCCTGCCTCAAGTAGGGATAGGACAATAGGGGGCATGACTAGGAGTTTCACAAATTCCTTACTCAAATGTTCTCTACCTAATGGCCAATCTGTGACTAGGCAGTGGCTATTTTACTCCCCTTCAGCTGGTTGCATCTTTTGTTTTGCTTGCAAGCTATTTTCAAGTAAGCACAATGCGTTTGTCCATGGGTTTTCTGATTGGAAACATTCTGAGCGTATCGGTGAGCATGAGAGGAGTGAGGAGCATAGGGCTTGCATGCTAGCATTACACAATCACTCCAAAAACACAGGAAGAGTTGATTCTGATCTTGTCAAACAAATGGATGCAGAGAGGCAATACTGGCGGGAAGTTTTGAAAAGAGTTGTTGCTGTAATCCAGTTTTTGGGGGAGAGGGGCCTTGCTTTCAGGGGAGACGATGAGCAGCTGGGATCAACTCACAATGGTAATTTCTTGGGCATTGTCGAACTGTTGGCCAAATTTGACCCTTTTCTAGCCGACCATCTCCAAAGGTTTGGAGGCAAGGGCAAAGACTCTGTGTCCTACCTCTCATCAACAATCTGTGAGGAATTTATCCACTTAATGGGAGAAAGAACAAAGGAAGCAATTATCAGCGAGATTAAAGAGTCCAAATACTTTTCTGTTATAGTTGACTCCACTCCAGACCTTGCTCATGTGGACCAACTCACTTTTATTTTCAGGTTTGTAAATAATGGTGGAGAAGTAGTTGAGCGTTTTCTGGCTTTTGAGCCTATTGGAAATCATAGTGGGAGCAGTTTGGCTGAGTGTGTTGTTGCTATGGTGGAGAACCTGGGCCTAGACTTAACTAACTGTAGAGGCCAGTCTTATGACAATGCAAGTAATATGTCAGGAAAGTACAATGGAGTCCAAGCTTATCTGAAACGAATAAACCCATTAATTTGTTATGTCCCCTGTGCAGCACATTCGTTGAATTTAGTTGGTGTCAATGCTGCTGACAGTTGCCCAGAAGCTGGCCGTTTCTTTGACTTTGTGCAATCACTATACACATTTTGTACCTCGTCAGCACACAGGTGGGGAAAGGTGTTTCGTGATACAGATGTGAAACTCACATTGAAATCATTGTCAGGTACTCACTGGAGTTCAAGAGCTGAATCCACAAAGGCTCTTTGGAAATATTATCCACAATTGAGAGATGCACTGAACAATATTTCCAAAGATTCACAGGAGAAACGTGAAACTAGAAGCGAGGCCTCTGCACTCTGTGGCAAGCTGGACACCCTAGAGATAGCCTTCATGGCACACTTTTGGGATACAATACTGCAGCGGTTCCAAGCCACAAGTCTGCAGTTGTAGAAACATAACATTGACATACACATGGTTACACGGCTTCTCCATTCACTTCGTGACTTTGTGGCAGAACAGAGAGATAATTTTGCCTTTTTTGAAGGGTCAGCTTTAAATGTTACCCATTCAGTCTCCCAAGACTACAGGCATGACCTCCAGCACAAAGAAGCGCAAACGTATGGCTGATGAAAGTGAAGAGCCAGGTGTTGAATTTAGTGGAAAAGAAAAGTTTCGGATTGAAACATTCAATGTTCTAATTGACAAACTTGTGTCCTGTCTTAACCATCGGTTAACTGCATACACACGCTTGACCAATCTTTTTCATGTTCTTTTCATGCCTGACAATATGTCTAACAGTGAGCTCACTTCAAGGGCCAAATCACTTGCTGCAGCATATCCCACAGATTTGGACATGAGCCTGGCAGATGAACTTGTACAATACAAATCATTCATGTCAGAAAATCAAAAATGCCCAAGTACAATGCTGAAGACCATGGTGGATTTGGATCTACAGTCCACTTTTCCAAATGTCTACATAGCACTCAGACTTTTTTTGACCCTGCCTATTACAAATTGTGAAGGGGAACGTTCATTCTCCAGACTGGCTCGTATTAAGAATGAACTCAGGATGACAATGTGCCAAAACCGCTTGAATTCACTTTCTCTCCTGGCAATTGAATCAGAGTTGGTCCGACAGCTTAACTTTGATGAATTAGTGGATGACTGCAAGAAGGAAGAGTAGGAAAAAACTTATATAGCCTAGAATGAATTATTCCTTAGGTACGGCTTAATTATTGACATATCCTAATCAGTTTCCTTGTTAACTTCTTGACACAATACATATATCTTTAATCACTAACATTGTATGCCTTAATGTTCGAAACATACAGTATGTTCACATGTCACTTTATTTACTTCATTCACATGTTGCCCTCTGCTAGTTTGCGACCTCAGTAGCCTTTGTGTGTGTGGGGGGGCTTTGCGAACTCCTGGCCCCGGGGCCCAGACCCCCCCATAATCCGGCCCTGTTTGAAGCATTTGCAAATATGACACTAGGTGGTTGAAATCAGTGATGACCAAGGACTAAGAGACGAGATAGTCGATTTAATGTGCAACAAGTCTGGACAAGCTTTTTTTTTTCTTTTTCTATTAATACCTATTACTTTATTTTCATTATGGCATAAGTCATATGGTTATGGGACAGAAACAGCTGGGCCTGTGAGCCGAATTTACTGGCAGTGCTGCCACCTTACAGCATGATATCATGAGAGACCAGAGAACGGAGGCATAGGTTCATATTTATTTTATTTAGTTACTATAATCAAATTAAATTTCATGCAAGTCTAAGGAAAACCAGATTCATACAAAAGTCAATGTATTGTAGATTTTGTTCTGCACCTGTTTAAGGCACTAATGACTCCAGAAATGCATCCAATCAGAGAGGAGCTTGATAGCTTGTCCGAATCGAAAACAAAATGGCGATGGCATACACATGTCACATATTTTATTCTCGGTGGTATTTCAAGGATTTTACATACTTACCGGTAACAATGAGGCAATGATTGGCAACTAACCAAAATAAAGGTAATACAGCTCTTAGAATAGTCCTAGAATTTGAGATGGGTTGCATCAGCCTGTTAAATTTTTCATTTTTGGGTAAATCCATTACCTAATGAAGACTTGGTAATTTAATTTTGATAACACAGGTGAGTGTAAAAAAAAGGTATCATTCCTCGTTTAATGTTATCAGACCTTATTTTTCATATTCCTGGAATATGATTTGATGACTATTTATATAAGTGTTAAAGATTTATAAGATGGCAATATTAATCATGGGCATTACTTTTCAGAAGCAGTCAAATTGGTCTTCCCAACAGAGAGGGCCAATTTAGATAAAGTCGTCCACACGGCCGTCATGGACACACTATGTTCAGCTGGAGCAAAAGTGAAGAGGCTCACAGTGGTGGTTCCTCAGAACGCAACTGCAAAGGCTGATGGCCACATCGAGACAAATGATGATGATCTGAACACTGAAGTTTCCTTTTCAGCCATACCGCTCAGCCTTTGGAGGATCCCTGCATACTTGATATTTATTTTGGAAATTGATGTGTTTATCCCAAGATATTCAGTGTAAACCCCCAAAACTGACTATGCTGTTTTATGAATGGAATTAAAGTTTGATATGTTTTCTGTTATGTTGTTAAGAAATAAAACATTTATAAACTTATTCAATGCCTTTGTGTTCTATTTCATTAAAAGCAGATGCAATGATGTATAAATACCATATACAATAGTATATAAGCGCTACATAAGTGAGATATGAGTTATATAAGTGCTATAAAATAGCTACATAAGTGCAATAGAAATGCTATAGAAGTGCTATATTTACTGTGATGAAAGCACTATATCTCATCTCATTATCTCTAGCCGCTTTACCCTGTTCTACAGGGTCGCAGGCAAGCTGGAGCCTATCCCAGCTGACTACGGGCGAAAGGCGGGGTACACCCTGGACAAGTCGCCAGGTCATCACAGGGCTGACACATAGACACAGACAACCATTCACACTCACATTCACACCTACAGTCAATTTAGAGTCACCAGTTAACCTAACCTGCATGTCTTTGGACTGTGGGGGAAACCGGAGCACCCAGAGGAAACCCACGCGGACACGGAGAGAACATGCAAACTCCACACAGAAAGGCTCTTGCCGGCCACAGGGCTCGAACCTTCTTGCTGTGAGGTGACAGCGCTAACCACTACACCACCATGCCGCCCACTGCTATATCTGACTGCTAAAAAAGTGCTACACAATTGCAACATTTGAGCGCTGAAAGTGGTTACACCTGTAGCTATTCTATAGCGCTATAAAAGTGCTCATGAAAAGCGCTTTTATCTTGAGTTGTACGTGCTGTTGTGCATATAGGGTATCAGGGTGTAAAACTGCTCTGACCCAGGGGAGATACAGGTGGTGTCACGATAAAGTTCTGGCAATGCTTGCTGAAAATTTGGGGCAGGAAAGGAGAAAGAAACACCCTGCCAAAACAAAACCACTGCTGAGTACCATCAAAGGAGGGCCAGGAGCCCACCATCCCAAGCAGAGTAAAACAAAACCTTCTGCAGGCCACCCAGGGAAGGGAAATGAAGGCAGGAAACTTGGGAGGAAACTTAAATTCCCAAAGGAGATAATATCAACAACTCTGAGACAAGATATTGTCATGTGCTTGCAGGAGGAAAGAAAATTTATCCTGGTGGAATTAACAATCCCGTTGGAGGAGGGCTGTGAGGAAGCAGCAGAAAGAAAAAAAAATCCAAGTACCATCAGCTGGTCCAGGACTGTCAGGACAAAGGATGGTAGACATAGCTGTTTACAGTAGAGGTGGAGTGCTGAGGATTCCCAGCTCATTCAATCTGGAATCTGCTCTCAAAAGTTGGACTGAGAGGATGGAAGAGGAAAACTGCTTTCTGAAGATTGGGAGAAGCAGAAGAGAGAGCCTCCTGTTAGCTCTGGCATAAGAGGGAAGATACAAGCTAGAAGCCTGGAAGAGAGGGGCAGTGACCTGGCTACCACTGCCAACCCACCAACTGAAGAGTATTGTGGTTAAGGGTTGAAACACTCAATGAAGGTCGGCTACCACCTGACGACCTCTCATCCAAGTCAAGGCTACAGCCATTGTGAATGGATGTAATAAGGCATCTTTGATGTAATATATAACTGTCATCACAGAAGTGTAAGTTACTTTTGCCAAGGGCACTGACACAACCCCATACCATGACAGATCCTGGCTTTTTAAGTCTAGGCTGAAAACATATCTGTTTAGTCAAGCCTTTTGTTAATGGTGTTTATGAGGTAAAGGTGTAGATCTAGAGGGTCCTCAGACATAGAGTGTTTTGGTAAACTGGATGTATGGATGCTGTCAGTCCCCACTCGCTTGCTCACTTGAGTTTGTTGACGGTGTAGTGGCTGGCTGCTTTATGTCCCAGGCTCCCCCATGCCTGTGCTACCTTCTGGCTCTCTCCTTTTAGTTATGCTGTCATAGTTAGTTGCCGGAGTCCCTGCTTGTACTCGGTGTAATATGTATACTGCTCCTACTTATTCAGGTGACATTGGGCATACCTAACAACCTGTGTTTTCTTTCCCTCCCCCCCAAATCTGTCCCTCTGAGTTACATGGAGTCAACAGGAAATCTTTTGGTGGAGAGGGTGGAGACCTCGACTGGTTATCATAGCCTGCAGGGAATTGGCCGTCAGACTTTCTGTCGCATGTCCCAGACCCGGTGAAATGTAACTGAATTGTCTTGGCCAGCCCTAAGGGTCCCATCTGCATCTCATCATTGCTGAGGAGTGTGCTCCCATCACCCAATCAAGCATCCAGCCAAAGCAGGTCATGATATATTTTTTACCATATTAACATGCCATTGTGGGCGGCACGGTGGTGTAGTGGTTAGCGCTGTCGCCTCACAGCAAGAAGGTCTGGGTTCGAGCCCCGTGGCCGGCGAGGGCCTTTCTGTGTGGAGTTTGCATGTTCTCCCCATGTCCACGTGGGTTTCCTCCGGGTGCTCCGATTTCCCCCACAGTCCAAAGACATGCAGGTTAGGTTAACTGGTGACTCTAAATTGACCGTAGGTGTGAATGTGAGTATGAATGGTTGTCTGTGTCTATGTGTCAGCCCTGTGATGACCTGGCGACTTGTCCAGGGTGTACCCTGCCTTTCGCCCGTAGTCAGCTGGGATAGGCTCCAGCTTGCCTGCGACCTTGTAGAACAGGATAAAGTGGCTAGAGATGATGAGATGAGATGAGATGAACATGCCATTGTTGTGTGTTATGCCTGATGTAAAGACTCTTGTCTCTGCGAGCCTACCACACAGATTTAATACTTGTCATTTTTAAGGCATACCTAACAACATGTGTTTTCTTTCTCTCTCTCTTCCCCCCCCCCCCCCAATCTGTCCCTCTGAGTTACATGTTGGTCCTGGGATTGAGATGCTGGCCTCTTCTGCCCCTCGGACCTGCTTGATCCATCCTGGTGCCCTGTGTCTGGTCGAAGTTTTATCGCACCGCTCCTGTGAAGGACGGCCCCATGAGGACAGTTGAGGGTTATACCTGGAGGATGCTCTGGACTCTTACAGTAATGCTTTTATGGCTGAGGACTACAGTTGTCTTGCTAACTTTAGGACTGCAGTTATCATGAACAGTTTTGCACTCAAGTTTCCATCAATGAAGAGTTATAACATCAACGAAACTGTCCTCATGTTAAAACTGTTAATATTATAGTCAGGCTGTCTGTTGTTGCCCAAATGAGGATGGGTTCCCTTTTGAGTCTGGTTCCTCTTGAGGTTTCTTCCTCATGTCGTCTGAGAGAGTTTTTCCTTGCCACCGTCGCCACAGGCTTGCTCATTGGGGATAGATTAGGGATAAAATTAGCTCATGTTGTAAGTCGTTCAAATTCTGTAAAGCTACTTTGTGACAATGTTTATTGTTAAAAGCACTATACAAATAAACTTGACTTGACTTGACTTTTGGACTTTTTGCTGGTAATAGTCTGGATGATCCTTTGCGTCTTTTGTCCGGAACACACGGCATCACTTTCTTCCAAAAAAGATGTGGAATACTGATTTGTCTAACCACAATAGATGTTTCCACTGTATGATGGTCCATCCCAGATGTCACTGAGCCCAGAGAAGTCGACAGCACTTCCTTTTTGCATCGTAAAGTTTTAACTGCCATTTGTGGATGCAATTCTGTACACTGAAAAAAGGGGAAAATGAGGGTTGTGGAATTTACAAAAATGAAATTAATACACATGACATGATTTCTTTATGTTACCTCTCTGAACATATATAAATAATGTAGAACTGATTGATTTCTGAGGAATGTCAAATCTATGAATTTCAGTCATGTTGGGAGAAAAGAAAAAAGTTATGTTTTGCTTAGTAACTCTGCCCATTTTGAAGACATCAGCAGCGGATGCAGGTGCACGAGTTAGGCAAGGCCAGACATTTTCAAGTTCAGTCCACCATAGAGTATTAACTTTAATCCAGCAGGGAAGATATAGAAAACCAAGGAAAAAAACATTTGGCTTCAACAAGTTAGTTATAAATGCTGAGCATGCAAATCAGTCACATTAATTTAACATAGGATAATTAAATACAGCAAACATAAAAAAATCCTCCATATTAGCAAATAAAACACGTTTGATTGACCAAAAAAATCTTTGTGTTAACATGAATAAATCATGTTTGTTAAACATGACAAAAGTTGGTACATTGAACATGACTAAATTTGGTCAAGTGAACATGATTTTAATGTGTGCAACTGATGTACATGATTTTTTCATTTTAAATCCACAGCCTATTTTTTTTCAGTGTATTATAGTGATTGACAAAGGTTTGCCAAAGTAATCCTGAACCCATGTGGTTATATCAGTTATAGATGAATGACTATTCTTGATGCAGTTTTGTCTGAGGGATGGGAGATCACAGGTGTTCTGCTTAGGCTTGCACCCTTGCGCTTTATACACCAAAATTCCTTCAGAGTCCTTGAGTCATTTAATGATATTAACGTAGAGGTACCATGAAAACCATAGAGGGTGAGATATTCAAATCCCTTCGTACCTTTCTTTGAGGAACTTTGTTTTTAAACATTTCAATAGCTTTCTCATGCATTTGTTAACAAACTGGATATCCTTGGTCTGTCTTTGCTCCTCAAAGTCTAGGCCTGTCCTGGAAACTGATTTTTGTACCAAATCACAATTACAATCACCTCTTGACATCACCTATTTCAAATCACATCATTATTTAATTGTTTTACCTCATTATTAGCCCTAAATTTCCCCATCCCACCTTTTTTTGGAATGTGTTGCTGGCCTGAAAAACAGGATTGGATGTATACTGTCTGCCAGAAGTGGAAAGAGTACTAAAATATTATACTCAAGTACAAGTACTGTTACTCTGATGAAATTTTACTTAAGTACAAGTAAAGTTACCAGACAAAAAATCTACTAAAGTAAAAAGTAGATCATTTAAAATGTACTTTGAGTAAAAGTAAAACGTTACTTTCAACAATGGGTGTTTTCTGCCTCCATTGTGTTGTGCAAAAATGAAAAAGAAGAGGAAACAAGGATATATGTACATCTCAACCCAGATGTTTTATTTAAAGGAAGTGTATCAAATTGAATGCTTAGGATAATGCTGCATTAAAACTGAGACAAACAAAAAAGGTCAATACACACAGTCATGTCGTTTACATCGCCCTGACCACACACAAAGCATTGTACACAAAATATGAAAGTGAAATGTTGCACCGAAATCTTGTAGCTTGCCTGTGTGCACTGTGTGTTATTGAACAATTCAATTCAAACATTATTTGTTTTGCTTAGTATTCCTTTCTGGCCTGTTGGATGTAGAATGGTAGGAGGACTGATCACATCAGGTTGGCGAGCTAACTTGCTTGCATGATTAGCCAACCGAATAACAGACTAGTTACCGTTATGTTACAGTACCAACAGGTTGCTACTTCAACATTAGCAATGCCATCCACTATTTTTGGAATATAACCAGCCTATTGTCGGTTTTACTATGGAAAGGAAACATTATGATCAGGGGCGCAGATACGTTTTTTGAACTGGGGGGGACAAAAAACTGGGGGGAACAAAGCTGCCAGCAAACCAACCCCAACCCCGATATGCCTGTCAAACTTGTTGTGGGTAACCATAGCAACCAAGCTCGAGCTCGAAACCTGTGCAGTCTGCGCAGCTCAACCAACCGAATATCAGTCTTTGTTTTGTTTTATGAGAGTTGTTGCAACTATGTATACACTGCTGTGCACCTCAATAAACCGAATGGTAATTAGTCTTTTGATTTTTCCGTGAGGTTTGCCTTATGCAAAGAAAGACAGCATAGACGTTTTTTCCTCCCTATAAGTGGGGGGGACCGAACAAGGTGAATTTAAATCTGGGTGGGACGAATCCCACCCGTCCCACCCTCTATCTGCGCCCGTGATTATGATGCCAATGACAGTACTTTGCGCAGATTAGACGTCGAATTTTTGTATGCCGCAATGGTTGTCTTCTTGGGCACACAATCTGCATTGCATAATGAAACTGTCACCCCTTTTCTCTACGAAGCTGAAGTGATCACGTATGTAGGGCCAGGGGTGCACTTCATTACTGGAAGAAATTGCGTTTTCTGCAGGGTCGTCCACCACAGGTTCCTCGGTCTCCTCCATGTCCGCAGGGGCGCTTTATCAACACCCGTGGCCCAGGGGCTAGGCCCCTCATAGGCTACCTGTCAACCCTACCCTTACCGTTGGCCAGGAAAACACTCTTATTTTATTTGCAATACGTGTCAAGCATTTACAGTGTAAGCGCGTAATTAGCCTAGAAGCCTACGATAGGTTATGTTTGGCTCAGCGTAGCTGCGCAAGGCCCACGCTCACATCGCTCAACACATCCAACCACAGAGGGAGAGAAGAACGCGCGCATTATCATTACAGAGCCAGTTCTGATTATTACCACGGACAGGACAGTGATACTGCGTAACTTTCACGCAGGGGCATGGCCAGAGATAACCACACAAGCGTGCGTGCGCTAATGTAGACCTATGTGTTGTAAACATAAAACACACACACCTACAGACAAGTCCTTTTAAAAAATAAAATACATAAAAATAGCTCGGCGGCATGAAAACAAACATTCACTGCAAGACAAGGTGCCCTAGAATCGCCATCAGTTTTTAATATCTATATGGACTTTGTTGTCAGGATTGCACAGCATGAGATATCAAAACTGTACCCAGATACAGGCTTCAAGTTCAGATATTGCATTCCAAATGAGGTATCCACAAGAGAAATGCGTACAAAAGCACGAGCATCAGGAGAGGGTTGCATAACAGAGATTCTATACGCAGATGATCAGGCCATACTCGCTGGATCCATCGAGGAGCTTCAGAATATTCTTCAGTTGTATGATAAGACCTACACCCGCTTTGGTTTACAAATATCATATGTCAAAACAGAAACAATGACTTTTAACATCAATGAGGATATCAAATGTAAACCAAGTATCATTTCCCTTGGCGGCACTAATATTAAAAACGTCCGCACCTTTAAATATCTTGGTTATAATGTCAGCAACTGTGATGAATCCTCACACTTCCTGCATGCTAGGATAAGTGCTGCATTCATGAAATGGAATGAACTGAAACATGTTCTAACCGACCACCAAATAGTACTAAAAACCCGTATAAAGTTCCTAGTGGCATGCGTTCGATCTCGTCTCCTGTACAGCACACAGGCATGCCAACTATCATCCAGTGAAATTCACAAAATTGAGGTAGTGTGGCACGACTTCCTAAGGAAAATGATTAAAGGTGGATATAAACGAAAGAATGCCCCTGACCAAAAGAACACTACAAATGAAGATATAGACTGGAGCTACAAGATGTCCAATGCTGACCTCCGGAAACTGACAGGAACCCAGGATATAAAACTATCCTGCTATGTACAACAACTAAAATATATTTTATCACGTTTGCCAGATGGGCAATAACCAAGTGCAAAAGCAGCTCCTGTTTGACAAAAATGGTTACAAATGGACGAAATGGGAAAATCTGCTGGGCATAGACACCCAACAGATAAGACGTATGATGATGGACAAATCAAACTTTGAGCAACTGCTGCAACTGCTACAGCAGAAGCACCCCTAGAGAGTTTAACTTTTGACAGGGGAATATGATGATGATGATGAAGGTACTTGGCTCGGCGGCCACATGAAACGTAAACACCATGGACAGCGGCCAAACTCATAACTCTACAGACAGAAATACACGAAACCAAGTCCTACTAGGGTCTATTTTACCGATCTATGTTCAAGCATCATGCAAGTCTTCCTTCTCCTTGAATAAGACCGTGCATTCAACTGCCTTTTTGACATGACTGCATCGAAATACCACTTGCAACAATATTTCACGCACTCCATCAAGAAAAAAGTTAAACATGATGAACACGGGCATACTGTTTTGAGCATACGATTTTTTAAAAAGAAACTAGCTACATCAAAGTCCTTCAATAAACCCATCCTTAAGCGCAAATGAGCTTAACCTAGTTCAAAGCATGACGCTAGCAGTAGCTGCATAAGGCAAAATCGTGTGGGCCTTTCGTCAACAACAAGCCACGGCGGGCAAACATTAATAATCAAGTGTCCTTACCTTAAAACGTTGTCTTGACCACAGAACTTCTCAAGTATTTCACTTAAATCCACACGGGTTAACAACACACCCAACACAGCTAGCGAGAAATGTGGATATGTGCTAGCTTTGTATTGCTATTCCCCTCAGTATGCTTACTCTGTCTGCTGCCCGAACTGTGAAAATTATAGGCTACAATCTTTTCATCAATTTCTTCAGTAGATGCCATTTTAGACATTTTATTATCCCCATCGAAAAATGCTATTATACTAACAGGATTATAACTCAAATCACACGACACATATTCAAATCACAACTGATTTATTTTACTGTTGGACAGATCATAGCATATCTAGCCTAGCTGCACATACTGTAGCCTAGCTGCTGGTAGGCTGATAACTGATAAGTAGCTGATATTCTGAACAGATTGGTGATCCTTACCTTAAAAAAGTCTGTGACTTTAGGCAACGATTCTATCATTACCTGCATCTCTCTCTTTTTTTCCTTTTATGCGCCCCGCTAACATGTGAACGCTTCATCTTTCAAAGTCTCTAAATTTGTGTCTCAGTAGTCTGCAGTCTTTGGCGCGCTTTCGTGCACGACGTTACATTTTGTTACATTTTATTCTGGTACAGTTGTGGGTGTTCGTTTCGCGAACCACATCCACCATGTCTCTTACAGCAGGCTACTGTGCGCTCATTTATTTCTAACCTTATTTCTATCCGTACATTAATGTAGGCCCACGATTCCGACAGTTTATTATTTTATTAATATTACAAGGCCCCTGATTGGCTGTGGCCCAGGGGTTTGAGCCCCCCGAAGCCCCCCCCTTAAAGCGCCGGTGCATGTCCGCCATCGTCTGTGTGAGACTCGCACGCGCGACAACTGTCCTTCCCGTGATTCATTTCCAGAACGCATTTCCCCAGGGGCGTCAGAAGCATTTTTAATGTGGGGGGACACACTGGCGGGGGGTCCTCCGCCAGAAAAATTTTAATTAATTTTCAACAATAAGTCCTCATTCAACTAGTCCATATATTCATCAGCCTGTTTTTAAACCCACCGCTACGCCTAAGATAATGAGATGAATGTGACACAATTTATCACCAACAATGACTTTATGGGTGCATTTTACTTTTTATTTTGTGTTTTCTATTTAGTTTTAGATGTAACACAACATGCCACTGGGCCAAGCAATAGTGACACTCAACTGTATGTTTAAAAATAAGAATATTCATAATCTCACACAATGAACAGGCATGACATGGCATCATGCAAACTTCATAACACAAAATCACACTGTGTCAAGCAACGGTGACACATAAAAAATAACTTCACACAATGAACAGGTGCAATTTTGTTCACCACCAACAGTGACTTTAGTGGGTGCATTTTACTTTTTTCCGATTTAGCGATACTCATAACAAAAATGGCATGGCATCATGCAGTCTTCATAACACAAAATTACACTGGGTCAAGCAATGACACATAAAAGAGAACTTCACACAATGAACAAGTGCAGTTTTGTCAACCTACATGCAATGGTGGTACTACAGTAGCATTTACAGATTAGTATAACAAATAGATTTATAGATATAACTCCTTCTTACATTGGTGCCACCACAATTTCTACCACTTCATAACTTTTATCCCCCTTTCCTTCACAATCCACCTGGAATAACATCCATCTCTCTCCATCGCTTTCCTCTCTACTATTCCTTCCCCATACACTAATTTCCTATGTTACTTTCCAGAAAACTGCCAAAGACCAGACAAAACAAGGAATCAATAAATATCATCAGAGCAGACTTGACCTCATTCTTGGCATTACAGTAAGGCAGGCCTACTGAGTTTGAATGAAATGATAGCTAACGTTAAGCTAGCTGATACATCTCCTAACATTGACTAGCCAGCTAACTGCACTAACATTTCCATTGGGACAAAAAAAACCCTGTCCTGTGGGGAAATTCTGACTGACTTTCCGCTTCTTTGTAAAGAATTTCCTTATGTCCATTGTGTCTGGGAGCAAATACTGCAAACAATTCATCATCAATCAAGAATACCCCATTAGGCTAAGGTTATTTCACTGTTTAGTTGAATATTAATTTAACGTGTCCTAGGGTTAATTTTGAGGGCATATAACAAAAGAATAAGGTTTTAGCAAAAGCTAGACATTGTGAGGTTGCAATGGGGATGACGTCACCTCCTCCACTTTCCAGCAGCTGCACCAACATTTCTGTGCTCGCGCTGAGATTCACTTCACTCGCGCGCGGTGAGCTGTTGTAGGGAGCGCCCGGAAAACCCGGAGTGGATTTTCAGTGGTCTGTGTATTCTCTTATCGATCAAGTGGAATGGATTCTTTCACGAAGCAATAGAAACGGCGCTGGGTGAACTCATATTTTATGTTAAATGTGGGGGGTCCAAACGAATAATTATGAAATGTGAGGGGGACATGTCCCCTTCACATTCAATGGTGGCGACGCCCATGCATTTCCCCTTCTCCGTTTTAGCCTTTTTTTTATTTATTTATTTATTTTTACTCAGTAACGGTTGTGATGTAAAATGTACCGAAGTACACTACTTAAAAGAAAACATACTTAAGTAAAAGTACACTCTAAAAATTACTTGAAAAAGTATAAGTACACAAAAAAGCTACTCAAGTACAGTAACGCGAGTAATGTAATTCGTTACTTTCCACCTCTGCTGTCTGCAATGAAATACAAGTGAAAGTACTGTAAATTTAGAAATCACAGCTTTCTTTTTTATTTACATTTTCCATACCATCCCCTCCCAACTTTTTTGATTTGGGGTTTTGTGTATCAAGTTTTAAAGTTGTCTTTACTATTTTAGTCTTTACTGTCTTTACTATTTAATGGGTGACAACTTCAGCTATATTTATGTACTGATTAAAAAACATCACAGTTCATGAAATTGTTGAGATTGTTTAGAACTTTCATAAAATTAAATCTGTGGTTTTATTTTATTATTTTATAATAAATAATATATAAAATAAAATACTTTATAAGGCTGAGCTTAGAAAGTGCAATTGTGCAATGTTTCATCCATCCATTATCTTTAGCCGCTTATCCTGTTCTACAGGGTTGCAGGCAAGCTGGAGCCTATCCCAGCTGACTATGGGCAAGAGGCGAGGTACACCCTGGACAAGTCGCCAGGTTATTGCAGGGCTAACACAGATACAAACAACCATTCACACTCACACCTACAGTCAATTTAGAGCCGCCTGCATGTCTTTGGACTGTGGGGGAAACCGGAGCACCTGGAGGAGACCCACGCAGACACAGGAAGAACATGAAAACTCCACACAGAAAGACCCTCACCGGCCGCTGGGCTCGAACCCAGGATCTTCTTGCTGTGAGGCAACAGTGCTAACCACTACACCACCGTGCCGCCAGCAATGTCTCAAGTTTTATATAAATTATTGTTGATAGGGTCATGGAACAGTATGATCTTCAGCATCTTCTTGCTGACAAGGGAATAATTCACAGCTGTCTGTTCAGTTTCTGCCATATTGACTATGCTGTAATGACTGTGACTAACCCTGTTATACTATACTCTAACAATCATCACTGAATGCTTCAGGCCTTGATAATTAGGTCCTGTATTACCATATTGACATACGGTATATGACAAACTTCAGTCAACTAGTCAGAACTCAAATGATATTTTTTGAAGCAATGTAGATTGCTGCTATATTTAGTAGGAACAATTATGACAGTGATCATTTGCTAGATGAATAATATGGATATTTGTTTGGTCTGGTAGCAATAAATAATGTAATCCTGGGAAATATATATCTGCATAGTAAATTCCACAGCATCAAATTAATTAATATTACACTGATTCTGCTGTCTAAAATAGAATAAAAATTTAGGAGAAACATAGGCTTTTGGTGTGAATGTGAGTGTGAATGGTTGTCTGTGTCTATGTGTCAGCCCTGTGATGACCTGGCGACTTGTCCAGGGTGTACCCCGCCTTTCGCCCGTAGGTCAGCTGGGATAGGCTCCAGCTTGCCTGTGACCCTGTAGAACAGGATAAAGCAGCTAGAGATAATGAGATGAGATGAGACATAGGCTTTTGTTAGTTGTACTTTAACTATTAGATTTATGAGGGGTTTATTTTGTTGTTGTTGTTGTTTTAAGTCATGTTGTAAGCATTTTACCTTAAACTGAGCTGAACTGAGCTGAAGTTCTGAAATTCACAGGCCCATGGCTGAAACATTTCTACTCTCTTTCAAAATGTGGCTGAGCAGCTCCATAAATCGTTAAAGTTCTATCTCTTTACACTCAGAAGAAGACACCAGGTGGACAGCATTGATTTTTCCTTCAAGTGCTCTTACTGGCTCTGTGCTACACGTCACCAATTGTCTGGCTTTTTCTTTTTCAGCCATTAAAATATGGTCACAAATTTACAAAAGGTACTTGTTCTCCCCTGACCCCTGCAAGGTACCATCACTCAGAGGAAAACATTGTGAAAATATCAGAGGGAAGTGGTGCCTGACAGGGGAGAGGTATAAACAGTGTAATGATTTCCCCAGAGTTTCTGCCAGGAGCTAGTGTCACCCAAAAGCACCATAAATGGTGACATATCCTCACTTAGGATCGCAGGGAAATCGACCACTGACATTCTTTTAGGGCCTGAGCCTCCTCATCAGCCAATTACTGTGATAACTGGAGAGCGCACTTCTCCAAGCTAGAGCTAGAATACCACAGACCTTCTGAGATTGGGACTGTGTACATTACAAGAACAATGTGAAGTGGACAGACCTTGGGGTTTTCATACTAAAAGGTGATATTTATGAATGAACTGAAGCTTCTCTTCATCTAACTCTAAATCACACTTAGTTGTAATAGTCCCTATTCTGGAGACTACTTTCTAAAATCGTACCCCAACCTCCTCTTTTTGGTATGAAGGAATACACTTAAAAACAAGAAAAGCCACACTTGAAAAATGTCTCCACTTAATAAAATCTTAAATAAAAGACAGGGTTTAGTCAGAAAGGATGGATGAAAGCAGTTAGGTTTTTAACATTTAATCATTAAGATGTTGCATTTACACGAGCCATTGTGTTAAATTTATGCATTGCACTACATTTATCATGAGCAGGATGCACAGTCTCAGAAGCCAGAAAATAATGTGTTGCTTAATAAATCAGGTAGCAGCATGCAGGAAGGTGGTTTTTTTTGTTGTTTGCTTTTTTAAAGAAGGTTGAGGGCAAAGAACAATCACCAGCACCTGTTCTCTGGTGTCTAGCACTATGACTCACATCATCTATAAATAAAATATCCACATCATAAGCCAATATCACTTTTAAACCTGGCTAATTAAATGGTGGAAAAACAAACACACATGGAAATCAGGTCCACCCATCAAGTCCAAAAGAGTCTTGTTCCAGCTCAGACAAGGAATGGTTTATGGAAAGCTTTCACTTGGTGCAAATTAAAATGGATTATTTAAATGCATTTCCCAGAACACCAAATCTTACTTGAAGCTGTAGGTATCCTAAAAAATTTCCACAACTATGGCAATAGTTGTAACCACAACCAACCAAAAGTTTTACAGCGAGGTTAAAGCCGTCCCCATTTTTGTCTCACTAATGCACCTCTTCCACACTCCGATGCTATGTGGGAAGAGTTTGGTTGCAGACCCCGTTTCCATTCCCTCTGAAACTAATTAGTGTTGAAGGCTGGAGCTGGGGTGAGACATAGAAAGGTTGTGTGCACGCGTGCAGTGGGGGGGGGGGGGGGGGGGGGGGGGGGGGGCTTTCTCTTATTGCTGCAAAGATCATTCATCCTTGAAATAAGGGATCCTGGGCAGCAGCTTACTTGATCTTGGCATCAAGGCCTCATTATTGGTCTATAACTGTATGATGATTTCCATTCGGCTACTTTTACAACTGTCTATATGCCTGTCAAAAGAGGTCACTGTTCATGTTCTTCTGTATATAGCATTTGTGCTTCCTGAATTCAGGCTATAAAGCTCTTAAATATTGTTGTGACTTTGTGAGTCCTACACAAAGATGAAGCTTCAAATTTCACAGTGATGTAAATTGTTTGTCTTCAGATAATATAGTATTTTGCAGTTGACACCTATTTACTCAACATACAAATGCAATCGGTTGCACTCTCACATTGTATCTTCCTTTGTTTTGAGGGATGGTTAGGGAGGCAGTTAGGATGGACAGACTTGCTCTCTGTGCCCTGACCAGGACTGCCCCCCGCTCGCCTGCAGGGCCTGGATCAATAGCAGCTGAATGCCATCTGCTTGGGGCAGCAGAACACCACCAGAAGTCTGCACCATGCATCTTCTCCTATTGAAAGGTTATTTTTATGCGAGTAAACAATTCATCCTCTAGCCTCTCTGCTTTTTGCTCATTTACCCAACACCCCTCCTCATCCCATCCTCATCTGATCAATGCAATATGCAAAACGGGCTGAAAAAAATTTTAATCCTAAGAGTGAACCTGATGCCCAGGTGACAGCAAATCAATCAGCCTCCCTGTTAAACTGTGATGCGTGGCCAAACTGTTTCATAGTCTCACATGTAAATCTTCTCTCAATCTTCTCTCAGCTCCCCCTTTCCAGAGAAATTAAAATCCTTACGCTCTCCTAACACCAGCTTAAAATTTTTTAAGCACCCTGAACAGAAGGTGGGACACTCAGGTGCTGGACGAATTTTTGAATTAGGCCAAATTACTGACAATCCATTTCCTTCTCTTACACAGACTTGAAGAGCTTTACTATGTTTGTTACCAATTGTGCATATTTATAACTTGCTGACTGTGTAGTGTGCCTGCCCAGATTGCATCAGAGTGTGAATAAAATGGGGAATAGGATATTCTGATAAGATGACGCTTATGCTTCGGAAGACCATCACTTACCTGACCTCTCAGCAGCGGCGTTCAGTGAGACAGATATTTTCACAGCACGCTCTGCTGGCCACAGAGAACCTGTTACAGCTCCAGGGGGATTGTTTGGCTCTTATTAGATTTTCTACAGCATAGCTATTAGTGATAAATGTACTGCTGCATTCACTGTCAAGTTAATCAATGCTGCCAAAGTTTAGTTGCCCTAACAGCAATCTATAAAGCAAGACCGTTTCATCCTGTCTTCCCCCTTCACCCCTGACTCTCTTTCATGACAACTCTGTCCACCAATGGAGCCCTTTAGAAGTCTGGTTCTGCTTTAAGTGGGGTGTGCTGGCACAAGCACGTGCTTGAGCAAAATCCACAATTTGAAATACTGTCTTAAAAAGCAGGGCAATTGCTGTGATGCCTGGCCTGTCAAAGAAATTGTTTAAAAACCAGAGTCACTCAAATAGATCCAGTTTGATGGTTAAAACACTGGCAAATCGATAACTTCACAGATGATAGAACGTTGTCAAGTTGTCAACTTTTTTTTTAAGTGCAACCTTCTTGACAACAAAACCCTTATTTTCAACAGCTGTATAGTGTAGCTGTAAAAAGATGAAAGGAGTGGGATCAAAAGATAGGAGGAGTGATGAGGCAGGGGAAAAGAAATAAGACCTAACTCTCAAATGTATGGCACTGTCATCAAGCAACCACTGTGGAGGCTGCTAAAACAAATGACTACTGTACACTTTTAAACACAATTATAGGCTTATGAAATATGAATTTTTATTGATTTCTTTTCCCCTCTTACCCATGATCATTCAACTGCATGTATGAAATACTTGAACATAAATTATGAAATACCACAGACATTTATTATTATTTCTTTTTTCCTGTTCATTTGTTGCTATTTGTATTAGCGTTATGCTTGTCTTTGCATTTCTTATTTTTTATTTTATTGTTATTATTATTATTATTATTATTATTTTTACCAGGACGTAATGTTCTCCACACAATCACTGATAATTCATCGTGGCTCCTTGGCAGCAAAGGGTCCATGTACTCTGCCCAAGTCAGTGAGGGGCTACTTGATGAGGGCGCACAGAGGCACAATTACTGGCAGAGCGCAAGAGAAAAACACTGTAACCTGGCTGGAGAATACCGATTAACCTTTTTTCACACAGTTGACAAATGAATTGCATCAACAGGACACGGCAGCATTTATCAATGCCTGTCCACACTTAGAGACCTGCTTCAGCTAAAGAAAAATAACAAGTTTCTGCTAATAGAGCAGAGCTGCATGCTGCAGCACATTATGTTGTCACACACTTTGGAATCTGATATCAATCTTGTTTGATGTTGTAATGAAAAGAGGAATCTTTGCTTGTTGAAATAAAAAAAAATATTATATAGCATTTATTTTGAATTTCATCAAAACCAATAGAAAATGTAAATACTATCATAGTTGATACTGCAGAGTTGGTCTGCTCTGTTTGTACATGTGGGATGTATTCAGGAAAATGTAACGTGAAATTGTGCTTTTGCTGTTAAATCTAGAAACCGTGATATGTATATGCACATATACATATTAATAATATGTGTATATATATAATTATGTATGTAAAATAGCAATGTTTTCCAGGATAGAACACTTGCATGGACGTGCAGTTAGCACATTCATACAATTAAATTACTTACATTTCCGCATTATTAAATTTCAAGAAATCCCACACGGTACATGTTTCCCAGTTTGACTCTGAACATTTGGATTTAGACACTAGTAATACTGACCTGTCCCAAGGCTGTCCCTTGTCCACAAAAGGTCACTTATCTGACATGTTAGAGTGTCATTTGCATTTAAGTGTGCATTTTATTGACCTTTACTTTCAAGATCCTGACTGCCTGCCATTAATGCACTTCGCAATGTGATGTGTTCACTCAGCACATGCAGCAATTGTCAATTAAATGCTCTCTAATTGTGCCGCTATTCAACGAGCCCCATCTAATATGCTTGCTTCACAATTAAGAAAATTGGCCAGGCTGTTTAATTTTGCTGTTTAATGAGGATGTAATGACAAATGGAGCCACAAATCATGATACAACTTGTGACCAACAAAGGCTTGCACCATCATCAATTCTGTTTTGTTTACTGCATTTTGTACTTTGGCCATTTCAGAGCAAATGGGCAAATCTGCTAACAAGGACTAAGCCTTGTCCCATGCTTATCCACACATATTTTGGGACAATAAACTGAATCAAGACCAAGATAGGATTATTTTTCTTTATTAAGTGACCAGTGTCCCTAGGGAAACAAAACAAAGCAAACAATTAATCTTTTCCTTCTGTTTGAGTGGAGGAAGGGGCCCCGGCTGGAATGAAGGTGGTCTCTACCTGTAGCAGGCTCAACTGGAATAATGAGGCCTGTGCTGGGGAATAAATGGACTCCTGTGAGAACCCAGCTGACAGTCCTGCTACCCCCTCCTCCTAATAATATGACCCATAGCCTATTAAAAAAAAAAGGAACATAATTAACTAGATTCAGTGTACTAATTGTAGGGAGCCATTAAAAAACAACCAGAGAAAATACATTAATTGCTATTCCTAACAAAGTGTTTAATCAAATTAAGTCAGGCTTCACTGTTCACACTTGGATAAGCAAGAAAAGCTTATCCCAGCATTCCTTATATCAATAGGTGCTGGGGGCTTGTCTATGGACAAATTGTTACATTAGAGTTTCTTTTGTATACTTTAAGCAGTTTAACAGTAAATTACAGGACACTGAAACTCTGCAGTATATCTGTTGCCATAGGTCCTTGCTAAAAGGAATTAGTATACTCTGCCCATTTTGGAAACTTATTGATAAAAATGTCTTTTTTTTTTTTTTTTTGTATGAGCTCAGAGACTCACAAAGGATTATATGATCTGCTATTTATTTTACAATTTAATAGAGAATGTCTAATGAACCCAGGCAATATATTTTAATTGCATAAAAATACAAATTAAACAGCAACAACAACAACAACAATAATAATAATAATAATAATAATAATAAATTTAGGTTATAAGCTTTGTAGTGGAAAAGTCTCATGCTTGAGGATACTTCTGATGGCAGATGTGTGTCCAAATAAAAAATGGAGGTAATCTTTTATTTCAAAGACCAATCATTTGTAACACTTTAATGTCATTTTAGTGTCCATATCTCAATTTGAGCAAGCAACAGAGGGTCATAGCAACTAGTTTCACAGCCCACTGACAAAAAACAATGCAGACTATGATGTCCTACATTCCTGCGCCAGCTTCCCTAAAAACCTGTGGACTCATGAGAGAGAGAGAGAGAGAGAGAGAGAGAGAGAGAAGAGGAGCTGGGCTATGCGGGGCCTGATAGAAACAGTGATGGATTTTAGTTATTAGCAGATCAAAAAGATGGATGGCTCTCTGCTCCACCCAATCAACATCATCATCTAGATCTATTTAAAGATAGTCCTTGTGCTAATCAACTTATTTAAGCTGTTGATAATATCAAAGGCCAGAATAATCTGCTGTACTAGGCCTCATCCCCTCGATCGATAAAATCACTTGAGCCAGTGCAAACAGAGGTAAATAATGACTATCCTGGTCATTAATATTATTTAATGGTCCTCGTCAGACTTAATGAAGAAGAAAAACTACCCCAAACCTGCATTGGGTCATTATGAAAACTAACGCCGCTCAAAATCAGAGGGTTTGTATTGCAGACATTTAATTGTAAGTTATGTGTAACATAGCTGATGATAATAATACGCAAATTAGTTGGGAACCATAGCTACAAACTTGTTGAGCCAGTGATCACACTGTGGTATTTGGCTGGATACAATGTCAATCTAGCTCATGGCACCATGTCCACACACTTTCACATGTTCATTAACACCTATGCACAATTCAACTAGAGGTCATCACTCATAATTCCCAACATCTGATCAGAAAAACATATTCGGGATAATCTCTTCAACTCTCAGTTCCTTAGAGTTCAGCAAGTGTTCCTCAGAATTCCTCAGAGTTCAGCAACATGGCTGCTCAGAGCATCAGCAGTTAAAAAAAAGTAGCACTTTTATTGGCTTTAACCTCCTAAGACCCAAGCTGTTTTTTTACATGCATTTTTTATTTCTTTTTGCTATTTGGGCTTATTAGAACCTGATTAGAATAAAAAACTAAGCATCATCTTTGATAAGATGTACTTTTTGAGAAAAAGTATGTCCACATATGTGGATTCTTGTTCTGAATTTCTAAAAAGTGCTGTCCACGTATGTGACCGCTAGGCCCTAGGAGGTTAAATGAGTTATGCTGCATAATAGGGCAGAGAAGGGAGACTTGGGATGGGGAGACTTGGGACAGTTTGTATTCCCATAAATTAATTTCAACCAGTCATGTTTTAGAGTTACATCAGAAGTTAGGTCTTGCCCCTTAGAGAAACCTACTTCTTTGGGAGCCACAAAGCTGGACACTGCAGCAAGGCGTGTGCAGTTAAATTTTTTGGCAACCAAAACTTGTATTTTCTACTTTGCAATCCACATCCATTCTATAGTGTAATGTCTGCTGGTGAATTTGGGATTTGTTAGGAATTAAAGTATGTATCCTAGAGTTACCAGATATAGGATTATTTATTAAACTTAAATTCTGGGGGGAAAAAAATTAAGGATTTTTTTTTCAAAATTGCCAGATGGGGAGAGTTGGTACAGTTCATGATACAAGTTTTTTCTTGTGGTTTATAAATATAAAATTGCTTAAAAAAATTGTTTAAAATGTGGGACTGTATCTGCATGAGGATTAAACTTATTTAATTCCTTCTTGAGATTGGAACTGTTTTGTCTAATCAGGTTTTGGGTAAACTGACATTTTTATATTGTGGTACCAGCATTGTGTTCATACAGTTCATGTGTTACAAGTTTTGATAAATAAAAATTAAACATGTAGGCCTAGGTATTTTATTTTTGTTCCATATCATGTCCACTATGTTCCAAGTCTCCCAACATAATGTCCCATATCTCCCCTCAATGTCTCAAGTCTCCCAACAAAACATAATGACAGAAAATGTGAAGCCTGAAGGCCAGTATATGTGACAAGCTGAGAAACTAATGTTGTAGCAAGAGGGTATAGTAAATAGTCTCTAATGCAATATGACCATGATTGCTACCTGCAAAGAATTTCAGACAATCTACAAAACTTGTCCCAAGTCTCCCTGCTCTCTCAGATGTATTCATTTGTTAAATCTATAACACTGATTATACAGCTTGCTGGTTTGAGGAGGAAACCCTAGAGACACATGGAGAACATATGAAAGTTACATGGGCTCAGGATTAAATGGGGACCCTGGACATATGAGGCATTAATGCTACCTGTTGCCCCACCATACCACTGATCCTCAAACATGCAGTGGTATAACATGCATTTAACTTAACACTGAAAAGTGCTATTAAGGAGAGAAGCAAGTTCCAAAGAACATTAAATATGTTGTAAGGTACATGATAAAACTTTGTTCTATACTTGCCCTTTTAATCACTATTACACTGTACACTTTATACAATATTAATAATACCTTAAAGTTTAATAATAACAGTTGCATTAAAAGTTGAATAATTACTAGATTTATGAGTGCAGATCATGCCCTCAATTAAATTATTTTGGGAATGAACTGGACCTGATGCTGGGGCTGGATATAAAAAATTCTTCAGCTTCAGATGTGCGCTTCATGACTTTCATAAATAGTAATAATAGTTTATTTTTCACAGTTATCTTTAACAGTATATAAAGTACATGCCTTCAGACAACAGCAACCAGTTATCCAAAGGCAATCACCTCAGGAAGCCATAAACTCAACATTCCCATGAACCACAAAAGTGGTACTGTACTTTTTTACTCTGTCTTTTTTCACTTCAGGCCCATCCTGAAGACCGGTAGCTGTTTGGACAGGTAGCCAGGTCCAGTGACAGTCATTAACAACAGCTGGATCTGAATGAAGACAAACTGGAGACAAGCCTAGTTTCCAGTAGTGCTAAGCTGCTTACAAGATAAATACTCAGAGGCTGACCCTTCGGCCCATGATGAACAACCTCTCATGTTCCAAGCAGCCTCTGGCTACAATTCAAGCTGGGGTGGGGGGAGAGGGGAGTATGGACCAAACCACTGGTCATAATGCAGAAAGCTATAGGATTTCACAACATAAATAGATATAACTACAGAATTTACATTTATTCAATTAAAAGAGCTTTTTATTCATTATGTATTTACTCCAGAATATTTTTTTCTTGATGTAACAGTTATATTCAGAAATCAGCATTATAGAAGAGTATGAACTCCATTCATTTACAAAATGATTCATAACAAACAGGCCCTCAAGCAGCCTGTGAAATTAAGTCAGACGAACTGGAGGATTCAGACAGCAACTAATGACCAATAGAATGTAGACAGTGTTTTGTTTTGTTTTTTGTATTGCTTTCCAAACAAAGACCCATGACACTGTATCTAGGCTGTCCCAATAGTGGAACTAAGGTCAGCATAAGGTCTATTGCCCATCCTAATTATGACCAAAACACAGGCAGCTCAAGCGCCCTGGGGTCAAGGAAAGAAAAAATATGGAGGAGGAAACTGAGAGGAATAGAGCCACAGATCCTTTCAGGCTTTCTGAGATTGGATTAGGGTAATCCACAATCTAATTAATTTACGTATTCTAAAAGAAAATGTGGTCAGAAAGGAGCCAGTATGTTCCATATATAAGATTTTGTTGTACATGGCAAAATTACACACATTTCAAAATCTGCCTCTGTGGTGAATGCATTTTATATATATATATATATATATATATATATATATATATATATATATATATATATATATATATATAAAATTGTGGGTCAGAAGTTTACATACAGTGACGTGAATGTAATCTTGGATATGAATGTCATGCCAATATTTGGGCTTTCAGTAATTTCTTTGAACTGTTCTTTGACAGCATACAGTCTTTAATTAAAAAAAACCACTAGAATTTGGTGCGCAAGTTTTAATTTTCTTTGGGTTTTCTGAAATCAACACAGGATCAAAATTGTACATGCAGGGTCAAAAATCTACATAGACCCACTTAGATTATTAATTCAGAGGTGCTGAAACTTCCAAAATGTCTTTTATCTTGCCAAGGCTGAGGTCTCTTAACTTCCTGTTAGTGGTAATGATTGACTACAGCTGGTAGCTTCTCTGTGCCTTCATAAAAAGGGTTTGTTTACAGCAGTCATTAGATTGACCAACACACAATACAATGGAAAAGTCCAAGGAGCTCAGTGCAGATCTGAGAAAGAGGATCACAGATGTACACAACTCCAGAATGTCTCTTGGAGCCATTTCTAAACAACTGCAAATTCCAAGATCAGTTCAAACAATTGTATGCAAGTTATTGTGAGGTGTAGTCACTTTGCCAAGCCACTTTGCTTCAAGAAAACCCAAATTGTCACCCTCAGCTGAAAGGAAATTGGTTTGGATGGTCAGGAATGACCTGGGAACCACCATGGCACAGCCCTGCTATGAACTGGAAGCTGATGGATCACTGTCTACAGTTCAGTGAGTTTAACATCACTGTGGTCTAAAAGGCTGCTATCCAAGAAATAACCAAAATTGACACCTTCAAGCTTAACTAAAGTTTGAAGCTGACCACATGGACAAAGAAAGCCTTCTGGAGGATAGCTGTATGGTCAGATGAGACAAAGATTGAGTTATTTGGCCACAATGACCACCATGTACAGAGGGACACTCAACCAGCTGGTGGTGGTGGTAGGATCATCATGCTCTGGGGCTGTTTTGCTGCCAGTGAAAGTGGTTCATTGCACAAAGTGGATGGAATAATGAAGAAGAAGGACTACCTCAGAATTCTTCAGCATAAACCATCAGAAACTTGAACATGACTTGGGAATTACAACAGGACAATGAACCCAAACATGCATCAGAGCTGGATGTGGAGGATAAAGCATGCTAACATTAAAAGAGATATGCAGAACCATGGCCTTATTTTTTGTTTATAAATGCCTTGAGACCTCAAGAATGGCATAGGAATAGTTTTAAGTGTTAACAATAAATCTGATATATTAATTTTTACAATTAAAATGATTTGTATGGGTAGCGGTCTGAGTGAATGACCTTGACATCTGTGACATCACTGCAGGAAGGCTATCGGTCTCATCACCATTTTCACTATACTAAAACACAGAGCTAACTGCAACTTCAATCCTCCATTTTGAGCTAATGTATCGCCATGCCACGCAGATGTGTTGCTGGCAGGTACAGCAACATGACAGAAGGTGGATTTATGTTACATTAATGTCCGAAGAATGTTCAAACTGCAAAGATTTGGATGCGTTTTGCGAGAAATTCACAGGCACGTTTTACTGATGACTCGTATGAAACTTCTGATCTGTTGAGGAGCATTGGCTACAAGGCTGTATTGAAAGAGAGTGCGGTACCAATAATTAAAGGAAAAGAAAACTACAAGAAAAGGAAAGTAAGTTTGGTTGCACTAGTTCTCCCAGAGTGTGAGTCAAGCAGTAATGGCAGAGTACTCAATATGGAGAAAATGGAGAATGAGTGGACCAGTCATCAGATTTCTCTGCTGGATATTTTCCCCCCTGATGGATATGCTTGCCTCAGCAGCAATATCTCGCCCTTACATGGAAGAAGCGAATGAATGAAGAACTGAACGAAGAACTGGAAATCAGATTCTTTCAAAACAATTGGCCACAAGATCGGCCTTCAAGAAGCAAGAACACAGATAGGTAAGATGTGACTCTCATTTGGTTACATAACAACAACACTCGTTGTTTACCTGCATTTTGATTAATACATGTAACTTGTATTGTGTATTTAAGTTACCAGTATAAGATTATTTAATTTGCTTCTGAATGTGATTGTCTCAGTTCATCTGATTATTTAATTAGCCTTTTACATTTTATCAGTGAAAATGCATGCATGTACAGTGCTCAGCATAAATGAGTACACCCCCTTTGAAAAGTAACATTTTAAACAATATCTCAATGAACACAAACAATTTCCAAAATGTTGAAAAGACAAAGTTTAATATAACATCTGTTTAACTTATAATGTGAAAGTAAGGTTAATAATATAAACTTAGATTACACATTTTTCAGTTTTACTCAAATTAGGGTGGTGCAAAAATGAGTACACCCCACAACAAAACTACTACATCTAGTACTTTGTATGGCCTCCATGATTTTTAATGACAGCACCGTCTTCTAGGCATGGAATGAACAAGTTGGTGACATTTTGCAACATCAATCTTTTTTCATTCTTCAACAATGACCTCTTTTAGTGACTGGATACTGGATGGAGAGTGATGCTCAACTTGTCTCTTCAGAATTCCCCATAGGTGTTCGATTGGGTTCAGATCAGGAGACATACTTGGACACTGAATCACTTTCACCCCGTTCTTCTTCAGAAATCCAACAGTGGCCTTAGATGTGCGTTTAGGATCATTGTCATGTTGGAAAAGTGCACGACGACCAAGGGCATGGAATGATGGTAGCATCTTCTCTTTCAGTATAGAGCAGTACGTCTGTGAATTCATGATGCCATCAGTGAAATGCAGCTCCCCAATACCAGCAGCACTCATGCAGCCCCACATAAGGGCACTGCCACCACCATGTTTCACTGTAGGCACCATGCATTTTTCTTTGTATTCCTCACCTTTGCGACGCCATACAGTTTTGAAGCCATCAGTTCCAAAAACATTTATCTTTGTCTCATCACTCCAGAGTATAGAGTCCCAGTAGTCTTCATCTTTGTCAGCATGGGCCCTGGAAAACTCTAGGCGGGCTTTTTTGTGCCTGGGCTTTAAGAGAGGCTTCTTTCGTGGATGGCATCCATGCATGCCATTCCTCTGCAGTGTACGCCGTATTGTGTCATGGGAAATAGTCACCCCAGTCTGGCTTTCTACTCCTTTAGATAACTGCAGTGAACTTGCATGCTGATTTTCTTCATCCCTTCTCATCAGAAGACGCTCCTGTCAAGGTGTTAACTTCCGTGGATGACCTGGACGTCTCTGTGAGATGGTTGCAGTTCCATCTTTCTTAAATTTTTGTACCACTTTTGCTACAGTATTCTGACTGATAAGTAAAGCTTTGCTGATCTTCTTGTAGCCTTCACCTTTGTGGTGTAAAGAAATTATTTTCTTTGGGGAATTCTGAAGAGACAAGTTGAGCATCACTCTCCATTCAGCATCCAGCCACTAAATGAGGTCATTGTTGAAGAATGGAAAAAGATTGATGTTGCAAAATGTCACCAACTTGTTCATTCCATGCCTAGAAGACTTGGTGCTGTCATTAAAAATCATGGAGGCCATACAAAGTACTAGATGTAGTAGGTTTTGTTGTGGGGTGTACTCATTTTCACACCACCCTAATTTGAGTAAAACTGAAAAATGTGTAATCTAAGTTTATATTATTAACCTTACTTTCACATTATAAGTTAAACAGATGTTATATTAAATTTTGTCTTTTCAACATTTTGGAAATTGTTTGTGTTCATTGAGATATTGTTTAAAATGTTACCTTTCAAAGGGGGTGTACTCATTTACGCTGAGCACTGTACATGAACGTTGCATAAGTTATAACGCCTATCCTGTTTTAATGAGAGTCACATGAGACTGTCAGTTGAATTCCATCCAATTCTCTAGACAGCTTTGTTCTCTGGCTTTATTTCTTAAGGTGGGGGCTTCCGTGGCCGACGTGTTACTATCGGATTCACTTTCCGATGGTTCGAACTGATACGGTTCTACGTGTATAGCAGTAGCATGTACACACACTCCAATTTCAGGACTATCACAGTCAGATGTATTACTATCTGAGGAATCCGAAGAATCTCCAATAAATCCGAACGAAGAGGCCATTGCAACCACTCTCACTTGCTGAGTCTGGCTTTGGTCTATAGCTGTCAAAGGCCTCGGCCTTAAAACCGGTTACTGCTGTGACATCACACACTCAGGGCTGGCTGGCTCAGTGGGGCAGCTCGAATGCCAACTTTGCGGTCGATTTTACTCTCAAAAATATATATATTTTTTATTCCCATTTATGCAGCATACAAGAGTCAAGGATGGAGATACTATCCACTCATAAATATATTTAAAAATAAAGGTTCTGCATATCTCCTTTAAGCTTAAAACAAGTCCTGACTTCAACCCTACTGAAAATATATGGACCATGCTTATAAGTCGAGTCCATGTCAAAAAAAAAAATATATTGAACTCAACCAATTCTGCCATGAAGAGTCATGAATTATCCAACCAGAATTCTGCCAGAAGCTTGTTCATGGTAAAAAAAAAAAAGTTTGTTCAAGGTGAATCTTGCAAAGAGACATTTTACCCAAATATTAGGAGTGCTGTATATATATTTTAGACCCTGTGTTGATTTCAGAAAACCCAAGGAAAATTAAAACTTCTGCACCAAATTCTAGTATTTTTTTAAAGACTTTTTTAAATTCTCTCCCACAGAGAATGAACAGTTCAAAGAAATTACTGAAAGCCCAAATATTGCCATGACATTCATATCCAAGATGACATCATATAACTGTATATATATATATATATATATATATATATATATATATATATATATATACACACACACACACACACACACACACACACACAAAGTTATAATCAACTTTACTAGGCCACTTAACTGTTATCCACTTTACAGATTCTCCAAATTCTCCTCACGAACTTATATTGTACACTCTGGATAATCAACTTGACTTCCTTTCCATTACAAAGCAAGAAAAGAAAACAGAAAAAGAAGAGAGTTTTTTTCTTTTTGTCTGTGCACTCCTGCACTACATCTAAAAATAAGCTGATACTAAAGGTTTCTTGCAGCTTGTAGCCTCCCGGCCCTTAACCTCTCCCAAAGTTGTAGATGAAATGTCAGTGCTGGACCCTCAGGTATAAGTTAGCGGCCTAACTGGACAGCGCCATGGTATGAATCACTGTCATTCTAAATGTAGAATCAGCAATTCCAGAGCCTTCCTATCTGGAAATGTAAAAGGGAGTAAGAACTGCTCCAGGAGCTTTGCTATTGATTTTTTCCTCTGAACAAAGAGACTTTCTCAAATACATGATACATCATAATCATGTAATTTGTACCTTCTAGCCAACAAAAAATCCACAAAGAAGTTGACCTGTAAAAGTAGTTGCTGATTCTAATAAATAAATAAATAAATAAATAAAAACTTTGAAAAACAATACAGTAAATTTTGAAAAAAATCGGATTCCTCTGATTATATAGTTGTATATATTTTTCTGTGGCAGAATAATTGTACAGCATACATATTTAATAAAAAAAACATTAGAATTTGGTGCACAAGTCTTAATTTTCTTTGGGTTTTCTGAAATCAACACAGGGTCAAAATTATACATACATGGTCAAAAATTTACATACACTCACTTAGATTATTAATTCAGAGGTGCTGAAACTTCCAAAATGTCTTTTGGAAGTTTACCAAGGCCGAGGTCTCTTAACTTCCTGTTCGTGATCATGATTGACTACAGCTGGTAGCTTCTCTGTGCCTTCATAAAAAGGATTTGTTTACAGCACTCATTGGATTGACCAACACAAAATACAATGGGAAAGTCCAAGGAGCTCTGCCGCCATGTGGCTTTTGTGCCATTCTATTAACCTTTTGAATTAACCAAATAATTGTATTTTTGGAGCTACAGTACAGTGTATAAATGCTGATATTATTGTTGTTGTTACTGAGCTTTGATTATTTTTGCAAGTTCTTTGTATTTGCTGGGGGTGGGTGTTTGTTTTGAGTTTGTAGCACTTAGCTCTAACATGTTTAGCTGTGGCTCTCTGCTCGTTCTACAAAATCTTGCAGTTGGTGCTGTCAGCACACATATCACTAGCAGTTCCTTAAAGCACTAGATTCTTGGACCATATTCTGTCTCACTTGCCAACTGAACAAATGTAAACATAAATACTATGTTGTGAGAACGATTACAAAACAGAAACTGAAAATTCTTATCTGTGAAGAATCTCAGTCATCCAGGTACATAGTAAACTGTGGTTGGTTGAAGAGAGCAACTGGACTTGCTTGAAGATTCTTGAAAACGTTTCGCCTCTCATCCGAAAGGCTTCCTCAGTTCTGTCTGACTAATAGGGAGTATCCATTTTATCCTCTCATGGATCATCATAGAATCCGAATCAGAATGCTGATGGCTGCATTGTAGGTGGCTGATAAAAGATGTCATAGACACCCACCTCTGTTCAATGATGGTCGTTCCAGGTTGACAAAAATGAACGATCCTCTCTGGCTAAGATGTCTGCCAGTTTTCTGGAAGTCCTCTCATACTCCCGCACCAGTCGAAGGGATCTCATCCCAAAGTGCGTAGAAACATATCTGTGAAGAATCTCAGTCATCCAGGTACATAGTAAACTGTGGTTGATTGAAGAGAGCAACTGGATGACTGAGATTCTTCACAGATATGTTTCTACGCACTTTGGGATGAGATCCCTTCGACTGGTGCGGGAGTATGAGAGGACTTCCAGAAAACTGGCAGACATCTTAGCCAGAGAGGATCGTTCATTTTTGTCAACCTGGAACGACCATCATTGAACAGAGGTGGGTGTCTATGACATCTTTTATCAGCCACCTACAATGCAGCCATCAGCATTCTGATTCGGATTCTATGATGATCCATGAGAGGATAAAATGGATACTCCCTATTAGTCAGACAGAACTGAGGAAGCCTTTAGGATGAGAGGTGAAACTTTTTCAAGAATCTTCAACCAACCACAAACTGAAAATTCATTTTCATTCCTTTTTTTATGCATTAGCATGGCTCCTTCAAGGAAAAGACTATTCCTGTTCTACAACTGGCCAAAACAAAGACATTTTTCTCATGAAACTATCAAACAAAAGCTCATCTCATCTCATCTCATCTCATTATCTCTAGCCGCTTTATCCTGTTCTACAGGGTCGCAGGCAAGCTGGAGCCTATCCCAGCTGACTACGGGCGAAAGGCGGGGTACACCCTGGACAAGTCACCAGGTCATCACAGGGCTAACACATAGACACAGACAACCATTCACACTCACACCTATGGTCAATTTAGAGTCACCAGTTAACCTAACCTGCATGTCTTTGGACTGTGGGGGAAACCGGAGCACCTGGAGGAAACCCACGCGGACATGGGGAGAACATGCAAACTCCACACAGAAAGGCCCTCGCCGGCCACGGGGCTCGAACCCGGACCTTCTTGCTGTGAGGCGACAGCGCTAACCACTACACCATTGTGCCGCCCCCAAACAAAAGCTAATGGTCAAAACTTTCCAAAGTTTTCTACAATATCTTAATATAATTTCTGTCAATTGCTGATTGTTCCCCTGCCACCATGCTGAGTGAGAGAGAGAGAGAGAGAGAGAGAGATATGAAGAGAGAGAGAGATGAAGAGAGACATCCAGGTTGTCTGATCCTTTCTCTCTCCTACCCAGAAGACCCGGTGGTGTATGCCACACTGCATCACACCCAGTTTGCCTTCTTTTCCCAGATAGTCTGAAACACTTTTCCTGATCTCTTTCATCTTGATGTATTGTCAATATATAGATTGTTGTGCTCTCTAATTCAGTGAAAAATCTAGTTTTCCATTAGTCTCTGCCTTTCTAATTTTTGCCACCTTTTTGTTGTGTGTAATTATTTAAGACAGATTCAAGAAAGCAATTACTGAACTTACCATTTGTATCTTTGAAATCTTAATAAGCAGTAAGCTCTGGTCCTGGGAGAGCACAAGACAATTCAAAAGGTCTTTCTAGTTGCTTAGCAGGAGAGTGTTTTTCCCCCCTCCATCTATGCTACCAGAAGTCATAGTTCCTATGCTTTAAAGACATTTATGGTAAATGAACTCAAAGTATTAATGTGTAACAAAACTGTAGTATAATGATAATTATAAAATTGGAGACTTAAATCTGTGTGCCCTGCTAATATGTCCAGGTGAGTGTTCAGATTTTGACTTTGGAATGTTGTATGGAGTTTTTTTTTTTTTTGTCTTTGCAGAAGTGGCATTGCTTATACCAGACATGCAAATGTACGTCAGTGTGTTTATGAGACATTAAAACGTACCCAGATAGCTTGTTATTTTATTACACTTTATTAGTTATGATATAACAGCTAATCATGAACCATAATTATGCATTTGCAACTATTACTACCACAGACTACAGTATATTTAATATTCAGGAAAAGTGCTTGGGGTCATCATCTGCTTTATTGCTGATGGGCTTTTTCCCCTCTTCTAATGCTGCAAAGGGAAAACTGTCAAGCTAGTTTCTGACACACATTTGCATTCTTCAATGACAAGTGACACCACTGAAAGGCCACAGAAAACTGTTTATTGATCACTGTAAAACTATTCAAAGGAGCAGATAAGGTGATATCTAAAGGAGCTTGCTTTCTTGAAAGACATTACAGGTCTGTGTGCAGCAGTGGGCTTTAAGAACACAACTTCATTAAATCATGCCACTTGTATTTATACTGTTGTAAAGATCACCCAGATTGGTGTATATAGATTGTGATGGGAACAGGCCTAGTGTTCATCAGGCCTATTAAGTGTTCAGTGTGGCCATTCATAATCTATTGCATACTAAACGCCAGGGATGTCACAGTGCATTTACAGGGTGAGGAGTTGGAAAACAGCCAGCTAATGAAATGGGAAGAACTTGCAGCGAAAGCTGTTTGACACTGTCAACTGCCCCTTCACACAATTACATCAATTTCTATTGCAATTCTGACCTTTTCTTGTGTATTAAAGAAATATACAAGAAACTCTTAGATTAGAATCTCAGCTGCACTTCCATAGTAGAAGGTAGTGACTGAGGAATAAATGCTTAAATCCTGCTTGAGCACACACAAAAAAGTCTAAACACAGCTGAGATTTGTGAAGAATTTCTTTTCAGGCCTGATATTATTACACTTTTGATAAGGTCAAGAATTATATTCATGTTCCACATTGTAAATTGTTATATTGAGATATTGTACTCTTTACATTTTCAGAGCACTATATTTCTGACCTGAACTTGCAAAAGTAAACTGAATGATTATCTGTTGTTTAATGCAGTAGACAGGTGGCAGAAGCCTGCCAAAGTTCATAAAAGGCCTATCAGAACCAGTAATGCACCGGTCATGAGTCAGTAACCTGGCTCTCAAGATTAGCAATCATTGATTAATGTCACATAGCTGATAGATTTATGTATGCAAATGCCTCCAAATTCAATTCCTCTGCCGCCATTTTAATTTACAGTGGCATTTGTCATGCACAGGAACCTGCCCTGTCAAACAAGGTCAAGATTTTAGGGAAAAACAAGCAGGATAAACAGGAATAGGACATATTTTGACAACATGCTTATTCATTTAGATGTCAAGGGAGCTGACAGACATACAAGTGATATAAGACTGAGCTATTAATATTCAACCAGAAACAAGGGCAAGGTATTTCAAGAAAAACAAACAAACAAACAAACAAACAAACAAACAAACTGACAGAACCACTAAATTAACTAAACCAAGGCAAGGCAAGTTTATTTATATAGCACATTTCATACACAATGGCAGTTCAATGTGCTTTACAGAAGTAAAAACAAAAACAGTAAACGATAGAGAAATAAAATTACATAAAATAATTTTCTTTATTCTAAAATAAAAGAATTAAAAGAAAATAATAAGAATTAAACAATAGTAGAAATAAAATATTAAAATGCCAAAAAGAAAAAGAAAAAGGAGAAAAAGAGGAAAAAAAACTAGCAGAATAAAATAGAATAAAGTTAAAGTAAATTTAAAACATGCAGAGAAAGTAAAAATTATAAAAAATGTAAAAATATTAATTATTTAACAGAAAGCATCTGAAAACAGCTTGGTCTTTAACCTAGATTTGAAGCTGCCAACAGCAGGAGCATTTTTAATGTCCTCTGGCAGTTGGTTCCATAGCTGTACTGCATAGTAGCTAAAAGCTGCTTCACCACACTTTGTTTTAACAACTGGTTTTAATAATAAATTTTTCTGTTGCGATCTGGTAGATCTGATTGGGTTAGGCCGCTGCAACACATCAGAGAGGTAATTGGGCCCTGTACCATTTAGAGATTTGTACACCAGCAGCAATACTTTAAAGTCAATTCTGTAGCTTACTGGAAGCCAGTGAAGGGACCTTAGAATTGGAGTAATGTGCTCTGTTCTTTTTGTTCGTGTGAGAACCCTAGCCGCTACATTTTGAACCAGCTGAAGTTGTTTGATGGTCTTTTTTGGCAGGCCTGTGAAAAGGCCATTGCAGTAATCAACCCTACTAGAGATGAAGGCATGTATTAGTTTTTCCAGATCATGTTTTGACATAAGTCCTCTTAGTTTGGAAATGTTTTTTAGGTGATAAAATGCCGTTTTAGTGATTGCTTTCATGTGACTGTCAAAGTTTAGCTCGCTGTCAATGAAAACACCAAGATTTTTAACCATTTCTTTAGTTTTAATCCCTTTTGTGTCAAGAATAGTGGTAATCCTGAGTCTTTCATCTTTTTTTCCAAATAGAATTACTTCTGTTTTATCTGTGTTCAGCTGAAGAAAATTTTGTGACATCCAGCTATTGATTTGATCGATAACCAAACATGAGTATTGGAGGAAGTGCAAGTATTTGTGAGTGCTAAAAACAGCAGTTGGGAATCAGTCAGTCAATCTCCAAATTATGCAGTCTTTCAGAGAAGACAACTTGAAATAATAATAATCATCATCCTAGGCACTGTTCACGTATTAAGGCAGACCTTATCCATCAAGTAGATACATCACACCCTCATGGTAGCCCAAAGTCCAAGGGATGGACTCAGCTCCGTGAGCGAACAGGACATTAAGGAAAAACTCAATAATAATAAGTTTTGTTATATGATTATTTCATAACATATATCAAATACTAATAATAAATTAATATGTTCAGAATTGTGTGTACAATAAATAATACTGTTATAATAAAGCAGACAGTTTTGAGGCAAATTCCCAGTTTAACAGGAATTGCCTTAACCTCCTAAGACCCAAGCTGTTTTTTTTTTACATGCATTTTTTATTTCTTTTTGCTATTTGGGCTTATTAGAACCTGATTAGAATAAAAACTAAGCATCATCTTTGATAAGATGTACGTTTTCTCAAAAAGTACATGTCCACATATGTGGATTCTTGTTTTGAATTTCTAAAAAGTGCTGTCCACGTATGTGACCGCTAGGCCCTAGGAGGTTAAAACTGGATGGTACATGACAAGAAACATTTTAATCTGAATTTTAAACATACTGTAGAGCTGAATTCTTCAGTGATGAGCAGATGCTTTGTTTTACCCTGCATCAATTAAATTGGAATTTAATGTACTACACTGACAAATTAGTATACAGGTTACAGATCTATGAGCATTTTTTAAATTAAAAGTATTCTTGGAGTTTGCCTGTGAATATATGGCCATCCTATTTTCTCTTGCAACACTTCCACTTGTATAATTTCACTGATCTTTTTCTCTTTTTTGTACAATGATTAATTTCCCCCCTCATACTCTTGCCATTTCAGTAGCTGTACATTAACAAAGTATTTAAGAACCCATGCCCTTATTTTTGAAAACACACTGAATAAACTTTGATAGTCATCCTGATATCTGTCTGTATTTAACCAGAAGCTGTGTTCCCAACACCTCCACAGTGCACACTTCTAACATAAAAGGGCAACCACAAGCAGAACTGTACTAGAAGATGGAAATTATACATTCTTAAGTTCACTTTAAATAAAGAATCCAACACTTGTTAACAAGGATGACACCACAGTACAAACTAGAAGGATAGTCACAAACACAGTGACACTTATCTCCACAGTGGCCTTGCCATCAAAGGGCAGCCATGAGAAGATCTGTGTAAGAAGACTGAAATTAAAGCTCCAATGCCAGATCAGTTGCCAAAATCATTTTTTATAAAGAGCACAAAATGAGCAGTCATGGGATCATCAGGGAGCCTGGCAACTCTGCCATGAACAGATAAGGAAAATGAATTAACAGCATTCTGGAACTCTGTGCTTATCTCTCGTGTTGTAACATGACATGCCCTTTTAATTTGTTAAATCAGGAAGCCAACCAATAATACTGTTTGACAAAGAAAAAGTTTGAATTTATGCAACTTGTTCATATCAATACAGACATCAGAATTCCAGGGTTAGTCGATGAAAGACAAAACACAATCCTAATTAAGGTTACACACACTTTCTATAGTGCTTAGCCTACAAGACTCCTAGGGATATTATTACATAAAGTATACAATTTCTGCATTTTGACTAACATTATACCACAAAATTAAAGCTATTTATTTTGTGACCATGTCTATTCTATTACACATTCATTTCAGCAACAAAAATCTGAGCAATCGTTGAGTGTCTATAATGGCAGAGTAAAGAACAATCCCACTACAAGCTCCTTGAAGTGAGCACTCCTAGGAACATTTGCAAGCAAATTCTGTTTTTCGGGAGAACTGGCAGTGGTGCACATGACAAACTGATGCAATTTCAGCAATGTCGCAAGAGCGACCCGATATTTGTCTCTTGCTGGTGTGCATTATTTTCAAGTTGCACACAACTTCCCAGATTTGAATCGCCAGAGGTCCAGGGGCTCTTCTCTTGACAGGGCACAAATAATTACTACACTCTCTCTATGTTGTAGTCCATTATATTGCTTTTCTTATCTGTGGGGCCTGAGTTGTGCTTGATCAAATGAGGTCACAGTATTTTGACCACAACATAACACTACTATTTGGAGATTTGATATAAGCAGGTAGGGCTAGTAGAGCTGGGTATTTATTTATTTAAGGCTCCTTCACATAATCCAAAACATAGACTATCAAAATAAACTTAGACCAAGTCATTTGGGTAGTACTTGAGGCCCCTCAAGTACTACCCAAATAAGCTTTTTTCCTATCATGGACATGCCTCACAGTATCAGTGTATTTAAATGCAGATCATCACTAAATGGAATAGCAGAATGAAGAGAATTAAACAGCTCATTGTTCATTCACTCATATTTATCCTGGTCAGAGTTGCAGTAGATCCAGACCCTACCTAAGAACATTGGAATGCACCCTAGAACACCAGTCAATCACAGTGCTATATGTAAACAGTGGAACCAACCTCCAGGACTATGGTGAATTATAATTAACAATACAGGACAGCCAGATTGAATGGGAGAAGCAGCCCAAGACAATTTTAGTCCTGGGTTGTAAATTTATGACACTTTACTCACTTGTGCTGCAAAATACCTACCGTACAATATTTCTACAAACAAGTTCTGCTGCCTGTTTGTGGCCAAACATGAAAAACTGCATGCAATGATTTCAAAGTATTGTATAAAGGGTAATATGTCTACTGAAAACACCTGTGTTTAAAAATAAATAATTAAAAAAAAAATTCTCATGGGTCATTGCGCGTTCTCAATAATGTCATGAGAGGCATGTCCACAGCAGGCCAATACAGGACAGAAGAAAAATGGTGCTGGTAATGATGTACTGCACAGAGCCACTTACACAGAGATTCTTTTATGTACAATTTGGACAGCTTGTCAATATGACCGAGACCATGAAAAGGAGCGTGCATCAGAGTTTTTGACAGCGCTTTTGAGATGTATATGCAAAGTGACGAAGGAACTGTCTGACAATTTGTTTCACTGTGCACATCACAAAAATGTTAAGTCATGATCTACTAGGCTTCAAGGAGATTTCAGATTCATAAGTGTTTCATCCCCCCCCCCCAAAAAAAAAGAGGTATAAATGAAAAATGACATCCAAATAATCTAATATTTCCATATTTATCAAGAACACTTTAGATTGAATAAGATTTTGATCTAAAAAGACATTAAGGTATTCAATTCCCAAGGCCCTTAAGTTAATGTTTCACTAGAACTGCTTGTGTGTGCGCGCGCGCAAGAGAGAGAGAGAGAGAAGACAGGACGGACACGCCTGACCGTTTTATATAGTAAGCCATTACATGATTCAAAGCTTTTAACTTTTGCTCCAACACTGATTACAGAGCAAAACACTTGCTTTAAATAAATTCAATTTTTCCCAAATAACAACCAACAACTGCTCAGTTCTGAGGTCAGTTCTGCTCTAGACCTGCACCTAGCCAAATACAATATCCAACACTACCAGTGTTAAATTTTATTAAAAGAAGCTTACAAAGCACATATCAAATTAAAGCAGGAAAACCAGAAATACTTAAATTTAATTCTCTCACACCTTTCACAGAGCTAACAAGGCTTCCAACAGTGTCTGAATGCTGAGGCTTTTTCCTTTGAATGTTTGAGGTCCATATTGTGCCCTTTTTATATGAAGCAAGTTTAAAATATGGTACATACTCAAAAGAAGATACGCCTGCTTAATACATTCCTTTATTAGAATGTTGGCATTGTTTCACAGGAATGTAAAGTTAAAAAAAAAAAAAAATTAGGAAACGAAATCTGAAAATCTGCTTAAACAGAAAAAAAAAAAAAAAAAAAAAAAAGTGTCATTTTTACAAAATATTTTAGGCTAAGAAGCCAGAGAGATATTTACTACACATTTATTATAATATATTTCACACACACACCATGCATGTGCAATATATATAAAAGTTATATTGTGTGTAATATTGATATCACACACCACTGTACATGTATAGCAGAAAGCAGCACACTAAGTACTGTAGTGCTGTACTTTGTGTAAAGGATCAAATAAGTAATAGCTTAACAAAATGATGCATGCTGAATGTTTATTGGGGGAATTGCAAAAAAAAAAAAAAAAAACCCCACACAACCCCACCCACCACCACACATTTCCCTTGGCAAAAATACAATTATGATGGATTTCAACTATGGTGCGTGGACATCTAAAGACTAAGCAGTAGTGTATCAGTAAACAGTAAATACCACTGTCCATATTTCACCCTTCAGAACAAACGAAAGACTAGTGATCAACTTACGACAAAAAGTATGGACTTAGCAATTAAAAGATTTATAGTGTTTTATTATACTGGTCTTCAAGTGGTCACCAAGTTCATGCATCCATTTTGAATGATGTACATAAAAATTAAGAAAAGAGCAATAGGCTCCAATGCTTTTGCACAGGAATTTGTCTACTCATGCTATAGCTTTAGCTTCAGGTAAGAAGGCTTCCCAATACTTGATCAGCTGAAGAGACAAGAAAGGTAAAAATCATAGATGAAAAGATTGTAAAATATGCCAACCTTTAATACAGAATGCATTGTATTACCCATGGTACAAATGATTCTTACCTGCTGTTGTGTATATACTAGTGATTCTAGATATTTGATGATGACAACTTTGAAATCCTTCACTCTTTGTTTCTAGGAGAAACAAGTGCAGGCAAGTCAACATGGCCATGACATGCAACCAATATAAAAGTAACCAGGTTATTAAATGTATTACTGTAGTATGAATGATTAAAATGTTAAGTGTCAAATTGTTCACACAGCACTTTTATTCTGAGGGAAAACAAAACAAACAAAAAACAAACAAACAAAAACCCTGCATAGTAGAAACATCATTCTGTCAAGGCAGAATTCCCCAACATGTCAACCAACCTCGAATCTCCCCACTTCCCGGCGAATGTTCTTTGATATCTGCTCAAAATCTCTCTCTCCCTGCTGTACTTTAGCTTCCCACTAAAACGAGTCAAAACAGACAAGAAAACCACCATGCTGACAGACATACCAGACTGTGTCTTTAGTCATTTTATAGTCATTGAGTCACAAGTCTGCAAATTAAAGGGTTGTTGTTTTTGACATTTAGCATCTCACCATGCTATACAAGACGACCAAGTTAACACTTTTGGTATTAAAATTTCAAGTTTATTTAAATAAATAAATAAAAATCCCACAACCCAGATGGCATTAATAATGTTTTTACTGATGAGCCACAAGAACACAGGATGGAAATGAGCATCACATTTTCCCCATTTAATTATCCTTTCTACATCTGAAGCTTGCAAAAAGAAAAGAAAAAAGAAAAAAAAAAACATGAACAAACTCAAAGAATCAATCCACAGTTGGTGTTAGTTGATAACCTGTTCACAGTTACAGTGTCTTGCAGAAGTATTCATCCCCCTTGGTGTTTGTCCTGGTTTTGTTGCATTACAAGATGGAATTAAAATTGATTTTTCAAGGGTTAGCACCATTTGATTTACACAACATGCCTACCACTTTAAAGTTGCAAATTGTTGTTTTACTGTGACATAAACAATAAGATGAAAGAACAGAAATCTGGAGTGTGCATAGGTATGAAACCTCTAAAAGAGCCAGTCCAACCAATTAACTTAATCAGTAACAATTAGTTGATTAAGATACACCGTGTGCAATCAAATCACCACATGATGGCTGTATAAAATCAACCTGTTCTGGAAGGACCCTGACTCTACAATACTACTAAGGAAGCAACATGAAAACCAAGGAACACTCCAAACATGTCAGAGACAAAGTTGTGAAGTATGGATCAGGGTTTGGTTATATAATAAAAATAAATAAAATCCCAAACTTTGAATATCCTACGGAGTACCATTAAATCCATTATAGCAAAATGGAAAGAATATGGCACTACTACAAACCCGACAAGAGAAGGCCAAACACCAAAACTCTCAGACCAGGCAAGGAGGGCATTAAATCAGAGATGCAACAAAGACACCAAAGAGAATGCTGAAGGAGCTGCAAAGATCCACAGCAGAGATGGGAGTGAGTCCCCATAGAATCACTAAGCCATAAGCTCCACAGAGCGGGGCTTTATGAAAGAGTGGCCGGGGGGGTGTCATTGCTTAAGAAAACGCATTTGGAGTCTGCCACATGCTGCTGGGCAGACTCCCCAAATACATGGAAGATTCTCTGGTCAGATGAGACAAAAATTGATCTTTTTGGCCATCATGGGAAATGCCATGTGTGGTGCAAACCCAACACCCTGAGAACACAATCCCTACAGTGAAGCATGGTGGTGGCAGCATCATGCTGTGGGGATGTTTTTCCATCTGCAAGGACAGGAAAGCTGGTCAGGGTTGAAGGAAAGATGGAGGTCACTAAATACAGGGCAATTCTGGAGGAAAACCTGTTTGAGTCAGCCAGAGCTTTGAGACTGGGATGAAAGTTCACATTCCAAGAGGACAGTGACCCTAAGCATACTGCTAAAGCTACACTGGAGTGATTTAAAGGGAAACATTTAAATGTCTCGGAATGGCCTAGTCAAAGCCCAGACCTCAATCCAATTGAGAATCTGTGGCATAACTTGATTGCTGTATACCAACGCAACCCATCCAACTTGGAGTTAGAGCAGTTTTGCCTTGAGGAATGGACAAAAATCCCAGAGGCTAGATGTGATAAGCTAATAGAGATGTACCTTAACAGACTTGCAGCTGCAAGTGCAGCAAAAGGCAACTCTACAAAGTATGGAATTTGGGGTGGGTGAATACCTATGCATATGGCAGATTTCTGTTTTTTTCATTTTTATTGTTTGTCACAATAAAACAACAATTTTCACCTTTAAAGTGGTAGGCATGTTGTGCAAGCCAAATGGTGCTAACTCCCCAAAAATCCATTTTAATGTGACAAAACATAACACCAAGGGGGATGAATACTTTTGCAAGACACTGTATATTGATAAAATATGGCACACTGAAGTCAGTATTGGCATAGAACAGTTTCTCAGACATTATATGCCAATGCAACACATTTAAAAGGACCATGTCTACTACTGAAATAAATCAGAGCCAAGGGTCCTACCTCTTCAATCTCCTTTGCGGGGCATGACAGGGAAAATGCAAAAATTAAAAGTGCCAGATAATGTTCTGTGGTTAAAGTAATCAATTTATGAGCTCTTATCAAGTGGAACAGTGGTTTCAGTAGAGTTATGAATGGACTAAAACAAGAGAAAAGGCTTCACAATCAACACCAGAGCTCTCTGTAACAAGTGTTGATGCTGAAAACAGACCTGAGGATAATTTTCTGAATTAGAAACTTTAACATTATTTTTCAAAGCTATGATGCATTTTTGCCACGTTTGCGATGAGAAAAATTATAGGCGTCTCAAAATGAAAAACTATGCATGGCCAAGTGATGCAAAAATGTTCAAAACTCTTACTTTCAGATTTTTTTTTTTAAACTAATAGTACTCATGTTTTACCTCCTTTATCTCATCCTTGGCCTGTTGGAGCTTGTCGGGCTTGTTGGCATACTGTAGCTTAGCTTCAGCTTCTCTCTTCCGTTGTAGCATGAGCTGAGCATCCTGCCATTTGGACCATGTTTTCATACGCTGGTCAAACACACCCTAAGGAGCATAAAGAGCCATAAGTATAAGCTTTAAATGGGGCCATGAAGTTGTGATATTTGGATCAGAGTTGGATTTGCATGGGCAAATCCAAAAGACCTCCCTTTCCCTACAGAGTTCTCAGTACCTTGCTGAGACATGGGCTATTTTCACTTTGTAGGAGTTTATTATCCTTGCATAAAACAAGTCCCATTCAACTGGCTAATACATTTAGGACCCATTAATCAGATGTGTTCTGTGAAGCCCATCAACATAATTATCAGCACGCGTCAGTTTCTCCCAATTCAACATGAACAAAAATACAAGTTCTTCTAACCTTAACAGCAGTGATAAGCCGTACGTAGTCACCAAGTAGCTCAGAGAATACATAAAAGTCAGCATAGGCCTGTTCTTGATGCAACTGATCAATCTTCTCTTCCACCTCGGCAAGCTGAGAGAGGGCCCGCGACAAAGCTGTGTGGTCCTCCGAATTTCCCAGCATAGCAGCACTCTTTGCAAACAATGCAGCGTTCATGGATAACTCTGGGGAAGGCACAGATGAAGTAATTGGACTGGATTTACAGGTAAACTAATTACTACTGCTACTGAACTGCTGAAGCCAATCAGGTAAAGGGGCAAACAGCCTTGACTTAGCCCATGTTTACATTAGACCGTATCAGCAGATCATCAGATTAACGTTTTTAAAACGATTAGTATGCACACAGCAACACCAATACACATTTGCGTGCACACAGCAACACCAATACACGGATACGCTCGGCTCCGCAGGCATCCTGCGCTCCAAATCACTCCGCCCTGAACAGCGAGTGCCCTCTGGAGGGTGCGCACTCCGGCCTTGCGCAGCTCACAGAGCACGCGAGTGAAGTGCACAAGCCGTGATTCGGGACTGAGCCGCTGTGTGTGATCCCAGCGCATATCACTTACCACTTGCAAGTGGAAGGATGGCAAGCCTAAAGACAATCATAACTACACAATGGGCAGTATTTGCATCAGTATTTGCAGTATTTTCATACTTTTATACTCTTTAATGAAAGGCGATACAAGGCGGAAGTCCGCGCCGTTTTTCAGCAGTCGCGTCACATGACCAACGCCAGCGAATCAGGAAGGTGGAGGTCACAGTGACGTTGTCCAATGACGACGCCAGCTAGAGCTCAGCACAGCGTATTCGCATCTCAATGTTTACACAGCACCGGAGCTGACATGATCTGGATTGAACACGTGGACGCTGGCGGATTCCCGTTTCCCGGCGTTTCCAGGCGGTTTAATGTAAACGGACAGTGCATCCGCGAAGAAAACGAGACAGATACGGTCTAATGTAAACGTGGCCTTAGTATTACTAAACCTGCCCAAGAGAAACGAGCGCCAATTTCACTTGTCAACTGGAATCTGAAAGTGTTTATGGCTAATACAAAAAGCAGGTCAACAAGTATTGGCTGACAAGATGCCTTCAGAAATTATATTTTTTTCCTGGAGAGGTAATACTATTAAATTTTGTGTACCAATTCTTCAAGACAGTAAAAGTGCTGCTATTAGACTTCGAATTATTGCATTATATGATCTCAAACAGGCCATTATGACAAACAGTAAATTATGTACAATATACAGTCCCTACTGACAGTATTCACCAACCCCCCCATGATCACTTCTCTTTTTGCTGTATTACATCATTTATGCATATTAGAATGACGTACTCTTCTGCTCATTTTCAAATGACTACAGAAATAAAACCCAATAAGTTATTGAAATGGCTACAGAATTATTAAGGAGTCTACAAACTGCATAATTCATGAGTATTCACTCCCCTTTCTTTTTAGCAATCAAATTAAGTACAGATTACCTACAGAGACAAATATTTAATTGCTGCAAAAAGACAAGTCACCTTGAGTGGGTGAATACTTATCAATTTAGCAGTTTTCAGATGCTTTCAAATAATTCTGATGACACGTAAATATTTTATTAGGGCCCGAGCCCTATGGGCGAAGGCCCTATTGTTCTTGTAAGAGTTCACTATTCTTCTTCTTCCGTCTTCTTCTTCTTCTTCCGTCTTCTTCTTCTTTATTTTTCTCCGCTGTTGGGCCATTTTCGGGGCGCTTGCCCTGGGCGAAAACGCACGAACTTTGGCACCAGTTCCGGGAATTGCCACCGCTACTCAGAACCAGAAGCCCAAACTTGGCCGGGGCTCAGGGCCTCTATAGCGCCCCCTAAGTCGTTGTGATTTTGGCCTCCCGCATTAAGGTGCCTGGGTGCCATGTAGTTTGTAGTAGTGGCATGCCATTTGGTACGCATATGTATCTCACTAAGCCGGACAAAAATGTGATGCCAACGCATTAGCCACGCCCAACAGGAAGTGAGGTAATTTCACTTTTGTGCGAAATGCATGGCCACGAATACGGCGCAACTCCTCCTAGACCGTTCATAGGACTGTCACCAAAATTGATACACATCATCTACAGACATGGCTGACAAAAGTTACTAAATACGTTTCACGTTGGATAAACCGTTCAGAAGTTATACGTCAATCAATTTTCGATGCAAAATTTTACATGCTTAAAAATTCATAAATCTTCTGATTGCTCAAAACTGCTCATACTTCACACGCAAATCACTCATTGGGCTTCTGACATGTTACCCAATTTCTGTGATATTTCGCCACTGGGGGCGCTATTTTTGGGCAAAAATTCCATTCTTTCCTCAAATTTGGTCAAACTTCACGGCCACCCTCTTACTACCTCCCATGTCATGTATACCACGTTTTGGAAATTTTCGTCCATGGGGGGCGCTGTTTTTGGCCGACGCAATTGCTCCAAAACGGGTTTTTGGTAAATAATTCCATAATGCTTTTCCTTCACACCACTACCTTGTGATAGTACGTTGCTGTTGTAGACACTTATTTTTCCAACTCATAATCGCTCATGTACAGCATAGCGCCACCTACTGACATGGGAAAAACCAAAAAATTTATTCTTCAAAAATCTATATCTCATCTTCTATTTACTCAATTGTCATCAAACTTCATACGCAAACTCTTCATAGCTCACCTGACATATACGCCAAATTTTGTGCACTTTCGCCCCTGGGGGTGCTGGTTATGGCAAAAATGATATTGCAGCTTCTGATTTGTCAAACTTGGCAAGCAAACTCTTTACAAGACCCTTATTGGGGCGCTTGCCATGGTCGACAACGCACGAAATTTGGCTCCTTTTTCTTAGACTGCCACCGCTACTGAGAACCAGAAGCCCAGATCCAGGCCGGCCTCAGGGCCTCTATAGCGCCCCCCGAGCACCGTTCAGTGCGAGACCCTATTGTTGCCATGTGTCCATTTCTGTGGTTTGTCGCCATTGTGGGAGTTATGTCTCTTGCCGAAGAAGCTGTGGAAGGTATTTCGCGGGGACGCATGCCGCCGCCCCCCTTGGCCGCTGGCGCGAGGGCCCGTCGAGGCCGCTTGCGGCTTTAATTTACTTTTATTACTGTAGGAGTCATTTCAAAGTGAATTCCTATCCTGATTATAAAATAATAGCCACGAGGTTTATTTCTGCTTTTATTTCCTTTATCAGATTTTCAGTGGACCAAAACATGCACTTTTTTTGTTTTACATCGTTGAAAGTATGCTTAGGGTAATTTTGTATAATTCAGCCAGTTATGTGCACCTCCTTGTTGGACATGCTTTTTTTCAGTTCAATCCACCAGTCCTTTTCCAGCAAAGCACCCCCACAACATGATGCTGCCGCTGCTGCCACCTCCATGCTTCACAGTTTGGATGGTTCTTTTCAAATTAGAAGTCTCGCCCTTTTTCCTCCATAGATGATGCTCATTATGGCCAAACAGTAATTTTTGGTTAATCTGTCTAAAAGGGCTAAATTTTCACTCTGGTGATCACATGCAAACTTCAGTCTGTAGATTTTTTATTTTTAAATTAAAAATGTCCGAGTAGGCATTTCTTCCATGCATGACAGCCTTTCAGGCCATGGTGATGTCAGACTCTAATGGTGGATGTACAGTTGTGGTCAGAAGTTTATATATGTACGCGGACCTAAATGTCATCATGGACATGAATGTCATAGCAATACTGGACTTTCAACTATTCTTTTTCTGTGTCAGAATGACATACAACATGCACCTTTAAGAGAGGGAAGAGGGGAAAAAATCCCCAAGAATCTGGTGCATGTTTTAATCTATAAATCATTATGGAAAAGCAGACAACACCTATAATATAAACACTAAATTAAAGCACAAATAAGTTACTTATCTTACCAAATAACTGCTGTATTCACTACTTATTACCCAATTAATGTCTACGCAGCCTGTTATGTGAAAATATTACCAAAGACTAACTTTGGTGTACATTGTGTGCTGCTTTGCTTTAAAACCCATAACTCAGTTTATATTTAAAAAAAAAAAAAATTACCTTTCCTATGACAAACCAACGATTCCACACTGGCATGCAGTTTTCTGAGCTGGACGTCAAGGTTCTCAAACTGCTGTTGTTTTTCTTCAAACCACTTTATATGGAGAAGTGTTAGAAAAAGGAACTATAAAAATTATGATCAACAACAGAAAGCACAACCACAAAATGTAAAAAGGTCAATGAAAAACTATCATTAAAAAATGAGTGACAAAGTTTAAAAGTCAAAAACTGCAAAAAGTTACAAGACACCAAAATTGTCTAGAATATTCAGAAGTACTAGGGGTTATACTGTGCATGTCTACAGTTGACTAAGCACAAAGGGTAGGAGACACATGCCTCCATGTCTTGGCGCTGTCTCCCTCTCTCTCCAACTAGCATAAGGATCTTAGAATTCAAGCCAGAGAGCAGCTCATTAATTCGTCTCATTATTCAAGTCAAAAAATCAGCCCCTTACCGCATCCGATTCATTCATCTTGATTGTCATTTTGTTGACAGCGTCGGCTGCTTTGTTTACCATCCTCAATATTCCGGCTCCACTCAGTGCCTGGGTGCTAACTGCTCGCGGCAGCTAAGATAAGATGACAAATAAGGGCAAACAAACCAGTTAACAGGCCAGGGCCTGGACCCAATCCCACAGGGAGCTTCACTCGCTCTTCTCACCTACACTGCAGGCCTGGGCCATGAAAAGCCTGTGGTTTTCTCTACTCCCATACATTTTAATGCTCAATTCAATTTAGTGCATTTCGCCCCTAGAAAATTCTCAGAGGGCCGATGGGCACAAATAGCCTTCAATTGCCCTCGGACCATTTAGCCTTATAAAGTCACTGGGGGTTTCTTTTACAATTACATTAATGTAGTTTCCTCAGGAATGTGGCAATCCACTAGAAATAACCCAAGATTTGACCTTAAGTGTCAAGGACTCATTTGATGATCTTAGCTAAGCTTAAGTGTTGAGCATAAGCTTTTATTTACTACACAAAAAACGAAGAACTTTATTTACAGTGATTATGGATGATACCTCTGTGTTTTCCAAGAACTGAATGACATCAGAGTCTTTTAGCAGAGCAGGATGATTCGCTGTTCTCATCAGATATCTATTTAAAAAAAAAAAGTGGAAAAAAACCCACCACATTTTATTTAAAATCCTTATTTCAAAGGCAATACTAAAAGAAACATTAGTCTAATATGTCATCACCATAGATTCCTGTCCACAGCACAAAAAGTGAAAACCTACAAGTGAAATTCTCACATTTTAGACAGTACAAAATAAAACCATTTCTTGAGCCATGATAAATCTTATGTGCACTGCTCAGAAATTAAGGGGCTTGGCAATCAAAATTTAGTTCTTTAACAAATGAAGTCTATAAGCGGACATCCAGGGGCTCTGTCCAAGCCACTGACCTTCACATCAATCAATGGGCTGATAAAAAGGGCAGAGAAATGTCAGCGCCTCACTTAACTTTAAGTTTTATTCGATTCATCAGAGAGTGCAAAACCAGCTGTACGGCGGAAATCGTACAGGCGTACAAAGCAGTGAACGTGTGCACTCAGGAGAAAACTGTCAGCATGAGCCTGTATCGAACACTGACAGCATGAACCCTCCTGAGCTTGGTGATAATTATTTATCTAATACTTGTTGGCTAACCTTTCATCCACAAAAGACCAGAACATGAATGCTCTTTCCATTTGAATTGTTTTCATGTTAAAAATAAATAAATAAATAAATAAATGGGTTCAGCCAAAGCTTGGTGTGAGAAGTTTTTTTTTTTTTTTAAAATACCTTTCCAAAGCAGCCCTTCTTTTTTCTACAAATTCTGCAGATGACAAGTCCTCTTTTCCAACCTTGACTTTTGTCATTCCTGAAGAAGTTTGAACACATAAAAAGGTACATGAATGATTACAAAAATGTCTGTAACTGCTCATGTGACACATTTAAGGGCAACCACCACCACTTCTTTTTAAAACATACCCACAATGCTTTTCTCTGGTGCCGGGGGGACTATGTAGCCAATGTGCATGTACTTAGAAGCCAATTTGCTATGCAGACCCAGGAAATCACTGAATCTCCTTTTCACAGAAAACTCATTCCTGCTGAAAAGTTTCAGGGATGTCTAAAAGAAGGAAAAACAATACGTCAGTGTACAGGCTCATTTTCATAAAAACTGCTCCACTACAGGGGTTCCCAAACCTCTAGCCCTAAACTGTAAATTCCAGATTTACAATTTAAGACTAGTGGGATACTTGAACATTTCATTACGTCAGTAACATAATGTCAACAAATTGCATGTCTTGACACACCTCATCAAAAAGTTTGGTGATGTGATCTCTTTCTACCATTACAGGCAGCTTCAAACAGTATATAAGGAATTCAACAACAATCATGTTGGGGTGGTGTGATAACCCAATGCAATGCAGAGGAACCCTATTTATACTTAAATTTTTGTTCAAGTATTGTGGACTGTGTGCACACAGAAGCAGCAGAACACGAATGGCATTGTTCACATACCTGCCTGTGTACCTTTTGCACATCTGGAGGATTAAAAAGCCACATTCACTACATTCATTACTCACATCTCACACTTAATTTAAATGTGACTTGAGTGAATGCAACTTCTAAACATTGCAAAATGCAAAATCTATTTTCATGGGTACAGCAATATTTCAAAGAACTTAATTCATTTATAAAATTATGAACAACAAGAGTTTCTCTTGTGATCCCATTATTAAAAAAATAAAATAAAAAGCTCAACCACGAGTCTGGGAACCCCTGCTAAGCTAATAAACAGAAAATCCTCACCTTGGTTGTCACTTTATATGCCATATAAGCATTCATTCCATCACCTAAAGAAAGAATACATGAAAATTGAAGTCTTCAGGAACTTCATTAAAATGTATCCTTTAAATTTTGTGATATGATGGGCAGAGATACGGACAGGTCCCCTGTAAAGATTTCAAAATAATTTCCACTGGGGTTATATTAAGCAGTGCTACTATACAATCATGCATTACATGCATCATACAATCATAAACACTATCTTAAGTATGGGCAGGTATGATTTAAATGCTTTCAGCTTCTGACTGGTTCTGCTATGGGGTCAAAAATGGTTATGGAGAGACTTGTACAACTCCCTAAACGAGTAGTTTCCAGCCCCGTTTCAAAACATTCCTGCCCTAACAAGAAGCCTACATCAACTCAGGAGGGGCCTGTTAATTAACTGTTTAGTTAAAGCAAATGTGTATTAGAGTGGGAAAACAATAGGGAATTTTATATATATATATTTTTTTTTTTCCCCCCCCCTGGGGCCACTGGCCTAAAGGGTGCATTTCTCAAGAAGGCTAGAGATCAAATCCTATATCTGATAACATTTGAAAAGGTCTATTGATTTCGCAATGTATAGCACCCTACCCATAAACCAGCCAACCATACAGAATGGCCTCAGGAGACAAAAGCTTCTACAGATGCCGAACGGCCCACTTTACAAATGCTACAGCAGAATACAGAGAGGAAGCTCACTCACCCACTTTCTCTGGATCAGATACTGTTATCTGCATATCAAAAGTCTCTTTTTCTTCAGCTTCATCCTGTAGAATAAGAGGCAAGTTACTAGGAAAATCAGCCTCCTCCTCAACAGGAACTATGGATAGGAAATGAGCCTGCAGATTAATAGGAATTACAAATGGGAAATGGGTCCTCAAATTCAACAATTGTGCTGAGGGGGTCTGAAAACCTAAACCCAAATGGAGGTTTATTTTCCATCTAGTCTAAATTGTACAAGACACTTACCATTTTGCTATTCATTTTACTGCATTTATTCATTATGAATTACAAAAACAAAATGGTATTTTAGTATTCAATTTTCATACTCTTCAACCAATAGTAAAGCTTTATCTAATACCTTATATCAAAATGCTTTACCTCATCTAGAGAGCCAAAGCCTTCAACTGTCGGAGTGATTATGCCTGTGGGAGTAACTGGTGTGATGGCAGGAGATGGGCCATCAGACAGGATTGGCTCCCTCTCTGGACTGTCCAGTGATACCTCCTCTGTTGCTTCTTTAGTAATAAGATAAGAAATCAAATACATCCATCACATAATTGTGTGATAAGGGGTGTGACTATACAGACATACCATAACTCAAAATCATCCATCATTAACATTAGGCTTTATGGGTATAGATAATTATGACAATCACTTATTTCAAAAGTGCAGCACACCTTTTGAAATGCGCCATGACTTTTTAAAATAGGGCACAGTAACCAAAAAAAGTTAGGCACTTATATTATGTATAGTCATCATATGACTTTTCTATCCCATTCTGCCCTGAAATTTTACACCAACTCCAAAACTAGTGTTTAACACACTAATAAATAAATCATTCAGCTACAGCCTAAATAGTTTATGGAGCAAATTAAGTCTACAGAAGCATTATAACGTTATAAATAAGTATTTCTCAACCACCGGGCCACGGCCCATTAATGGGCTGCGAAGCGCCATCTAGTGGGCTGCAAATTTTTCTTCAAGTTTGAAGCCAAATACTCAATAGCTCCGGATGTCGTAGTATCCCGAATCCGGTAGCTGGTTTGACATGCACCTTTCAAGTAGAATAAATACATTTGTGGGTAAATTAAGAACAACAAGTTATTGTCATGCTTCTCCTTTTCATTTAACCCCCCCCCCCACACACACACACAGTGCATGCGCAGTGGGCAGAATAAATAAAAAAAAAAAGTTTGTGGGCAAATTATATGGATCTGTGATGCCTACTGGAAGAAAAGAGCAGGGAGGATTGAGAATCGAACAGCTGTGGTTTGTTTACACCCAATACTAAAACTTGTAGCGTCCTAGCAACCATCGCAAAGACACGTACAAAGCCCAGAAATTCTTCCTTACCCAGGCAAAAACGATACAGGATTTATCCTGTGTCCTGAGCCCCAGATCTTTAACCCAGCCACATATATAAAAGTTGTATTCCTCCATGCTCTTCCATGTTTCCATCTGTTTGTCTGCATAGAACAATATCTGCAGCACCAGATAGTTTGAGATGCTGGGGAACTCAATGGATAGATTTATTCATTAGGAGTTGAAAAATTAAGTTATTCAAAACACAAGTTGATCAGCAGAGCTGGTGGGGTCATGCATGTACAGATACAAATAGTTACAAATACAACAGACTAAAAATAAAATCAACAGATTTGAAAGTTAATAGCATGCATAACTATTGTATTTAGTTCCAGATACAATAGGATCAAAATTTATTCTACTAATGTCAAATTTACTAGCTAAATTTTTCTTTCACAGGAAAAATCCTTTTGATAACATGTAAGGCTCTATCCCATCGAGTGGTTTCTATATCCACTTCTTTTGAGCATAGTTCTTGGTTTTAATAACTTGCTTGTTTGCTGTACACAAACATGGCAATAAATTCTTATGTAAAATCAACCAGACTCCACTTTTGGATCATTAATCCCTTTTGACTGAGAATATCCTGCATGCATGGTTTTATGTTGGCTTCTGGCATAGCCATACAGTTTTAAATACTTTAAACAATTAAAAACAGTTCAGTTTTATTGCATTTATTTAATTCCTGGGCTCCCATCTGTGACAGGGAGTAATGTTGCTTCCCATTAATACACTTTACAATAGATTATTAGATTCTAATAGAATAGAGGAGCCAAAACAATCTGGCATCGTTTTTAATGGGCCCCGACTCATTACAAAAGTATGAATAGGTGGACCTCGAAGCAGAAAAGGTTGAGAACCCCGGTTATACCAGCAACGTGTTAACATATCCATTAAACTTCTACGTAGGTTTGCACCAAGTAGAAACACAGAACCCACTTAACTCAATCCTCAACAAACTCACATTTTTCTACAGACACAATATTCAACCGCAAATTACATACCAGGAAATAGGTCCTCTTGGTCATCATCTAATAATATTTCTTGTTTAGGTCCATTGGTGTTTATGCTGATGTCTTCTGCAGGCAAACTGGCTGGCTCTGGAGAAGTGGGGCTAATCTGAAAACAAAAGGGCAAAATGTGGACACAGCTGTATTATTAAAAATGTCTTCACTTACTACAGGTTAATGCCACGCAACAATTAATGAATGCAAATTTACAAATGTACTTTTCATAAGGGTATTAGCATGTTCTAACTGCTCACAGAAACTGCAAAGCTTTCAACATCTCAGGAGTATATCTGAATTTGCCCTGTAGGTTAAGTAAAGGAGAACCAAAACTATTTGTCCACCGACAATAGTAAACTTCATTCAGATATCAATTGTGTCTGATATAGATTTTAAGGGCTTTTATTGAACTACCTGGCACACTGTATGCCAGACTTTATACACTGGCTGGCCTGCTCTGGAAGACATACACTTTTTTTAACCAACCAACCACACACACAGTGGTACTTCAAAGTTTGTGAACCCTTCAGAATTTTCTATATTTCTGCATAAATGACCCCAAACATCAGATTTTCACACAAGTCCTAAAAGTAGATAAAGAGAACCCAGTTAAACAAATGAAACAAATTATACTTGGTCATTTATTTATTGAGAAAAATGATGCAATATTACATATCTGAGTGGCAAAACTGTGAACCTTTGCTTTCAGTATCTGGTGTGACCCCCTTGTGCAGCAATAACTAAACGTTTCCAGTAACTGTTGATCAGTCCTGCACACCGGCTTGGAGGAATTTTAGCCCATTTCTCCGTATGGAACAGCTTCAGCCCTAGGATGTTGGTGGGTTTCATCACATGAACTGCTCACTTCATGTCCCTCCACAACATTTTGATTGGATTAAAGTCAAGACTTTGACTTGGCCGTTCCAAAACGACCTTATTCTTCTTTAACCATTCTTTGGTAGAACGACTTGTGTGCTTAGGGTCGTCGTTTTGCTGCATGACCCACCGTCTCTTAGGATTCAGTTCATGGACAGATGTCCTGACATTTTCCTTTCGAATTTGCTGGCATAATTCAGAATTCATTGTTCCATCAATGATGGCAAGCCATCCTGGCCCAGATGCAGCAAAACAGATGTCTTGACATTTGTCAAACCATGATACTACCACCACGTTTCACAGATGCGATAAGGCTCTTTTAAGGTGGGAAGACAGTGGTGCTTGAAAGTTTGTGAACCCTTTAGAGTTTTCTACATTTCTGTATAAATATGACCTAAAACATGGTCAGATTTTCACACAAGTCCTAAAAGTAGTTAAAGAGAACCCAGTTAAACAAATGAGACAAAAATATTATACTTCATTTATTTATTGAGAAAAATGATCCAATATTACATATCTGTGAGTGGCAAAAGTATGTGAACCTCTAGGATTAGTAGTTAATTTGAAGGTGAAATTAGAGTCAGGTGTTTTCAATCAATGGGATGACAAATCAGGTGTGAGAGGGGACCCTGTTTTATTTAAAGAATAGGGATTTGTGGAAGTGTATCATGGCATGAACAAAGGAGGTTCCTGAGGACCTCAGAAAAAAGCGTTGTTGATGCTCATCAGGCTGGAAAAGGTTACAAAACCATCTCTAAAAAAAAGGAGTTTGGACTCCACCAATCCACAGTCAGACAGATTGTGTACAAATGGAGGAAATTCAAGACCATTGTTACCCTCCCTAGGAGCGGTCGACCAACAAAGATCACTCCAAGAGCAAGGTGTGTAATAGTTGGCGAGGCCATAAAGGACCCCAGGGTAACTTCTAAGCAACTGAAGGCCTCTCTCACATTGGGTAGTGTTAATGTTCATGAGTCCACCATCAGAACACTACTGAACAACAATGGTGTGTATAGCAGGGATGCAAGGAGAAAGCCACTGATCTCCAAAAAGAACATTGCTGCTTGTCTGTAGTTTGCTGAAGATCATGTGGACAAGCCAGAAGACTATTGGAAAAATGTGTGGACAGATGAGACCAAAATAGAACTTTTTGGTTTAAATGAGAAGTGTTATGTTTGGAGAAAGGAAAACACTGCATTCCAGCATAAGAACCTTATCCCATCTGTGAAACATGGGGGCAGTAGTATCATGGTTTTGGGCCTGTTTTGCTGCATCTGGGCCAGGATGGCTTGCCATCATTGACAGAACAATGAATTCTGAATTATACCAGCAAATTCTAAAGGAAAATGTCAGGACATCTGTCCATGAACTGAATCTCAAGAGAAGGTGGGTCATGCAGCAAGACAACGACCCTAAGCACACAAGTCGTTCTACAATGGTTAAAGAAGAATAAAAGGTAATGTCTTGGAACGGCCAAGTCAAAGTCCTGACCTTAATCCAATCAAAATGTTGTGGAAGGGCCTGAAGCGAGCAGTTCATGTGAGGAAACCCACCAATATCCCAGAGTTGAAGCTGTTCTGTATGGAGGAATGGGCTAAAATTCCTCCAGGCCAGTGTGCAGGACTGATCAACAGTTACTGGAAATGTTTAGTTGCAGTTATTGCTGCACAAGGGGGTCACACCAGATACTGAACGCAAAGTTTCACATAGTTTTGCCACTCACAGATATGTAATATTGGATCATTTTCCTCAATAAATAAGTGACGAAGTATGATATTTTTGTCTCATTTGTTTAACTGGGTTCTCTTTATCTACTTTTAGGACTTGTGAAAATCTGATGTTTTAGGTCATATTTATGCAGAAATATAGAAAATTCTAAAGGGTTCACAAACATAAGTACCACTGTGTGTATTATATAACTAAAAACTAAGCCTGATACTGATCTTGTATCAAACCACCCTTTTTATTACAAAGTCACCTATTGAAAGTCACATTTGTTTTACCTAATTACTAGTCAAATTATTTGCTGTGTGTTACAGGCCTGAAATGTAGTAATGCACAAATGTTAACAAACAAAATGAAGTTGACCAAACAAAACATGAAATATCTTGGTTCCATATTGTCTGCAAAGAAATAGAAGTCAAAGTAAATTTAGAAATCACTTTTTAATTTACATTCTCCATACCATCTCAACTTTTTCTGATTTGGGGCTTTACATATGGCATTGAAAACATTGAGAATTACAACAATTTGAAATTATGAATTAAGGTCTTTTTTTAATTTTCAGTTGCTTTCATTTTGGTATCAAAATCATAACCGAGGTGTTGGTAGACATACAAGGTATTATTTAGGCCATGCAAAGGCTAAACCAGTGGTTCTCAGACTTGTTTAGCTCCATTAACTCATTTCAATGATCTTCAAACCCAAGTACCACTTTACTGGATTCAAACTCTTAAAAGCAAATTGTAGGAGGGGGCAAATTATTCGGTGTTATAAAATGAGAATTTATTACAAGGATTAATTATTTTGCAGAATGCAATATGTACTGTGTATTAGCTGTAAATAATAGATTATTTACCAAGAGAGAATTCTTTTGGGGTAAATATTTACATATTTGACTTGAAACTGGTTGTGAGGTGGTGCAATGATTAGCGCTGTCGCCTCACAGCAAGAAGGTTCCAGGTTCAAACCTCACAGTCAACAGAGGCCTTTCTGTGTGAAGTTTGCATGTTCTCCCTGTGTCTGTATGGGTTTCCTCTGGGTGTACCGGTTTCCTCACAGTTTAAGAGACATGAAGATTAAGTTTAAAAAAAAAAAAAAAAAAGCCACTGCTTACTTGGTGCCAGTCCCAAAACTGGATAGATTGGAGAGGGTTGTGTCAGAAAAGGCATCCAGTGTAAAACCTATGCTAAATAGAATATGTGGAACAAAGCCACTGTGACAACCCCTAACGGGAGCAGCTGGAGTATTTTTGGATTTTTCCTTTAAGCTGATCCTATTCTCATTTATAAATGTGTGAGATATCTATCCAGCCAAGGAATACATTTCCTAATTTGTGATTAACATCTACACTACTGCAAAAAAAAAAAAAAATTCTCAATTAAATCATTCTTACTTGGTTACTTATTAAATTAATCAGGCATGGTTCTATTCATATTAGTTCAATTTCTTAATACATTTGCACTACCACATGCTCTTAAGACAAAATAATTCATTTCTACAAAGTACCTTCATACCCTTAGAACTACACCCACCCCTTTTTCCAAAAAGACTGCTCTAAACATTTGATCCAATTTCAATGAGATGTGCTGGAATCTCAATGATCCTGGATGACAGTATATTGAACAAATGAAGGTATTCACCATATACACAGTTACAATATTAGTTTTAGACTTTTCTGCCCTGTCTCAAAGACTCCAATAGTCCATTAGATAACACAAGGACAGTTAATGTTCACACCCAATTTCCAGCAGAATGATAGGCAGCAAACTATTTTTCTGTAAACAGTCCCTATGGCATACTGCCTACAAGTTAAACTTTTTACAGGATAAACGACAATAAGCTCAAACAGACGATACATTTTACACCTCTGAACACCCCCCTCCCTTCCTTCTCTGTTCCAAAATTGCTGAGATGGTGAATTCTGAAAACCCAAATGATATCTTGCCCAAACAAACTGTAAGAATGTCACATGCTCGCTGCTGCTATCACCTGCCTAGTCCTCCCATTTAGGAAGATCAAATTACAGGGGACTACATTAGATTGTGCAGAGTATTTACTTATATGTATGAGGGCTATGTAAAATTGTTACCACTAAAACCACTCCAATCAACTGCTGATTTATTTGAACTGCACCGAGGCATTAGTTGTCTATCCTGAAAATAAAGGTTCTAATAGGCCGGGGGGCGGGCGACGTTTCTTTGGGGTATTCAGCAACTCATTTTTTCTGACGAGTCGTCTGAAAGCTATTACTCACATCTAAAAAAAAAAAAAAAAAGTGTTACTGTAAAGCTCAGAACTAACTTATCTTATATTGACATTTACTTTGCAACATTTTTTGTCCCATCATGAACACTCAAGATACAAGTGTAGCTCGTTTAAAGAGACACATTAAATGTTTAAGAATACTATTGTGCCGGTAATTTATGAAAATCCTAAACGAAAACAAATTTATTTGTCGACGTGACACCATTTCCAGTTGCAGTACTCCTGCGTTAATCGAACGCAGAGTTGTTCAGTTATGCCGCCCGCGCATGCGCATCAGTAATGTTTGTGGGCTAATACATTTAAATGAAATGCTGTTGACTACGTTATAGTTACATAAAAGCTGGTTTACTGAACAAGGAACTGAGTAAATTAAACGTGACGCTTCCATACACAGTAGCAAGTATAGTTTCCAAACGCTTGATACTATGTCCGTTGACTTTCTAAGAGCAGCCGCTATGCTAGCTAATGATTTGAGCAGCTAGCCACCTGGTAAATATTCCTACCTGCTCTATTGTAGTGACGACGCTTGCAAAAAGATCTTCTCCGTCCTCCACTTCAATAAAGTCTACCTGACCTGCATCTACCAACGGTGGGGGTTCCCTCTCTTCCGCCATCTTCTCCTAACAGTAATAACGGTGAGAGCAAACTCTGTGATTAGAGACAGGAGGTTCCCAGGCTGTCATGTGATCCTTAAGAACAATTCAGTCTTATGACAGCTGTGGTGCTTTCATTGAAAACACGCTCCGCCCTGGACAGTAAAAAAGTGACAGCGATTATTCTGTGGTGACTCTAAATCACTTCAGTAATAGCAGAAAACTAACAGTAGTATAATACTAAACAGTTGGGGGACGCAAAATATAATGACGACGTTTAAAGAATGAATATTGTAGCCCTATAATTCAACCAACCAACCGCGCAGGCGCGCGCACACAACCTCCCTCCCCCAAATTGCCTTTGTCTACGTTGTCTATGTTGTTTTGTGCGATTGACAAACGCAAACTAGAAAATTTGTAATTTGAAAAAAAAGTCCTAAAAGAAATACAGGGGACGTGATAAGAACGTGTCTTTTCTGTTTATATCAGAGTTTACTATTAAAAAAAAACCTGTCGCTTACTTGGGACAGTTAGACTGTAGAGCACTGTGTTCTTCCGTAATTAACTTGGACTCAGATTTCATAAACCCGTTTAGCTCGTGTCAAAACACTAACCCTCCTCAGAACCATTCATACACCTGCATTATCACAAAGTCATACAGTTTTCAGAATAATATTTTCAAATTTCAGTACTGGTAAACTCTCCAAGTCCACTGGAGACGCCTTTGCTTCTCAGTCTTGGGTACATTATGCATTGATATTTTAGTGTTACTGACTTAACTCACCTGATTTTGAACAATAATTAACCCCTAAGGAGCTAACTGAAGGGTGTTTGAACAGGGATAAGGTAGTACATACAGTTGACAGGAACAATATTTTCAAAGGAAGTAAAAACAGAAGGAACCATTATTTTTAGTTCTATAACTGGAGTGGTTTATAACACTTTTAGTATTCCAAATTACATGAAAATTTGGACTGAGAGACAGGTGCTTTCAGGCAACTGCAGGCAACAAAAATGCCATGGGGAAATGTATGTAAATGAAATTCAAGATAATGAATTAAAAGGACCTGGCGACTTGTCCAGGGTGTACCCCGCCTTTCGCCCGTAGTCAGCTGGGATAGGCTCCAGCTTGCCTGCGACCCTGTAGAACAGGATAAAGCGGCTAGAGATAATGAGATGAGATGAATTAAAAGGTTTATTTCAGTATTTTATCAGTTTATTTGAACTGATGTACTTTCCTTCATAAATGACTGTGTTATGTAGTGTTCATATTATTCAGACATGACTGCAACACCTTTAGCAACATGCTGAGGTCAAAAGTAGACTAAACAGAATTAGTCATCCAGCTTAAACACTGCTGAAATGCTGAGCATCAGATATCCCTGATAACAGTGAAATTGGTTTGCCCTCAATAAATATAAATAACAAATGGGATGAACAAGTAATTCTTTGGACCAACTGTTGCTCTTTCAAATTCAAACAATAAACAGAAAGAAAAGACAAGACCATTCCAGAGCTTTACTAAACTGATAATGTGTTTGTTGTGTCATAATGTACAATTATGGTGCACCAAGCTCAAATTCTATTGTGTGCACCTGAGTCCTTTGTTGTGTGTGTGTGTGTGTGTGTGTGGGGGGGGGGGGGTACTCAGTCTGTTTTTTGGCTTCCATGGCTGGATATTAGGAAATGCTACTTAAATTTCAGCTTTCCCTTCTTGATAAATAAAGTCAGTCATCCAGAGTATCTTGAACAAAATATAAAATTAAAAAAGACTCATATTTTGCCTTGCAGTATTTGCTATAAAGAATTAAGACTTGTAATGCATATGCCATCTTGGTGTGGCGATTGGGCCTGCTCGCTAAGTTGCAGTGACTACAAAACCAAAAAATAACCAGAGGACACTAATTTATGCATACATTTTTGTTGTATGTCAAAACCTTTTCCAAAAAAAAATCCATCCATCCATTTTCTTCCGCTTAGCTGATGTTGGGTCGTGGTGGCAGCAGGCTAAGCAGGGTATTTCAGGCATCACTCTCCCCAGCAACACTTTCCAGTTCCTCCTGGAGGATCCCAGGGCGCTCCCAGGCCAGATGAGATATGTAATCTCTCCAGTATATTCTGGGTCTACCCTGAGGTCTCCTCCCAGTTGGATGTGCCCGGAAAACCTCCAAAGGAAGGTGCCCAGGAGGCATCTTAATCAGATGCTTAAACCACCTCAGCTGACTCCTTTCGACATGAAGGAACTGCAGCTCTACTTCGAGATCCCTCTGGAAGTCTGAGCTCCTCACCCTATCTCTAAGGGTGAGCCCAGCCACCCTACGGAGAAAGCTCATTTCAGCTGCTTGTATCCACAATCTCATCCTTTCGGTCACTACCCAAAGCTCATGATCATAGGTGAGGGTTGGAACGTAGACTGACTGGTAAATTGAAAGCTTTGCATTCCAACTCAGCTCCCTCTTCACCACAATGGTCCAGTACAACGCTCACATTACTGCTGATGCTGCCCCAATTCGCCTGTCCATCTCACACTCCATTTTACCATCACTCATGAACAAAACCCCAAGATACTTGAACTCCTTTCACTTGGGGCAGTAACTCACTCCCAACCCGAAGAGAGCACACCACCATTTTCCGGCAGAGAACCATGGCCTCAGACTTGGAGACTTGAATCTCATCCCAGCCGCTTCACTCTCGGCTGCAAACCATCCCAGTGTGTGCTGAATGTCATGTTCTGAAGAAGCCAACAGAACCACATCATCTGCAAAGCATAAAGATGCAGTTCTGAGGTTCCCAAACCGGACACCCTCCTCACCCTGGCTGCACCTTGAGATCCCATCCATGAATATCACAAACAGGATCAACGACAAGGGGCAGCCTTGGCAGAGTCCAACACCCACCGGAAACGTGTTTGACTTTGTGCCGAGAATACAGACACAGCTCACACTTTGATTGTACAAGGACTGGATGGCTCATAGCAATGACCCTGATACCCCATACTTCCACAGTGCCCCCTACAAGAGCCCTCGGGGGACACGGTCATAAGTCACAAAACACATGTAGACTGGCTGGTCATACTCCCACGAACACCCCCACACACACACACAACCCTGCCGGGGTAAAAAGCTGGTCCACCATTCCACGGCCAGGATGGAATAAACTTTCCGAGGGAGGCTGAGCAGTGTGATACCCCTATAATTGGAGCACACTCTCTGGTCCCCTCTTTTTAAAAAGACAAACCACCACCCTGGTCTCCCACTCCACAGGCACTGTACCCAACTGCCACACGATATTAAAGAGACATGTCAGCCAAGACAACCCAATAATGTCCAGAGCCTTCAGCATCTCAGGGCGAATCTCATCCACCCTGGTGTCTTGCCACCAAGGAGCTTCTTGACTGCCTCAGTGACCTCTGCCAGAGATATGGGTGAAGCATCCCCTGATTCTCAGACTCTACCTCCTCCATGGAGGAGGTGTAAGACAGATTCAGGAGTTTCTCAAAGTGCTCCTTCCACCAGCCGGCAATATCTGCAGTTCCAGTCAGCAGTTCTCTTCCCCGGCTGTACACAGCTTGAGCCAAGCCCTACTTCCCCTTCCTGAGTTGCCAAACAGTTTGCCAGAATTTCTTTGAGACCACCTGAAAGTCCTTCTCCATGGCCTCCCTGAACTCCTCCCATACCTGGGTTTTTGCTTCAGCAACTGCCAAAGCTGCAGCCCTTCTGGCCTCCTGGTACCTGCCTGCTGCCTCAAGGGACCCCTGGGCCAACCAAGCCTGAAAGGCCTCTTTCTTCAGCTTGGCAGCTTCCTTCACCACTGGTGTCCACCAGCTGGTTCTTAGGTTACCACCACAACAGGCACCAATGACCTTTCGGCCACAGTTCCTACCAGCTGCCTCTACAATGGAGGCTTTGAACATAGTTAATTTGGATTCCATGTCCCCAACCTCCCCCAGGATGCACAAAAAGCTCTTCCGGAGGTGGGACTTGAAGACCTAATGAACAGAGGACACTGCCAGACATTCCCAGTTTATCCTCACTCAGTGTTTCCCACAGACCAGGTAGCAATTTGTGGTGCTCCACTGTGCCGAGGAGGGAATCGTGCGCGGTGGTGTCGTGGCGGTCGGTGGAGTCGGTCATTGGGGTGTATGCAAAGTGTTTACAGTGGGCGGTGTTCAAAACACACAGTATTTTTCTTCAGAGTCACCTGCTGGGACTATTTTAAAGCTACAAGAAGCATTTGAGATTATTCAGTTCAATCTAAATTATTTTAAGTTCTTTAAGAGAAGACAGCTAAAACAGTTTTTACCAGAACCCTGCCTGGTTTTATTCCTCGACCCAACTTTACATTACAGGGCAGGCCATTAGTTTGCTGGGCTTGATGTTGGTGGAAAACCTGTCTTTTAAATTTATGAAAATTACTCACGAAAATTGAAGTTAAAGTTTAGTTTTTACCTTAGTTTTTTGCCTTTTTGGTGGCAATCTTTCAATCATTCTTTAGTTGACATTCAAGGAATAAATTGCAAAAAACAAGCTGGAGGTTTTTATTTTAAATATTGAACTCAACACTTACCTCAACCAATACTAAAATGAAATAAATAGTATAATGTAACAACAAAATAATAATAAAATATCATAATTAGATGTAAGAAACCACTTAAGGTAACACCAAGGCAACTAACAATAATGAAAAAGCATTACCCTAATTGGTGCAAAGCCAATGTTCAATATTGATAATGTTATAAGGCTAGCAGTTCATAAAGCTAGCATAAGGCTACCTTTTCTGAGTTACATACTGGGCAGGTGTGTTTGAGCACAGTACATCATACTAACTTTGGTAGACTCCAGATATCATTGACCATCTTCTCTGTGCTAAATATCACACAGCATTCGGTTTTCCTCTTGATAGCCCTCAAGCAGTATGCATGGAGAGGGGGAGTAGGCGAGTCAGCTGCCAGTGTGTCCGCCTATCAGTGATGCAGTGATGGTTTATCTACTTCGCCAATAAAGCTAATAAAGATGTTTCTTAAAATATTCAGATTTTATGCTTCAGATAGCATCAACTAGGCATCCCCGTGAGTATAACAACATTTTATTTTGGCTAGTGGGAAATCCTTATTTATTGTGAATGTCAAGCCATTATTAATAACTTGCATGAATGCTGAAGCGGGATAAACGGGATAATGCAATAAGGCCAGTTCCTCACATCAAGCTGCTACTGTATGCATCAAAATTGGTTTATAGCCTGACTCAGAGATGTCCGTTTCATGTAAGCCAAGAAGGCTATGATAAAGCTCATCATGAGCATGACGTAGGCTACTTTTTAAAATAAGGGGTCAGAAGGCGAATCGGGAAGGTTGCGTTATTTTTAATTAGTCTAACAGGCCTACTTGCAGTCCAGGTATATGCGCAACAGCAGGCCTGTGTACACGCCTCTCCGTCTCTCACACTCTCTCTCTCTCTCTGTGTGGGTGTGTGCATGCTTGCGTGAACGAGAAGAAAGAGCACTATGAATGAACGGAACAATACGCAACGGAATTATTTTTTTCAAAATCGCGAGTCTGATTGTGTGGCGATAGGAATCCATTGTGTGGCACTGCGCCACACAATGGTCTATGTATGGGAAACCCTGCTCACTACATGCTTGGGTTTGCCAGGTCTGTCCGGCAGCCTCCCCCGCCATCTGATCCAACTTACTACCAGGTGGTGATCAGTTGACAGCTGTGCTCCTCTCTTCACCCAAGTGTCCAAGACATATGGCCATAGATCTGATGATATGACCACAAAGTTAATCATCGATCTTTGGTCTAAGGTGTTTTGGTACCAGGTACACTTATGAACCACCTTATGCTCAAACATGGTGCTTGTTATAGCCAATCCATGACAAGCACAGATGTCCAACAACAAAATACTGTTCAGATTTAGATCAGGCAGGCTGTTCCTCCCAATCAACCCCCCCCCCCCCCCCCCAGGTTTCTCCATCATTGCCCATGTGAGTGTTGAAGTCCCCCAGGAGAACTATGGTGTCCCCAGGCAGCACCCCTTCCAGGACACCACCCAGTGACTACAAGAAGGCTGAATACTCTGCACTGCTGTTTGGTGCACAAGCAGAAACAACAGTCAGACTTTTCCTCTCAGTGACTTGCAGTCACATAGAGGTGACCCTCTCATTCTCTGGGGAGAACTCCAACACAGTGACACTCATCCAGGGTCTTGTGAGTATACCCACACCCGCCCGGTGCCTCTCATCCTGGGCAACACCGGAAAAGGAGACAGTCCAACCTTCTCTGGGAGTTTGGTTCCAGAACTGGTGCTATGTGTGGAGGTGAGCCCAACTATATCTAGTTGGTACTGCTCCACCTCCCACACCAGCTCCGGTTCCTTCCCTGCCAGAGACGTAACAGTCCACATCCCAAGAACTAGTCTGTGCTGCCAAGGATCAGCAGACCCAGGCTCCCAACTTTGCCTGGCTCACAATGCACCTGACCCTGGTGCCCGTCCTTGCGAGTGGTGAGCCCATATGGCGGTAACTCCATGATGCTCACTGGCAAGCTCCTCTCCCAGGTCTTGCTCCAGGGGGAGGCCCTGGTTTCCCGCTCCCAGGTAAAGTGCTGCAGCTCCTTATTTGCTGTTTCATCAGGGTCTTGAATTGCTCTTAGTCTGGCCACTCCCCTGGAACCACTTTGCCTTGGGAGACCCTATTAGGGGCTGATGCCTCCGATAACACAGCTCCCAGGATCACCGGGACACACAACCCCCTCCACTACGATAAGGTGCCGATTCTTCGGAGGAGAAAAAACAACAACAAAACGTTATATAAGGCATTCGGCAATGCATTTGTAACTGTTACATATATTTCTAGAGGCAGTAAACACCTTGGATTTCTGATTACTGTCAGAAATAGTGAATAATTCTATATTGTTTGCATTCAATGGGATATTTTTCATTAGTCATGATCAGAAAGTGCATTAGGAAATTTCACAGGAAAATGGTTGAAATTCCACTTTAAATTCATTTTTGCATTATTTGGGAGTAGCGTGTGGGCAGTCATATATTACAGTTTTACTTCATTTGTCCTACTCCACTTTTACCCTCCCAGTGAACTTTTATTGTGTTGCCTAGGAAGCACTGAGTACACAAGTAACCTGCTCTACTAGTAGCTGAGAAGTTAATGACACCACCTGCTTAAAAACAGTTTTGTAAACTATTCGTGGAAAACAATACCAGCTGTGCCACAGATAGAGAAGTAAATTTTTCTCATGCCAAAAGCACAGCGAACGGTCCCAAAACAGCAGGCAAAATCATAATCCACAACGTAAATAAAGTCCCAAGCCAAAGTCACAGCGAGAGGTTCCACAAACAGCAGGCAAACTCATAATCCAAGAAACGTAAATGAAGTCAAGGAACAAACGAGAACATGAGCTATGCAAAAACTTATGGCAAGTATTTATCCACGCTGCGTGAATCTCCTTGGTGTGTTTATATAGAGTCGCTGATAAACATGTAGCAGGTGTGCTAATGCAGCGTGGGGAGAATGGGGAAAAATGCAGAGCAGAACGCAAAGGCACCGATCAGGATCTGCAAGTTCCACGCTGGATCGTGACAGAACCCCCCCTTTACAGATGCCTCTGGGCATCCCAGACAGGGCTCCTGGGTTCTTTCAATGGAAATCCCCGATGAGTGCAGAGTCGAGGATAAAACATGCCGGCACCCAACACCTCTCCTCTGGGCCATAGCCTTCCCAGTCAACCAGATACTGTAGTCCCCAACCTCTTCGACGGACCTTTAGTAGTTTCTTAACTGTGTAGGTCTCCCCTCCATTGACAATCCTGGGAGGGGGAAGAGTCCTGGAAGGAGGGGAGAAGGGGCTGGAGACCAGGTGTCTAAGTTGAGAGACATGAAAAGATGGGTGGAGCTGCTGTATAGACCTGGGTAATGCCAATCTAACAGTCATGGGATTAATGACCTTAGAAATGGGGAAGGGTCCAACAAATCTGGGGGCCAGCTTGCGTGAGGAGACCCTGAGAGGGAGATTGGCTGTGGACAGCATGACTTTTTGTCCTGGGCAGTAAACAGGAGCTGGCCTGCGATGTCGGCCTGCCATATTTTTGTATGCGTGATTGGCATGCAATAGGTGACGTCTGGCACACGCCCAAAGTCTGTGGCAGTATTGGACAAAGTCCTGGGCTGAAGGAACAGATGCCTCCTCCTCCTCCTGCTCGGGGAAAAATTGGGGGCTGGTAACTGAGACAACACTGGAAGGAAGTCAGCCTGGTGGATGATGAGGGAAGGCTGTTGTGGGTATATTCGATCCAAGGGAGTGCCTGGCTCCAGGAAGATGAATCGCCAGAAGTTAGGCACCATAAAGCGACCTCCAGCTTCTGATTGCTGTGCTTTGTCTGCCCATTAGTCTGGGGTGGTAACCCGAGAAGAGGCTGGGAGTGACCCCAATAAGCTTGCAGAACTCTTTCCAGAAATGAATGGAGAACTGGGGGCCTCTGTTGGACACAATGTCTGTAGGCAGACCATGAATCCAAAACACATGGTAGATAAACAGTTCTACCATTTATTTAGCTGAAAGCAGCTTAGGGAGGGGAACGAAGTGAGCTACCTTAGAGAAGCGATTGACGATGATCATGATGCAGGTATTGCCCTTGGAGCTGGGTAGGCCAGTGATGAAATCCACTGCAATGTGGGACCAAGGATGGTGCGGTACAGGTAAGGGCCTTAATAGTCCGGCAGCCGGTTGATTCCTAGTCTTGTTCCTGGAGCAGACGTCACAAGCTGCCACAAAGGTCTTAACATCTCACCATATGGTCGGCCGCCAGAAGCATTGTCTGAGGATGGCAAGGGTCCGGGCTGCCCCAGGGTGACAGGCTAGGAGGGAGCTGTGCCCCCACTGAAGTACTTGGGAGCGCACACAAAGGGGCACATATAGACAGTTGGGTGGACCATTGCCTGGTCCTGGATTGCTGGACAGGGCGTTTTGGACAGTGGTTTCTATGTCAAGTCAGGCGGTGGCCATGAGGCAATAGGCAGGTAGGATGGGTTTAGTGGTATCTTGCTGAGTCCAAAGAAAACTGCCTGGAAAGAGCATCTGGCTCGATGTTCTTAGAACCAGGTCTGAAGGAGAGCACAAAGTTGAAGCAGGAGAAAAACAGAGACCACCTGGCTTGGTGTGCACTGAGACATTTGGCAGTCCTGATGTGCTCGAGATTTTTATTGTCTGTCCAAATGATAAATGGAACCTCAGTCCCCTCCAACCAATGCCTCCATTATTCTAAGGCCAGCTTGATAACTAGCAATTCGTGATCCCCAGTGCCACAGTTGTGTTTAGCTGGGGTCATGTGACGAGAAAAGAATGCACAGGGGTGTACCTTGTTATCCTTGGCTGATCTCTGGGACAGAACAGCCCCGACACCAGTATCAGAGGCGTCCACTTTGAGAATGAACTGAATGGCGGGGACTGGGATGATGAGGACTGGGGCTGTGGTGAATCTGCTCTTAAAAGAAGAGAAGGCTTTCTCAGCATGATTGGTCCAAGAGAAGGGATGCTTGTGGACGTGAGTTCAGTCAGAGGAGCAGCAATGGTGCCATAGTTCTTGATGAACCTTTGGTAAAAACTAGCAAACCCCAAAAAGCATTGCAGGGAAGAGGGAACAGGCCACTTGAGGACTGTCTTGTCAGGGTCCATTTGGACCACCCCAGGGGAAATCACAAAGCCCAAGAAGGATACGGTGCGCTTATGAAACTTGCACTTTTCTGCTTTGGCAAAGAGTTGGTTTTCTAAAAGTCGTTGCAGGACTTGTCTGACATGAGACCGATGGACCTCCAATGTGGGGGAGATGATGAGGATATCATTGAGGTAAACAAAAATGAACTGGTTAATGAAGTCTCATAGGACATCATTGAGCAGGATTTGAAAGACAGAGGGTGTGTTAATGAGCCCAAAGGAAAGAACTAAATACTCATAGTAGCGCATAGGAGTGTTAAACGCTGTCTTCTGCTCATCGCCTCCTCTTATTTGTACTAGGCGATAAGCATTGAGGAGGTCTAGCTTGGTAAAAAAAACATGCCCCCTGAAGTAATTTGAAAGTAGTGGACATGAGTGGTAGAGGATTGCGATTCCTGACAGTGATAGCATTAAACCCCCGATAATCAATGCAGGGCCTGAGGGACCTATCTTTTTTCCACAAAGAAGAACACTGCTCCAGCTGGAGATGATGGGCAAATGGTGCCAGCCACTAGAGACTCTGAGATGTATTTGTCCATGGCCTCCTGCTCCAAAGGAGAAAGTAGATACGGCCCCTGGAAGGTATGGTTCCAGCTAGCAGTTATATGGCGCAATCGTAGGGTCGGTGTGGAGGAAGGGAGGTGGCGCGAGCCTTACTGAACATCACACGAAGGTCCAAATATTTGGGAGGCACATTAGAAAGATCAATAGTCTCATCAGGGCTAGTGACAAGAGGGGCCAGAGGAGTCTGAGCAGATGATAGGCAGGAGGCCAGGCAATGAGTAATCCAAGAGAGAATAGTCCCATCGCTCCAGTTAATGTGGGGGTTGTGGAGGCATAACCAGGAAGACCCATGACAATAAACTCTATGGAGTCGTTCATGGCAAAGAATGTAATTGATTTTACATGATTACCAGAAACTTTCAAAGTAACAGGGTCAGAGACACAGGAGATGGGGCTGAGTTCGGCCCCATTCAGCACTTGGGTGACAAGGGGGCAATCTAGCTGATACAAAGGGATGCCCATTTTTTCTGCCCAGGAATTCTTGATGAAGCTCTGATTGGCACCGGAATCAATGAGGGCTTGAACAGACTGGACCTTCTTCTGGAACGAAATTTCAACTGTCAATTTTGACATAACAGCAGGGGAAGTGTGTGTAGAGACACCCACCTGTATCCCCAGATCTACTGGTGGGTAGAGCCTTAGACTGGACAGTGAGAGAGGAAGTGTCCAGACTGTCCACAATAAAAACAGGAATTAGTTTCTCGACGATGCCTTCTTTCCTCAGGAGTTACCCAGGTTCTGCCTAATTGCATGGGTTCCAAATCTACTAGGGTGGCACCTTCTGCTGGAAGGGTGACAGTTCTGGGTTCAGCTCTTCGGCTCCATCGCCTATCCCTTCTTGGGTTGCACAGCAGAAGACATGCGTCTATCCATCCAGCCAAGTCAACCAAGCCATCCAGGGTGTCAGGCAGATCCTGAGGCACGATCTCATCCAGGATGGCATGATTTAGTCCATGAAAGAAGGCATCATATGAGCTGATGGCGTTCCAGTCAACTGCAGCGGCAAGAGACCAGAACTCGATAGCATAATCATGAACAGGGAGGGCACGTTGCTTAAGCCCCATCAGCTGTCTCGCTGCTTCCCTGCCCTTGGGGAAACAGTCAAAAACCTTCAGCATCTCCTCAGAGAACCCCTTGAAACTCGAGCAGCAGGGTGCCCTGGCATCCCAAACAGCTGTTTCCCACTCCTGTGCTTTTCCTGTTAAAAGCGTGATGACATAAGCTACTTGGGAACTCTCAGATGGGAAGGCAGACACCTGAAGTTCCATGGCCAAGGAGCACTGTGACAGGAATGAATGGCACATGCCGGGGACACCATCATACAGCTGTGGAGCAGGAAGTCAAGGCTCACTGGGGGGTGTAAGGTCAGAGCTGCAGTTTAACTAGGTGGAGCTAATGCTGGTTGGCCTGCAATCTAAGCCTGGAGGCTCTCTATCTGTGCAGAGAATCTTTATAGGGTATCAGTGATGGAAACATGCTTTGGTGAATGGCTACGATCTCTTGATGATGAGAGCCCAGGACAGAGCCCTGCTTAGCCAACACTGATTTAGGCACATCGTAGTCTGCTGGGTCCATGGTGGTGGCGGATAAATTCTGTCATGACCCAAAGGCCACGGAAACAGATAGGACCCAATGTGCAACCATGGGAGATAACTGGAAGCGTACCTGAGGAGTTGATTCATGAGGGCAGGCAGGTGACAGGTGCAGCAGCACAGTCCAAGACCAACTTAGTGATATCCTGGAAGATGGCGTTAAGCCCCAAAAAACAGCAGGCAAAGTCAAGGTCCAAAACGTTAATGTCCCGAGCCAAAATCACAGCAAACGGTCCCAAAACGGTAGGCAAAATCATAATTCATAATATAAACAAAGTCCCAAGCCAAAGTTACAGCAAGAGGTTCCAAAAATGCCAGGCAAACTCATAATCCAAGAAACATAAACGAAGTCGAGGAACAAAGCATGAACATAAATGAGAACATGAGCTACGCGAAAAGTTATGGTGAGTATTTATCCACACTGCGTGAATCTCCTCGGTGTGTTGATATAGAGTGGCTGATAACAAACATGTAGTAGGTGTGCTAACGCAGCACAGTCTCTCTGGGAAAAATGCAGAGCGGAGTGCAAAGGCGCAGATCAGGATCTAGAAGTTCCAGGCTGGATCGTGACAGGAAACTCATAAAATCCTCTGAAATAAACCAACAGATAATGCAAGTCATTAATTTTTTTCCACAATTTAATCATAACACCAGCTTGGTATGGCATTAAATACTGTGCAGTATTCTTTATGCATCATGAGAAAATTATATTCTGAATGAAATTCTGCATAGGTAAACAAAAATAATTATTATTTAAATGCTGATAAGTAAAATATCATGATCAACCCATCTCCTAATTGTCACGGTGCAGGCATTTATGGATGTATGCGCAGAAGAGTGACAAGGAGCAAACAGTAACAAAGCCAAAACAAGAGACGAGAATCAGAGTCGTAGAACTAGGAAGGGTCAGGCAATTGGCAAACAGCGTTAAGGGGGAAAGACAAAGAGCAAAAATGGAAAATAGAGAAACAAGAGTCAGAAGAACAAGAGTCAGTCAGAAACCAACAAGGCTTGCTATGAACTGATATAGGCAAAACGATACTTCGCAATGGAGTGGTGTGAGAGAGAAGTTTATATAGGCAGGGGAACTAATTGGAATGATGAGTGACAGCTGAGTTCAATAATTGGGAGACAGAGGGCGCTGTGAGTTCTGGGGAGTGTAGTCCATGGTGTCCATGTTTGTAGTTTGGACAGTTTCAGCGGGTTTACTGACAGAGCCCCCCCCCCCAGAGGAGCTCCCAGTGGGAGCTATAGTCTTTCTAGGATGCCCCCTACCTCGGGGTGCAGGTTTGTCTGGGTGTAGAGCATGGAATTATTGCTCGAGTAGTGGATTTAGGATGTCTTTGGCTGGAACCCAGCTCTGTTCTTCAGGTCCGTAACCCTCCCAGTCTACCAGGTACAACCCCGATTCCAAAAAAGTTGGGACAAAGTTCAAATTGTAAATAAAAACAGACTGCAATGATGTGGAAGTTTCAAAATTCCATATTTTATTCAGAATAGAACATAGATGACATATCAAATGTTTAAACTGAGAAAATGTATTATTTAAAGAGAAAAATTAGGTGATTTTAAATTTCGTGACAACAACACATCCCAAAAAAGTTGGGACAAGGCCATGTTTACCACTGTGAGACATCCCCTTTTCTCTTTACAACAGTCTGTAAACGTCTGGGGACTGAGGAGACAAGTTGCTGAAGTTTAGGGATAGGAATGTTAACCCATTCTTGTCTAATGTAGGATTCTAGCTGCTCAACTGTCTTAGGTCTTTTTTGTCGTATCTTCTGTTTTATGATGCACCAAATGTTTTCTATGGGTGAAAGATCTGGACTGCAGGCTGGCCAGTTCAGTACCCAGACCCTTCGTCTACGCAGCCATGATGCTGTAATTGATGCAGTATGTGGTTTGGCATTGTCATGTTGGAAAATGCAAGGTCTTCCCTGAAAGAGACGTCGTCTGGATGGGAGCATATGTTGCTCTAGAACCTGGATATACCTTTCAGCATTGATGGTGTCTTTCCAGATGTGTAAGCTGCCCATGCCACACGCACTAATGCAACCCCATACCATCAGAGATGCAGGCTTCTGAACTGAGCGCTGATAACAACTTGGGTCATCCTTCTCCTCTTTAGGTCGAATGACACGGCGTCCCTGATTTCCATAAAGAACTTCAAATTTTGATTTGTCTGACCACAGAACAGTTTTCCACTTTGCCACAGTCCATTTTAAATGAGCCTTGGCCCAGAGAAGACGTCTGTGCTTCTGGATCATATTTAGATACGGCTTCTTCTTTGAACTGTAGAGTTTTAGCTGGCAACGGCGGATGGCACGGTGAATTGTGTTCACAGATAATGTTCTCTGGAAATATTCCTGAGCCCATTTTGTGATTTCCAATACAGAAGCATGCCTGTATGTGATGCAGTGCCGTCTAAGGGCCCAAAGATCACAGGCACCCAGTATGGTTTTCTGGCCTTGACCCTTACGCACAGAGATTCTTCCAGATTCTCTGAATCTTTTGATGATATTATGCACTGTAGATGATGATATGTTCAAACTCTTTGCAATTTAACACTGTCGAACTCCTTTCTGATATTGCTCCACTATTTGTCGGCGCAGAATTAGGGGGATTGGTGACCCTCTTCCCATCTTTACTTCTGAGAGCCGCTGCCACTCCAAGATGCTCTTTTTATACCCAGTCATGTTAATGACCACCAGTCATGTTAGGCCAATTGACCTAATGAGTTGCAATTTGGTCCTCCAGCTGTTCCTTTTTTGTACCTTTAACTTTTCCAGCCTCTTATTGCCCCTGTCCCAACTTTTTTGAGATGTGTTGCTGTCATGAAATTTCAAATGAGCCAATATTTGGCATGAAATTTCAAAATGTCTCACTTTCGACATTTTATATGTTGTCTATGTTCTATTGTGAATACAAGATCAGTTTTTGAGATTTGTAAATTATTGCATTCCATTTTTATTTACAATTTGTACTTTGTCCCAACTTTTTTGGAATCGGGGTTGTATTCAATCTGCCCTCTTCAAAGTCTAGAGTTTAGGATCTTGTTTACCTGGTAGATGGGTTCACCTTCCAAGTCGAGAGCTGGGTGTTCTTGGCTAGGTGAGTTCTCTGCGAGAGGTCCCGGGATGGCAGGTTTGAGGTAGGACACATGGAATGTAGGTGACAGCCTGCTGTGAGGAGGGAGTTCTAGTCTGTATGAGACTCCATTGATGTGGTCTAGCACTTTAAAAGGCCCGATAAAATGTGGCTGGAGCTTTCTGCAGGAGTTGGGTTCCCTGAAATTTTTAGTAGCTATCCAAACTCTGTCACCTCTGTAGTATGTTGGAGTTTCTGCACAGTGCTTATCAGCATACTTCTTGTACTTGGCATTGATAGTCTCAATCCACCGGTGGACCTCCTCCCATATTGCCTGGCTGCAAGAGAACCACTCTTCAATGGCTAGGACCTGGCTGGGTGTGTCGTCCCAGGGAAACAGAGGCAGCTGGTAGCCAGGTATGCACTGGAACAGTGTTGGGTTGCAGAGTGCTTGAGGGAGTTTTGTGCATACTCGGCCCATGGAAGGAAGCGTGCCCAGTCCCCCTGGTTGTGCATGCAGAAGATCCTCAAGAAACAGCTGATTTCTTGGTTGGCTCTCTTGACTTGTCCATGAGACTGAGGGTGGTATCCAGATATCAGACTCACAGAAACTCCTAGTCTTTCCATGAAGGACTTCCATAAGTGCAAAATGAACTGGGAGCCACGATCGCTTACAATATCTTCAGGGAGACCATGGTATTGAAAACCTTGTTGGAACAATAGTTCTGCTGTTTGGGCTGTGGTGGGAATGCCAAGTAAGGGAATCAGCTTGAGGGCTTTGGAGAAGTGATCAATGGTTACCATAATTGTAGTGTTATCTTGTGAGGGAGGAAGGTCGGTGGTGAAGTCTATGGCTATATGGGAACAGGGTCTCTGAGGCACAGGGAGGGGACAGAGTTTACCAGCGGGTAGAGTTCTGTGGACTTTGGCTTGTGCACAGACCGAACATGATGCAATGAACTGGTTGATCTCAGTGAGCATGTTTTCCCACCAATATTTGTTCCAAAGCATCTGATGGGTGCGATGGCTGCCCAGGTGTCCTCTGGTGGGTGATGTGTGTGCCCATGTGATCAGTCTGCTTCTGAGTTGTTTGGGCACATATAGTAGGCCAGGTGGAAGATTATTGGGAAGTTGTTGAGGTTGAGAGTTTCTGATTTCTCTGTCTAGGTCCCAAGTGATGGACTGGATGAAGCATTGACAAGGGAGGATGGGATGGGCAGCAGAGTCCTGATGAGAGGGCACAAAGATTTGTGAGAGGGCATCAGTGTTAATATTCTTGGAGCCAGGGCGGAGATGGTGAAATTGAATCTTGTGAAAATAGAGCCCATCTGGCCTGAAGAGGGTTTAACCACTTGGTCTTCTGGAGATATTCTAGGTTCTTATGGTCTGTTAGGATTATAAATGGGTGATTGGCACCTTCCAACCAGTGGCGCCATTCTTTGAGGGCTAGCTTGATTGCAAGTAGCTCCCAATTCCCCACGTCATAATTTCTTTCTGCTGATGAGAGTTTCCTTGAAAAGAAGGCCACTGAATGAAGTTTCTGGTTCTCCCCAAAATGTTAGGAGAGAACCGCCCCTACCCCCATGTCGGAGGCATCAACTTCCAGGGTGAAAGGCTTGGAAGGATCTGGATGCTGTAGGATGGGGGCAGAGGTGAAGGCTTTCTTGAGATGACAGAAGGCTTCTTCTGCTGTGGGGTTCCATTGAAGGTGCTTGGGTCCCTTCTTGAGAAGTGCTGTCAAGGGAGCAGTGATTGAGCTGAACCTTCAATAAACCAGCAATAGAAGTTTGCAAAACCTAGAAAATGCTGAAAGTCTTTGATGGAAGTGGGAATGGACCAAGACGTAACTGCAGAGACCTTTAACAAGTCTATACAAACTCCCTTAGAACTGATGATGTATCCAAGGAAGGAGATACATGTTTGATGGAACTTGCATTTTTCTGCTTTAACATAAAGATGATTCTGGAGCAGGCATTGAAAAACTGTTCTTACAGGCTCTTGATGATTTTCTTCGTCTGGGAAGTATATCAGGATGTCATCGATGTATTGTATGCAATAGCATATTTGTCCAGCATGTCCTGTAGCACGTCGTTGATAAGGCACTGGAACATGCAAGGCGCCAAAGAAAGGCCATACGGCATTACCCAGTATTTGAAGTGACCAGCAGTTGTGCTGAATGCAGTTTTCCATTCGTCTCCCTTTTTTATCCTGATGAGATTGTACGTGCTACATAAATCAAGCTTGGATAAGATTTTTGCTGATCTAAGTTGTTCCAGGGCTGTGGGAACAAGAGGAAGTGGATAAGGGTATTTCACTGATACCTGGTTCAATCCCCTGTAGTCAATACATGGTGGAAGACCCCCGCCTCATTTTTCCACAAAGAAGAAGCCAGCTGAGGCTGGAGACCTTGAAGGGCAGATGTAACCCTGCTTGAGAGCCTCCTGAATGTACTCCTCCATAGCTGCTTGTTCTTTCTGAGACAGAGGGTATATATGCCCTTGAGATGGTGACATACCTGGCAGGAGGTCACTCGTGCAATCATATGGTCTGTGCAGTGGCAAACCACAGGCTTTTCCCTTGCTGAAAATCTCCTTGAGATCCAGATGATAACATTTTGAAACGTTATCCAGTGTGTCCGGCTGAGGGATCTCCACAGAGGTGGATGCGAGGGCAACTTGAGGATGAGCAATGCAGCCCTGAAAACATGCAGGTGACCACTGTAGAATGTCCTTGTTTTGCCATAAGATTAGGGGGTTGTGAAGCTGCAGCCAAGGGTAGCCAAGGATGAGATCATGACTTACGGTAGTGGTGACATAGGGTGAGATAAGCTCTGAGTGTATGGCACCCACTTGGATGCAGAGAGGAGCTGTGTGAAGGGTGACAAAGCCATCTCTTATTGGTCCTCTGTTGATGGTCCAAATGCTGCGCACACTGTGAAGCGGGGTTGTTGACAAGTTGAACATCTGAACAATTGAGTTGCTGATGAAGTTCCCCTCTGCCCCTGAATCTATGAAAGCAGAGAGGATATGGGTAGAAATAGCCAACTTTAATAGTACTGGAACTTTGAACGATTTGGAATTGATCCTTCTTATCTGACTTATGTTGTGTGAAGGACCCTCTGTAAGAGATGAGTGAGAAGGATGAATGGGACAGCAATTGAGCTGATGTTTAGGGCTACTACAGTAGAAACACAGACCCCTTCCATCTCCTGGCACATTCAGAGCGAGTTAGCCAGGTGCGTGAGACGTCCATGGCAAAACTATCCTCCGAAATTGAATCTGGTTTACCACTCTCCTGTAGGGAGGGTCAATGAGCCAAGAGATTACCAAGATGAATCGCAAGGTTGATGAGAGACTCGAGCGTGAGTTATTCATCACGACAGGCGAGTTTGCTCAGAATCTCAGGGTGCAAACCTTGGTGAAATACAGCTTTCAGCATGGGATCATTCCATCCACTAGCGGCCGCCAGGGTTCTGAATTCCAGAGCATACTTTGCCATGCTTCTGGAGCCCTGGGGATATGGTGAGTAAACTTTCACCTACTTCAATCCCCTCAGGTTTGTGGTCAAAAACTTTTTTGAATAGAGTGAGAAATTGCTCATAATACTTAGTTGGCTCACCACTTTTACTTCAAACTGCGCTGGCCCATCACAGCACTTTTCCCGTAATGAAAGAAAGGAATTTGGCAATCTTATGCTCGTCAGACATGCTAGACATAGCAGTGAAGTACATGGAACATTGGAGAAGGAAGCCTTTACAGGCAAGCGGATCTCCGGCGAATTTCTCTGGAGCCGGAAGTTGTAGCGCTGGGCTTGGAGATGACTCAGAATGCATTAGGAGGGCCTGCAACATCACAGTTGCTAGTTGGGCCATTCTGGTGTTGAGGTTGGCTAGCATCTGCTGATGATCTCCTAATAAGCATCCTTGGGCGTTGAAAGCAGTTTGCTTCGCTTCTTCTGCTACATCCATGGTGGCGAAGTATCCTGTCATGGTGCAGGCACTTACAGATGTATGCACAGAAGAGTGACAAGGAGCAAACAGTAACACAGCCAAAACGAGAGACGAGAATCAGAATCGTAGAACTAGCGAGGGTCAGGCGATTGGCAAACAGCATTAGGGGGGAAAGACAAAGAGCAAAAACGGAAAATAGAGAAGCAAGAGTCTGAAGAATGAGGTCAGTCAGAAACCAGCAAGGCTTGATATGAACTGATATAGGCAGAATGATACTTTGCAATGGAGTGGTTTGAGAGAGAGGTTTATATAGGCAGGGAGACTAATTGGAATGATGAGTGACAGCTGAGTTCAATAATCAGGAGACATAGGGTGCTGTGAGTTCTGGGGAGTGTAGTCCACGGTGTCCATGTTTGTACCGTAGTTTGGACAGTTTCAGCGGGTTTACTGACACTAATGAATAGACATTTGTGTCTGTATCCCAGATAGCAGAGGGACGTTGAAACGGCGCCGATTCTTGGTCAGAATGGTCGGTTTCCGTCGTAAGTCAGAAAATCAACGCTGAAACGGCGCCGTGAAACGTCGATTTCTCCGCCGTCGGAGAAGGTCAATTTATCACTGTTGAATCACCGTGGGTAAAGGTTGATCTGTCAACCATCAGAGAAGGTCGAATATACGATGTTGAACCATCGTCACTTTTGCCGGCCAGTTTTCAACATTGGTAGGATGTCATTGGATGTCCCACGCTGTCCCATAATGCAGTGCGATTACCACTGCTGTTTACTGGATGACGTCATTTTCGTTATATACCTGGGTGCACGTGAAACTCCCACACCACTCGGTTGGATCGCGACTCTCTTGTGGATCGGCCTGCTGTTACGCTTGGACCATTGAAACAACATTGAGAAAAACACTGGACCACGCTACATTTTCATTCATCCCTGGACATCTGGTACGTACCATTATTCAGTCACTATTAATAAAGGGAATTTCGAATACAATTTCAAGCAGTTTAAGAAGTTATGATGAACTTCAGTCATATCACGCGTTAGAGAAATTTCCCTCAACTAGTATCCATTTGAAACAACAACAATGCAGATGCATTATTCAATCGAAAAACGAGTCGAAGTACTTGTCTTCTTGGAGTGAAAACGTAGCGTTGGAGTGAAAACTTAGTGTTTAAATCGAGCATGTAGGCCTAGGTCGCATGTCGTTTTGAGCTGACCTGTTCTTTTGTGTAGCCATGGGTCACGCCTCGCGGCCATGAACTTTAAAGATTATCCAGGCTACCAGCGCTTCTGTAGTGACCACTTTGTTTGAGGTACCATGAACAAAATTGCTTATATTCCCTCAACTAATACAATAAACATGCAGATGCATTGTTTAGTCGAAAACTAGTCAAAGTAGTGGTCTTGATGGAGTGAAAACAAAGCATTTCAATCGGCCGTGGTTATAACCGGTAGCTCTATACCCGGCTTGAGGGGGCTGGGCTTTGTAACGCTGTAGGCCTATACTGCCCTACAAAGCCAAAAGACCTTAACTCATCAGACTCATTACAGGCTTCTGCCTTGGTTTTCCCTTTGCTTTTGGAAGTTACGGTAAAAACGACGTCTTATTGTTACCAGAAAAAAACAGAAATGACTCGAAATAATTCATCACATGATACAACTGATGTCCTCTGTTCCAAAAATGGCAATAACTCATGTTGACCTTAAGTGATATTAAGGTCTTTTGGCTTTGTAGGGCAGTATGGGTCGCAGCCATTAGAACATGACTCCAGACATTGTTAAAACATTGTTGGTATTAAAACAGAACTTTCTATAAAACAATTGTTTGAACTGTGTGTGTGTGTGTGTGTGTGTGTGAGTGTGTGTGTGTGTGTAAGGTTATTTCAAATGTAATGACGTAAATGTTGTTGTCTTTGTTCCCCCCATGTTTACCTCAATGGAACCTCAAGACCACTACCCCGTCATTCCCTCAAAAGGTACTGCAGACATTTATTTATTTAGGGGAGAGAACATGGCTTCTTATTGGTCAAAAAGAAGACGTGTTGTGACAGCTACTGAAATGTCAGAAAGGCAGATTCTGTCCGATTTTGAGTCAGCTCTGGGTAATCCTGCTGCTCAAGTCTCTCCTTCAATTGCATCACCCAGGCCTGCATCATCAATGGGTTTAGATGAGGATGGTGGGGATTCTGTTGAGTTGGGAGGGTGCAGTGATGCAGAGTCTGACAGCAGTAGCATGTCTTCAGAGGGTGACAGTGACAGTCATATTGATGGTGACTCTTTTGAAGAGTCAGGGCTTCACCAAAAATTAAAACACTGGGCTGCATCATTCTCTGTGCCTTTGATTGCCATTACTGCTCTGTTGACCATTTTGAGAACAAGCCACCCTGAACTGCCCAAGGATGCTAGGACCTTATTGGGCACTAAGCCTGCAGTACCATTACAGACCGTAGGTAATGGGGAATACTTCCATTTTGGCTTGGCAAAGGGAATTTTGTCCAAATTAAGCACCATCCATTTACCAGATGTTATTCAAACAATAAGAGTTCAATTTAACATCGATGGTCTCCCTATTTTCAAAAGCACCAGGCTTCAGTTTTGGCCTATTTTGGCACTGATTGATTGCGATTACACCAGAACACCGTTTTTAGTTGGCATCTTTTGTGGCCCTGGAAAACCCTCCAATGTGTTTGATTATCTGACACAGTTTGTTAAAGACCTCTCTGATCTGCTTTGCAATGGGGTAACATTTGGAGGTAGAAAGCTGAGGGTGGCCATTTCATCCTTCATTTGTGATGCTCCTGCTCGAGCATTTGTAAAACAAATTAAATGCCATAATGGGTACTCCGGATGCGATAAATGCCATCAGACTGGTATTTGGCAGAAAAAAATGACGTATCCTGAGACTGATGTTAGGCTAAGGTCAGACGAGGAGTTTGAAAATATGGTAGATGAGGACCACCACATCAACAGAAGTCCTCTGACGGGTCTGGTGAAAATGGTGTCTGCCTTCCCAATAGATTATATGCATTTATGTTGCCTTGGCGTTATGAAAAAGTTGATACATTTTTGGATGAGGGGGAAAAACTCTACAAGGCAGCCTACAAGAGCCATTAAAGCCAGCTCCGAAAAGTTAATACAGCTTCGTCCCTATACTCCAGCTGAATTTGCACGGAAACCCCGTGAACTTGCCGAAACTGATAGGTGGAAAGCGGCAGAGCTGCGCCAATTTATGATTTACAGTGGGCCATTAGTTCTGAGGGACATTCTTCCACAAGATTTCTATGAAAACTTCATGTTGTTTTCTGTGGCCATGTTTTTGCTACTCACACCAAACATTTCTGAAAGTATAGTTTGTTTTTCCGAAAAATTGTTAATGGCTTTTGTAAAGCATTTTGGAGAGGTGTATGGTAAAGACGAGATTGTGTTTAGCGTACATCAAACAATACATCTGACACATGAGTACCGCCAGTATGGTTCCCTAGACAACATCTCATCCTTTCCTTACGAGAATTATTTGGGTAAACTAAAAAAAATGCTACGCAAGCCATCTCAACCTTTACAACAGGTTGTCAAATGCCTTTCAGAGGAGCCAGTTTGTTTATTTCCACCACCACCTACACAACCACAGTTGTTACACCCACACCAGGAGGGCCCATTACCCCAACACTTAAGTTCTGGCCAGCAATTTAAAAAAGTGCATTTCAATGATTTCTGTTTTTCTTCAAAGCAGGGTGATGATTGCCTAGTGATTAAAAATGAAATCGTAAATGGTGAAAAACATAATTAAACATGGTGACTCTGTCTTTGTGGTTTACATGAAATTCAAGAGGAGGGAGTCATATTTCCACTATCCTTGCCCCTCCACAAGCATTGGCTGCTACAGAGTATTTGGCATAGACAGCTGCCTTAATGTTGACCGGCTTGAGGTTGTCCAGGGCAAATGTGTGTTGTTCCCAGATGGAGAGACCTTTGTGGCAATCCCTCTTCGTCACCATTCGTAAACCTATATGGGAAGAAAAAAAACACACAAAAACACACACACACACACACACACACACACACACACACACACACACACACACACACAAAGAAACACATCTTTACTTATGCATTAGAAGGAATCTGGACAGTTGGAGTACTCCAGCTGGATGGCAGGCACTAACTATCCTTTCCATGGAGTACTTTTTTTATTTTTTTTATTATAGATGGCACAGATTTGGAAAGTTGTGGAATTCCAAGACCGGAGTGCAGCAGTTGTGCCGTCCAGCTGGGTGGTAGATGTTGATGGAGAAGTGGGATGCTACTGGCCAACCTTTGGCGGAAACAAAGCTGTGAAGGCCGCCATGAACTGCACCCCCCCGGGACAAGGATGGCGATTCCATCAAAAAATAAGGGTGCTGGCAACCTGTGGTGAGCTGCATAGCTACTTTATTAAACCAATGACAATACTTCAATACTGCATTAAGCCAATTTCATTAAGACTGCCTTCCCTTTCAGGCACCTTTGCCAAAGCAAGACGTTACCTGACCTGATCGCTTGAGGAAGGCTGCCTTACAGCAGACCTGCAATCGGATGATGGTGAGATGGGGCCAAGGAAAAGACGGTAAAAGTGTTTTCTTTTTTAAATCACAACTTGCAGTTATAAGTTCAATTACGGTTTCGTTTGTGTTTTGAGCTGTGTCAGTAAGGTCCTGGGTTTATTTTAAAGAACAAACAAAAGGTATTTGGAGGAGGACAGCGAGGAGGAGGCAGGACCAAGCCGTAGGGGGAGGAGGCCACCATCTATTGACGCCACTCAGCTGGACAGCGAGTGGCAATTCCCCTCCCTTAATGAAGGTGACTATCTGTACCACTTGTTGTTGTTGTTGTTCTACTAAAGACCTAGAAGTTGTCTGAAATAATAATGCTTTCATTTCCGTCTTCAGACACCCAGCCAGGCCTGTTTCTTCACAGCCAGCCATTAACTCATGGTAACTATGCATTTCCTTTATTTATGCCAGAAATTAAAATACCAATGAGTAAGTGAAGATATGTTTTGATCAACTGACTGCTTACTATTTTTCAGATTCACCGTCGTCAGAAACCCCGCCAGGCCCTTTCCTTCACAGCCAGCCACTAACCCATGGTAACTATGCATTGCCTTGATTTATGCCATAAACAACTAAAAAAACAAAACAAAACAACAAATATCTATGTAGATGCGTTTTGATCAACTGACTATACAATTTTTCAGATTCACCCCAGCCACATCACCGCTTCCATGGTAAGTCAAAGAGGAAATCAATCAATCAACATGAAAATTGTGAATTTAGAACAGAAATTAAATTAAGGCGCACCTTGAAGTGAACTAAATTGTACTCTCTGATATTTCAGCCACACCTCTGCCATCGCAACAGGGGAACAATCAGTTGCTGCGTGGGGAGTCATCAACTGTAATCACTGTTCAAAAATGACCAGCAATATGAAATAAAAGTCCTAATGTTTGGTGTTACTTAACAGACATGGGCATCAGCACAGTCATCGCTCTCCTTGGCCAGCTGAGGGAGGAAAACAGGGAGCTGAAGGGGGAAGTAGGAAGGCTGGCGCAAGAGGTCAGGGCCCTAAGGAGAGAGATGGGGAGACAAGACACACCCCAGACATCGCCCCTAATCAAGCTCCCACTCTCCACCATGGAGGAGTTTTTGGCAGCAGAGGCCCTGGTGAAGGAAGATGCCAAACAAAAGCAGCTAATGGTACTTATTGAGTCTTACCTTTCCTTTCCAGTCATCTGCAACACCTGCAAAAAGAAACACAAATACTTAATATCATTGTGAATCAATGAAACAATGATAAACACTGAATACTTTCTCAGTATTGTCTTCATGCTACATTTTATTCTATCAGGTGTCTACAGTTGTGTTCACAATTATTCAACCCCCACTGAAATTAAGTGTTTTGGCCAGTTTGACATTGATTTTGATCATTTCAGTCATCTTATTTACAATTAAATCAAAGAGGCACTTGTAAATTAGACAAATATAACATAACATTTATAATAAAATGGCCACAAATGTCTTTTCTGTGCTCACATCATTATCAGTTTTATTCAACCCCCAAGTGACATTCATTCTTAGTACTTAGTACAACATCCTTTTCCAGTTATAACATCTTTCAAGCGTGAAGCATAGCTTGACACAAGTGTCTTGCAGCGACCAACGGGTATCTTAGCCCATTCTTCATGGGCAAAAGCCTCCAGTTCAGTCACATTCTTAGGCTTGTGCGCTGCAACTGCCTTCTTTAGGTCCCACCAGAGGTTCTCAATCGGATTTAAGTCTGGTGACCGCGATGGCCACTCCAGAATGTTCCAGCCCTTCATCTTCAACCATGCTCTAGTGGACTTGGATGTGTGCTTAGGATCATTGTCCTGTTGAAAGGTCCAACGTCTCCCAAGCCGCAGGTTTGTGACAGACTCCATCACATTTTCTTCCAAGATTTCCTGGTACTGAAGAGAATTCATGGTACCCTGCACACGATGAAGCTTCCCTGTACCATTAGAAGCAAAACAGCCCCAAAGCATAATTGACCCCCCGCCATGCTTCACAGTAGGCAAGGTGTTCTTTTCTTCATAGGCCTGGTCCAAACATAGCGCTGGTCCATGGGCCCAAACAGTTCTAATTTAGTTTCATCAGTCCACAGAACACTTTTTCCCAAAACTTTTGTGGCTTGTCCACATGACTTTTGGCATACTGCAGTCGACATTTCTTATTCTTTGGAGTCAGCAAGGGGGTGCGCCTGGGAGTTCTGGCATAGAGGCCGTCATTACGCAGTGTGCGCCTTATTGTCTGTGCTGAAACCTCAATGCCCACATCTGACAGATCTTTTTTCAGTTCCTCACCAGTCACATGGGGATTTTTATCCACCTGGCGCTTCAGGTAGCGCACAGCAGTCGCCGTCAGGATCTTCTTTCTGCCACGACCAGGTAGCGTTTCCACTGTGCCCTTTGCCTTGAATTTACAGATGATGCTTCCGATAGTATCTCTTGGAATGTTTAACATTTTGGAAATCTTCTTATATCCATTGCCATTCTTGTGAAGAGAAATAACCTCTTCTCTTGTCTTCTGGGACCATTCTCTTGCCTTCACCATGTTTGTCAACACACCAGTAAATGTCTAGAAGGAGCTGAGTATCACAGTCCTTTTAAATCTGCCTAAGTGGTGCTTATTATGCTTGATTGATGCTCGTTGACATCCACAGGTGTTTTCAATACCTGATTGAAAACACTTGAATGAACCTCTGTTCTTAAGAGTGGTAGTCTTAAAGGGGTTGAATAATTGTGTCAATGAAGAAATCACAAAAAGGCCATTTAATACTTTATTACAAAAGCAGTTGATGTCATTTTAGTTGCATTTGGTTCTTTAACAAGTCCTTGTAAGATGTCATTATGAACACAATTACAAATGTACACTGAATTCCCTAAAACCCTTTACAGCATTGGGGGTTGAATAATTTTGAACACAACTATACCTTAGCCCTTTGTGGAGGAACCGACGTAGGGGTCACAGTGAGGCGGATGCTGCGTAGCCTCCTGGTCAACAGCTTGGCCAGCCAATTTAACTGGGCTGGAAAGGGGGAAAAAACTGCGTTTAAGGACACCAAGATCCATGATGTCCTGTTTGGTAGGTTATGCATGTGCACAAAGCTGTAAAAGAAGGTAAAATAGTAAGCTGTCACAAGTACTTGCACACTACTTCTAAACGTTCTTTGATAACTCCTTCGCTAACTGTAACATTACGATTATAACAACAACGACAAACATATTGTGAAAGATGCAAAGGATTAAAAAGGATTAAGAAACTCACCAGGCGCCTTACTCAGAAAAAGCAGGTGTGCAGGCAAGTCCAGGGAGGCTGACTGAGTGACGAACGGTCCGGTAGTGGCATTTCTATTTCCGCTTTGTGTCAATGGGGAAATTAAATTTTTTTTTTTTTAATCCCGTTTAAATTGTCACAAGATTCACATTGTTTCTGATTTTTACATATATTTTCTGTACTAGTACCATTACTTGCCACCTACCACTAGAGTGTGACGTGCATAGTCTTAACAACTCAAACTTTAACAATTATCACCATGCAAAGTCTCAATGTTGTTTTGTTCTTTTTCTTTCAGATGCTCTACAAAAGCAGCTGCCAGGGAGCACACACACTACTTTTAGTGACGCAATCAAGAAGTGGCTTAAGTATGCGCCAGAGAGAGAGGGAGGGATGAGGAGACGTGAGGTAGGGTGGCATTTAGAAACCCATAGCCTACTGCTGACTTTCTTTATCAATGCTGCATCAAATTAATTTTGGTTATGTTTTTCTGTTTCCATGTACAGGTGTCTGCGCCGCAGGAGGAATAGGCCACAATTATAAATTATAAATAAATCATAAAATGTTTCTAAGAACTTGTTCAAGTGTGTTCTGTTCCTTATAAATGTTAAAAGTTATGCCTCATTAGATAGCTTGACAAACATTAGGAGAGGTGCATTGTTGCATGCATTTTTATATCATGTTGTACATAAAACAGGACATAGCCTACGCACATTGATATAAGTTAAGTTTCACTTTCATGGTTGAAGTATGCATGTGTGTGTTCATCCTAGGCAAGAGCCCTGATGCTTTATTGTTAGCTAGTTTAATTTAGCCTGTTTTGCTTAATTTGTAGCCTTCCTGTTGTACATAAAACAGGAAGTAAAGTTGGATGAATCATCGCCGAAAATTAAACTATAAATCGACCGAAATCCGTAGTTGAATAAAGGGTGAAAGGGGGTCTATTCTCTGTCGGCCACCATCCACTTTTCAACGTCGTTTCAACGCAAACTCGTATGAGCAAAGCGGTGTTGAATCAACGCCGGTGATCCACGATGATTTGACGGCATATGGTCGAAGAACATGCCGATGATTCCCTGTTGAATCAACGCCCTTTTGCTATCTGGGATGTTACATCTTGGTTAATTCAAATGTAGTACTTATTGGGATTGATGACTAGCAATGTAATATGGATGGTGGAAAATTGGTGGGGGCTGTTTTACTGGATTTCAGTGCAACGTTTGATATTATTGATCATTTTTTGTTATTGGATAAACAAACATTATGGTTTCACTCCTGCATTAAAATGGATGGAGAGTTACTTAAGAGATAGAGGGCAGACTGTTTACTTTAATGGTAGTTTTTCTAAAGTAAGTCCTGTTGACTGTGGAGTACCACAGGAGAGCTGTTTAGGGCCTTTATTGTTTTTGATTTTCATTAATGATCTTCCCTTGGTGCAGAGTAAAGCTCAAATTTCTATGTACATGGATGATTCAACAATATATGCAGCGGCAGAATCAGCTGATATTGTTAATGATATATTACAGAAAGAACTACAATTAGTGGTAGAGTGGGTAACCACTAGTAAACTTGTGCTTAATGTGACCAAAACAAAGGCCATATTCATAGGATCAAGGTATCAATTGAAAGCTGAACCAAAATTGAATTTACAAGTAAATGATATTTCTGTTGAACAAGTACAAGAGACTAAACTTCTGGGCATTACTATTAATCATACTTTATCATGGCCTAACCATATTGACAAAATTGTAAGAAAAATGGGAAGGGGAGTGTCAGTTGTAAGAAGAATTTCAAAAGGTATGCCACCGGAAGTTATCAAACAGGTTCTAAATGCTTTAGTGATGTCACAGTTAGATTATTGTTTTGTCATATGGTCTAGTGCTTCTATGAAAGACATGAGAAAACTGCAAGCTGTTCAAAATAAAGCAGCACGTTGTGCATTACAATGTTCTTACAGAGCCAACGTGAAGGAGATGCATAATCGATTGAGATGGTTAACTGTAAGACAGAGGTCTTATGTTTTGTTAACCTTTTTGAGGAATATTATGTTAACACAGTCCCCAAGAATATTGTATAAAAGGTTATTGCCTAATTTTGTTCAACATGAATATCAAACATGATATGCAACTGATGGAAGGTTTATATTGCCCAGAGCCAATATATGTAGTATTCAGAAAATGGTCATATATAGAGCGATGGAGAGGTGGAACTCATTGCCAGTGTATATTGTGCATGAGAATACTAGGGAAAGATTTAAGATGCTGATAAAACAATACCTTGTAGGATTTCATGAATTATGATTTTGTTGTGGGAAGTCCAAAATATTACTGAGTATGATAAAAATGGACTGTATTTATTGTTTTATTTAGTTTGTATTATGATTTATGTTTTTGGAAGTGAGGAGTGGGAGTGGGGGGTGTCTCAGGGTGTGGGTGTGTGGCGCGTGTTCACTGGTGCCACTCTACAAGGGACCCTCCGCTGTTGGGGGGTGTAGGTGGGCACGTGTTGGGGGCTGGGTGTCTGCATCCTTGGGTCACTCTCAGACTTACTTCTTTCTTTTGGTGTTGTTTGTTTTTTTATTATTTGAATTGGAGAAAAGGTAATATGGAAAGTGGAGAGAAACCTGTGGTAATGTATATTAGAAATGAACAGATTTATGAATTTTTATTGTACTTGATTCGAATATGTGAACTATTGTGTGTTTGGTTTGTAGTGTATTGTATGTTGTAATGTATTGTGTATGTATATGTATGATTTGTTTGATGTTGTGATGCAAGAAGATTGGACAGCAGGAAAAATAGACTTGTTTATAACAAGCGTGATTCCGAATAAAAATGAAATGAAATGAAATGCAAGTATATCTTTCACAACTTAACAAAAGATTTTTATGACTATTTGTTTTACTGGTGCTGTGGAAAAAAAACTATAATTACCTTTCAGGAGTTAAGATTTTTAATGTATTACTTAATAGATTTTACTTTGAAGTAAGAATGTTAAAAGACATTAAAGCCCCAGATCAAAGATTTTATTGTAACGTGGAATAAAGCTTTCCAAGATTCTAGAAGTTTAATCTTTTTTTCCCTATAACTGTATTATACCTTATTTAATATTTAATAGAAATCCCTGAATTCAGGTTCACCTAAACCTCCACAGATGAAGATTGTAAAAATATCCCCTATTCTTTTTCAAATCTTTTGCTGTCCAGTTGAGCCTGTTACTCACTCGTCTCAGATTCCTTTTCTTGGGTGACAGCAGTGGCCCACTAGTGTGCTCTTCTTTTCTTGCAGCCTGTTTGCCTCTAAATTCAGCATGCTTTGCCTTCTTGGATGTTTTTCTGCTCAATATGTTTGGAAAGAGTGGTTATTTGAGTTACTGCAGCCTTCCTGTCAGCTCAAACCAGTCTGGTCATTGCCCTCAGACATCTCTGATTTCCAACTGAAGAACTGCCACTCACTGGGTGTTATTTTTTCACACCATTTTGTGTAAACTCTAGTGACTGTTACGCATGACAATTCCAGGAGAACAGCAATTTCTGAAATACTCAAACCATCCTGTCTAACATGGTCAGTCACTGAGATTACATTTTTCCCTATTTTGATGTTTGATATGAATATTAACTGAAACTCTTGATCTATACCTGCATGATTTTATATATTGTGCTGCTGCCACATGACTGGTTTGAAGATTGAATGAGCATATGTGTGGGTGTTCCTAATAAAATGAGGCTTTAATGTCCATCACATTGTTCTTATAATTCAAGTGTGAATTTTTTTTAACTTGATGTGGCAGCGGGGGCGTGGTCGACCGTCGACTGTGAACGGCGAGGAGGCAGGTTGAACCAACAGGTAATATGTGAGGAGGTGCACCTGTGTCAAATTACTGGCTGTCTATTAACCTATGTCTCTGTGTGTCTTGCAGGCAGTCAGGAATGAGAGAGTTGTGCTACCCTGTTGTGTGTGTGTGTTACTGAAAAGTGTACTAAAATAAAAAGAACTTACTTGTTCTGAAGTCTGCTTCCTGTTCCTCTGTTTCCCACAATTAAAAAGTTGTTACACTGGTGCCGAAACCTGGGACCAAGGTATGTATGCCGCCATGGGATCCGAACCAGTCGAAGAGCTCCTCCAAACATTAGTTGAAGACCTCCAGTGCCAGCAGCACGCCCTCATCATGCTGACAGTAGATCAAGGCCGGCACTTCCAGGCCCTGCTCAAAGTCCAGGCAGAGGACTGGCAGGTGATACGGAGCTGGATTCAGTCTGTGGGTGCTCTAATGGTCATTCCTGCGGCCAGCATGCCTATCCAGCTGGTGAAGATGGGCTCGCAGGACGACCCCAATGCCTTCCTCAAGCTGTTTGAGCGTGTCGTGGCCAACCTCTCAGTGGGTGGCTTGCCTTCTGCCACTCCTATTGGGGGAAGCCCAGTTCATGGCTCAACAGCTCCTGGCCACCAACATGCTGGAGTACCCTGTGGTTGGTTGAAGAGAGCAACTGGACTTGCTTGACGATTCTTGAAAACGTTTCGCCTCTCCTCCGAAAGGCATCTTCAGTTCTGTCTGACTACTAGGGAGTATCCAGTATTTATTCTCTCATGGATCATCATAGAATCCGAATCAGAATGCTGATGGCTGCATTGTGGGCGGCTGATAAGATGTCATAGACACCCACCTCTGTTCAATGATGGTCGTTCCAGGTTGACAAAAATGAACGATCCACTCTGGCTAAGATGTCTGCCAGTTTTCTGGAAGTCCTCTCATACTCCCGCACCAGTCGAAGGGATCTCATCCCAAAGTGCGTAGAAACATATCTGTGAAGAAACTCAGTCGTCCAGGCGAAACGTTTTCAAGAATCATCAAGCAACTCCAGTTGCTCTCTTCAACCAACCACAGATTACTATGTACCTGGACGACTGAGTTTCTTCACAGATATGCTGGAGTACCCCCATGTAGCAAACTGTGGGTGGTAGAAATGGGCAACTGGACTTGCTTGAAAATTCTTGAAAACGTTTCACCTCTCGTCCAAAAGGCTTCCTCAGTTCTGTCTGACTAATAGGGAGTATCAGATATTTATCTACTCCTGGATCAGAATCAGAATCAGAATTCTGATGACCAGCTCATTGAAGGTGTCATTGAGGCATCATGTTGGCCGCCTCAATGACACCTTCGATGAGCTGGTCATCAGAATTCTGATTCTGATTCTGATCCAGGAGAAGATAAATATCTGATACTCCCTATTAGTCAGACAGAACTGAGGAAGCCTTTTGGACGAGAGGTGAAACGTTTTCAAGAATTTTCAAGCAAGTCCAGTTGCCCATTTCTACCACCCACAGTTTAGTATGACCTGGATGATTGAGAATCTTCACAGACATGTCCCCATGTAGCAAGTGTTCTAGGTGGGTGGAGCACAGAAGCATGGCAGGCCAGAACTGAGTTTTCAGTGACTCTTTTATTATAGCTTTTCAGCTTTTCTATATGTATACACACGCACGCACACAAGTATCCAGGTTGGGGAGAAGCTCCCTTCCTCTGCTCTCCCTCTCCTCTTATCGGGCGCGGTCACTGGGGAAGACACACAAACGCAGGTTAATTCCCGTCAGGTGCAGTGATTCTGCCACTTACCTTCCCTGACTCCGCCCTCCATTCACAGACCAACGCTAGACCACGCCCCCGCTGCCACATACCCACACCGCCCGACTCAGGCCGGGGAGCCGTCTGGCCTGCAACCGACTCCCCCCCCCCCCGACGGGAGAGGAAGTCCGCCACAACCATCTGCGCCCCCGGCCTGTGGACCACCTTGAAGTTAAAGGGTTGGAGTGCCAGATACCAACGGGTGATCCGCGCGTTGGCATCCTTCATGCAGTGGAGCCACTGCAGGGGCGCGTGGTCCGACCAGAGGCTGAAAGGGCGCCCCAGCAGGTAGTAGCAGAGGGCAAGGACCGCCCACTTGATGGCGAGGCATATCTTCTCTATGGTGCTGTACCTGCCCTCGCGCACCGACAGCTTGCGGCTGATGTACAGCACTGGACGGTCCTCCCCCTCCACCTCCTGGGACAGAACAGCCCCCAGCCCTCTGTCCGATGCAGCCATCTGTAAAACAAAGGGGAGAGAAAAGTCAGGGGAGTGTAACAGTGGCCCCCCACACAGTGCAGCCTTTACCTTAGAGAAAGCCCGCTGGCATTGCTCCATCCACTGGACCGGATCTGGTGCCCCCTTTTTAGTGAGATCCGTCAGTGGGCTGGTGACGTCCAAATAATTAGGTATAAACCTACGATAGTAGCCAGCCAGCCCCAGGAACTGTCTCACCCCCTTTTTGGTCTTAGGCCTCGGGCAGGCCGCAATTGCTGCTGTTTTATTGATTTGGGGATGCACCTGCCCATTGCCCAAGTGGAAGCCCAGATACCGTACTTCCACCCACCCAATTGCACACTTCTTTGGGTTGGCTGTGAGCCCCGCTCGCCTCAGCGACCCCAGGACGGCCCTCAGGTGTTTTAGGTGCTGCAGCCAGTCATTACTATAAATAATAATGTCGTCGAGGTATGCGGCCGCATAGGTGGCGTGGGGGCGGAGGACCCTATCCATAAGCCGCTGGAACGTAGTAGGTGCCCCAAACAGCCCAAAAGGAAGTGTGACGAACTGGTGTAAGCCAAACAGTGTGGAAAAGGCCGTTTTCTCTCGGGATAGTGGAGTCAAGGGGATCTGCCAATATCCCTTTGTCAAATCCAGTGTCGAATAAAACCGAGCCGTGCCTAGTTGATCGAGCAACTCGTCAGTACGAGGCATTGGGTACGCATCAAATTTCGACACTGCGTTGACTTTTCTATAGTCCACACAGAACCGGACCGACCCGTCAACCTTGGGAACAAAGACCACCGGACTGCTCCAGTCACTGTGGGACTCCTCAACGATGCCCATTTCAAGCATGGCCTCGAGTTCTTCCCGAACCACCTTTTTTTTTTGTGTCCGGGCAGTCTGTAAGGGCAGCTGCACACTATTACCCCCGGGGGCGTCTCAATGTGGTGTTCTATGAGGTGGGTGCAGCCGGGCAGGGGCGAGAACACGTCAGAAAATTCTGTTTGCAACCGAGCGACCTCCGCAAGCTGGGTTGGGGAGAGGTGGGCTCCACAAGGGACCGGAGCGGTGGGTGATGTCAATTTTCCCTTTTGAACCTCCGGCCCCAGCTCCGCCTTCTCTGGAACCACCGACACCAGCGCCACGGGGACCTCCTCGCTTCAGCGTTTTAACAGATTGAGGTGGTATAACGCTCAATCTGTTAAAACGCCATGCCGCTTTTGAAGTTTGAAATAAATTATTTTTTAAATCAATTTATTTTATTTAATTTTTAAAAATAATATCCTGTGTATTTATACTAAAACAATTATCCGCCTCAGGCTCAGTGAAATATCAGTGAATAATAATCTCTGCTATTATTCACTGATATTCACTTCACCTTTGGTGAATAATTGTTAAATAATTACTACATTTATGTTGATGAAAACTTTTTTTTTTTTGCCAAAATCATTATCAAAACAAGTTTGTCTCTGGGGCGGCACGGTGGTGTAGTGGTTAGCGCTGTCGCCTCACAGCAAGAAGGTCCAGGTTTGAGCCCCGTGGCCAGTGAGGGCTTTTCTGTGAGGAGTTTGCATGTTCTCCCCGTGTCCGCATGGGTTTCCTCTGGGTGCTCCGGTTTCCCCCACAGTCCAAAGACATGCAGGTTAGGTTAACTGGTGACTCTAAATTGACCGTAGGTGTGAATGGTTGTCTGTGTCTATGTGTCAGCCCTGTGATGACCTGGCGACTTGTCCAGGGTGTACCCCGCCTTTTGCCCATAGTCAGCTGGGATAGGCTACAGCTTGCCTGCGACCCTGTGGAACAGGATAAAGCAGCTAGAGATGATGAGATGAGATGAGACTTTGTCTCCTGGTGTGAATTCCCTAAGGCGCTTGCCCCTGTTGTACAGACAGACCTGACATTCTTGGGCCTGCCACAAATTCTCCAGGGTTAGGTGCGAGAGTGTGTGGAGTTGGCGCGCAGGTCAATAACGTATTGAATTTCATTTTTAGCGGTTGAAGGTCCCTCCTCCCAATTTTCCCGTAGCACATCCAAAATGCCACGCGGCTTACCCCCGTATAATAATTTGAATGGAGAGAACCCCGTGGAGGCTTGTGGGACCTCTCGCACTGCGAATAACAGGGGTTCGAGCCATTTATCCTAGTTGCGTGTGTCCTCGCTTACGAATTTTTTAATTATGTTTTTGAGGGTGCAATTAAACCATTCGACTAAGCCATCCATTTGTGGGTAATAAATGCTGGTGCGGATTGGCTTGATTCCCAGTAACCCATACAGTTCGCGCAGTGTACGTGACATAAACGTAGTGCCTTGGTCAGTCAGAATCTCTTTGGGGATTCTGGCCCGGGAGATAACGCGGAAGAGTGCTTCAGCAATACTGTGTGCTGAGATATTGCGAAAAGGCACTGCTTCCGGATATCGCGTTGCATAGTCCCCCAGAACTAGAATAAAGCAATATCCTCATGTTGACCGATCTAATAGCCCGACGAGATCCATCCCAATTCTTTCGAACGGAGTCTCGATTAATGGCAGAGGGCGCCAAGGCGCTTTTGGAATGGCCGCTGGATTTACTAACTGGCATTCGCGGCACGCCGTACACCACCTATGGACATCGCCGCAAATCCCTGGCCAATAGAACCAGGCCATTATTCGGGCTAGTATCTTATCCTGCCCTAAGTGTCCAGCCTTGGGATTAAAGTGAGCCACCTGGAATACCAATTCCCGGCAGCTCTTTGGGATTAAAAGTTGGGTTATTTGTTCCTTCGTCTGAGTGTCCTGCGTCACTCGGTATAATCTATCTTTAATAATGGAAAAATAGGGGAAGGACGGGGTAGCATTTGGCTGAAGCATTTGACCATTGATTACTCTCACTTGGTCAAATGCATGCCGCAGAGACTCATCTCACAACTGCTCTAATGGGAAATCTGAGAGGGATTCCCCGAGAGAGGGAGGAGGAGCCTGCTGCTCCTCACTCTGATGCGGTGATGACGTAGACGGCTCTGTGACAGCTGCTCCCACCAAAGCCACTCCGGGACCTCCCCTCGCTAAACTACGGCAGGACCCACTCTTCACTAAATGTGTCATTAAACCCTGAAATCCCGGCCAATCGGTCCCCAAAATTATCGAGTGGGTAAGGCGAGGATTAACCGCCTCCTGTACTCTAAATTTCTCCCCTCGAAACAGAATGTGGACCAACACTAAAGGGTAGTTGTGAACATCCCCGTGTACACACAACACCTTCACCAGTTGTGCTCCCCCCAATGCCTCGTCTTGCACCAGGCTTTGGTGGATTGAGGTCTGATTACAGCCAGAGTCTACCAAAGCCTGATATGTAGCCCTTTGTATACTCACCGGTATGCGATATGCTCCGGCCCAATCGAGGGCGGCTCCTGGCGCGTCGGGGATCCGGACCACTGCGCCCACCTCCATCGCCAAGCACTGATGCTGAAAGTGCCCCGGCTCCCTGCAGCGCCAGCCCACCGGCCCAGGCTCTCTCTCTGCACCAGTGTTCCGGATATCACTCACCCAAGGGGGGGAGGACACAGACACGGAAGTAGGAAACGGTAGGACACCGCGGGTGCGGCGGGCCGGCTGGGGTGGAGCCGGCCCCCGCCTCTGCGGTGGGGGAATGGGGCGAGGGCGAGGAACAGAAGGGGAGAGAGAGAGAGAGAGAGAGAGAGAGGGGAGGGGAGAAGGGGAGACACACTGTCCTGCCATTGGAATGGCCGCCATATGGTCCTCCGCCAGCTCAATGGCCTGATCCAGCAACGCCAGGCGATGGCACTGGACCCACTCCATGGTTCCTTCCGGAAGTCAAGCGACAAACTGCTCCAGCGCCACCAGATCGATGATTCCCTCAGCGTCGCAATCGTCGGCCCTCAGCCACCTGCGGCAGGCGTTCCGGAGTTGCTGGCCAAACGCGAACGGCCAGCCGACCGACCTCCTCCAGGCGCAGCATGCGGAAGCGCTGCTGCTGCTGCTCCAGAGTGCAACCCACGTGCTGGAGGATGGCCCTGCAGAGGTCTGCATAGACCAGCCGGCTGTCGGCGGGGAGCTGTAGTGCAGCCAGCTGTGCCTCGCCCGTGAGCAGGGGGAGGAGGCATGCTGCACGCTGTTCCACCGGCCAACCCCATGCCTCTGCTGCCTGCTCAAAGAGAGCGAGGAAGGCCTCGGGGTCATTGTGTGGGCCCATCTTCATTAGGGTGAGGTGCGGAGGGCCCGCGGCGGTGGAGGTGGTGGACCCCGCCATCGCGAGTAGGTGCCAGAACGCCTGGCAACCTTCCTGCTGCGCCAGCACCAGGGCCTCGAACCTCTGCTCCTGTTCCTTCCGGAGGGCGACCAGCGCCTGGTGCTGGCTCTGTTGGGCCGTGGCGAGGGCATGGATCAGGACCTTGAAGGGGGAGGACTCCATGGGGCTGTTCTCTCCTGCGCTCTGTCCCAGGTTTCGGCACCACTGTAGCAAGTGTTATAGGTGGGTGGAGCACAGAAGCACGGCAGGCCAGAACTGAATTTTCAGTGACTCTTTTATTATAGCTTTTCAGCTTTTCTATATGTACACACACGCATGCACACAAGTATCCAGGTTGGGGAGAAGCTCCCTTCCTCTGCTCTCCCTCTCCTCTTATCTGGTGTGGTCACTGGGGAAGACACACAAACACAGGTTAATTCCCGTCAGGTGCAGTGATTCCGCCACTTACCTTCCCTGATTCCGCCCTCCATTCACAGACCGACGCTTGACCACGCCCCCGCTGCCACACCCCACTTGAAGCGAGCCATTGTACAGTGGATTGGATGTGGCCCAGAAGTGCAGCACCAGTGCTTCCGCTTGCTAGCTTATGGTGAAGTGGGCTGGCCGTTTGTGTTCACCCAACAGCTCTGAGATGCCTGCTGGCAGTGGCTGTTGGCCAGCGAGGGCGACATTGATTCCATCATCAAGTGAGTGATACTGGAGCAGTTCACTGCCCAGCTACCCAGCAGGATGTCAGCATGGATCCGATGTCCCCGACCGACATCACTGGAGGAGGCAGTCCAACTGGCCAAGGATCATCTGACAGCGTATCTAGAAGCCAGCTGTGCTGCAACTTCTATCTCACTTTCGCTTTCTCCTTCTTCCCTCTCTCTCCTCGCCCCTCCCCTACCCCAGCCCCATAGAAATGGGGGCTAATTCCCCTGAAACCCGCTACCCGCACCCGTGTTTATCTTTGTGTTTCTCCTCTCCCTTCTCCTCCTGTATCTGTGTTGCCATTAACCCCCTCTCTCTCCACAGATGTACTCATCCATGCCCACCAGAACTGCAACCGGGCCCAGGCAGGTCTGTGAGCATGGAGGGAAGGTGGGGAATCAGCACTTTCACAAGGAGGCGGGGCTACTGGTTCATGTCCCCGATGCACTTCAGGCTTCCCCTGATCAAGCGGGGGCGAACAGAATAACTGAGTATTCAAGGGGTTACACATCAGGCTTTGGTGGATTCAGGTTGTAATCAGACCTCCATACATCAAAGCCTGACTCAATGCGGGGCACTGGGAAATGCACATGTGGTGAAGGTTAAATGTGTGCATGGTGATATACACAAATATCCACTTATGCCCATCACCATCCACTTCTGGGGAGAAAAGCATAGCGTAGAGATTACGCTTAGTCTGAGTCTCTCTCACCCACTGATCCTGGGGACTGATTGGCAGGGGTTTAAAATATTAATGAAACAAATAATAGTGGGTGAGTCCTGCAGTAGCACATCCCAGTGGGATTCTGCCACAACCTTGGCTGGGGAGGTGGTCTCAGGCACTTCCACATCAGCTCCATGTCATGATGACACAGAGAGTGGGGAGAGCCCTCCTCCCTCTCTTGGGAATCCCTTTGGGGATTTCCCACTGGAGCAGGCACGTGATGAGTCTCTGAGACATGCCTTTGACCAAGTGAAAGTAATTGATGGTCAAATCCTCCAGCCTAACGTTGCACTTTCTTTCCCATATTTTTGTATTCTCAAGGATAAGCTGTATAGAGTGACGCAGGAAACTCTAACTAAGGAAAACATAACACAGTTGTTGGTCCGAAAGAGCCATAGGGAACTTTTATCCTGCCCAAATGCCCAGCCATAGGATTATGATGAGCCTCATGGAATAAAACACTACATCATCTCATGGCCCGTTTCTTTTGGCCAGGGATTTGCGCCGATGTCCGCAGTTGGTGTGCAGCTTGTCACGAATGCCAGATGGTAAATCCAGCGGCCACACCAAAAGCGCCATTGCACCCATTGCCACTGATGGAGATCCCCTTTGAAAGATTTGGCATGGATCTCATTGAGCCATTAGATCAATCTGCACACAGGTATCACTTTGTATTAGTCATTATGGATTATGCAACGTGATACCCGGAAGCAGTGCCTCTCTGCAATATCTCAGCATGCAATGTTGCGGAGGCACTCTTCAGCATTATCTCCCGAGTTGGGATTCTGAAAGAAATCCTGACTGCTCAAGGCACTATGTTTATGTCACGCACACTGCGCAAATTATACAAATTGTTGGGGATTAAATCGATTTGTGCTAGTGTTTATCATCTGCAAACGGACGGGCTGGTCGAACAATTTAATCAAACACTTAAGAACATGATTCATAAGTTCATTCACAGGGATGCTAAAAATTGGGACAGGTGGCTCAACCCTCTGTTGTTTGCAGTGCACTAGGTCCCACAAGCCTCCACCGGATCTTCCCCATTTGAATTGCTGTATGGGCACAAGCCCTGTGGTGTCTTAGACATAATTAAAGAAAATTGGGAGGAGGGTCCTTCTCAAAGTAAAAATGAAATTCAGTACGTTTTTGACCTGAGAGCAAAACTCCATGCACTGAGTCACATAACCCAGGAGAATTTGCTACAGACCTAAGAATGTCAAGGTCGGCTGTATAACAGAGGGGCACAGCTAAGGGAATTTGCACTGGGAGATAAAGTCCTTGTTTTACTGCCCACCTCAAACTCAAAATTTGGGAGAATTAATAAAGGTGTATTATATTGTAAAATTCCTCGCCAAGTGGCAAGGGACCTTTGAGGTCAAATAGCGAATTGAGGAGGTCGACTATAAGGTCAAGCGGTCAGATAGGGGGAACACATTAAATTAACCACCTCAATCTCCTGAAACCGTGGAGAGAGGAGGTTCTTGTGTCTCTGGCAACGGTAGTTCCAGAGAAGGCAGAGCTGGGACTGGAGGTAAGTCCAAAAAGTGCAGCCCAATTCACCCTGGTCCCCTGTGGAGACCACCCCTCACCGTCCCAGAGAACAGGTAATTAGGCTGCAGGAGGAATTCTCCAATGTGTTCTCACCCATCCCTGGTCACACTAACCTCATAGAACACCACATTGAGACTTCCCCAGGGGTGGTGGTGTGCAGCCGCTCATATCAGCTCCCCAGACACAAGAAAAATGTGGTTTGGAATGAACTTCAGGCTGTGCTTAAGATGGGGGTAATTGAGGAGTCACACAATGACTGGAGCAGCCCGGTGGTCTTGGTTCCCAAGTCCAATGGATCGGTCCAGTTCTGTGTGGACTATAGAAAAGTCAACACAGTGTCTAAATTTGATGCATATCTGATGCCCCGCATTGATGAACTGCTCGATCAGTTAGGCGCGGCTCAGTTTTACTCGACACTGGATTTGACAAAGGGATATTGGCAGATACCCTTGACTCCATTATCCTGCAAGAAAATGGCTTTTTCCACTCCATTTGGTTTACACCAATTTGTCACCCTTCCTTTTGCGTTGTTTGGAGCTCCAGCGACATTTCAGCATCTCATGGACCGAATTCTCCATCCCCACAATGCGTATGTGGTGGCATACTTCAACGATATAATTGTAATGATTGGGAGCGGCACCTACAACATTTGAGGTCAGTTCTGAGGTCGCTAAGGTGTGCTGGGATCACAGCAAACCCAAAGAAGTATGCAGTTGGGTAGGTGGAAGTATGGTATCTGGGTTTCCACTTTGGTCATGGGCAGGTGCGTCCCCAAATTGCGGCCTGCCCGCGACCTAAGACCAAAAAAGGGGGTGAGGCAGTTCGTGGGGCTGGCTGGCCATTATAGGCAGTTCATGCCTAACTTTTTGGACATCACCAGCCTGCTAACTGACCTCACTATAAAGGGGATGCCAGATCTGGTCCAGTGTTCCTCAGTGTGTTTCTGTGTGTCTTGCATGCAGTCAGGAATGAGAGAGAGAGAGAGAGAGAGAGAGAGAGAGAGAGAGAGAGAGTTGTGCTACCCCGTTGCATGTGTGTCACTGAAAAGTGTACTAAAATAAAAAGAACTTACTTGTTCTGTAGCCTGCTTCCCGGTCCTCTGTTTCCCGCAATTAAAAAGTTGTTACAACTGATGTTTTAAAAGTTTCACCAAAACAAAATGTGTTAAACTAATCATCAGTAGAGTCAAACACTTTGTGGAAGTCCACGAAATATATAAAGCCATCATCCTCCACTAGTTTTGAATAGTCTAAAATATTTAGAACAAGTCTTGTATTTACAATATGTCTGCTAGTCACTGTGTTTTCATAAATTGTCATTTATAGATTCTTTAAAGTTGTTTTGCTAAACCTACTATATGCATTAATTTTGTTAACTACATAATAACTACATGTATAAAAAGTATGCAATAATTATGTCAAAAAAAGTGGGAAGTATTACACGCCAGATGTTTTCTTAAGTACTTTTTAATAAATAGTGCAAACTCCTTTGAAAATGCCTTATAAGTGCCTTACAAGGTCTTGGGTGACAGGCAAGTGAGAATTTGAATATTTAAGCTTAGCTTATTGACATTAATTTTATTAATATTGGATTTTTGTCATTCAAAAAAATAAGTTTGTCAGTCCATCTATTGCAAGACTGTATAAAAGTTCATTTGGCTTTTTCATCTTGTGTTAAATTTGAAGAATTTCTCATGTCTCTCTTTTTTTTATTTTGCACCAGTTCTCATCAAGATTTTTGTTAACCCGTATATAAGAAGCTCCCACTATCTGCTAATTTACTTTTAAGAAATACTCTTCAGCAAGAAATTTAGAATTTTCTTTTTAACTACATAACCTGGGGATGGGGGGATGATCTGGCAAAAAATATGATTTTTTTTCAGGTTGGATCTTGCTTTTAAGTACAATTTGTTTTTCATGTTGATTTTTAAGACTATTTCTGCAAAGTGACTGAACAGAGTAACCAAGGTAATTTCATTATTGATGCGAAAATGTACTGTCCTGTAAGAAAACATAACCTCAAAGAAAAAGAAATGAAAGCACAACTGACCAAATGTATTCAGCATCACTGCTTGTGGAGGACAGTTTAATCACTCATGATCTAAGATTGTCATATCATCCACCCGTAATGCAACTGGTTCTTTATTTTCCAAAACTTAGTTGATAAATTTTAATGTCAATTTTCTCATATTAAAGTGAGTGATTGTCAGAGAAAATTTAAGTTAGAGCTATAACTTTATCATCAGCTCAAGAAATCTGCTACAATATTCAGCAATCAGGTAGAACTTGCTGACAGCATTAGGCTTCAGACCTTTGGTTCCTCCTGGCATTTGAGTGTCTTTATTGACAATCTCTTCGCATGTCTGATCAACCGGTATTCTCCCAAAAGGATTGTTTGGACCAAGTTGAATGGAAAATTCTCCCGAGTTTAGGTAATCAAGAATGTCTGGATGCTCTTCAGGGAGGTGCAACATTTCGTGCAAATACAGGGAAAGGTACCTGGCATAATTAACGTTATCATAGGCTAAGCACCAAGGCATAGTTTCTCTGAGAGATGAGAGGTGAAGCTCCCAATTGCCTTCCTGAGTTGCTCTTAACAGATCTAGCAATGTTTCCACCATGTCAACATAGGACATCCAAAACTTCGAGAGCTTTCTATTACCATGCCTGAGATGGTGCATGTATGAGGAGAACAATTTCAATACTTCTTCAAACGAGGGGCTTGTCATGGTTGCTTTGAATTCTTTTTTCAGATGTTTCATCACAAAGTGCTTTCAGTCCTGTGAAAAACTCATCAACCAGAGGCTTCTTTTCTTGATGATGTTCAGTCCAAGGCATAAATTCCATCCATGCTAACCTGTTTAGAGCTTCAAACCTCAGCTTGTGAAATCTTATGGAGCGATTGTATTTTGCACCATCCAGAACACCAGTTATGGAACCTTCAGCAATTATGCCAGACTCGATGCTCAAACCAGCATCCTGGAACTGCTCTCTGATTACCGAGAGGAATGTACAAATAGTATTAAAACACACCCATTCTCAACACCGGGCCATTTTGCTGCTTTTCAAGAGCCAAACTGAAACCTGGCTGACAGAAAATAATCAACATGCTTTTTCCTTTCAAATGTAGGTGGTGATGACTAATTTTGATTCCAACTGAGTATTTTTAATAACTTTTAATGAGGTGCCTTGATTTCATGCAGTAGTGAATTTTGGCAATATTTTAGCCTAAAAAAATTACAAGAAAGCTAGCCTTTTGGGATTGCTATCATAATTTTGTTTTTTAACAACTCAGGCCAAATTTCAAATCTGTGTTATTATCAGCTGGTCTCTGGCCCATGGACTACAGGGATTGGCTGGTTCTGGAAGTGCTTAGGGGCGGCACGGTGGTGTAGTGGTTAGCGCTGTCACCTCACAGCAAGAAGGTCCTGGGTTCGAGCCTCGGGGCCGGCGAGGGCCTTTCTGTGTGGAGTTTGCATGTTCTCCCCGTGTCCGCGTGGGTTTCCTCCGGGTGCTCCGGTTTCCCCCACAGTCCAAAGACATGCAGGTTAGGTTAACTGGTGACTCTAAATTGACCGTAGGTGTGAATGTGAGTGTGAATGGTTGTCTGTGTCTATGTGTCAGCCCTGTGATGACTTGGCGACTTGTCCAGGGTGTACCCCGCCTTTCGCCCGTAGTCAGCTGGGATAGGCTCCAGCTTGCCTGCGACCCTGTAGAAGGATAAAGCGGCTAGAGATAATGAGATGAGATGAGATGGAAGTGCTTAGTAGGAACCCTGCACAATAGCAACATGAGTGTGATGGCTGCTGGCTGGTGGACCCAGGAACAGACACCACCTTTGTGTCCTATTCACATGACCAAGCAGTCCTTTTTAGGTCAGCACTGCTTGTCATCAACGGACGGAGGGGCTAAGAAAAGGCAGCCCAAACATTACCTGTTCTGTTATCCCAATCAGGATACTGCTCCTGGTAGGGGATTCCATTTTTGCAGTCAAAACAAATGAAAATTCCTCTTCTGTGCCTCTTAGAATGTTCACACTCTGCTGGATCTTAACTCTCCAGAGGACAATGCATGACCCCCTCGATGCACTGCCCTGACTGCAGCCGAACTAGAAAGATACAACATAGACATTGCAGCTCTCAGTGAAACTAGTTTTTCTGATGAAGGATCCCTCACAGAGAACTAACATACATTCTTCTGGAAAAGACACCCAGTCAGTACCCCAAGAGTCCATGGGGTTGGCTTTACTATTAGAAACACACTTCTGCAGCAGATCTCAGAGGCTCCTGTGGGAATAAGTGAATGTCTCAGGATGCTACGAATGCCCTTGACTTGAAATCAGTACATAATGATCATCTGAGTCTATGCACCCACCTCAGACTTGAGTGATGAAGCCAAGGACGAATTCTATGAATGACCTTCCCCTGCAAACAGTACTGATAAACAATAAGATTATTTTGATGGGTGATATCAGTGCATGTGTTGGATTGAACAGCTCTGTTTGGAATGGAATACTAGGTAAATATAGCATTGGTAAAATGAACTCAAATGGTCTTCACTTACTCATGCTTTGCTCAGAGCACCAACTCTGCATTACAAACATGGTTTTTCAACTCCCCATGAAGGTACTTGGATGCATCCTCATTCAAGGAAATGGCACATTCTGAACTATGTTATTGTCAAATGAAAGGACTTGCAGGACATCCATTATATCAGGGCCTTGTATGGTGCAGAATGTTGGACAGACCATCATCTCCTCCACATAAAGCTGGGATTTGTTCTGCAGTCCCCACATCACAAATCACATCCAATCCAAGAGCCTAATAAAAGAATGCAACTTTGTAATGCTCTAAAAGAAAAACTGGCTTCTATGGATGCCTGTCATGTTGACGAGGAAGAGGAAATCATGGAGGACAACATTGATAGTCTATGGAATGCTACAGCCAAGATACTCTACTCAACTTCCCTTGGTGTTCTAGGAGGCATCATCAAGACTGGTTTACTGAAAATTCAAATAAAATCCTATGACTTCTTGAGCAGAAGAATACTGCACATAATGCTTCGCTCTTAAACCCATCCACTCAACATCTTCATAGCTGAAGAAATCTATGTGGAGAAGCACAGCGTGAACTGAGGAGGTTGCAGAATGAATGGTGGCTGAAAAAATCTTCAGAAATCCAAAAATTTATTGACAGGAACTGAACACATGCTTTCTATGATGCAATCAAGTCGAGCTATGGTCCACAATCATCATTATATCATGCTCCTCTTCATTCTGCTGATGAACAGACACAGATCAAGGATAAGGATGGGCTCAGTAGAAGATGGGCTGAGCACTTCAAAGACTTCCTGAATCGCTCAACTCTGGCTGATCCAAATATGATTGATGAGCTGTTAACTCTCCATCATTGCATCTCTTGATGATAAACCTTCCTTCTCAGAAACTCAAAATGTAATAATGCACCTGAAAGATACGAAATCACCAGGTTCTGATGGCATTCCAGGTGAAATCTTCAAATATGGTGGTATGGCCATCCAATAACATCTCCATGATGTCATCCTGACATGCTTGCAGCATAGTACAATACCTGAAAGATGGAAACATGCCAACATCGTCATGATTTACAAGAAGAAAGGTGATCATTCACTAGTTGGAAATAGTTGTGGAATCTCACTACTGGATGCTGCAGGGAAGATATTGACCTGCATTATGCTTTTTAGCCGACAAATTCTTGGAGCAGACAGTGTTCTACCGGAGTCTCAGTGCAGCTTCCATGCATGATCTTTGTCTCAAGATTGCTCCTAGAAAAAAACAGGGAACAGAGAAATGAGCTTTACCTTTATCGATCTTGTAAAACCATTTGACACTGTTAATAGAACTCTTCTGTGGAGGGTGCTTGAGAAGCTTGGTTGCCTGTCCTATTTTCTCTCCATTCTCAGACAATTCCACAATGGAATGAAGGTGCATCAATTGCCCCCTAAAAATGAAAAGTTCCTCCAATCATGATGCATTTTTGTTTTTATGTTCCTTTTGGTAAGAAAACACACTGGGTGAAATACTTTGACAAAATTCAAAAGTTTAATGGTGGCACCAGGAGCTCAAAGTTATGGAAAAAGCTGCTATTTTATGACTTTTATGACAAAATTTCGATCACTTTTCATGAAACATTATGGCACCTTATAGAGTATACCAAATATCTTAGATACACATTTTTAGTATATATTCTAAATATATTATCAAGCACAGTTTGAGTTTTAGCTGTTCATTGAATCATTGTTCAACTACTTTTAAACAATACAAATGTATTATGAATCACATTAATGCTTCTCAATCCCTTGCAAAGGTTCTTAACATGATCTCTGGGTCACAAGAAATCAATAAATGGAGTCCAACATTGTGATTCAAACCTTACGCGAAAACATAAAATAAGCGTTTTTTGGAAAAAAAATGAACCTCATGGTGCCACCATTAGACTTTTGAATATGGTCAAAAAATTTTACAGGATGTCTTTATTGGTGAAAAGGGACACCCAAACAAAAATGCATCAGATTTTATGAAACTGAGGGCAACTGATGCACCCTAATGAAGGCACAGGTGATGGTCAGTGGTGAAGCATCTGAACCTTTTGATGTCACAATGGGAGTAAAGAAGGGATGTATCCTTGCCCCTGTCCTTTTCAATGTGTATCATGTTGCCATCACACTCCTTACATGAAGGGACATTTACTCAGAAGATGATGTGGATATCTGGTACTGTTTGAATGGTAGTTTATTTAACCTATACAGACTGAAAGCCATATCCAAAACCATGGCTAAAATTTTTTATGACACTGCTGTTACCTCACACTTCCCACAAGGTCATCAACATACCCTTGATTGCACACACAAAGCACATCAATGCAGTGGATTACAGACCAGCACTCAGAAAACAGAGGTCTTACAAAGGCACCTTGACAATTCTCCCCCTGTCGAATTCACAGTCAGAGGTGAGCCCCTATGGAATGTGGAACATTTCACATACTTGGGCAGTACTGTGTCGGAACATGTCAACATCAGTGATGATGTTAACAAAAGAATTCAACTTGCCTCCTTAGCATTTGGTTACTTGAGACCTAGAGTGTTCTTAAACAAAAATCTCTGCACCAAGATGAAAGTTCAAGTGTATCATGCTGTCTGTCTCTCAACACTCCTGTATGAGTCAGAATCTTGGACCATCTACAGCTGACATATCAAGGTTCTGGAGGCCTTTCATATTCACTGTCTTCAAAAGATTCTTGGCCTTACCTGGTGTGACTGTGTCCCCCATACTGAGATTTTACACAACTGTGCTTCATTTAGTATGGAAGCATTTGTCCTTAAGGCAGCTTCAGTGGTTTGGACATGTTGTTTGGAACACCTAATCATCTACCTAAGATTGTCCTGTATGGCAAGTTACAAATTGGGAGCCACCCCCTTGTGGTCCCAAGAAATGCTACCATGATAATCTGAAGTCTGCTCTCAAGAAATGCAGTATGCATTTTGTAATGCAAAAGAACTTGCTAAAGACAGATGTCTCTGGATTTGGAAAGTGCAAGAAAGAGTGCAACATTTTGAAGAACAAAATTGCATGAGGAATGACATGCCACAAGACATCTGCAGCAAGACCAAGATCAGCACAACCTTATCACTTTTGTTTGTGATCAATGTGGCAAAAGGTGTACAGTGAGAATTGGCCTCCTCAGTCACCAAAGGTCCCATGAATGCTGCAAAGAATGGTCCAGAAGAAATTGACTGATGGAGTGGAAAGATCTTCTACTTAGAAGGACCACCATAAGTAAGTACATAAGTAAGTATTGGGTGTGAGGGACACTTGCCAGGAGCCCTGTCAGGGCCAGTGTGGAAATAATTTGGGCTCTCCCCAAACTTTCAATGAGGTCATCCACTTGTGGAAGGGGGTAGCTATTGAACTTAGAGATGGCATTTAGTTTCCTGAAGTTGTTGCAGAGTTGTAGATTTCCATCAGGCTTGGGTACTACAATGACTGGACTGGATTCTTCTATAACCCCTTTCTGGAGCATCTGTCACATTAATAGCCTGGCAGCATGCCTCTGGGACCTGGTAGGGTGGTAGCTGGATGACAGTGTGGGAAGGGGTATTTGTCATATTGGATGAGGCAGGTCCACCCAGGCATTGCTGAGAACACATCCCTGAACTGGTCCTGCAGCATCTGAAGATCTTGTCACTGGGTTGGAGTTAGGTCCCCCTCAATGTGGACCTGCTCAAGGCTGCTGTGAGAGCAGGACAGGGCTCCACCCAATGGTTCAGCACTGGGTGTATAATTTTGTGTGTGTGTGTGTGCGCGCGAGTGCGTGTGCACGCGTGCATGCTCACCAGATTGCTGCAGGCAGTAGTTGACTGAGCCTACTCTTTCCACATCAGTGTAAGGACCTTGCCAACATGCCAGGAACTTGCAGTTAGCACTGGGGAGGAGCAAGAGCATGCAGTCACCAGTATTGAATTCCCTGGGCTGGGCAGGATGGTGGTAGATGCGGCCTTGTTCAGCCTGCTCCTTTACATAGGGAATGGCTTCTCTAGAGCAGGGGTTCTCAACCTTTTCTACTTTAAGGCCCACCTATTCATACTTGTAACGAGTCGGGACCCATTAAAAAAGATCCCCAATTATTTTGGCTCATCTATTCTATTAGAATCTAATAATCTATTGTAAAGTGTATTAACTGAATGCAACATCACTCCCTGTTACAGATGGGAGCCCAGGAATTAAATAAATGTAATAAAAGCAAACTGTTTTTAATTGTAGGTTTTGTATTTAAAACTGTATAGATGTGCCAGAAGCCAAACCATGCATGCAGGTCATTCTCAGTCAAAAGGGATTAATGATCCAAAAGTGGAGTCTGGTTGATTAACACAAGAACGTATTGCCATGTTTGTGTACAGCAAACAAGCAAGTTATTCAAACCAAGAAGTACACTCTAAAGAAGTGGATATAGAAACCACTCAGTGGGCTCGATCCTTACACATTAACAGAGAAGGGTTTTTCCTATGAGCTGGAAAATTATTCATCCGTTGAGTTCCCTGACATCTCAAACTACCTGGTGCTACAGACATTGTTCTGCATGGACAAACAGATAAAAATCTGGAAGAGCATGGAGGCGTGCAACTTTTTATATGTGGCTGGGTTAAAGATCTGGGAATCAAAACACTACAAGATAGATGGTGATAGACAGATCTAAGTGCAGGAAGAGTGTTTATTAGCAGGTATGAAATTTACAAAAATGAAAGCAAAACAGAAAGCAGAATGATAAAGCAGAGTATTTAAACAGTGTTATAAACATGGCTAGAAACAAACAGGACAGTGATAATGATAATGCTTTGCAAAGCCTCTGTGAAAACAGCATCCATATCTGCGTGTGCAGATTGCACTCAAATCAGTATCAGGTGTTTCCCATAACGACAGGGTCCCAAGAGTGCACACAACGTGCTCCGTGAGTGAGTGTGGCTGCACAAGTTGTGCCAGACTCAAGTGTGCGAAGGCGTGACAGTCAAGTGTTCACCTGCTGTGTGACCACAATGTTTAACTCACGTGTATATCGCCATGCATTGCCACCAAAACACCTAATTTTCATTGATAACCCATCACAAACTGTAGTGTGACCATAGCTTAATGAGGCGGATGTGACATTGGATGCAACCCAGCAATTGTACCCTACTACGAGTAAAAATTAGTTTCAACTTGAAAAAAAATTGTGGCCCACTAGATGGCACTTCGCAGCCCACTAATGGGCTGCAGCCCAGTGGTTGAGAAACACTGCACTATATTGTGGGCCCCCAAGGTGGGGGGGCCAGATGAGCAGGTGGGTGGAGGCCAGGTGCATGACCATGTCAAACATAGATTGGGGAACAACCAAGAGGTTTCATTGAGTCACTGGCAGTGGGAATAACTGTCCCTTCTTCACCAGAAAGTAGGCCACTGGCAGTTCACGTTCTTGGTGCTGTCTTACTCCCTCGACTTCTAGCACATGGCCCCAACAGTGCTTGACGCAGTCACCTGCCTTCTGCTCCCTCCCAAAGTTCTCCTCCCTGGCAGCCTGCTGAGACAGAACAGAGAGGATTAGTGGGAGGGGTGGACTCACCTTTCACCTCAGCATTAGCATCACTGTCCTTGTCTTGGGCCAGGAGGATGGGGTGGTTGGATGACTGTGGCTGTTGACTGTGGCAACATCAGCCCTATCTTTGGCTCCCTTCTGTCTGTGGCAGGGGTGGCTTAGGGAAGCCTGGCCAGTCTCTTCCCACCAGCAGCAGCACTGGCAGTTTGGGAACCAGCCCTACTAATAGCGGCCAATCACCTCATTGACCACCGATCCAGATCTCAGCTGCAGGGACTTCCCAAATGTCTCCATGCACACAGGTCATTGACAATTTACTGCAAGGCTGGACAGCTTTGGGGAAGGAGGAGAATCAGACAAGGGTGATGGTGCTCCCTGAGTCCAGCAGCACAGTCATCAGGCTCCCATTGATCTGCAGAGTGGTCATGTGGGGGCTTGTCAGAGACTGTCTATGGGCAGACCCAGTTAGCCAGGGTTTGCTGGCTCTGAGAGGGGCTCTCTGGTCAGACTCGGTGGGTATCAGTTCAATGAGAGGCAAAGACCGAGCTGAGCTTGTATCTGTGGCAGGTTGGGGTGGGGATTGTTGGGGTTGTTCATGCCAGGTGATACATTCTGGTTCCATTCTTTCTCCTCTCCCCATCTCTTGTGTGCTCATGGTACACTCAAGGGCAATGACCAAGTCCCATGGGATTTTTGCCACTCTCATTCTGACAGCTTGTCTTACTCTGCCTGGGAGGGCCCTCAAGAATCCATGGTGCCTCCTTCCAGAACCTCCATGGAGGTGTGGAGGTCTGGTTGGCGCTACTGATTAGCAATGTATTGTCAGAGGAAGGCATTCGTCTGACCCTGGGGCTCTTAGTCAGGGTGGTTGACCCAGTGCTGAAACTGGGAGGCAGCTAAATTGGAGAAGAGGCCACACAGGGCCAAGATCACCACAGAGGGTGGTGTAGTGAGAAGGGGACAATGATGTAGGCCCAGTCTTGCACAGGCAAGCCTTCCCTGTGGGTCACATGCTGAAAGGTGCCCATGACCATTTTGATATAATCCCCAGTGAATTTACTCAAAAGGTGCCAGGCATCCCAGGCTGGGTCAGGGAGGGGAGTGATGACTGTCAGTGTCAGCTGTCAAAGGGTCTGCCAGCTGTCAAAGGAGCTGCCAGCTCCTGGGTGGCAGTGTGGAGGACCTGGGCCATCTTCTGGAACAGCTGGCTCTGCTGGAGGCTGGCCTTGAAATGCTAGATGATGGGGGTCAGGTCAGGGGATCCTTTGGCTGCCTCCATTTCCAGTCCCTGCATTCTCCACCAGTGTAAGCTCTCACATGTTGGTGCTGGAAACAGAATTGGGAGGCAATGGTATGGTGCAGGGGAAAAATGCTCTTTATTTCTTTTTTAAAAGTGAGATTGTAGTGGATGTGTGGATGTGTGTGTGCTCTTGGCACATGACCTTAGGGCATGAAGTGCAGATTGAGTGGCTAGCTCTTGCTTGCTGGAGTCTCACTGGCGCCTCTGAGGGAGCCACTGGCTACAGCATGTAGGAGGCTCTGGTTCCTATTGTCTGGAAGCATACAATTCAGGCATTACAACAGTCTGCATGGTAAGAGTGAGCTTACTTGCTTGTGAACTACAGTGTTGCTTTTTTATATTCCCTCAGTGGCTTATGGAGGGTAGATTATTTGCATGCTCCAGGCAAGCAGAGTCAGCATGGCCCACACTCTGGCCATGTGCACACTGTTGTCCATAACACCAGTGGTGCTAAAATGCCATGGCAGAGCATGGCAAGGTGGTGGGAGCTGTCCGTTCAGCACCACTGGAGCAGCATGGCAAGGATCACTTGCTTGTTTGAGGACACATGGTACTGGTATGTCATCACAACTGCTATTACTTATATACAACCCCAAATCAGAAAAAGTTGAGACAGTATGGAAAATGCAAATTAAAAAAAGAGAAAAAAAGCAAGAATGCAATGATTTCAAAATTTACTTTGACTTGTATTTCATTGCAGACAGCACGAACCCAAGAAATTTCATGTTTTGTCTGGTCAATTTCATTTCATTTATTAATATACATCCATTCCTGCATTCAGACCTGCAACACATTCAAAAAAAAAATGGAACCAGGGAAATTTAAGGCTAGTAATGAGGTAAAGGGGTGTTTGGGGTGTAGAATAGGGGTAGTACCTCTGGTAGTGGTGCTTATCGTACCTTGTCACACTTTGCTTTCAGGGTAGCTAATACATCATTGGTCCCCATCTGCACTCATTGCTCACCTGTGGCTCCAAGCAGCTGTTTGGATGCAACAGCGGCCACACCCCGGGCAACAGCTTTGACAGGCTAACTAAACTACGTGAGGGTAGCTGACAGGGCTTGAACCTGCGGCAAGTTAGGGCGTTGCTCATCATAGCATGCAAAAACTCTCCCGTCAGATGGAGCAGAAGAAATCAGCTGATTTAATGATTAAGACAGCAGTACAGCAGTGCACTGTGGAGTGCATAGGGCATATCAGAGCACAAAAGAAGACCAGTGGCCATCCACTGCAGCCAAAGAAGTTTCCAATTGTGAGATCTCATCGTGCCATTGGACCTTTAACTTCTGCATCCGAGATGGTGGGGTTGCTCCAATGCAACAGTTTCCCCACCATAAACCAACTCACACACAAGTTATTGTGCTTACCTTTGGCTTTTCAAGTCCTACGGTGATGGGCAAGGGGCAAAGCAACAGGTAGAGTTTACTACTGGAAGTTGTAGTTCCAGACCTGTACATAGGCAGTCTGTGGTCTAGTGGTCATTCTTCAAAGACCTCCAGGGCAGCACTGAAGTTTGGCACCATCCCAGATGACTGAGCAGCCCTTTTTTTAGGACTAGCACTGCTTGCCCTAGTAAGGGAAGGAACTAGAAAAAGTGTCCTAAAAATTGCCTGCCCTTTCACCAACAGGCCAGCTGGCTGTGGTTGATCATTAACCCCTTACAGCAGTCAAAATAAGATGCAGAAACAACTGATACTTGGTGCTTGGAATGTTTGCATTCTACTGGATAGAGAAGACACCACAAGACTGCATAGATAAACTGCGCTCAGAGCCAAAGAACTAGCTCAGTACAGGATTCACCTTCCTGCCCTCAGTGAAACACATCTTACAGAGGAAGGCTCCATATGTGAACCAGAGGGTGGATACACATTCTTTTGGAAAGACAAAGAAGAAGAGGAAGTTAGAATGCATGGTGTAGGCTTTGCAATCCAGAACTCCCTGTTCCATCAGCTCTGAGATCTTCCAACTGTTATCAACAAATGCCTCACAAAGCTCCATCTCCCCCTCACCAGGTCTCAATTTGCAACAATCATCAGTGCATGTGCTCTCACATTATTGAGTATGATAAGGAACCATTTTATGAGAACCTTGACTCTCTGGTGAAGGCAATTCCTAGAAGTGACAACTGATCATACTTGGTGATTTTAAAGCAAGGGTGGGGCATGACTGTGATAGCTAGACTGGAGTACTGGGCACTCAAGGTCTTGGGAAGATGAAAAACAATGGACTGCACTTACCATGTGTACCAAGAATGCCCTCACCATCACAAACACACTTTTTCAGGTTATCAAACAAGTTCAAGACCATGTGGATGCACTCCAGGTCTAAACAATGGCATCTTTTAGATTATGTCATTGTATACAGAAGAGATGTTTGTGATGTAAAGATCAGTAGAATCATGAGAGGAGCAGAATGCTGGACTAATTACAGACTGGTTAGATCTATGCTCAACCTTTACATTGCCCCAGTGCAACACAAGAATCCAAAGTGTGTCCAAAAGAAGCTCAAAGTTGCAAGCCTAAAGCATCCTGACGTTAAGGAGAGGTATCAATCACACTTAGAGGATGCACTGACTGCTCATGGCCCTTTGACCAGAGATCCAACAGAAAAGTGGAACCAGTTCAAGCAGTTAGTTACAGAGTCAGCAAATGCTGTCCTTGGACCTTAAACTAGAGCTCATCAGGACTTGAGAATGATGAGCAAATCAGCATATTACTGGATGAGAAGCACAGTGCCTTCACTGAGTGGCAGAATGACCCCACCTGCACCTCCAAAGAGGATCACTTCAAGCATCTGCAAAGAAAAACCCAGAGGGAACTGCAGAGAATGCAAGACAGCTGGTGGGACAATAAGGCTGAGGAAGTCCAGCACAATGCTGAAGCCAACAATTCCAAAGAATTCTTCAAAGCCCTGAAAACAGTGTATGGACCTTCAAAGCCTACCAACACACCGCTGCTATCCTTTGACGGTTCTACCCTGCTTAAAGACAATGGAAGCATTCTTGAACACTGAAAAGAACACTTTTCTAACCTCCTCAATAGGTCCTCCACAGTTGACCCTACAGTCCTGGATTCTATACCACAAAAGCCAACCGTACAGGAACTCGATCTGCCCCTACCCTAGAAGAAGTAAAGAAGGCAATCAAGCAAACCAGGTCTGGCAAAGCCTCAGGCATGGATGGAATTCCAGCTGAACTGTACAAAGCAACTGGACCTATTACTCTGGAAGCATTTTGCAACATCCTGACAGCTATTTGGGACAAGTAGTTCATACCCGAAGAGTTCTGTGATGCAATGGTTGTTTCCTTTTGCAAGAAGGGCAACAAGGCAGACTGTGGCAACTATAGAGGTACAGTATTTCCCTCCTCTCTATTGCTGGCAAGATACTGGCAAGAGTAATCCTTAACTGCCTCATCACTTCCATCTCCGAGGGAATACTACCAGAGACACAGTGTGGCTTCAGGCCTAGTCATAGCACTGTTGACATGGTCTTCTTGAGAAGTTCAAGAAAAATGCATCTAGCAGCATATGGCTCTCTTTGCTGTCTTCATTGACCTGACAAAGGCATTTGATACAGTAAATAGAGTAGCACTTTGGATAATACTCAAAAAACTTGGATGCCCTAGAAAGTTTGTCCAGATTATTCACCTCTTCCATGATAGCGTGGTTGGCCTCAGTCTCACTAGTGAAGACATATCTGCCCCATTTGGCACATCCAATGGGGTATTTTTTTTTTATTAACCAATATTTCAACAGGATAAACCCCTTCAGACAGTGTCTGCTATCACTGGGGGTCCTGCATTAAATTATTACAATTGAAAAACAGATTACTAATTAAAAAGCAAAATACAACAACTAAAAATAACAGCTAAAAATAAATAAAAATAAATTTAAAAAGTCAAAATTTTTACTCTAAGAGATTTGTTAAGCTATAGAATGTTCTTGATTCTCCTTTTGAAGCCAGTTAATGATCTTTCTAACTTTGCTTCTACAGGTAGGGTATTAAATATTTCCGGTCCCATATACTTAATCGATTTTCTGAAGAATTCCATTTTAACTTGTGGAAGTTCAAGGTTTATCCCTTTTTGTCTAGTGTTGTACTTCAAGAAAATCCAGCAGAAAGTCATGGGGAGATCCTGAGGGGGCAAGCCATACAGGCATCTATGAACAAAGACGCACATATTCTGTTTTTGTTGGGTTCGCAGGTCTTTCCAGCCCAGTCATTCCAGATTGATGTCTTTGCTATGCTGCTCTTTCAGTACAATCTTGGCTGCTCTTATCTGCAGTCTCTCAAATTTTTCTAGGAGTGTTGAGCTAGCTCTACTCCAGCAGATATCACAGTAATCTAAGACCGGCAGAATGAATGCCCTGTAAATGGTGTTGGCTGCCTCTGTTGTCAGGTTTGGTCTGGTTCTTCTGAGGACGCCAAGACACTGCAAAACCTTCCTAGCTAGATTGTTAATGTGCTCTTTGTATGTGAGTTCAGCATCAAGATGCACCCCAAGGTACTTATATGATGTCACTTGCTTAAGTACTTGGTCTCCAATTGCGATGTTCAGATTAGAAGAACGCGCCAATTTTTGGTGTGTCCCAAATAGTAAGCACTCAGTGTTTTTTGAATGAATTATCATCTTATTTTGGTCAAGCCAGTCGAGCATGTTGTTGAAATCCGCATTAAGCGTTGTCTCGATGCAGTATGAGGTTGGTCCAGATGTGAAGATAACAGTATCATCAGCGTACATGAGAATGGAAGATCTTTCAAGGACACGCTGTAGGTCGTTAACACATAAAATGAAGAGGAGAGGGCCTAAGATGCTGCCTTGTGGAACTCCACTTGTGACATTTTGGGGGGCAGATGTTATCCCATTACAATATACAACCTGTTGTCTCTGCATCAGGTAACTTGAAAACCATTTCAGCTCCTTATCTTTTACACCGTATTTAGTGAGTTTGCTAAGCAACAGGCCATGTGGTACCGAATCAAATGCCTTTCTGAGATCAATAAATACGGCACCCGTCAAGCATCCCTTGTCGGCGTTTGCTCTGATGGTTTCTGTTAGATGAGTGACTGTGGCTTGTGCAGAATGTCCCTTTCGAAATCCATGCTGGTTATTACTTAGCAGATTGTTGACCTCCAAGTAACTCGTCAGTTGAAAGTGCACAGCCTTTTCCAGGACTTTGGAGACAATCGAGAATAGAGATATGGGGCGATAGTTGTCCATGTCTTTGTGGTTGCCAGCCTTGAATAATGGTATCACTTTTGCTACCCTCCATTCCTCTGGAACCCTTGATGTTCGTAGGGAGGTGTTGATAAGCCTAGCCAGCAAGACAGCAATTTCCGCTGCACCATCCCTGAGTATTCGAGGAGGAATGTTGTCAAGACCAGGTGCCTTATTAGGCTTGAGTGTCCTGAGTTGTTGGTAAACAAAGGCAGAGCTGACTGGTTGGAAGCGGAACTCCTTCCTGGTCAAGGTCTCGAGGGGAAAGGATTTTTTGCCCGGCAAGATGAGACATGGGATCCGATCAATGATGGTTGAGAAAAAAACACAAAACCCATTTGCAATTACAGTTTTATCAGTGGTGATTGTTCCGCTGACTGACATAGCATCGGGTGGAGATCTGCTTGTCTTGTTGCTGGTTGGGTGTATTTTCTTGATGGCATTCCAAAAATTGCGTGGGTTGTTGATGTTAGTGTCAATTAATTGTCGATTGTAGCTTGCTTTAGAGGCTCTTATCTTTGTAGTAACAAGGTTGCAATGACATCTGTACTCCTTCCAATCCTCTTCTGAACCTGATTTCCTTGCTCTTTTCAGAAACATGTCTCTTGCTCTCATGAGATTGCTTATTTCTGTAGTGAACCAGGGGCAGTCATGGCCACGAATCTTCTTTGTTACCATGGGTGCATGAGCATCACAGATCTTAGTGAAACGTTCCCTCCACTGTGTCCAAAAACAATCAACATCCTCAATATTTGCATCAAAGTCCTGAAAAGCTTCATGTAAGTTGACGCAGAATAATTCTGGATCATACTTGCTGAAAACTTGGCAGGTGGTGACTCGTGGTTGGAATTTCAAGGAGTTCAATTTTCTAACACGTGCTACCATTTTGTGATCACTGAAAGCTGTTGATATGACATCACATCTCACGATGTTCTGTGGGCTATTAGAAGCAATGATGTCTAGGAGTGATGTACTATTCTTTGTTATCCTCGTGGGCATATCAACCAACTGTTCCAGACCGATAGTACGAAAAACGCTGACCAATTTCTTGGTATTGCTGTCGCGCTTTGAGCCAGGCAATAAGTCACAGTTAAGATCTCCCAAGACGATTATCTCCTTGTTTTCTACAGACGCTTTATTCAAAACGTCCAGTAACTTATCCATGAACTCGGGGTCGTGATAATCAGATGTAGTTGGGGGGTTATAGAAATTACCTATCAGAATGCCATTCGATTTTGGATATAAAACTTCAATCCATATACCCTCAACATCATCACGTTCTAGGTCAGTTCTCCTGATGTTAGGTGTGAATTCAGCGATGTAGACCAAAACTCCACCATCCAAACCAACAGGCCTGTCCTTTCTATAGATTTTGAAGCCATCAACCTGGAGCTCACTATCCGGGATATCCTCAGAGAGTTGGGTTTCTGAAAGTCCTATCACATGGATTCCTTTGTTTGTAGAGCTGAAGAGCCTTAGTTGGTCCAGTTTGCCTAGAAGCGACCGTATGTTTTGATGCACGATCTTAAGTCCACGAGTTAGACAAAATTCGCTGATCCTGTCTGGTTGGCTCACATTTGGAGCAGCACAACATACGTCTTTACTACATGGCGGGGAGCACTTTAGACAGCATTTGGAATCCTCGTATTGTGCCCCTAGACACTAAAACAAAACAAGTAAAACAAGGCCGTGTCCTCGCTCCTGTCCTGTTCCACCTGTTCTTCTCTTATGTACTGTCTCACACCTTACCTGACCTGAACCTGAACCTACTTGTAGTACAGACTTGACGACTCCCTCTTTGAACTTCACAGACTGAATGCCTGTACCAAAACAATGGAGAAGCTCATCACTGAAGTGCTATTTGCAGACAATTGTGCCTTAATGGTGCACGCAGAGTCTGACCTTCAGGCTATTGTTTTTCACACAATCTGTTTATTAACATTTTCAAGAAAAAACAAATGGACAATACTTCAATACAGCAGTAATAGAACGAAGTTGCAAATAATGAGATAGAAACAAAAACCATGACAAGACAGATAATACAAGCCAAATACAAAACCACAAATTAGAACTGAGAATATGAAATTAAGTAACATGTGGATCATGACAGTAAAATAAAATACACACACACACAAAAAAAACAAATTAAAAAAAATTTGCTGGTCAGTCTGCAGCCTGGCATATCACAATCAAATATTACAGAGATACCTGATCAATCACTCAGAGATATCTGGAAAGTCCAGCTCTCATACATGGTTGAAAAAGGGGTCCCATATCTCGTAAAATTTTCTCATGGATCCCTTCATTATGTACCTGATTCGTTCCAGTTTGACAAAATTAAGGATCTCCCTTATCCATAAAGTATATGAAGGAGGAGATGGAGATTTCCACTTAATCAGTATCAGGCGTCTGGCTAGAAGGGTGACAAAGACTATAAAGGCTGACTCTGGGGAAGAAAGTGGAACTGTGGGTAACTTTGAACAGTGAACTAAAGATTTCTCTCCAGTTGGATTGCAAAGCAGGACAAGACCAGAACATATGTACATGACTTGCTGGTGCTTGGCGACACCTGTCGCAAGTTGGGTTCACATCTTTATAGATTTTAGAGTCTAACCTTTGTGAGGTGAGTGTGGTGTATAATTTTGCACTGGATCAGTCCATGTTTTGCACAGATAGATAAGTTGTGCACCTTATCAAGGGCTTCCTCCCAAAGCTCCTCAGAGATCGCCTCTTCCAGATCCACCTCCCAAAGTGCTTTAATAGAGTTCAAGGAAACTAGACAAAGCGAGTGAATCTGAGCATACAGTAAATGTGACATAATTCCTTTCAGAGTGGGTACTGGCTTGAGAAATGTGTCCAAGGGGGAATCAATAGGTAGATTACAAAACTGAGGGAATCGACTATTAACAAAGCTCCAAATCTGTAAGTACCTGAAGAAATGTTGTTTAGGTAGGGCAAATTTTTCAATTAACTGATGGAAAGATGTGAAAGTGTTATCAATATATGTCTTTGAATGTTTTAATGCCCTGACTGGACCAAAAAGTGAATGCACCATCTACTAAAGATGGAGAAAAGTGTGATTTGCAGTTACTGGAGCTGATGTAGAATATGTGTGGAGACCAAAATAGCGTCTGAACCGATTCCAAATTCTCAAAGTTGTTTTGACAATAATATTTTTTGTGTAGCCAGAAGGTGGAGCTATTAATGGGTGAGTGAGCTAATCCCAGAAGTGATACTGGCACACAGGAAGCAGCCTCCATTTTAAGCCAGATAGGTGGGGAGCAGAATGAGTCAAACTGTAGCCAGGATTGTATTATCCTAAGATTGGCTGTCCAATAGTAAAACCTCAAATTTGGTAGAGCCATTCCTCCCAGCGCCTTAGGCCTCTGTAAAAATTGTTTACGTATCCTTGGAGGTTTTTTATTCCAAATAAACTCTAGAATAATGGAATCAATTTTATGAAAAGGTGTGGGGGAGAAAAATGGGTACACACTGAAATAAATATAAAAGTTTAGGTATGATATTCATCTTTACGGAGTTAATACATGCAGCTAAAGACAGATTCAGCACAGACCAATGGTCAAAGTCCTCTTGTACATGGGTCAGAAGGAGGGCAAAATTAGCCTTACAGAGGTGCTTGAAAGTTTGTGAACCCTTTAGAATTTTCTATATTCCTGCATAAATATGACCTAAAGCATCATCAGATTTTCATACAAGTCCTAAAAGTAGATAAAGAGAACCCAGTGAAACAAATGAGATAAAATATTATACTTGGTCATTTATTTGTTGAGGAAAATTATCCAATATTATATATCTTGTACTCCTTCACGATCTCAATGTCCAAACCCTGGATGTTCACTGGTGCAATTTGAGGAGCCATCCTTCTGAAATCGATCACCACCTCCTTTGTCTTGCTGGCATTGATGCGCAGGTGGTTCAGTTTGCACCAGGCAACAAAGTTGGTGATAACCTCTCTGTACTCCAGATCGTCCCCCTCTGACACATGTCCAACGATGGCTGTATCATCTGAGAACTTCTGGAGGTGGCAGCTGTCCATGTTGTAGCTGAAGTCAGATGTGTAAAGTGTAAAGAGGAAAGGAGAGAGCACTGTACCCTGTGGAGCCCCCATGCTGCAGACTACCACATCAGACACACAGTTGCGGAGCCTCACATACTGCGGTCTGTTAATGAGGTAGTCGATGATCCATGCAGCCAGGTGGCAGTCGACACCAGCTCCCTCCAGCTTCCCCCAAGCAGTGATGGCTGTATTGTGCTGAAAGCACTGGAGAAGTCAAAGAACATGACTCTCACAGTGCTCCCAGTGCCCTCCAGGTGTAAAAGTGACCGGTGTAGCAGGTAGATGACAGCGTCATCCACACCAATGCCCGGTCAATAGGCGAACTGCAGGGGATCCATCTCACTGTTCACCAGGTGTCGGAGGTGGGAGAGAACAATCCTCTCCATGATCTTCATGAGGTGAGATGTTAAAACTACTGGCCTAAAGTGGTTGAGCTCCCTGGGGTGCGCAGTCTTGGGAACTGGAACCACACATGATGTTTTCCACAGAAGTGGAACTCTCTCCAGACTGAGGCTCAGGTTGAAGATGTATAGAAGTATCCCACAGAGCTGATCTGCACAGTCCTTAAGCAGTCTGGAGTTGATACCATCAGGGCCAGCAGCTTTCCTCGTCTTGATCCTCTTCAGCTCCTTCAACACCTGATCAGCTATTATGGAGAGGCAAGGGGTGTAGCCAAGGTGTGACTCCTGTAGAGTGAGGTCTGGGGTGGAGTGTGTGGATTGGTCTAGCAGGGAGTGGAGGGGGGTGATGTGGTGTGAGGAGGGAGCTGTTGGTGTCAGAGGTATTATGAGGGGAGAGGGGGTGTTGGAGTGATATCACAGACAGGTCAGGACTATGGTGAGTGGGGGAGGGTGGGGTGGCACAGTCAAATCTGTTGAAAAAGAGATTCAACTCATTTGCCCAGTCCTGGCCCCCAGATACAGGGCCCCTCCCACTGTCCTTTGTGTGGCCAGAGATGGTTTTCAGGCCTCTCCATACCTCTCCAGCATTGCTCCCCTTGAGGCGCTCCTCCAGCTTCCTCCTGTAGCTGTCCTTGCCTCTCCTTATCCCCCTCTTCAGCTCCCTCTGCACTCCCCTCATCTCCTCCTTATCACCAGATTTAAAAACCCTCTTCTTCTCGTTTAATAGGGCTTTTAGTTCAGAGGTCACCCAGGGTTTATTGTTGGGAAAACACCGTACCTTCCTGATAGGCACAGTGTTTTCAACACAGAAATTAATGTAATCCATGATGCAGGTTGTCAGGCTATCAATGTCATCCCCATGAGGTTCACACAACACATCCCAGTCCGTGGTGTCAAAGCAGTCCCTCAGTGCCATACTGGTCTCCTCAGACCAGCTCCTTACATACCTCTTGGTGGGTGGTTGTTTATTCACCATAGGTATGTATGTAGGGGGCAAGTGAACCAGATTGTGGTCAGAACGGCCCAGCGGGGGGAGAAGTGATGAGCTATATGCGTCCTTGGTGTTCACATACATTAAATCCAAAATTCTATTGTCTCTGGTGTGGCATTTCACAAACTGAGTGAAGGTTGGGAGGGTGGAGGACAGGGAAGCATGATTAAAGTCACCAGAGATTAGGAGCAGGGACTGGGGGTGCGATGTCTGAAGCTTTGACACTGCAGTGTGTAAGAGCTCACAGGCTGCAGCAGCATCAGCCGCTGGGGGTATGTACAGTGGCAGCCATTGAATTTGTTCCACGTTTCCGTGACTGGCTCTCTGCAGGCCCTTGGCCGTCCCCTGACTGGTTCGTGACGGTCTGCCGATTGGTCCGTGCAGATAATTTATCCCCCACAATGACGTAGTCAATGCAGTCCTGACTGGTGACGCCCCTAAGCAGCTTGTGTGAAAACCAACTGCTATCCCTCATTTTTCCATGGGGAGGAGCAGTGATTGTCCGTTTCACAAAGCAGGTTTATCAAACGCTGAGAACAGCTGATTTCAATTAGTTAATTCAACCCGGAGGAGTTTCACCGTGAGTTAAAAAGCCATAAGATTTTAATGCGCTCATACAGCGAGTTTGAATATGTTTATATATAATTGAAATAAAAGATAGACTGATTGATTGAAGTGCGCATGCTCTCTACATAAACACTGTCTAGTGCAGCATAGGCATAAATAAATAAATAAATAAAGCCTCTGCTACTGTCTAGTCCCAGGGAGGCTCGGCGTAGGCCACTGATGAAACTATTTGGCTGTCCTACTACTAGGCAACTACTTGTCTACTACTAATACTAGGCCTTTTGTAGTAGTAGTAATAATGATATTTGCCTACTGAAAGGTGATCAGGTGAAAAGTTGAAGCCGCAGCAAGACCTTTGCTATTAAGCCTTTTGTAGGTTAAACAGGCTTCGTCAGACAACGTTCTGGAAAGGCTGTGTTTTTCTTTGGTTTGATTAGCCTACGATTTAATCTTTAAACATTATGGTTTCAGCAGTTCGCTTAAACATTGGAGGCTGTAGAGTCGGGCTGCAAGATTTCCCGACACTTGTTTAAGATGACAAACTTCATAGTAAGGAGAAAATAATTCCACAGTATTTAGTGCCTCGTCAGTCTCAAAAATTAATAGTGAATGACCAACGCGAATTAAGTCCCAAAAAAACATCTCGTAGGCCTATATTTTACATTTTCAAAAAAGTCCGGAATTGGAAGTCGGTCAGTGGAGTGTAATGAAGTGTCTCATTCACTAAGCACAAAAGGTCGGAAAACAGTGGAGAAAACAGCGATTGCTTAAATAGGCTACTAATGTTTTACATTAGTAATTTAATGTATGTGACAAATAAGTTCATTGATTAAATAGATAAAGAAGCCAATACTCCGAAGCTCAAAATTCAGGAAAGTGGCTCCTGTGTCGCAAGTGCACAAGAACAGTTATTTGAAAATTAATCTAATGAATTTGTGCGTGCATGTGCGATTTCATGAAGAACCGGGACAATTGGCATTCGGTGAAAGATTCACACCTATGACTCATTATATTCGCGCGCGCCCTCTCGCCCACTGTTGCTTCGTTTTCCCGATTTACACGAGTGTCTGAAGATGGAGTTTTCAGAAATCTCCACTCTGCCCAGAGTTTGCAAAAGTAGCTGTTTTCAGTGACTGAAACCTCCGTATAGGTGTGAATGAGAGGTGCAACCGAATAAATAAATATGCGTCTTTTTTATCCGGCTACATGTAGGCTATCACTGCGCAAAGCCTCTAATGTTGAAATGGTAGTAATATTTGTTAAAATAATAGTAGGCTAATTTCCACATTAATCGGTAAAATGGCACAAGGGATGTGATGGGGGGATGGCCATTTTATAAGGGGAATGATTTGAGATTTTTATTTCAGAAGGGGGATGCCTCCCCCCCCCAACTCGAGTACTGCGTATAAGGCCACCGGATATAGGCCCTTCGATTTCCATCACTAGAGCACGTAAAATTACTTTCGGTTTTGCCAGCATGGACGCGCTTCTTTTAAATGAAAGCACAGATGTGTCAGACATCGACAAAACGGTAAAGAATAAGTGGAGATGGGCTTGGCTAAATGAAATGAGTGATAATGGAAAGCCATTTAGTTCATGGTGCAAAAAGATGAAAATGGCAGGTGTGTGCTTTTGTGTAGTTTGGCATAAAAAAAGTCTATGGAAGCAATGGCAAAAAACTAGATGCCTTTGGCTTCACTGCGAAGAAGCAGAAAAAGTGAACTTTCACTTTACTTTTCTTGCAAGTTCTTTCTGTTCCACTCTTTTGAAAGCATGGTTCAAGTTCGACTGCACTTGCACTTTTCTCTTAACCACTGTTGTGCATTACTAAAGTACTGTTGAAATAAATTTGCACTTTGCGCTGAAAACTTGATGTTTCCTCATTTATAGCCAGTAATGACAATGGTAAAGTCTTACCTTAGCTTTAGTCATTGTTAAAATTATGTAAATGTACTATAAGTAGGGGCCGAGGGGATAATGGACAACACAGCGTTTAAAATTTGACGCATCGCTGATGTGGTAGGGGCCAATGACATGGAGCTTTTTTTTCAGTCAGATGATTTTTTTTTTTTGCTTTAATCTATGAGTGCAGACATCCCAAGTCTACTGGAAGTTCCAGGAGTCTCACGCATATTGACAGTGGCTCCCTGATGCCCGCAAATTGGAGAATATCTCCCGGAATCTAGAGCAAGTGAGCAAGAGCGTGCATGCAAAACATTAATGTCTGCATCACGCATATGACGGGGTGCACGAGAGAGCCTGTGTGTGCCTGTTCATGTAGCGCATGCTCGAGAAAAACCATCCTGATTGGTTTACAGACATCCAAACTCATTTAGAACAGTGTAGAAATCATAGATATGCATAGAAGACTAGGTGCCTCATCCCCGTTGCCCATCAACGAAGTCGAACGTCCGCACATGGCGACCATCTTACCTCAGACAGCTGGCTTACCCATTACATTGTGTTGGTAGCGATATGTACTTTTCAGATGACCGTAACTTCCTCAAATTTCAATCGATATTCAAACGGTTTGGTTTGTTATATAAAAAAAAACAAACGGAAGTATGTATTTATGATATTAATGATGAATAATCATTTTATGTTTTAAAAAAAATACATGCTGAAATTCCTATGCTGTGAGAAGCCTAACACTGCATACTTATGGATAACTGCGCCCTTAGGACAAATAACCATACAATTTATTTCCAATTTTTAGTGAAAATATTTTTATATGTGATAGGGCCGTAGGGGAAGCTAAAGTTAAATAAACAGCTTACTCACTTCTGAAACTTCAGAAATACTTCATCCACCTCAAAAACCTAATGCACTCACAGCATAGCATAACAACAAATGTAAACTCACATCATAGCATAATAAGAAATGTAAACTCACATCATAGCATAATAACAAATGTAAACTCACATCATAGCATAATAACAAATGTAAACTCGCATCATAGCATAATAACAAATGTAAACTCACATCATAGCATAACAAATGCACTGCTCGAGTAAGTAATAGTATAAAACAGTGACAGAGACTCACGGTAGTTTAGTGACAAAAAAAGCCCGGCTGCTCATATCAGGAACTGTATTGGACATTATTTCACTAAGTAAATAATGCTACCGATTATCCTTAAAAAAATGATGTATTATCTTACTGGTGAAAGGTGATCCCGCGTGCCCTACTTTCCAGACATCGCCGGTTCGAGCAACCGAAAGCCGCGCAGAAGTCTGGCATCTCATCACAGTCGGTAATTTAATTTCCTCTAGAAATCATAATGTAAGTTGTTTTAAATTAACCAACCCGAAAATGAAAACCATGTGCAAGTGCAACTTCAGTTATTGAAAATATTATCTCATGACCTTCCATGTAAAATTACTTGGTGCTACGAGCTAGCCTAGCATGAAACACAACTTTGACAAAATTGCAGTAAGTCGTTTTTGAAGAGAAAAGGTATGATTTTAGCATGTTCAAGCACCCAGAATTACAACCACATTAATAATGTTTTAAGAAATCAAACCATTTGTATATACGTCAAAATTTCAGCAAGATAAGAGTATAAACATTTAAGCATCTCAATGGTCTTACCTCAGTGTACCGCAAATTCTGTGGAAAAGCTTGCCTGTGGTAAGATGGCCACCCTGTGCGGACGTTCTGGAATACGCGGTGAGGCATCTAGTCTTCTATGTATATCTATGGTAGAAATGAGCAGGAGAAAAACAGGGAGGGCTCGGAAAAATGACTGCAGGCCGGAATCGAACCTGGGTCCCTAGATTTATGGTGTGGCACCTTATCCACCTGAGCCACAAAGTCCTGCTGGCATTGCTTTTAAATAGCCTACTTAAATCCTTAAAATGAGTCATGTAACGCATGTCTTGTGTAATCTGATCTCCAATGGTGAAATAAACCGGTTGTGATATGAGTACAGTCTGTTATTTTAGAAGATAAATTTAATATATAATTTAATATATAGCCTAATGAAAAATAATATTTTATAATATCACGACATATTACTGTCTGTAACTGTTCATCACTAAAGCGATTTCTAAGATCATAATGTCTGATATCTCATCTCATTATCTCTAGCCACTTTTATCCTGTCCTACAGGGTCGCAGGCAAGCTGGAGCCTATCCCAGCTGACTACGGGCGAAAGGCAGGGTACACCCTGGACAAGTCGCCAGGTCATCACAGGGCTGACACATAGACACAGACAACCATTCACACTCACTTTAGAGTCACCAGTTAACCTAACCTGCATGTCTTTGGAGTATGGGGAAACCGGAGCACCCGGAGGAAACCCATGCGGACACAGGGAGAACATGCAAACTCCACACAGAAAGGCCCTCGTTGGCCGCTGGGCTCGAACCCAGGACCTTCTTGCTGTGAGGCGACAGTGCTAACCACTACACCACTGTGCCGCCATGTCTGATATTATTATTTATTACATATTAATATTACAACATCACTTTTAGCGATTTTAACAAAAGGTCTGCAAACATGGTTTTTTTTTCTCAAGACCACATTTACACCGTAATGTAATCATATGAAAAATACCATTACAGACTGGTGGAGCAGCATGCCGAAAATAATATGTATTTGGTCCAAGGTGTGGGTTTTTTTCATACGTCGCTGGCTCTTTTGCCAGTAGTGCATCACTTGTGTAGGTCTGGGGTTAGCCTGCAATTTTCGGGTTGTTCTATTTTTATTAGGCTACTGCATAAAAGCGGTCACATTGTGTGCTCAATACCTGTATACAGCACTGAAATAAACGTTTTGCAATGAATAAGAAGTGTTTTGAGTTAACAGCATATTTTTAACACTAGAAGGCCCAAAGTGCAGACTTTAGTCTGCAATGAAATCCCCCCCAAATTTGTGAATAAGTCTAACGTACCATTACCTGCCTCCCATTGTTGTGTAAAGAAGCCTAATTATTGTGTTACCTGAGAAATAGCCTCTTTGTTTCTAACCCTAACCAGACTTTGTCACAACCAAAGCAACCAAGAAGGATCAGTTCTAACCCTAACCCCAAATCCTGGCTCTAACCCCAACCTGAGCTCACCCCTAACCCAACCCCTAGCCTTAGCCCCTAGCCCAAAACCTAGCCTCAAATAATAATGGAATAATAACCCAAATATAACATGGGGGTGCTGACCAGGCACTTGTGGAGCATTGAGGATGGGGCTTGGGAAGGACAGTGCACCCTGCAATAATAACAGAAGGACTGAACTTTGTGTACGCTGCCACAAATACACCTGTGGCAAATGTACCGTAGGAAAGACTCACCATGGGAATGTGGAAACTACTAGATGGGACAACTCTATGCTACATTTCTGTGCTTTGTATAGCCTCCATGTGTAGTGAGTCTGCTTTTCTTAGTGTGAAATAAATGTTTATTTTCTTCCTGAAGTTATACCGTCTGTAGTTTTTCCAAGCTGAAATTGTGTTTTTTGGGCCACTAATTCCAGTCCTCTGTCCTCTGACATTGTAAGCTTGGCAGAGTAAATTGTCACTGAAATTAAGGTGTAACCTAAAACCAAATTACCATTCATGAATAGCAACCTCAGTGGAGTGGCTGTTCACAATACAATGGAGACAGTTAGCACCTTGAGAGGAATACACAATTTTTGCAGAGAGGAGGGGGCATGCAGCAGAAGTGGGCCGTTTAATGAACCATGCTTATCACATACGGTAACACATTATCAACAAAGAAAGAAAAAACACAATGCCAAGGATCAGGAAAAGAACCACAGTGCTGTAATTAGTTGGGCTATCAATGACTGACAGAGCCCCGGCACGTAACTAAGCATTCTAAAGTTAAAAAATATTATTTTTATTGAAAAAACAAGAATGTAATGATTTCTAAAATTTCTAAATTGATTTTACCTAACACAATTTTCTGCTTTAATCCACATTTGCTGGTGTTGAGCGTTTTTTTTTTTTTTGCTTCTCAAAATCATCTCATCACAGATCACTCACTGCTGTGTGCGAGCTTCCCTGCCCCCTATTTGTTGAAAATCTTTTGTATATGTCAGGGTTTTATATTGATTTATTATTATTATAATTGTTAATAATTAAACGTGATAAATCTGGTTATTAGGAACAAAGGTGGGCATAGTGGGAAATGATATGGTAACTGTCTCTTGTCGGTTCAAATACGATACTGTTTTGTGATTACACTGTACCGGTACATTTTAATAAAAATAGACAAATGGCATGAACCTCTCTACTGTCTCTTATTACACTAAAGAAAGGGCCTGGCCGAGTCATTGCGTATTACTGAAAAAAAGAAAGAACGAATGGTACACGGATTGTGTATCATTCGTTCTTTCCAGTTTTAATTGGCAATCAAAAAATGAAAAAAAATTGTTTTTCATTTCAATTTTAGGCTCATATAAAAAAAATGAAAAACCAGTCATTTTTTTCTTTTTTTGTGTTAAAATAAAAACAAATAACAAAATAACCAGTCACTTTTTCATTTTTTGATTTTTGATTGCCATTTGAAAATAGAAAGAACGAATGATACACTGATTCATGTCCTCTAATAAAAAGCAAAGTTGGTCTGACACAATATGTTGAAAGCGACAAAATGAATGCCATGTTGTTATTGTTATCATTATTTATTATTACTATCAGTGGTCGAGTTGTAAAATCAAACCAGGGGGGATGGTGAAATTTTTAGTCGCGTGTCGACCCATCGGTCGGTCCGTCGGTGGGAAACTGGTTTGCTTTTAGGAGGGTTTGCATACAACATAGGTCTGTGGACCTTGTTCATTTACCAGACATACAGTATTTTGTGCTGATAAAGTGTGTAGTACACACTGTGTACCCTTTTTATTGTTGTAAAAAAACATAATACACTGGTATTTTACTGTAAATCATGCACAGTGTGGATGTCGTGTCATATTTAGTCAGTCTCCTGGCTGACATACCTACCACATTCTCCATATTAGGGTGAAATGCAGATGACAAATTTGAAGTGCAGCTTCATAGTCATGGTAGGCTCCTTTTAAATCATTTGATAAATAATTTATTAAAACCTCAGCAGGCAATGTAAATGAACAACTGAATCTTTTCATATCAAGTCAATAGAGTTTTTATTCAAAGCTGAACATTGGGAACATTGAATTAAATACAGAGGTAGGTAGGTAACCAATAAGCTAAAACAAGCAACAGTAAATTGTAAATCTTCAGCTCTTCAGCTGTTGGTTCTCCTGCTTGCTCCTGCTCCTGTATTGTCTCCCACTCCGGGTCCTCCAGCTCCTGTCGCACTGTGTTGCAGTTGCTGCTGACTGTCATCTGGAATAAAGAGCAGTGGATAAGATAATTTAATTAAATATAATTATAATGTTATTTCTGATTTATTTATTATCTGAACGAGGATTTGAGCTTTGAAAAATGACCGGATTCTTTCTGTAACGTTGATTCCCGCTGTTATCTAGGTCACGTGACACCTTAACATTGACAGTTACCAAGGAGCTGCCTTGGATACTTTGATACTTTGCTTCGATACACACCAGCACTTTGATACATACTGGATACAAGCTAGCAAAATGAGTTAAAAGCAGGCATCTTTGGAAAGTTTCTTTGGAAAGGGGAAAAGGCCCATTGAGGAGACAGAAGAAGAGCCTATGACGAAGAAAAAGAAAGCTGCATTTTAGCAGACACTTTGTCAAGTCCTACACCAATCCTGCTCTGCCTTACATGTTGTGACCGGCTCTCTAATGAGGCAATGAAGCCTTCAAAACTGCTAGTGTCATTTATTTTAGCCTTCCTGTCTTGAATAACACTTTTTGTTGCCTGAAGAATAACAAACAAACGTCCAGGCTGATTAAATTAATGGCCTTATACAAGAAATCAAAGCTAACATGAACCTGAGTAAGCTATCGATAGCTGGCTAGACTCCAAACTAACATTCATTATGATAGCTGTGTTGTTATCCGCCGCCCACAAATTAAGCTCCATATCGGTAACTTTACAGCATGATAGTGGGCTCACAGAAAGTGTGACTAATATTCGTAACTCTTGACTTACCTCCTGAAATGTTTTTTTCTTGCGATCTTAAAGCCGAACTTGCTTAGGTCTTGCTGTCCACTCCGCTTGGCCATGATGCTGCAATCCGCTGCTGTCACTGACGCCGAATGAAATAAAAATAACGGAACTCCAACTGAATGTCACCTCCTCAAATGCTTCGCTTGCGTGTGCCCTCTCTCACGGTAGCTTATTGTATGCTCAGTTTCAGCAAAGCTATGTGGAATGGCATTTCTAATTCCAATGTTAAATAGAAGTAATGTCCACATTTATTGATAAAATTGCTCAAGGGAAGGGAGGGGGGATGCCCATTTTAGAGGGGGGATGATTTTGACCATTTTTTATTCCAGGGGGGATGGCATCCCCCCCATCCCCCCTCAACTCGAGTACAGATTACTATTATATTGAGATAATAATAATTAAGAGATCATCAGCTTAACATTAACAGCTTAATATATTAAATGAATAGGATGTATGAATAAATTACTTGATATATACATGCACATGCAATTTTTCTGTTTCATAGACGCAGAGATGATGATGGACTGTCGCTGAGGATCATGGGAAGGCTAATGTAGCGTGGGGAATAGAGAAAATCAATAATCGTAAATTAGAGTTATTATTTCGTTTTGGTTTCCCTGTTTATTATTTGTTCTGTTTTGAGTTGGAAAAAGGAAAACAAACACCAATCCCTCATTTTTTGGTCAAACAGGAAAACAAAATATTGAGTGTTTTTTTTTGTTTTTCAGATTGAATGGAATACTTGAATGATCGGATGATACAAGGACCTACATGTAACACTAAAAAGTGCACAGTGCTTCATTGCAAGAGTCATTTTTTTTAAATATTTATTTTTGAGCGAGTAAACCCAAGGCAAGAATCAAACCATGTTTCAAGAGTTACCAGTACAGGACATGTGCAGTAACCACCAGCCTACCAAGACCCGCAGTTTCATCTGCTCCTGCACTGAAAAAAGTAACCTACCATATAGAATTTACCCAATAAATCTGAGGTAACAATTTGCATTGACTTGTTTGGGGTAGATTTAATTCCATATATTGAGTATAAAATAACTGAAATAAAAAGCTATGAAATACTTAAATTGGGTAAAATTTACCTCACATATATGTATCTATTCTACAGCTACTTTCTCATTGAAATCGGGAAGTGCAGTACAGCTTCACACAACATTTCAAGATTTTTTTTTATGAGAGAAGCGCCATCTAATGGCGACACCGTGGAATCGAATGAATGGGCGTGTTTAGAATTAAAATAGGGGAGGAAGGGGGGTCTGAGCCATTCATGGCAGCCCCCTGGCATTCAGCTGGGAACTGCACGGCAGTCACATGGCAGTCGCATGGCGTGCGGTTGGAACGGGAAAAATTCAATTGCTGCTACCGTACACAGTTATCGCGATAACGTGTGAGAATTCCCTCGGGAGGTAATATGGCCGAATGCTAACCACTAGCAGTTCAATGTTTTTATTGCAGTACTGCTCCTTTACCCTGATGTGCAATGGTTACACCATCTGTCATTCACAAACATCGCTATACCCCCTCCTTTCCTCTTACCGCTCTCCTTGGATTTCCTGTCCACTCTCATGAGTTGAAATCCATCCAGAGTGACGTGTGAGTCTGGTGAGAATTCATTCAGCCAAGTCTCTGTGAAGCACATAAGGCTACACTCCCGCTACTCCCTCTGCAGCCTGGTTAGTGCCATTAGCTCATCCATCTTATTAGGGAGAGATCTTACATTTCCCATGATGACAGATGGTATGCATGGTTTATACTGTCTTTTCTTCTTCCAGCACTTCATTCGAGCTCTGCATCCCCTTCTCCTTCTCCTTAATTCCGCAGGGATCAACGGTCTTTCCACAGGGAGTACCTTGGTGTTGCACAGTGCTAACAGCTGCTCCCGAGTGTAAACAATGGAGCCATGGCTGAAAGGGTCCGCTGATGATGATTTAAGTAGCCCCAGAAAGAAAAAGAGAAAAATACAAATGCATAGTCTCACGAGTAGTACATCCCTACGTGCACACTTCCAACTGAGACTAGTGCAGAAAGAAACACGAAAAAAGTACAAAAACATACCAAAACACAAACACGCTCAGAGCTACTGCAACTAGCTGCCACTCTTGCAGTGCCATTTTTCTAAAAGGGAATAATTCACTTTTATTTAATTTCAGAGTTTGTAACTGGAAATGACACCAAAAGAGTTGAAAATAGTGAGAGCAGCAGGGACAGATACTGAGAAATGAAAGATATAAAGAAGGAGATCATCAGCATAAAGAGAAACTCTTTGTTCTACTCCATTCCTGAAAATACCTGTAATGCAGGGGTCGCAACAAAGTGCAATGGAGAGGGTCTCAATGGCTAATGCAAATAAGAGGGGACTTAGTGAACAACCCTGCCAGGTGGAGTGATAAAGGGGAAAGTATACTGAATGGGTGTTGTTGGTCCTCACTGAGGCATGGGGAAATTAATACAGTAGTCTCACCCATGAAATAAAGTTATTACCAAAGCCAAATTTCTCCAAGGTGTAAAAGAGATACCTCCACTCCATGTGATCAAAGGCCTTTTCTGCATCTAAGGATATCACAGCTTGAGGCACAGAGGACACGGGGGAATGGTAGATTGTATTAAAAAGTTATCTTAAGTTAAAGAAAGAGTGCCTATTTTTAATAAATCCTGTTTGGTCAGGAGAGATAATGGTTGGAAGCACAATTTCCAAATGAAGGGCAAGCATTTTAGACAGCAGTTTGAAATCCACATTTAACAGACTAATTGGGTGATAAGAGCAGCAAGCAAGAGGATGCTTATTCTTTATTAAAATTAGAGAAATAGAAGCTTGATTAAATGTTTGGTGTAGGCTAAGAGATTCAAAAGATTCATTAAACATACAGTATCTATTAAAATAGGGGCTAATTTATGTTGGAATTTCTTATAAAACTCAACTGGATAGCCATCCAGCCCTGGACATTTGCCACCTTGCATCGATGAGATAGCAACAGAAAGTTCAGCAGTAGTTATTGGTCTCTCCAGCTCTTCAACCCTATTGAGATAGACCAGAGGAATTTGAATTGAATGGAGTTGAATGAACCCTTTATTATCACTGTTACCAGTGAAATTGACCATCAACCTGTCCTTACAGAGGGGGAACAGGACAGGAAGACAGGGATAAAAGAAAAGAAACAGTAGTAACATGAGGAAAGATGAGGAAAAAAGAACACCCCCCCCCACTATGCTCCTATCAGGAGTACAGTGTGGGAGCATTTAAAAACCTCCACACAAGCACACAATAACACAAGTACACTTTAAAATATGGGACTTGAGGGGGGGAAAGGGGGGAAAGGAGAGGGCAATCAGGGGTGGGGGGTAAGGGGGGGAGGAGGTAGAGGTAACCCAGCACAAGCAAGCAGCCATCCGCTTCTGCAGCCATGAGGGCGCTGGTCACACACCCGCTTGTCACACTGGGGGTGAAAAACGGCGACTGTGGAAAATTGGGGAAAGAATGCGAGAGTGTCTCCCAGCAGTGACCTTCTGGAGGAAATGTTTTCCCAGCAACGGTCTTGATCGAGGCCGGTGCTGTTCAGGGAGCTGAATGTTGATAAGATAGAGATTGTTTGGTCTTTCGAACAATGTCTTTACACGTCCACACCACTCATCCATATCTGTCCATTTCATCCATTCTGTTCAATTCAATTCGGTCTCTGAAATACTTATTCCTTGCAAAGCCGAAAGCGTCTCCAAGATGACAACCATGTTGTAGTTCAAGTTCTGCCACAGTCTGAGTGCTGACAGCTTTGCCCACCACTTCAATCATATTGGGCAGCTTTGTGGGGCTTTGAACAGCTGTCACCGTTGTCTGATTTCTTCGATATACCAGGGCAATGCCTAATCCCATCAGTAAAAGTCCGGTAATCATGGTTCCGAATAGGTAGATATCTTCAATGTCCTCCACGGACGTTCCGGCAGGACAGGTGGGTTCCCCCGAACCCAGGCTTCTCGTCAAGAAAACTGTGTCAATTTCATTAGGAGACCAGTATATCAAATCCATGCTTTTTTAGTTTAGAAATTCAATGCGGAGAGAGTCTCTCAAAAAAAGTATAGGCAGACAAGACGAAACAAAGAGCACAAGCAGGAAAAAAAGGAGAGGAGAGCAGAGAAATGCAACTGCCTTCCGTGAGAGCATGGAGAAAAACAATTTCAAGCGAAGCGAAAAAATTGTCAAAATCCTGTGTATCTGAAACTGCTTTAGTTGTGTATAGTGAAGCAGAATAATTTTTGAATTCATCATTAATTTTTATAGGGTCTATTGTAACACCCGAGGACGTCCAAATTTGAGGAATTTGGTGAGAAATGTTCTGTTGTAATTGGTGGGCCAATAATCTCCCAGCCTTATCACCCTGCTCATAATAGTTACTTCGGGACTTTAGAAGTAGTTCAACAGCCTGGTCCGTAGTCAGTGTGTTGATTTCTGACTGTAGAGACAGGCGCTGTTTGTACACATCTGGAGTTGGTGAAATAGCATATAAATTATCCAACTGCATAATATGCTTCGTAACTTCAGTTAGTTTTTTCCTTTTCTGTTTTCTCTCATAACTTACATGCAAAATAACCTGGCCTCTAATATAAGCTTTCAATGTTTCCCACAATACAGACGTGGAAATGTCAGGGGTCTTATTTATACTTGGAAATATATCAATTTGAGTAGAAATCCATTCCACAAAGTTTTCATCTGAAAGTAAACGTGTATTAAAATGCCATGGTGTATGTGGATGGACAGAACCCCTAAACTGGATACTCATGATGACCGGAGAATGGTCAGAAATGACCATAGCCTCATATGAGCATGAGCCCACGGAGGGGAGAATTCTGTTATCAAACAAAAAATAGTCTATTCAAGTAAATGTGCAATGCACATGGGAGAAAAAAAGAGTATATTTTATCAGTGGGATTGAAAAAATGCCAAGGATATGAGACTGCAAACTCAATCATGAAGGCATGAATTATTTTAGCAGATCTTGAAGGTGTAGTGACCTTCATGGATGAAAGGTCCAGCCCTGGGCTCAACCAACAGTTCGAGTCACCTCCTAAAATGAGGAGGTATGAGAACATATCAGGGAAGTTAGAAAAGAGTTGCCTAAAAAAATCTGCATTGTCCCAATTAGGGGCATACATATTCACAAGAAGGACCGGAGTATTGAACATTTTACCAGTGACAAATATCTACCATTTGGCTTGGAGGTCACATCAGAGCAAATAAAGGGAACTGATTTATGTAGCAAAATCGCAACCCCTTTGGACTTGCTATGAAATGAGGAGTAATAGGCATGACCAATCCACCCAGCTCTAATTCTTGGATAAACAGATGATTTCAAGTGTGTTTCTTGGAGAAAGACAACTTGAGCCTCCAAATGTTGAAGATGCTGTACAACCCTACTGCATTTTACTGGGGAGTTGGGACCTTTGCAGTTCCAACTAACAAACATAAGATCTTTTCCATCCATATGTTGAATTAACCTGGGCTGAACCATTTGAAACTATTGTGGAAAAATAAAAACAACAGTGACAATAATGGGCGAACAAACTTTACAGTAAAATGTAAGATTATGCCAACTGGTGACACAACCAGCAAGATAAAAGAAAACATGTAAGACCAACATACTAAATACACAAACCCCTCATTTACATCCCACCCCAGCACAAGCATCTCCCCAATCGAGATGCGTGCTAAAATTTCCGTCAACACAAGCAGTCTGTAACGCTCCGTGGTAGCTCTAATAGGAACTCAGTAGTGCTACCTGAGATGAAATGTGACTAGTAGAGGATTAACATGTGTACATAATACAAGTCACTTTAGTAACTAAAAAAAAGTGTAAAAAAAGAAAAAGGGAAAACAGATAAATGAGCAAAGAATCAACAATAACATTAACAAAATAAAATCCCGGTCTCATGGGCCAGGCAAGGCACCTGGGAGATAGTTTCTAGTATTATAAACAGTCTAGCTGAAAGATGGAAGTCCATGGTATAAACACTTTGGTGCACTCGTCTCACATAATAGGAGAGACAGATGAGTCATAGTTACTAACAGTTCTTATTGATGTAATTGGCGGCTGCAGTAGGCTCTTCAAATCTGTGTGATGTCCCATCTGGCATAGTAATTTTGAGTGTTGCTGGGTAGAGAAGTCCAAACTTAACATCTGGGTAGGAGCAGAGATTGCATTTCACTATACCAAACGCAGCTTGTTTCTTGGCAACAGAGGACGTGTAGTCAGGGAATACAGAGATTCTCTTGCCTTTGTAAAGGAGGGGTGAGGATTCTCCAGCTCACTGTAGAATCAGGTTGTGAACATGGAAGTAGTGTATCCTTGCCACAAAGGGCCGAGGTGGGCTACCCTCTTTAGGTTTCTCTCTCAGGGTCCAGTGGGCATGGTCAAGTAGGGGCTTCTCGTTAAGTCCGAGCAAGTTCTGCAGTAGCTGAGCAATAAAATCAGTGGCACGGGGTCCCTCAAGTCCCTCTGGTACACCAATCACCTGTATGTTATTCCTCCTGGACCTACCTTCCAGGTCCTCACACTTGTCCTCCAGACATTTCACCTGCAAGGTTAGCATGCTAACCATAGCCTCCAGCTCATTTATCTGAGTACTGTGGTCTGTAGCTGCCCACTCAAGGTCTCACATCATTACCTCATGAGCATCCACTGTATGATGAAGTGGTTCCAATTGAATTCTTCAGTTCTTGTCTCACAGCCAATATTTCAGAGCACAGATTTATAGAAAGGGTGTCGATTTTCCTGAATATCACTCTTAAGAGAATCCATCATGGATTGTAGCAACGTAGCTTCAAGAGTGTTAGTAGCACTGTGGAGAGAGGTCGGGCTATGCAGCTCAGTAGGCTGCGGTGCTTTGCGTCCTCCTCTCACGGGCTCATGTTTTGGATGAGCATTTGACATCATGGTCAATTAAAAGTCAAAGTTATTAAGCTAGAGCATTTATTAAGTTCGTTATAAGTTGTCCCAGGTTATTAAATTTGCAAAACTGTACAAAGAAATAATATATTTAGGTCACATTCTGTCAGAGCAATAAGGGGACACATCTATCTTCCTCTGTGCTCCATAGTGCACCCCCCTTCAGGCCATTGTTACCAAGTTTGCTGAAGCTTCACAAATGTTTTGGCTAACAATTAGTATCAAGAAGACTGAAGTCCTGTTCCAGCCAGCCCCAGGTCATACAACCCCTCCTCCAAATATCTCCATTGATGGTACTGTACTGCAAACAGTTGATGGCTTCAAATACCAAGGTAGCACCATTTCTGCTGACAACTCACTTGACAAGGAAATTGCAATTCACATCAGCAAAGCCAGGCAGTCACTAGGCTTTTTACAAAATCAGGTGATGAAGAACAAAAACATCAAGCTCTCTACCAAGATTAAAGGTTTACAAGGCAGTTTTGCTTTCAAGCCTTCTGTATGGCTGCAAGACCTGGACTGTATATAGGAGGCACATTAAACAACTTTAACAGTTCCAGATGAGATCCCTACAGTCATTGTTAGGCATCAAATGGCAGAGTGACAAACTTAGGCCAAGTGTACATTAGACCGTATCTGTCTCGTTTTCTTCGCGGATGCACTGTTCGTTTACATTAAAACGCCTGGAAACGCTGGGAAACGGGAATCCGCCAGGGTCCACGTATTCAATCCAGATCGTGTCTGGTCCGGTGCTGTGTAAACATTGAGAATACGCGGATACGCTGTGCTGAGCTCTAGCTGGCATCGTCATTGGACAACGTCACTGTGACATCCACCTTCCTGATTCACTGGCGTTGGTCATGTGACGCGACTGCTGAAAAACGGTGTGGACTTCCGCCTTGTATCACCTTTCATTAAAGAGTATAAAAGTATGAAAATACTGCAAATACTGATGCAAATACTGCCCATTGTGTAGTTATGATTGTCTTTAGGCTTGCCATCCTTCCACTTGCAAGTGGTAAGTGACGCGCATGCCCGATATGCACTGAGATCACACACACAGCGGCTCAGTCCCGAATCACTGCTTGTGCACTTCACTCGCGCGCTCTGTGAGCTGCGCAGGGCCGGAGTGCACACCCTCCAGAGGGCACTCGCTGTTCAGGGCGGAGTGATTTGGAGTGCAGGATGCCTGCGGAGCCGAGCGTATCCGTGTATTGGCGTTGCTGTGTGCACGCGAATCGTGTATTGGCGTTGCTGTGTGCACACTAATCGTTTTTAAAACATTAATCTGATGATCCGCTGATATGGTCTAATGTAAACCCCACCTTAGAAGTCCTTGACAGAGCAGGCCTGATTAGTGTTGAGGCCATGGTCATCAAGACACAGATGCAATGGACAGGCCATGCCATCAGAATGAACAGTTCTCACATGCCTCAACAGCTCCTGTAAGCTGTTCTATTACAGGACTAGTACTCCAAGGGTCGTCCAAAGAAGAGATACACTTGTGGTCAGAAGTTTACATACAGTGACATGAATGTCATCTTGCCTGTGAATGTCATGGCAACATTTAGGCTTTCAGTAATTTCTTTGAACTGTTCTTTTTCTGTGACAGAATGTACAGCACACATCTTTAATAATAAAAAAACACTAGAATTTGATGCACAAGTTTTAATTTTCTTTGGGTTTTCTGAAATCAACACAGGGTCAAAATTATACAGACAGGGTCAAAAATCTACATACAGCACACCTAATATTTGGGTAAAATGTCTCTTCACAAGATTCACCTTGACCAAACATTTTTGTTTACCATGAACAAGCTTCTGCCAGAGTTCTTGTTGGACATTTCATGACTTCATGGTAGAATTGGTCGAGTTCAATTAAATTAGTTTTTTTTTCTTCTTGGCATGGACTCGACTTATAAGTACGGTCCGTATATTTTCAATAGGGTTGAAGTCAGGACTTGTTTTAAGCTTAATGTTAGCCTGCTTTATCCTCCACAACCAGCTCTGATGCATGTTTGGGTTCATTGTCTTGTTGTAACTTCCAAGTCCCAAGTCGTGTTCAAGTTTCTGGTGGTTTATGCTGAAGAATTCTGAGGTAGTCCTTCTTCATTATTCCATCCACTTTGTGCAATGAACCAGTTCCACTGGCAGTAAAACAGCCCCAGAGCATCCTACCACCACCACCACCTGGTACCGTGTCCCTCTGTATATAGTGGTCATTGTGGCCAAACAACTCAACCTTTGTCTCGTCTGACCATAGAGCTATCCTCCAGAAGGCTTTTTCTTTGTCCATGTGGTCAGCTTCAAGCTTTAGTTAAGCTTGAAGGTGTCAAATTTGGAGCAGGGGGTTATTTCTTGGATAGCAGCCTCTTAGTCCATGGTGATCTGAACTGTAGACAGTAATCTATCAGCTTCTAGTTCATGGCAGGGCTGTGCCATGGTGGTTCCCAGATTGTTCCTAACCATCCAAACCAATTTCCTTTCAGCTGAGGGTGACAGTTTGGGTTTTCTTGAAGCAAAGTGGCTTGGCAAAGTCATTACACCTCACAATAACTTGGATACAATTGTTTGAACTGATCTTGGAATTTGCAGTTGTTTAGAAATGGCTCCAAGATACATTCCAGAGTTGTGTATATCTGTGATCCTCTTTCTCAGATCTGCAGTGAGCTCCTTGGACTTTCCCATTTTACTGTGTGTTGGTCAATCCAATGAGTGCTGTAAACAAACCCTTTTTATGAAGGCACAAAGAAGCTACCAGCTGTAGTCAATCATGATCATGAACAGAAATTTAAGAGACCTCTGCCTTGGCAAGATAAGAGACATTTTGGAAGTTTCAGCACCTCTGAATTAATAATCTAAGTGAGTGTATGTACAATTTTGATCCTGTGTTGATTTCAGAAAACCCAAAGAAAATTAAAACTTGTGCACCAAATTCTAGTGTTTTTTTAATTAAAGATGTATGCTGTACATTCTGCCACAGAAAAAGAACAGTTCAAAGAAATGACTCAAATATTGCCATATCATTCATATCCAAGATGACATGTCCCTGTATGTAAACTTCTGACCATAACTGTACAAGGACTGTATCAAGGACAACCTTAAACTTTGTGGCATTCCTGCTAAGGATCTGGATGTGCAAGACAAGAATGCATGGCAAGTTGTGACCGAGAAAGCCTTCTCTGACTTTGAGAGCAGCCACCATAACCATGTCACCAATACCAGAGAGCGCAAAAAGGGTTTAATATTAGCCACTACCATAGCTACAGTCCAGTGTCCCCACTGAAATGTATTTGGGAGTGTGTGATTCCTGAATTGGACTCACCAATTGCACCCATTCACATCAGCGAAAGCAGCACAACTGACATTATTGGACCCAATATTCAACCAACAATGATGAATGAGGTAAACCAATTAAATAATAATGTGATTTGATTCAGATGATGTCAACAAGTGATTGTAGTCATGATTTGGTACAAAATCAGTATCCAAGAATAGCCTGGTCTTTTGGGAGCAAATATGGGCCAAGGAACTCCAGTTTGTCAACAAATGAATGAGAAAATTATTGAAATGTTTAAAAACAATGTTCCTCAAAGAAAGATATGAAGGGATTTGGATATTTGACCCTATATGGTGCATAATATGATTAAACAGTTCAAGGAATCTGGAGGAATTTTGGTGCATAAGGACAGGGGCGCAAGCCTAAGCTCAATGGCTGTGATCTCTGATCCCTCAGACAGCACTACATCAAGAACCATCATTCATCTACAGCTAATATAATCACATGGGCTCAGGATTATTTTGGCAAACCTTTGTTCAAGCACTCCAATACAGAGATAGAACCACAAATGCCAGTATAAAAGTTACTATACAAAAAGAAAGTGTGGCAGTGGGGGCGTGGTCAAGTGTTGGTTTGTGAATGGAGGGCAGGGCCAGTTAATTGATGTTTGCATGTGTCTGTTTCAGTAATGACAGAGTGGTGAAAAGGAGGGGGAGAGAAGAGGTGACTGTTTCCCGACCAGAGCGCGTGTGTATGTGCATTTACGTGCAAGTTGACATTAAGCTGAAAAGTGAGAGTCAAAATAAAAAAAGACTGGTGTTTAACATCATTTCCCACCTGTCTGCACTTCAGTATTCCACCCACCTCAGGGACATATTACAGTGGTGCCGAAACCCGAGAATACTACAGGGAACCACCCATCGAGTCCTCCCCACTCAAAGATCTCATCCATGCCCTCGCTGCCACCCAACAGAGCCAGCACCAAACACTGACCACCCTCCACAAGGAGCAAGAGCAGTGCTTTGAAGCCTTGCTGCTGGCCTAACAGGAAGATCACCAGGCGTTCTGGCACCCGCTCATGTCGGGAGGGTCCTTGACCGCCACAGCTGCAGACCCTTCCTACATCTCTCTAGTGAAGATGGGGCAGCATGATGACCCTGAAGCCTTCATCATGCTATTTAAACAAGTAGCAGAGGCATGGGGGTGGCCGGTTGAGCAACGCATGGCTTGTCTGCTGCCGCTCTTGTCTGGAGAGGCCCAGCTTGCAGCACAACAGCGCTCCCCACTGACAGTCAGCTCAACTATGCCAACTTGAAGCAAGCCATCCTACAGTGTGTGTTGGCCGCTCCTCGGAACAACGCCATCAGTGCTTCTGCATGCTGACACTGGAGGAATTCCGTTGGCCATTCACTTTCAGCCAACAGCTCTGGGACGCCTGCTGTCAGTGGCTGAGGGCGGAAGGCCACAACGCCGAAGAGATCATCGATGTGGTGGTGCTGGAGCAGTTTATCACGTGGCTGCCAGAAAGGACAGCAGAGTGGGTCCAGTGCCACTGCCCAGTGTTGCTGGATCATGCAATCAAGTTGGCAAAGGACTATTTGGCAGTGGTTCCAGTGGCAGGTGGCCATCTTGTCTCTTTCTCTCTATCTCTCTCTCCCCACTCCATTCCCCCACCATGGAAACAGGGGCAGGCCCTCCAGCAGCCAGCTTGCTGCACCTGTGGTGTCCCCCTCCCTCCATTCCCTTCTGTGTCTGTCTTCTCCCCCTCAGGTGAGTGATCCCCAAAACACTGGTGCAGAGGTGAAGCCTGGGCCGATATGCTGGTGCTGCAGGGAACCCAGGCATCTCCAGGGCCAGTGCTCTGCGATGGAGGTGGAAGCCATGGTCCAGATCCCCAACGTGCTAGAGACCGCCCTTAATCAGGCTGGAGTGTATTGTATACCAGTGAGTATTCAAGGGGATGCATATCATGCGTTGGTGGATTCCGGCAGTAATGAGACCACAGTCCACCAAAGCCTGGTTTAAGGTGAGGTATTGGGGAGAGCACAAGTGGTGAAGGTTTTGTGTGCACATGGTGATGTTCACAAATATCCACTAGTATCTGTCCACATTCTATTTTGGAGGAAAAAAAATCATAGTGTAGAGGTGGCAGTTAGCCGGCGCCTCACCCGCCCACTAATTTTGGGGACAGGTTGGCCAGGGTTTAAAGGTTTAATGGAGCGTGTAGAAATGGGTGGAGCATGTAATAGTGGGTGGGTCATGTAGTAACATGTCAGAGGGGGATTCTGGTGTGGCACTGACTGGGGAAGCCGTCTCAGAGCTGTCCACATCAGCACCACATCAGAGTGATATGAGGAGAGGCGCATGCTGCCCCTCCTCTCCCTCTTGGAAATTCCCTTGAGGATTTCCCTTTAGAACAAATCTGAGCTGAGACTCTGCATCAGGCTTTTGACCAAGTGAGAGTAATCAATGGTCAGCCCCTCCAGCTAAATGCAGCACTGTCCTTGCCATACTTTGCAATTATTAAAGATAGCTTATACCGAGTGATGCAGGACACTCAAACCTGTGAGCAAATAATCCATCTGTTAATCCCAAGGAGCCATAGGGAACTCGTATTCCATGTGGCTCATTTTAACCCTATGGCCGGACACTTATGTAGGTCAGGTAAGATGGTAGCCCAAATAATGGCCCGGTTTAATTGGCCAGGGATTTGCAGCGATGTCTGTAGGTGGTGTGTGGCATGCCGGAAATGCCACCTGGTGAATCCAGCAGCCACTCCAAAAGCACCCTTATGCCCTCTCCCCCTGATTGAGACCCCCTTCAGAAGAATTGGTATGGATCTCATCGGGCCATTAGATCAGTCAGGATATTGCTTTATTTTAGTCCTTGTGGACTATGCAACGCAATACCCAGAAGCAGTCCTGCTACATAACATTTTCACATGCAATGTGGCAGAGGAACTGTTTAAACTTATCTCCTGAGTTGGGATTCCCAAGGAAATCCTGACTGACCAAGGCACTACATTCATATCATACGCACTTCGCGAGCTTTATAAATTATTGGAGATTAAATCCATTCACACCAGTGTTTATCACCCAAAAACAGATGCCCTGGTAGAATGATTTAATCAAACTCTTAAAAACTTAATTCAGAAGTTTATAAGCAAAGACACATAATTGGGATGAATGGCTCGAGCCCCTGTTATTCGCAGTATGGGAGGTCCTGCAAGCCTCCATGAGATTCTCCCAGTTTGAATTATTATATGGGCATAAACCTCATGGCATTTTGGATGTGCTGCAGGAAAACTGGGAGGAGGGACCTTCAAACAGTAAAAATGAAATTCAGTACATTCTTGACTTTCACACAAAGCTCCACACACTCAATCACTTAACCCAGGAGAATTTACGGCAGGCGCAAGAACATCAAGCCTGGCTGTACAACAGGGGTGGGCGCCTTAGAGAGTTCACATCGGGATGTAAATTGCTCATATTATTGCCCACTTCGAGCTCAAAATTAATTGCTAAGTGGCAAGGGCCCTTTGAGGTCACACGGCGAATCAGAGACATGTACTATGAGGGGAGGCAAATGGATAGGGGCAGGGCGCTACAAATATACCACCTCAACCTATTAAAACATTGGAACAAGGGGGTCCCCATGGCATTGGTGTTGGTAGTTCCAGAGAGGGCAGAGCTGAGGGCGGAGCTGGGGTCAGAGGTAAAAACAAAAGTAACCACTGAAGCCACTCCAGTCCCCCGTGGGGACCACTTCTCACTGGCCCAACTCATGGAGGTTGCCAGGTTGCAAGCGGAGTTTTCCAACATGTTCTTGCTCCTTCCTGACCACACTCACCTCATAGAACACCACATTGAGATGCCCCCGGGGTAGTGCACTTAGCCGCCCATACTGCTTGCCCGAACACAAGAAAGTGGTGGTTCAGGACGAACTCAAGGTCATGATTGAAATGGGAATAATTGAGGAGTCCTACAGTGATTGGAGCAGCCTGGTAATCTTGGTCCCAAAGACTGACAGGTAAATCCGGCTCTGTGTAGACTATAGAAAAGTCAACACAATGTCTAAATTTGACACATACTGTACCCAATGCCTCACATTGATGAGTTGCTCAATCAATTAGGCACTGCTCGCTTTTATTCGACACTGGATTTGACAAAAAGGATATTGTCAGATCCCCTTGACTCTGTCCCAAGAGAAAATGGCCTTTTCCACACTGTTTGGCTTACACCAATTCATCACTCTTCCTTGCGGGTTATTTGACACTCCCACTACATTCCAGCGGCTCATGGACAAAATCCTCCATCCCCATGCCACCTATGCCGCAGCCCACTTGGATGACATCATTATACATAGCAATGATTGGCCGCGGCACCTACAACACCTTAGGGCTGTCCTGGAGTCTCTGAGGCATGCAGGTCTTATGGATAACCTGAAAAAGTGTGTGATTGGCTGCGTGGAAGTATGGTAGCTGGGTTTCCACTTGGGGCATGGGCAGGTGTGTCCCCAAATTGACAAGACCATAGTGATTGCAGCCTGCCTGAGGCCAAAGACCAAAAAGGGATGAGATAGTTCCTGGGGCTGGCTGGCTACTATTGCAGGTTCATACCTCACTATCTGGATGTCACCAGCCCACTGACTGATCTCACTAAAAAAAGGAGCACCGGATCCAGTCCAGTGGACGGAGCAGTGCCAACAAGCCTTCACCAAGGTAAAAGCTGCACTGCATGGGGGGGCCACTTTTACACTCCCCTGACTTCTCTCTCCCTTTTATTTTACAGACGGATGCATCAGACAGAGGGCCGTTCTGTCCCAGGAGGCTGTGGGCAAGGAACGTCCGGTGCTGTACATCAACTGCAAGCTCTTGATGCGAGAAAGTAAGTACAGCACCATCAAAAAAGAGTGTCTGGCCATCAAGTGGGCAGTCCTCACCCTCCAGTACTACCTGCTGGGGTGCCCTTTCACTCTCTGTTCAGATCACACCCCATGCCAGTGGTTCCACCGCATGAAGGATGCCAACATGTGGATCACCCGTTGGTATCTAGCCCTCCAATCCTTTACATTTGAGGAGGTCCACAGGCTGGGGGCAAAGATGGTGATGGCAGACTTCCTGTTCCATCGGGATGGGTGGGGTGGAGTCTGCTACAGGCCAGATGGCTTTCCAGCCTGAGTCGGATGGTGGTGGTATGTGGCAGTACTGGCGTGGTCAAGCATCAGTTTGTTAATGAAGGGTGGGGCCAGGGAAGGTGTTAATTGTTAATTGATGGTGTGTGTGTGTGTGTGTTTTCAGTAATGGTATGGTATGGCACGGCTTTGATGACGAAGATCAGTGGGAAGGTTGTCCACGGCTACTGCAGCTCCTCTGATGGCTCAACAGTCCAATGTAAGAATGACATATCCAGCTGCAGAAGTTACAGGAGAAGGTCTGGGCTGTAGGGTTTGTTTCTTTGGTTTTGGTGTTACGGTCCTCCCTTCTTCTTCTTTTGTCTGCTGCTTCAGACCTTTGCCTCTCTTCAAAGGAGGTAGGCTGGTAAATTATGTTTCCAGGCTACTCGGTCAGTAGCCAATGTTGGCCATTGGCAGTGATTGATACAACAGTCCTTTAGTATTCTTTTCAGATTGTCTTTGTATCGCTTCTTTGGAGCCCCTATGCCTCGGTGACCGGAGGACAGCTCATCATACAGCACGATCTTGGATAGGATCCTCCATTCTAGAGACATGCCCAGCCCAGTGTATCTGTGTCTTCAGCAGCATGGCCTCGATGCAAGTTACTTCTCCCTCTTCAAGGACTTTGATGTTGGTGACAAAGTCACTCCAGTGGATGTTGAGGATGCAGCAGAGGCACCGTTGGTGGAAGCGTTCCAGAAGCCGTAGATGGCAGCGGTAGATGACCCACGTCTGGGCACCATAGAGGAGTGTTGTCAGTACCACTGCTCAGTATATGCTGATCTTGGTGCATTTCTTCAGGCGTCTGTTCTTCCACACTCTTTTGTAGAGTCTTCCAAAGGCGCTGCTTGCTTTTGCCAGTCTGTTGTCAATTTCCTTGTCCAGCTTTGTATCTGATGAAATGGCACTCCCCAGGTAGGTGAACTGGTGGACTGTTTTCAGCTCTGTCTGACTGATGGTGATGTGTGGGGCATAGTATGCTTCTTGGGGTGGGGGTTGGTACAGAACTTCAGTTTTTTTCAAGCTGACTTCCAGACCAAAGAGTTGTGAGGACTCTGCAAAGCAGGTTGTTCTATGTTGCAGAGCAGCCTCCATGTGGGCTACAAGTGCTACATCATCAGCAAACAGTAACTCTCGGATCAGTTGGTCCGGTGTCTTTGTGTGGGCCTGTAGTCATCTTAGATTAAATAGACCGCCATCAGCACAATACTGGATGTAGATGCAGTCCTCATCATCCAGATCCTCTGTGGCCTGCTGGAGCATCATACTGAAGAAGATGGTGAAGAGAGTGGGAGTGAGGACACAGCCCTGCTCGACACCATTGACAATGGGGAAAGGCTCTGAAAAGTTGTTGCTGTGTCTAATTTGGCCACGCTGTTCCTCATGGAGTTGGATGACCATGTTGAGAAACTTTGGGGGGCAGCCAAGTCGTTCCATGATTTGCCAGAGACCTTTCCTGCTGACAGTATCGAATGCTTTGGTGAGGTTGACAAACATTACGTACAGTCCCTTATTCTGTTCTTGACATTTCTCTTGGAGTTGTCTGAGAACAAAGACCATGTCAGTGGTACTCCTGTTAGCTCTGAACCCGCACTGACTCTCAGGGAGATGTTGTTCTACAACTGCGGGCACTAGCCTGTTTAGCAGTATTCTTGCAAGGATTTTGCCGGCTATGGACAGTAGGGTGATTCCACGGTAATTGGAACAGTCAGACTCCTCCCCCTTGTTCTTGTATAAGGTGATGATTATTGTATCTCAGAGATCCTGAGGTAGTTTTCCCTGTTCCCAGCAGCAGACAAAGAGTTTGTGGAGTTTGGTGTGCTGTGCCGGTCCCCCATATTTCCATACTTCCAGTGGAATGCCATCAACTCCTGTGGCCTTTCCACTTTTCAGCTGGCCTATTGCCTTGGTGGTCTCTTGGAGTGTTGGTATGTCATCCAGTTCTGTTTTCAGTGGCTGTTGTGGAATGCAGAGGATTACTGAGTTCCGAACTGTTTGGTTGATGCTGAAGAGCGTCTGGAAGTGGTGTGACCAGCGAATCAGGATAGATGCCGTGTCTGTGAGCAGTGACTGTCTGCCAGTGCTGCACAGTGGGCTTTGGACGTGGTGTGTGGGGTCGTATACCACTTTGAGGGCTTCATATAATCCTCTGTAGTCCTCTGTATCCGCACAGAGCTGTGTTTTCTCTGTGATGTTTGTCCACCATTCATTTTTGATCTCATGAAGCTTGCGCTGTAGGTTGCTGCATGCGAGATGGAAAGTTGCTTTCTTTATGGGATAAGATGGCTGTGCTACATGAGCCTGGTGTGCACATCTTTTCTTTGCCAGCAATTCCTGGATTTCTACGTTGTTCTCATCAAACCAGTCTCTGTTCTTCTTTGTACTGAACCCAAGTATTTCCTCCAAGGTCTGTACTGTAGGATGGTAGTTTTCAATTGTCCCTCTCTTTCTGGTTTTGGCTTAAACTGCAGGTGAGTACTGCAGCGAACTAGGTGGTGATCAGTATGGCACTCTGCACTAGGCATCACTCTGGTGTGTAGGACATCCTTGAGGTCACGCTGGCGCACTAGGATGTAATCAATAAGATGCCAGTGTTTTGACCTGGGATGCATCCAGGTTGTTTTCAGCCTGTCTCTTTGTTGATAAATGGTGTTTGTAATGGTGAGTTTCTGTTCGGCGCAAAACTCCAGAAGTAGACGGCCGTTGTTGTTGCAGTTTCCAACACTGTGTTCTCCAAGTACTCCTTTCCAGGCTTCTGAGTCATGACCAACCCTGGCATTAAAATCACCAAGGATAAAAGACCTTGTCATTCGCAGGAGTGTTTTGTAAGAGCTTATGCATGTCACAATAGAACTTGTCCTTCTCAGCAGGTTCTGCTTGAAGAATCAGAACATACACACTGACCAGCATGGCATACTGCTCGTTTAGGAGGGGGATACGGATGGATATGATGTGGTCTGAGTGACCTGTAGGTAGGGCTTCAAGCTTGGCTGCAACGGAGTCCCTGATCATAAAGCCGACACCTGCAAGGCATCTCTCCGTTGCTGGCTTGCCTGACCAGTACAAGGTATATCTGGCTTCATGTTCTGTGAGGCTGCCTTCCTCTGGGACATGGACTTCACTAAGAGCAGCAATGTCAATGCTTAGTGTAGAGAGTTCTTGTGCTATAAGAGCAGATCGTCGTTCTGGGTGACCACCATCTTTGGTGTCAAGCATGGTTCTGATATTCCAGCATGCGAGTTTGAGACCTTTCATACCCACAGAGGTGGGTGGATAGGTTGTTTTTGTAGTTTTCTTTGATTTCTCTTGTGCTCGACCGCATGGAAGATGCCTGTTGACCGCAGCTAGCCAACTGGGTGTTGATGGAGATGAGTTTTGGTTAAGCCACCTTTTCTAGGCTTCTCTCCATATGGAGCAAGCAGTGCTCTCCCTAACAAGGGCTGCTTGGTCATTCAGGGTGCTGCTGCGTGGTATCTTCGTCTCCGGGTCAGCACCAGACGACCCATACACCTGAATCGCTTGCATGCAGGATTGGGACTGCAGCTTCCAATTACATCTTCCACCTGCCATTTTCGTCCCTTACCCATCACTACAGGGCTTGATAAGTTGTCATGGAAGGTGACTGAGCTGTGGACTTTTCCTCCCAGCATATGCTAATGGAGTTTTAAGGTGAAGCTCAGTGTGCACAGTACTGGCCTCACCCTTTTCACCCCAGGTTTATCTGACCTGGCCCAGCAAGCTGGGACGGGGGCAGTGAGGTCCACAGGTCGTAGGTTTGATTTCAGGGTTTTCCTTCCCCTAGATGGACTGTCTACCAAGGCTAACTAGCTCTGTCTACCCGTGATTTACTCTGTAAATGTATTCTTATTCTGTCTTATTTATTCTACTCCGTCTCTATGCTCTCCCCCTCCTTTTCACCGCTCTGTCATTTCAGTAATGACAGAGCAGTGAAAAGGAGGGGGAGAGCATAGAGGTGGCTGTCTCCCGACCAGAGTGCACGTGTGTTTGTGTGCGTGTATTTACATGCAAGTTGATGTTAAGCTGAAAAGTGAGAGTCAAAATAAAGAGAGACTGTGTTTAACAATCATTTCCTGCCTGTCTGCACTTCAGTATTCCACCCACCTCAGTGACATACAGTGGTGCTTGAAAGTTTGTGAACCCTTTAGAATTTTCTATATTTCTGCATAAATATGACCTAAAACACCATCAGATTTTCACACAAGTCCTAAAAGTAGATAAAAAGAACCCAGTTAAACAAATGAGACAAAAATATTATACTTGGTCATTTATTTATTGAATGAAAATGATCCAATATTGCATATCTGTGAGTGGCAAAAGTATGTGAACCTTTGCTTTCAATATCTGGTGTGACCCCCTTGTGCAGCAATAACTGCAACTAAACATTTCCGGTAACTGTTGATCAGTCCTGCACACCAGCTTGGAGGAATTTTAGCCCATTCCTCCGTAAAGAACAGCTTAAACTCTGGGATGTTGGTGGGTTTCCTCACATGAACTGCTTGCTTCAGGTCCTTCCATAACATTTCGATTGGATTAAGGTCAGGACTTTGACTTGGCCATTCCAAAACATTAACTTTATTCTTCTTTAACCATTCTTTGGTAGAACAACTTGTGTGCTTAGGGTCATTGTCTTGCTGCATGACCCACCTTCTCTTGAGATTCAGTTCATGGACAGATGTCCTGACATTTTCCTTTAGGATTTGCTGGTATAATTCAGAATTCATTGTTCCATCAATGATGGCAAGCCGTCCTGGCCCAGATGCAGCAAAACAGGCCCAAACCATGATACTACCACTACCATGTTTCACAGATGGGATAAGGTTCTTATGCTGGAATGCAGTGTTTTCCTTTCTCCAAACATAACGCTTCACATTTAAACCAAAAAGTCCTATTTTAATAATAATAATAATAATAATAATTTATTACTTATTGTGCGCAATCTAACATGCTATAGATATGATCGATTGCGCATTACAGAATATATACACATATACAATACAATTTAAAAATAATGAATAACTCAAACTAATTAAGATAATTACAATTAAAAAAAAAACTAATTATAAAAAGCTAATTTAAAAAAATAAGTCTTGAGTAAAACTTTAAAAGTATTCAATGATTTACATTGTCTTATATCTAGCGGGAGCCTATTCCAAACTTTAGGCGCGGCATTTTCAAATGCCCGGTCCCCTAGTGTCTTTTTGGTTCTATGCGTATTGTCTATTAGGAGTGTACCCTGGTTACCTCTTAACTGATACCACAAACTCTCTTTAGTTTTTATCAAACTCGACAGATAATGTGGTGCAACGCCATAAATACATTTGTGAACAAGCATTGTTATCTTAAATTCAATTCTGTAACTAACCGGAAGCCAATGCAGGTTCATCAGTGATGGAGTAATATGATCAAACCTGGATACAGAACATACCAGCCGAGCTGCTGCATTCTGCAGGCGCTGCAACTTACCAAGATGAACAGCAGGCGTACCAGGCCTGTACAATTGACTTCCTATTATCATACGACAGATACTTCCTGATTCGTCTAATATTGTGCATATGGTAATAAACAGACTGACATATACTATTAATATGTGTAGTCATATTCATATTTGCATCAAACCATGCACCAAGATTTCTAACAGAGTGAACAGCAGACACCTTCGCTTTACCTACTTGCAAGTCATTTAATGTAACCTTATTCAACTGTGCATGTGTGCCTATAATAAGGAACTCAGTCTTAGCATCGTTCAACTGCAGTTTGTCCTGGACCATCCATGTTCTTATATCCTTGATGCAACCTTGTAAAGCATCAACAGCATCCGACTCAGCAGCAGAACCATCTGGCTTGAATGAAATATAAAGCTGCATATCATCAGCATATGCATGAACATTCGGGAGGTGGGATTCAGCAATGTCGAAAAGCTTACTCACATACAAGGTGAAGAGCAGGGGTCCCAGACATGATCCTTGAGGTACCCCTTGAGGCAGGTCAAAGTCCTTCGAATAGCTCCCATTGATCAGGATTCACTGTTTCCTGTTTGATAGATACAAGTGGAACCATTTAAGGGCGGTACCTGTAATTCCATAAGTCACGCAAAGGCGATTCAGCAATACTTGATGGTCAATCGTATCGAATGCTGCGCTCAAATCTAACAATACTAGGAAAGTGACTTGTTGGTTGTCCATAGCAGCTAGTATGTCATTCTGTATCTTCAACAGGGCAGTCTCTGTGCTGTGACCCAGCCGATAGGCTGACTGGAGGATAGGATATAAGCCCGATAGAGCAACATGATCGGTTGTCTGATCGTAGACTGCTCTTTCAACCAGTTTAGAGAGATATTGCAAATTACTCACAGGTCTTAAGTTGGACAAGGAAATCCCTTGATTGACCTTCAGTCTTGACTCCACAAGAGCCGTCTTCCAATCAGTTGGAAAATGGCCCAGAGAAAGCGAAGAATTCACGATGTTAGTGATGACAGGGAGAAGCGTATCGAACATACCAACTACTAAATTAGTCGGCATCGGATCAAGTTGGCAACTTTTCTTCGATGATCTATTAACCAACTTCCTCATATCATCCACAGAATACATACTGAAATGATCAAGTTTCTTATCACCTGTAAACACTTTGTCTTTAGCCACCGCCCCGGGGTCAAGAGTGCACGCATCCAGAACTGCTCGAATTCTTGCAATCTTACGGTCAAAAAATCTACCAATATCATTTGCTAGGACTGAATTGTCTGTATATTCTGGAAAACACAGCTCATTCTTCGGGAGTAGCAACGATCGAGTGGCCCTAAATAGCTTCCCTTGGTCTTCACTATTGTCCCTCACAAAGTCTGAGTAGAATGCACGCTTAGCCCGTGTACTTAAATAGGTGACGTGGTTCTTAAATTTCTTAAACTCCAGTAAGTCATTCTGTGTCCGAGTTCTTCTCCATTTCTGTTCTGCTTTCCGGCGTCGCCTTTTAGCCTCCGCTATCTCGCTACTATACCAAGGCACCTGAGACCTAGCCCGCACTGTTTTGGTTTTCAAAGGTGCATGACGATCAAGAACTTGAGATAATGAGGTCTTATAATCCCCTACAAGTGTATCCAAGTCCAGTGGGGTGGTGAGATCACTTCTGCCTCGATCACACAGACCTGTAAGTACCACATCATTTGCTAGGCCCTCAGGATCTAGAGATTTAGTTTTCCTAAACTTTACAGTCCTGGTCTGAAACGATGGTTTACTGATGGCAACATTACACCGTACGGCTGCATGATCGGAAAAATAACGACAAGCAAGTGGAGAGCTAGCAAGAATATCCGCAGAATATCTTGTCATAACAAGATCCAGGGTGTGGCCTTGTATATGCGTAGGCTCTTTAACATGCTGCACCAAACCAAGAGACTCAAGCAGATCTAAAAACTTAAGTGCATCAGTGTCAGTAGGAACATCCACATGTATATTCAAGGGCTCTTTCGAAAGAATAGTGGACTCCATCAAGTCAAAAAACTCTTTCAAATAAGTGTTGATAGAAACCCTATGGTGGTCATCTGAATTCTGTGGACGGTATACAATCACAAGCCGTATCTTACGAGAAGTTGACGTTTGGACCAACACTTCGCAGTATTCAAGCGACTCTTGAATTCTATTTTAGTCTCATCCGTCCACAAAATATTTTTCCAATAGCCTTCTGGCTTGTCCACATGATCTTTAGCAAACTGCAGATGAGCAGTAACATTCTTTTTGGAGAGCAGTGGCTTTCTCCTTGCAACCCTGCCATGCAGGCCATTATTGTTCAGTGTTCTTCTGATGGTGGACTCATGAACATTAACATTAGCCAATGTGAGAGAGGCCTTCAGTTGCTTAGAAGTTACCCTGGGGTCCTTTGTGACCTCGCAGACTATTACGCGCCTTGCTCTTGGAGTGATCTTTGTTGGTCGACCACTCTTGGGGAGGGTAACAATGATCTTGAATTTCCTCCATTTGTACACAATCTGTCTGACTGTGGATTGGTGGAGTCCAAGCTCTTTAGAGATGGTTTTGTAACCTTTTCCAGCCTGATGAGCATCAACAATGCTTTTTTTGAGGTCCTCAGAAATCTCCTTTGTTCGTGCCATGACACACTTCCACAAACATGTGTTGTGAAGATTCAGACTTTGATAGCTCCCTGTTCTTTAAATAAAACAGAGTGCCCACTCACACCTGATTGTCATCCCATTGATTGAAAACACCTGACTCTAATTTCACCTTCAAATTAACAGCTAATCCTAGAGGTTCACATATTTTTGCCACTCACAGATATGTAATATTGGATCATTTTCCTCAATAAATAAATGACCAAGTATAATATTTTTGTCTCATTTGTTTAACTGGGCTCTCTTTATCTACTTTTAGGACTTGTGTGAAAATCTGATGATGTTTTAGGTCATATTTATGCAGAAATATAGAAAATTCTAAAGGGTTCACAAACTTTCAAGCACCACTGTACTACAGGAAGCCTTATATTCATTCAATGTGTCCAGAAGCACTATCAACTTCACTGGAGTCTGAGGTATCTGGGATGGACCATCACATAGTGGGAATGCATAATGTGGTCAGACAAATCAGTATTCCAGGTCTTTTTTGGAAGAAATGAATGCCGTGTGCTCTGGACCAAAGACAAAGTACAATGCAGACTGTTACCAGCAACAAGTCCAAAAGCTAGGGTCTGTCATGGTATGGATTTGTCTCAGTGCCCTTGGCAAAGGTAACTTACACTTCTGTGATGGCAGCAGTAATGCAGAAAAGTACAACCCCGAGTCCAAAAAAGTTGGGACAAAGTACAAATTGTAAATAAAAACGGAATGCAATAATTTGCAAATCTCAAAAACTGATATTGTATTCACAATAGAACATAGACAACATATCAAATGTCAAAAGTGAGACATTTTGAAATTTCATGCCAAATATTGGCTCATTTGAAATTTCATGACAGCAACACATCTCAAAAAAGTTGGGACAGGGGCAATAAGAGGCTGGAAAAGTTAAAGGTACAAAAAAGGAACAGCTGGAGGACCAAATTGCAACTCATTAGGTCAATTGGCAATAGGTCATTAACATGACTGGGTATAAAAAGAGCATCTTGGAGTGGCAGCGGCTCTCAGAAGTAAAGATGGGAAGAGGATCACCAATCCCCCTAATTCTGCGCTGACAAATAATGGAGCAATATCAGAAAGGAGTTCGACAGTGTAAAATTGCAAAGAGTTTGAACATATCATCATCTACAGTGCATAATATCATCAAAAGATTCAGAGAATCTGGAAGAATCTCTGTGCATAAGGGTCAAGGCCAGAAAACCATACTGGGTGCCCGTGCTCATCGGGCCCTTAGACGGCACTGCATCACATACAGGCATGCTTCTGTATTGGAAATCACAAAATGGGCTCAGGAATATTTCCAGAGAACATTATCTGTGAACACAATTCACCGTGCCATCTGCCGTTGCCAGCTAAAACTCTATAGTTCAAAGAAGAAGCCGTATCTAAACACGATTCAGAAGCGCAGACGTCTTCTCTGGGCCAAGGCTCATTTAAAATGGACTGTAGCAAAGTGGAAAACTGTTCTGTGGTCAGACGAATCAAAATTGGAAGTTCTTTATGGAAATCAGGGACGCCGTGTCATTCGGACTAATGAGGAGAAGGACGACCCAAGTTGTTATCAGCGCTCAGTTCAGAAGCCTGCATCTCTGATGCTATGGGGTTGCATTAATGCATGTGGCATGGGCAGCTTACACATCTGGAAAGACATCATCAATGCTGAAAGGTATATCCAGGTTCTAGAGCAACATATGCTCCCATCCAGATGACGTCTCTTTCAGGGAAGACCTTGCCAAACCACATACTGCATCAATTACAGCATCATGGCCACGTAGAAGAAGGGTCCAGGTACTGAACTGGCCAGCCTGCAGTCCAGATTTTTCACCCATATAAAACATTTGGCGCATCACAAAACGGAAGATATGATAAAAAAGACCTAAGACAGTTGAGCAACTAGAATCCTACATTAGACAAGAATGGGTTAACATTCCTATCCCTAAACTTGAGCAACTTGTCTCCTCAGTCCCCAGACATTTACAGACTGTTGTAAAGAGAAAAGGGGATGTCTCACAGTGGTAAACATGGCCTTCTCCCAACTTTTTTGAGATGTGTTATTGTCATGAAATTTAAAATCACCTAATTTTTCTCTTTAAATGATACATTTTCTCAGTTTAAACATTTGATATGTCATCTATGTTCTATTCTGAATAAAATATGGAATTTTGAAAATTCCACATCATTGCATTCCGTTTTTATTTACAATTTGTACTTTGTCCCAACTTTTTTGGAATCGGGGTTGTATATGAGATTTTGGAGCAACATATGCTGCCTTCAAAACAACACCTTTTCCAGAGATATTTCAACAAGACAATGCAAAACCACATTCTGCACACATTACAAAGGCATGGATGTGAAAGAAGAGGGTGCCTGTCCCCAATAGAGAATGTGTGGCAAATTTTGAAATGAAAAATATGACAACAATGAGCCCATATACAGTAAGACTTGTTTGCGGGAAGAATCGGACAAAATAACACCTGAAAGGCTTCATCACTTGGTGTCTTCAGTCCCACAACATCTTTTAAGTGTTGTTAGAAGAAATGGCAGCATTACAAAGTAGTAAATGCTTTACCATCCCAACTGTTTTTGATTTGCCATTGGAAGAACAAGAGAAAGAAGAAGAATCCTAACAATTAACAATAAGGTTCGAATATCTTCCATGCTTGGACCCCTAATAGACCCCTTGCACTGACGTCACATTTACGTTAGCAACCGTCATTACCCTTGTCCTGGGGGACAAGCGAACTTTGTTTACATACTGTTCACATACTGAAGCCAAGCGAAGATGTCTGATATCAGTTGCTGTTTTCCGAAGAAAACAGTTAAAAAAGCTCTACTACCAGGTTACTTGGATAATCTTAAATCAGAAAGAAGCAAAGGCTAGATATACGTGGAAATCAGAGTTTATTGGCAATTATGATCCATACAAAATTCCTTGAAACGATTGGAGTGATGGTGTAGATTTTTGGCCTAGCATTAGTTACATAGATGTTGGAATGTACTTTCCTTTTTCGAAGAGTCCCTACATGGAAGAACATTTAAAACCTACAAAAGCAAGAAACCCTTCTTTGTGGAAAGAATTTTTCCCAACATCAGTTTTTGGGAACAGAATGCTGTGAAAGCCAAAGCATTTACTCTCAAAGGACTCCGACCTGAATTGTTGCTGAGATGGTATTTCCTGCCCTCCATGTCTCAACAACCCCAAGGACATCTAGTTACAGAACTATTTGCACTCTATTATTTATACAGTGATATTTATTATTGTTAAAACAATATCTGAAGTGTTATTATTTGTAAAATAACAAAATATCGTGCTCAATACTTTCAAACAACATTGTAAGATTATTTTAATTTTACCTAATAGTGAATGGTACAATAATTACAAACGCTAACAGTTAGCACATTCCAACTGTAGTTATAGTCATATAGTAACTACAATCACCCTTGCAGTAATAAGTTCAATAAATGGTGGCACAATTGAGTCACACAGATTGAGAAGTGTGCAACTGAGAGTAACAATTTTATACAAAATAGATTTTCCTGCCTTAATCAATTTATTTCCATTTCACATGCATGCAGGGCGGCACGGTGGTGTAGTGGTTAGCGCTGTCGCCTCACAGCAAGAAGGTCCTGGGTTCGAGCCCCGGGGTCGGCGAGGGCCTTTCTGTGCGGAGTTTGCATGTTCTCCCCGTGTCCGCGTGGGTTTCCTCCGGGTGCTCCGGTTTCCCCCACAGTCCAAAGACATGCAGGTTAGGTTAACTGGTGACTCTAAATTGACCGTAGGTGTGAATGTGAGTGTGAATGGTTGTCTGTGTCTATGTGTCAGCCCTGTGATGACCTGGTGACTTGTCCAGGGTGTACCCCGCCTTTCGCCCGTAGTCAGCTGGGATAGGCTCCAGCTTGCCTGCGACCCTGTAGAAGGATAAAGCGGCTAGAGATGAGATGAGACATGCATGCAGCTGTTTTAAAGTTAAGTCTGTTTGGGTAGAACACTCTCAAACTGTAGGGTCATTATTACACTTTGGCTCCATGCTGGCATTTTGCACAGGACTGGGTTCCTTTGATAACAGAAGCAAAGCTTCAGCGCTCTCTGCTCTTAATCTTTTCTGTTCTTTCAGGCTACATCTTGCATGTCGCTCCTTATTATTGTTTTTTTACTGACTTATGTCTGAGTTGTTTGATTGGTGCCCAATCTGGATTTTCTGTGTTGAATAAGGAAGCTTGTTCACCTGGAAGAAAGTCAAACACTTTTGTGAAGAAGCTAACTCAAATGCAAGCAGAAATAAAATTAAAGCCGCAAGCGGCCTCGACGGGCCCTCGCGCCAGTGGCCAAGGGGGGCGGGGGCATGCGTCCCTGCGAAATACCTTCCACAGCTTCTGCGGCAAGAGACATTACTCCCACAATGGCGACAAAGCACAGAATTGGACACATGGCAACAATAGGGTCTCGCACTTCGTGCGTTGTCGACCATGGCAAGCGCCTCAATAAGGGTCTTGAAAAGAGCTTGCTTGCTAAGTTTGACAAATCAGAAGCTGCAATATCATTTTTGCCATAATCAGCACCCCCAGGGGTGAAAGTGCACAAAATTTGGCGTATATGTCAGGTGAGCTATGAAGAGTTTGCGTATGAAGTTTGATGACAATTGAGTAAATAGAAGATGAGATATAGATTTTTGAAGAATAATTTTTTTGGTTTTTCCCATGTCAGTAGGTGGCGCTATGCTTTACATGAGCGATTATGAGTTGGAAAAATAAGTGTCTACAACAGCAACGTACAATCACAAGGTAGTGGAGTGAAGGAAAAGCATTATGGAATGATTTACCAAAAACCCGTTTTGGAGCAATTGCGTGGGCCAAAAACAGCGCCCCCCATGGACGAAAATTCCCAAAATGTGGTATACATGACATGGGAGGTAGTAAGAGGGTGGCCGTGAAGTTTGACCAAATTTGAGGAAAGATTGGATTTTTTGCCCAAAAATAGCGCCCCCAGTGGCGAAACATCACAGAAATTGGGTCACATGTCAGAAGCCCAATGAGTGATTTGCGTGTGAAGTATGAGCAGTGTTGAGCAATTAGAAGATTTGTTATGAATTTTTAAGCATGTAAAATTCTGCATTGAAAAATGATTGACGTAAAACTTCTGAACGGTTTACCCTACGTGAAACGTATTTAGCAACTTTTGTCAGCCATGTCTGTAGATGATGTGTATCAATTTTGGTGACGTTCCTATGAACGGTCTAGGAGGAGTTGCGCCGTCTTCGTGGCCATGCATTTCGCACAAAAGTGAAATTACCTCACTTCCTGTAGGGCGAGGCTAAAGCATTGGCATAACATTTTTGTCCGGCTTGGTGAGATACATATGCGTACCAAAGGGCATGCCACTACTACAAACTACATGGCAACCAGGCACCTTAATGCGAGAGGCAAAAATCACAACACGTTAGGGGGCGCTATAGAGGCCCTGAGGCCCGCCTGGATCTGGGCTTCTGGTTCTCAGTAGCGGTGGCAGTCTAAGAAAAAGGAGCCAAATTTCGAGCGTTGTCGACCATGGCAAGCGCCCCAATAAGGGTCTTGTAAAGAGTTTGCTTGCCAAGGTTGACAAATCAGAAGCTGCAATATCATTTCTGCCATAACCAGCACCCCCAGGGGCGAAAGTGCACAAAATTTGGCGTATATGTCAGGTGAGCTATGAAGAGTTTGCGTATGAAGTGTGATGAAAATTGAGTAAGTAGAAGATGAGATATAGATTTTTGAAGAATAAATTTTTTAGTTTTTCCCATGTCAGGAGGTGGCGCTATGCTGTACATGAGCGATTATGAGTTGGAAAAATAAGTGTCTACAACAGCAACGTACTATCACAAGGTAGTGGTGTGAAGGAAAAGCATTATGGAATTATTAACCAAAAACCCATTTTGGAGAAATTGCGTCGGCCAAAAACAGCGCCCCCCATGGACGAAAATTCCCAAAATGTGGTATACATGACGTGGGAGGTAGTAAGAGGGTGGCCGTGAAGTTTGACCAAAATTGAGGAAAGATTGGATTTTTTGCCCAAAAATAGCGCCCCCAGTGGCGAAATATCACAGAAATTGGGTAACATGTCAGAAGCCCAATGAGTGATTTGCGTGTGAAGTATGAGCAGGTTTGAGCAATTAGAAGATTTGTTATGAATTTTTTAGCATGTAAAATTTTGAAGTGAAAATTGATTGACGTATAACTTCTGAACGGTTTATCCTACGTGAAACGTATTTAGTAACTTTTGTCAGCCATGTCTGTAGATGACGTGTATCAATTTTGGTAACATTCCTATGAACGGTCTAGGAGGAGTTGCGCCATCTTCGTGGCCATGCATTTCGCACAAAAGTGAAATTACCTCACTTCCTGTTGGGCGTGGCTAATGCATTGGTATTACATTTTTGTCCGGCTTAGTGAGATACATATGCATACCAAATGGCATGCCACTACTACAAACCACATGGCAACCAGGCACCTTAATGCGGGAGGCCAAAATCACAACGACTTAGGGGGCGCTATAGAGGCCCTGAGCCCCGGCCAAGTTTGGGCTTTTGGTTCTGAGTAGCGGTGGCAATTCTCGGAACTGGTGCCAAATTTCGTGCATTTTCACCCATGGAAAGTGCCCCGAAAATGGCCCAACAGCGGAGAAAAATAAAGAAGAAGAAGAAGACGGAAGAATAATTAAAGCCGCAAGCGGCCTCGACGGGCCCTCGCGCCAGCGGCCAGGGGGGGCGGGGGAATGCGTCTCCGCGAAATACCGTAAAGAGTTTGCTTGCCAAGTTTGACAAATCAGAAGCTGCAATATCATTTGTGCCATAACCAGCACCCCCAGGGGCGAAAGTGCACAAAATTTGGCGTATATGTCAGGTGAGCTATGAAGAGTTTGCCTATGAAGTTTGATGACAATTGAGTAAATAGAAGATGAGATATTGATTTTTGAAGAATACATTTTTTGGTTTCTCCCATGTCAGTAGGTGGCGCTATGCTGTACATGAGCGATTATGAGTTGGAGAAATAAGTGTCTACAACAGCAACGCACTATCACAAGGTAGTGGTGTGAAGGAAAAGCATTATGGAATTATTTACCAAAAACCCGTTTTGGAGCAATTGCGTCGGCCAAAAACAGCGCCCCCCATGGACGAAAATTCCCAAAATGTGGTATACATGACATGGGAGGTAGTAAGAGGGTGGCCGTGAAGTTTGACCAAATTTGAGGAAAGATTGGATTTTTTGCCCAAAAATAGCGCCCCCAGTGGCGAAATATCACAGAAATTGGGTCACATGTCAGAAGCCCAATGAGGGATTTGCGTGTGAAGTATGAGCAGTTTTGAGCAATTAGAAGATTTGTTATGAATTTTTAAGCATGTAAAATTTTGCATTGAAAATTGATTGACGTGTAACTTCTGAACCTTTTACGCTACGTGAAACTTATTTAGTAACTTTTGTCAACCATGTCTGTAGATGATGTGTATCAATTTTGGTGACATTCCTATGAACGGTCTAGGAGGAGTTGCGCCGTCTTCGTGGCCATGCATTTCGCACAAACGTGAAATTACCTCACTTCCTGTTGGGCGTGGCTAATGCATTGGCATTACATTTTTGTCCAGCTTAGTGAGATACATATGCCTACCAAATGGCATGCCACTACTACAAACTACATGGCAACCAGGCACCTTAAAGCGGGAGGCCAAAATCACAAAGAGTTAGGGGGCGCTATAGAGGCCCTGAGGCCCGCCTGGATCTGGGCTTTTGGTTCTCAGTAGCGGTGGCAGTCTAAGAAAAAGGAGCCAAATTTCGTGCGTTGTCGACCATGGCAAGCGCCCCAATAAGGGTCTTGAAAAGAGTTTGCTTGCCAAGTTTGACAAATCAGAAGCTGCAATATCATTTCCGCCATAACCAGCACCCCCAGGGGCGAAAGTGCACAAAATTTGGCGTACATGTCAGGTGAGCTATGAAGAGTTTGCGTATGAAGTCTGATGACAATTGAGTAAATAGAAGATGAGATATAGATTTTTGAAGAATAAATTTTTTGGTTTTTCCCATGTCAGAAGGTGGCGCTATGCTGTACATGAGCGATTATGAGTTGGAAAAATAAGTGTCTACAACAGGAACGCACTATCACAAGGTAGTGGTGTGAAGGAAAAGCATTATGGAATTATTTACCAAAAACCCGTTTTGGAGCAATTGCGTCGGCCAAAAACAGCGCCCCCCATGGACGAAAATTCCCAAAATGCGGTATACATGACATGGGAGGTAGTAAGAGGGTGGCCGTGAAGTCTGACCAAATTTGAGGAAAGATTGGATTTTTTGCCCAAAAATAGCGCCCCCAGTGGCGAAATATCACAGAAATTGGGTACCATGTCAGAAGCCCAATGAGTGATTTGCGTGAGAAGTATGAGCAGTTTTGAGCAATTAGAAGATTTGTTATGAATTTTTTAGCATGTAAAATTTTGAAGTGAAAATTGATTGACGTATAACTTCTGAACGGTTTATCCTACGTGAAACGTATTTAGTAACTTTTGTCAGCCATGTCTGTAGATGATGTGTATCAATTTTGGTGACATTCCCATGAACGGTCTAGGAGGAGTTGCGCCGTCTTCGTGGCCATGCATTTCGCACAAAAGTGAAATTACCTCACTTCCTGTTGGGCGTGGCTAATGCATTGGCATTACATTTTTGTCCGGCTTAGTGAGATACATATGCATACCAAATGGCATGCCACTACTACAAACTATATGGCAACCAGGCACCTTAATGCGGGAGGCCAAAATCACAACGACTTAGGGGGCGCTATAGAGGCCCTGAGCCCCGGCCAAGTGTGGGCTTTTGGTTCTGAGTAGCGGTGGCAATTCTCGGAATTGGTGCCAAATTTCGTGCGTTTTCGCCCATGGCAAGTGCCCCGAAAATGGCCCAACAGCGGAGAAAAATAAAGAAGAAGAAGAAGAAGAAGACGGAAGAATAATTAAAGCCGCAAGCGGCCTCGACGGGCCCTCGCGCCAGCGGCCAAGGGGGGCGGGGGCATGCGTCCCCGCGAAATACCTTCCACAGCTTCTGTGGCAAGAGACATTACTCCCACAATGGTGACAAAGCACAGAATTGGACACAGAGTACACGGTGCGCTGAGATGTTGTCATGGACAGAACATTTTATGCCATGGCTTCCCAACCGAATTAATGTATTTACCTCATCAGTCACCAAGCTATAGCTACATAGGATTGTCTTCTGTTAGACATCTATTAGTCTGTATGTAACGCTACAACACTTGCTCCCGACTGCCTACCCATTCCCCACAAGTCATGTGTGTTTAAGGCAACCAAAACAACATACTCCTGGTGCCTCATGATTGTAAACACCTCTCCTGCAACTGCTACAGCGCAATGAGCGCCCCCAGTGGTCCACAATTCATGTGTGTTTAAGGCAACCAAAACAACATACTCCTGGTGCCTCATGATTGTAAACACCTCTCCTGCAACTGCTACAGCGCAATGAGCGCCCCCAGTGGTGAAAGTTCACCAAATTTGGTATACATGTCAAGGGACCTATGAAGAGTTGTTTTATAAAGTTTGATCAAGTTTGACCAATCAGAAGCCGAGATATACAGCGCCCCCAGTGGCAAAAGTTCACAAAATTTGGCACATATGTCAGGTGACCTGTTAAGAGTGTGCGTATCAAGTTTGATCAAGATTGAGAAAATAGAAGATGAGATATTGATTTTTGAAGAATACATTTTTTGGTTTCTCCCATGTCAGTAGGTGGCGCTATGCTGCACATGAGCGATTATGAGTTGGAAAAATAAGTGTCTACAACAGCAATGTACTATCACAAGGTAGTGGTGTGAAGGAGAAGCATTGTGGAATTATTTACCAAAAACCTGTTTTGGAGCAATTGCGTTGGCCAAAAACAGCGCCCCCCATGGACGAAAATTCCCAAAATGTGGTGTACATGACATGGGAGGTAGTAAGAGGGTGGCCGTGAAGTTTGACCAAATTTGAGGAAAGATTGGATTTTTTGCCCAAAAATAGCGCCCCCAGTGGCGAAATATCACAGAAATTGGGTAACATGTCAGATGCCCAATGAGTGATTTGCGTGTGAAGTATGAGCAGTTTTGAGCAATTTGAAGATATGTTATGAATTTTTAAGCATGTAAAATTTTGCATTGAAAATTGATTGACGTATAACTTCTGAACGGTTTATTCTACGTGAAACGTATTTAGGAACTTTTGTCAGCCCTGTCTGTCGATGATGTGTATCAATTTTGGTGACGTTCCTATGAACGGTCTAGGAGGAGTTGCGCCGTCTTCGTGGCCATGCATTTCGCACAAAAGTGAAATTACCTCACTTCCTGTTGGGCGTGGCTAATGCATTGGCATTACATTTTTGTCCGGCTTACTGAGATACATATGCGTACCAAATGGCATGCCACTACTACAATCTACATGGCAACCAGGCACCTTAATGCGGGAGGCCAAAAATCACAATGATTTAGGGGGCGCTATAGAGGCCCTGAGGCCCGCCTGGATCTGGGCTTCTGGTCCTCAGTAGCGGTGGGAGTCTAAGAAAAAGGAGCCAAATTTCGTGCGATGTCGACCATGGCAAGCGCCCCAAAAAGGGTCTTGTAAAGAGTTTGCTTGCCAAGTTTGACAAATCAGAAGCTGCAATATCATTTCTGCCATAACCAGCACCCCCAGGGGCGGAAGTGCACAAAATTTGGCGTACATGTCAGGTGAGCTATGAAGAGTTTGCGTATGAAGTTTGATGACAATTGAGTAAACAGAAGATGAGATATAGATTTTTGAAGAATAAATTTATTGGTTTTTCCCATGTCAGTAAGTGGCGCTATGCTGTACATGAGTGATTATGAGATGGAAAAATAAGTGACCACAACAGCAACGCACTATCACAAGGTAGTGGTGTGAAGGAAAAGCATTATGGAATAATTTACCAAAAACCCGTTTTGGAGAAATTGCGTCGGCCAAAAACAGCGCCCCCATGGACGAAAATTCCCAAAATGTGGTATACATGACATGGGAGGTAGTAAGAGGGTGGCCGTGAAGTTTGACCAAATTTGAGGAAAGATTGGATTTTTTGCCCAAAAATAGCGCCCCCAGTGGCGAAATATCACAGAAATTGGGTAACATGTCAGAAGCCCAATGAGTGATTAGCGTGTGAAGTATGAGCAGTGTTGAGCAATTAGAAGATTTGTTATGAATTTTTTAGCATGTAAAATTTTGAAGTGAAAATTGATTGACATATAACTTCTGAACGGTTTATCCTATGTGAAACGTATTTAGTAACTTTTGTCAGCCATGTCTGTAGATGATGTGTATCAATTTTGGTGACATTCCTATGAACGGTCTAGGAGGAGTTGCACCGTCTTCGTGGCCATGCATTTCACACAAAAGTGAAATTACCTCACTTCCTGTTGGGCGTGGCTAATGCATTGGCATTAGATTTTTGTCCGGCTTAGTGAGATACATATGCATACCAAATGGCATGCCACTACTACAAACTATATGGCAACCAGGCACCTTAATGCAGGAGGCCAAAATCACAATGACTTAGGGGGCGCTATAGAGGCCCTGAGCCCCGGCCAAGTGTGGGCTTTTGGTTCTGAGTAGCGGTGGCAATTCTCGGAAGTGGCGCCAAATTTCGCGCGTTTTCGCCCATGGCAAGCGCCCCGAAAATGGCCCAACAGCGGAGAAAAATAAAGAAGAATAATAATAGTGAACTCTTACAAGAACAATAGGGCCTTCGCCCTATAGGGCTCGGGCCCTAATTAAAGCCGCAAGCGGCCTCGACGGGCCCTCGCGCCAGCGGCCAAGGGGGGCGGGGGCATGCGTCCCCGCGAAAGACCTTCCACATCTTCTTCGGCAAGAGACATTACTCCCACAATGGCGACAAAGCACAGAATTGGACACAGAGTACACGGTGCGCTGAGATGTTGTCATGGACAGAAGATTTTATGCCATGGCTTCCCAACCAAATTAATGTATTTACCTCATCAGTCACCAAGCTATAGCTACATAGGATTGTCTTCTGTTAGACATCTATTAGTCTGTATGTAACGCTCCAACACTTGCTCCCGACTGCCTACCCATTCCCCACAAGTCATGTGTGTTTGAGGCAACCAAAACAACATACTCCTGGTGCCTCATGATTGTAAACACCTCTCCTGCAACTGCTACAGCGCAATGAGCGCCCCCAGTGGTGAAAGTTCACCAAATTTGGTATACATGTCAAGGGACCTATGAAGAGTTGTTTTGTCAAGTTTGATCAAGTTTGACCAATCAGAAGCCGAGATATAAATTGTTGCCTGAAAACAGCGCCCCCAGTGGCAAAAGTTCAGAAAATTTGGCAAATATGTCAGGTGACCTGTTAAGAGTGTGCGTATCAAGTTTGATCAAGATTGAGAAAATAGAAGATGAGATATTGATTTTTGAAGAATAAATTTTTTGGTTTTTCCCATGTCAGTAGGTGGCGCAATGCTGTACATGAGCGATTATGAGTTGGAAAAATAAGTGTCTACAACAGCAACGTACTATCACAAGGTAGTGGTGTGAAGGAGAAGCATTATGGAATTATTTACCAAAAACCCGTTTTGGAGCAATTGCGTCGGCCAAAAACAGCGCCCCCCATGGACGAAAATTCCCAAAATGTGGTATACATGACATGGGAGGTAGGAAGAGGGTGGCCGTGAAGTTTGACCAAATTTGAGGAAAGATTGGATTTTTTGCCCAAAAATAGCGCCCCCCCCAGTGGCGAAATATCACAGAAATTGGGTAACATGTCAGATGCCCAATGAGTGATTTGCGTGTGAAGTATGAGCAGTTTTGAGCAATTTGAAGATTTGTTATGAATTTTTAAGCATGTAAAATTTAGCATTGAAAATTGATTGACGTATAACTTCTGAACGCTGTATGCTACGTGAAACGTATTTAGGAACTTTTGTCAGCCATGTCTGTAGATGATGTGTATCAATTTTGGTGACATTCCTATGAACGGTCTAGGAGGAGTTGCGCCGTCTTCGTGGCCATGCATTTCGCACAAAAGTGAAATTACCTCACTTCCTGTTGGGCGTGGCTAATGCATTGGCATTACATTTTTGTCCGGCTTAGTGAGATACATATGCGTACCAAATGGCATGCCACTACTACAAACTACATGGCAACCAGGCACCTTAATGCGGGAGGCCAAAATCACAACGAGTTAGGGGGCGCTATAGAGGCCCTGAGGCCCGCCTGGATCTGGGCTTCTGGTTCTCAGTAGCGGTGGCAGTCTAAGAGAAAGGAGCCAAATTTCGTGCGATGTCGACCATGGCAAGCGCCCCAAAAAGGGTCTTGTAAAGAGTTTGCTTGCCAAGTTTGACAAATCAGAAGTTGCAATATCATTTTTGCCATAACCAGCACCCCCAGTGGCGAAAGTGCACAAAATTTGGCGTATATGTCAGGTGAGCTATGAAGAGTATGCGTATGAAGTTTGATGACAATTGAGTAAATAGAAGATGAGACATAGATTTTTGAAGAATAAATTTTTTGGTTTTTCCCATGTCAGTAGGTGGCGCTATGCTGTACATGAGCGATTATGAGATGGAAAAATAAGGGTCCACAACAGCAACGTACTATCACAAGGTAGTGGTGTGAAGGAAAAGCATTATGGAATTATTCACCAAAAACCCGTTTTGGAGAAATTGCGTCGGCCAAAAACAGCGCCCCCCATGGACGAAAATTCCCAAAATGTGGTATACATGACATGGGAGGTAGTAAGAGGGTGGCCGTGAAGTTTGACCAAATTTGAGGAAAGATTGGATTTTTTGCCCAAAAATAGCGCCCCCAGTGGCGAAATATCACAGAAATTGGGTAACATGTCAGAAGCCCAATGAGTGATTTGCGTGTGAAGTATGAGCAGTTTTGAGCAATTAGAAGATTTGTTATGAATTTTTTAGCATGTAAAATTTTGAAGTGCAAATTGATTGACGTATAACTTCTGAACGGTTAATCCTACGTGAAACGTATTTAGTAACTTTTGTCAGCCATGTCTGTAGATGACATGTTTCAATTTTGGTGACATTCCTATGAACGGTCTAGGAGGAGTTGCGCCGTCTTAGTGGCCATGCATTTCGCACAAAAGTGAAATTACCTCACTTCCTGTTGGGCGTGGCTAATGCATTGGCATTACATTTTTGTCCGGCTTAGTGAGATACACATGCATACCAAATTGCATGCCACGACTACAAACTATATGGCAACCAGGCACCGTAATGCGGGAGGCCAAAATCACAACGACTTAGGGGGCGCTATAGAGGCCCTGAGCCCCGGCCAAGTTTGGGCTTTTGGTTCTGAGTAGCGGTGGCAATTTTCGGAACTGGTGCCAAATTTCGTGCGTTTTCGCCCATGGGAAGTGCCCCGAAAATGGCCCAACAGCGGAGAAAAATAAAGAAGAATAATAATAGTGAACTCTTACAAGAACAATAGGGCCTTCGCCCATAGGGCTCGGGCCCTAATTAAAGCCGCAAGCGGCCTCGACGGGCCCTCGCGCCAGCGGCCAAGGGGGGCGGGGGCATGCGTCCCCGCGAAATACCTTCCACAGCTTCTTTGGCAAGAGACATTACTCCCACAATGGTGACAAAGCACAGAATTGGACACAGAGTACACGGTGCGCTGAGATGTTGTCATGGACAGAACATTTTATGCCATGGCTTCCCAACCAAATTAATGTATTTACCTCATCAGTCACCAAACTATAGCTACATAGGATTGTCTTCTGTTAGACATCTATTAGTCTGTATGTAAGGCTACAACACTTGCTCCCGACTGCCTACCCATTCCCCACAAGTCATGTGTGTTTAAGGCAACCAAAACAACATACTCCTGGTGCCTCATGATTGTAAACACCTCTCCTGCAACTGCTACAGTGCAATGAGCGCCCCCAGTGGTCCACAAGTCATGTGTGTTTAAGGCAACCAAAACAACATACTCCTGGTGCCTCATGATTGTAAACACCTCTCCTGCAACTGCTACAGCGCAATGAGCGCCCCCAGTGGTGAAAGTTCACCAAATTTGGTATACATGTCAAGGGACCTATGAAGAGTTGTTTTGTAAAGTTTGATCAAGTTTGACCAATCAGAAGCCGAGATATAAATTGTTGCCTGAAAACAGCGCCCCCAGTGGCAAAAGTTCACAAAATTTGGCAGATATGTCAGGTGACCTGTTAAGAGTGTGTGTATCAAGTTTGATCAAGATTGAGAAAATAGAAGATGAGATATTGATTTTTGAAGAATAAATTTTTTGGTTTCTCCCATGTCAGTAGGTGGCGCTATGCTACAACACTTGCTCCCGACTGCCTACCCATTCCCCACAAGTCATGTGTGTTTAAGGCAACCAAAACAACATACTCCTGGTGCCTCATGATTGTAAACACCTCTCCTGCAACTGCTACAGCGCAATGAGCGCCCCCAGTGGTGAAAGTTCACCAAATTTGGTATACATGTCAAGGGACCTATGAAGAGTTGTTTTGTAAAGTTTGATCAAGTTTGACCAATCAGAAGCCGAGATATAAATTGTTGCCTGAAAACAGCGCCCCCAGTGGCAAAAGTTCACAAAATTTGGCACATATGTCAGGTGACCTGTTAAGAGTGTGCGTATCAAGTTTGATCAAGATTGAGAAAATAGAAGATGAGATATTGATTTTTGAAGAATAAATTTTTTGGTTTCTCCCATGTCAGTAGGTGGCGCAATGCTGCACATGAGCGATTATGAGTTGGAAAAATAAGTGTCTACAACAGCAACGTACTATCACAAGGTAGTGGTGTGAAGGAGAAGCATTATGGAATTATTTACCAAAAACCTGTTTTGGTGCAATTGCGTCGGCCAAAAACAGCGCCCCCCATGGACGAAAATTCCCAAAATGAGGTGTACATGACATGGGAGGTAGTAAGAGGGTGGCCGTGAAGTTTGACCAAATTTGAGGAAAGATTGGATTTTTTGCCCAAAAATAGCGCCCCCAGTGGCGAAATATCACAGAAATTGGGTAACATGTCAGATGCCCAATGAGTGATTTGCGTGTGAAGTATGAGCAGTTTTGAGCAATTTGAAGATATGTTATGAATTTTTAAGCATGTAAAATTTTGCATTGCAAATTGATTGACGTATAACTTCTGAACGGTTTATTCTACGTGAAACGTATTTAGGAACTTTTGTCAGCCATGTCTGTAGATGATGTGTATCAATTTTGGTGACATTCCTATGAACGGTCTAGGAGGAGTTGCGCCGTTTTCGTGGCCATGCATTTCGCACAAAAGTGAAATTACCTTACTTCCTGTTGGGCGTGGCTAATGCATTGGCATTACATTTTTGTCCGGATTAGTGAGATACATATGCGTACCAAATGGCATGCCACTACTACAAACTACATGGCAACCAGGCACCTTAATGCGGGAGGCCAAAATCACAATGAGTTAGGGGGCGCTATAGAGGCCCTGAGGCCCGCCTGGATCTGGGCTTCTGGTTCTCAGTAGCGGTGGGAGTCTAAGAAAAAGGAGCCTAATTTCGTGCGATGTCGACCATGGCAAGCGCCCCAAAAAGGGTCTTGTAAAGAGTTTGCTTGCCAAGTTTGACAAATCAGAAGCTGCAATATCATTTCTGCCATAACCCGCACCCCCAGGGGCGAAAGTGCACAAAATTTGGCATACATGTCAGGTGAGCTATGAAGAGTTTGCGTATGAAGTTTGATGACAATTGAGTAAACAGAAGATGAGATATAGATTTTTGAAGAATAAATTTTTTGGTTTTTCCCATGTCAGTAGGTGGCGCTATGCTGTACATGAGTGATTATGAGATGGAAAAATAAGTGTCCACAACAGCAACGCACTATCACAAGGTAGTGGTGTAAAGGAAAAGCATTATGGAATAATTTACCAAAAACCCGTTTTAGAGAAATTGCGTCGGCCAAAAACAGCGCCCCCCATGGACGAAAATTCCCAAAATGTGGTAAACATGACATGGGAGGTAGTAAGAGGGTGGCCGTGAAGTTTGACCAAATTTGAGGAAAGATTGGATTTTTTGCCCAAAAATAGCGCCCCCAGTGGCGAAATATCACAGAAATTGGGTAACATGTCAGAAGCCCAATGAGTGATTAGCGTGTGAAGTATGAGCAGTGTTGACCAATTAGAAGATTTGTTATGAATTTTTTAGCATGTAAAATTTTGAAGTGAAAATTGATTGACGTATAACTTCTGAACGGTTTATCCTACGTGAAACGTATTTAGTAACTTTTGTCAGCCATGTCTCTAGATGATGTGTATCAATTTTGGTGACATTCCTATGAACGGTCTAGGAGGAGTTGCGCCGTCTTCGTGGCCATGCATTTCACACAAAAGTGAAATTACCTCACTTCCTGTTGGGCGTGGCTAATGCATTGGCATTACATTTTTGTCCGGCTTAGTGAGATACATATGCATACCAAATGGCATGCCACTACTACAAACTATATGGCAACCAGGCACCTTAATGCGGGAGGCCAAAATCACAACGACTTAGGGGGCGCTATAGAGGCCCTGAGCCCCGGCCAAGTGTGGGCTTTTGGTTCTGAGTAGCGGTGGCAATTCTCGGAAGTGGCGCCAAATTTCGCGCGTTTTCGCCCATGGCAAGCGCCCCGAAAATGGCCCAACAGCGGAGAAAAATAAAGAAGAATAATAATAGTGAACTCTTACAAGAACAATAGGGCCTTCGCCCTATAGGGCTCGGGCCCTAATTAAAGCCGCAAGCGGCCTCGACGGGCCCTCGCGCCAGCGGCCAAGGGGGGCGGGGGCATGCGTCCCCGCGAAAAACCTTCCACAGCTTCTTCGGCAAGAGACATTACTCCCGCAATGGCGACAAAGCACAGAATTGGACACATGGCAACGATAGGGTCTCGCACTGTACGGTGCTCGGGCCCTAATAATAATAGCGCCCCAATAAGGGTCTTGTAAAGAGTTTGCTTGCCAAGTTTGACAAATCAGAAGCTGCAATATCATTTCTGCCATAACCAGCACCCCCAGGGGCGAAAGTGCACAAAATGTGGCGTCCATGTCAGGTGAGCGATGAAGAGTTTGCGTATGAAGTTTGATGACAATGGAGTAAATAGAAGATGAGATATAGATTTTTGAAGAATAAATTTTTTGGTTTTTCCCATGTCAGTAGGTGGCGCTATGCTGTACATGAGCGATTATGAGTTGGAAAAATAAGTGTCTACAACAGCAACGCACTATCACAAGGTAGTGGTGTGAAGGAAAAGCATTATGGAATTATTTACCAAAAACCCGTTGTGGAGCAATTGCGTTGGCCAAAAACAGCGCCCCCCATGGACGAAAATTCCCAAAATGTGGTATACATGACATGGGAGGTAGTAAGAGGGTGGCCGTGAAGTTTGACCAAATTTGAGGAAAGATTGGAATTTTTGCCCAAAAATAGCGCCCCCAGTGGCGAAATATCACAGAAAGTGCGTAACATGTCAGAAGCCCAATGAGTGATCTGCCTGTGAAGTATGAGCAGTTTTGAGCAAGTAGAAGATTTGTAATGAATTTTGAGGCAAGTAAAATGTTGCACTGAAAATTGATTGACGTAAAACTTCTGAACGGTTTATGCTACGTGAATCGTATTTAGTAACTTTTGTCAGCCATGTCTGTAGATGAAGTGTATCAATTTTGGTGACATTCCTATGAACGGTCTAGGAGGAGTTGCGCCGTCTTCGTGGCCATGCATTTCGCACAAAAGTGAAATTACCTGACTTCCTGTTGGGCGTGGCTAATGCATTGGCATTACATTTTTGTCCGGCTTAGTGAGATACATATGCGTACCAAATGGGATTCCACTACTACAAACTACATGGCAACCAGGCACCTTAATGAGGGAGGCCAAAATCACAACGAGTTAGGGGGCGCTATAGAGGCCCTGAGGCCCGCCTGGATCTGGGCTTCTGGTTCTCAGTAGCGGTGGCAGTCTAAGAAAAAGGAGCCAAATTTCGTGCGTTGTCGACCATGGCAAGCGCCCCAATAAGGGTCTTGTAAAGAGTTTGCTTGCTAAGTTTGACAAATCAGAAGCTGCAATATCATTTTTGCCATAACCAGCACCCCCAGGGGCGAAAGTGCACAAAATTTGGCGTAGACGTCAGGTGAGCTATGAAGAGTTTGCGTATGAAGTTTGATGACAATGGAGTAAATAGAAGATGAGATATAGATTTTTGAAGAATACATTTTTTGGTTTTTCCCATGTCAGTAGGTGGCGCTATGCTGCACATGAGCGATTATGAGTTGGAAAAATAAGTGTCTACAACAGCAACGTACTATCAAAAGGTAGTGGTGTGAAGGAAAAGCATTATGGAATTATTTACCAAAAACCCGTTTTGGAGCAATTGCGTCGGCCAAAAACAGCGCCCCCCATGGACGAAAATTTCCAAAACGTGGTATACATGACATGGGAGGTAGTAAGAGGGTGGCCGTGAAGTTTGACCAAATTTGAGGAAAGATTGGAATTTTTGCCCCAAAATAGCGCCCCCAGTGGCGAAATATCACAGAAATTGGGTAACATGTTAGAAGCCCAATGAGTGATTTGCGTGTGAAGTATGAGCAGTTTTGAGCAATCAGAAGATTTGTTATGAATTTTTAAGCATGTAAAATTTTGCATCGAAAATTGATTGACGTATAACTTCTGAACGGTTTATCCTACATGAAACCTATTTAGTAACTTTTGTCAGCCATGTCTGTTGATGATGTTTAGCAATTTTGGTGACATTCCTATGAACGGTCTAGGAGGAGTTGCGCCGTCTTCGTGGCCATGCATTTCGCACAAAAGTGAAATTACCTCACTTCCTGTTGGGCGTGGCTAATGCATTGGCATTACATTTTTGTCCGTCTTAGTGAGATACATATGCATACCAAATGGCATGCCACTACTACAAACTGCATGGCACCCAGGCACCTTAATGCGGGAGGCCAAAATCACAACGACTTAGGGGGCGCTATAGAGGCCCTGAGCCCCGGCCAAGTTTGGGCTTCTGGTTCTGAGTAGTGGTGGCAATTCTCGGAACTGGTGCCAAATTTCGTGCGTTTTCGCCCATGGCAAGCGCCCCGAAAATGGCCCAACAGCGGAGAAAAATAAAGAAGAAGAAGAAGAAGACGGAAGAAGAAGAAGAAGACGGAAGAATAATTAAAGCCGCAAGCGGCCTCGACGGGCCCTCGCGCCAGCGGCCAAGGGGGGCGGGGGCATGCGTCCCTGCGAAATACCTTCCACAGCTTCTGCGGCAAGAGACATTACTCCCACAATGGCGACAAAGCACAGAATTGGACAAATGGCAACAATAGGGTCTTGCACTTCGTGCGTTGTCGACCATGGCAAGCGCCTCAATAAGGGTCTTGAAAAGAGTTTGCTTGCCAAGTTTGACAAATCAGAAGCTGCAATATCATTTTTGCCATAATCAGCACCCCCAGGGGCGAAAGTGCACAAAATTTGGCGTATATGTCAGGTGAGCTATGAAGAGTTTGCGTATGAAGTTTGATGACAATTGAGTAAATAGAAGATGAGATATAGATTTTTGAAGAATAAATTTTTTGTTTTTTCCCATGTCAGTAGGTGGCGCTATGCTGTACATGAGCGATTATGAGTTGGAAAAATAAGTGTCTACAACAGCAACGTACAATCACAAGGTAGTGGTGTGAAGGAAAAGCATTATGGAATTATTTACCAAAAACCAGTTTTGGAGCAATTGCGTGGGCCAAAAACAGCGCCCCCCATGGACGAAAATTCCCAAAATGTGGTATACATGACATGGGAGGTAGTAAGAGGGTGGCCGTGAAGTTTGACCAAATTTGAGGAAAGATTGGATTTTTTGCCCAAAAATAGTGCCCCCAGTGGCGAAACATAACAGAAATTGGGTCACATGTCAGAAGCCCAATGAGTGATTTGCGTGTGAAGTATGAGCAGTGTTGAACAAGTAGAAGATTTGTTATGAATTTTTAAGCATGTAAAAATCTGCATTGAAAAATGATTGACGTACAACTTCTGAACGGTTAATCCTACGTGAAACGTATTCAGCAACTTTTGTCAGCCATGTCTGTAGATGATGTGTATCAATTTTGGTGACGTTCCTATGAACGGTCTAGGAGGAGTTGTGCCGTCTTCGTGGCCATGCATTTCGCACAAAAGTGAAACTACCTCACTTCCTGTAGGGCGTGGCTAATGCATTGGCAGTACATTTTTGTCCGGCTTGGTGAGAAACATATGCCTACCAAAGGGCATGCCACTACTACAAACTACATGGCAACCAGGCACCTTAATGCGAGAGGCCAAAATCACAACGAGTTAGGGGGCGCTATAGAGGCCCTGAGGCCCGCCTGGATCTGGGCTTCTGGTTCTCAGTAGCGGTGGCAGTCTAAGAAAAAGGAGCCAAATTTCGAGCGTTGTCGACCATGGCAAGCGCCCCAATAAGGGTCTTGTAAAGAGTTTGCTTGCCAAGGTTGACAAATCAGAAGCTGCAATATCATTTCTGCCATAACCAGCACCCCCAGGGGCGAAAGTGCACAAAATTTGGCGTATATGTCAGGTGAGCTATGAAGAGTTTGCGTATGAAGTGTGATGAAAATTGAGTAAATAGAAGATGAGATATAGATTTTTGAAGAATAAATTTTTTGGTTTTTCCCATGTCAGTAGGTGGCGCTATGCTGTACATGAGCGATTATGAGTTGGAAAAATAAGTGTCTACAACAGCAACGTACTATCACAAGGAAGTGGTGTGAAGGAAAAGCATTATGGAATTATTAACCAAAAACCCATTTTGGAGAAATTGCGTTGGCCAAAAACAGCGCCCACCATGGATGAAAATTCCCAAAATGTGGTATACATGACATGGGAGGTAGTAAGAGGGTGGCCGTGAAGTTTGACCAAATTTGAGGAAAGATTGGAATTTTTGCCCAAAAATAGCGCCCCCAGTGGCGAAATATCACAGAAATTGGGTAACCTGTCAGAAGCCCAATGAGTGATTAGCTTGTGAAGTATGAGCAGTTTTGAGCAATTAGAAGATTTGTTATGAATTTTTTAGCATGTAAAATTTTGAAGTGAAAATTGATTGACGTATAACTTCTGAACGGTTTATCCTACGTGAAACGTATTTAGTAACTTTTGTCAGCCATGTCTGTAGATGATGTTTATCAATTTTGGTGACATTCCAATGAACGGTCTAGGAGGAGTTGCGCCGTCTTCGTGGCCATGCATTTCGCAAAAAAGTGAAATTACCTCACTTCCTGTTGGGCGTGGCTAATGCATTGGCATTACATTTTTGTCCGGCTTAGTGAGATACATATGCGTACCAAATGGCATGCCAGTACTACAAACTATATGGCAACCAGGCACCTTAATGCGGGAGGCCAAAATCACAACGACTTAGGGGGCGCTATAGAGGCCCTGAGCCCCGGCCAAGTTTGGGCTTTTGGTTCTGAGTAGCGGTGGCCATTCTCGGAAGTGGCGCCAAATTTCGTTCGTTTTCGCCCATGGCAAGCGCCCCGAAAATGGACCAACAGAGGAGAAAAATAAAGAAGAAGAAGAAGAAGAGGAAGAAGAAGAAGAAGAAGACGGAAGAATAATAATAGTGAACTCTTACAAGAACAATAGGGCCTTCGCCCATAGGGCTCGGGCCCTAATAATAGTGAACTCTTACAAGAACAATAGGGCCTTCGCCCATAGGGCTCGGGCCCTAATTAAAGCCGCAAGCGGCCTCGACGGGCCCTCGCGCCAGCGGCCAAGGTGGGCGGGGGCATGCGTCCCAGCGAAATACCTTCCACAGCTTCATCGGCAAGAGACATTACTCCCACAATGGCGACAAACCACAGAAATGGACACATGGCAACAATAGGGTCTCGCACTGAACGGTGCGCGGGGGGCGCTATAGAGGCCCTGAGGACGGCCTGGATCTGGGCTTCTGGTTCTCAGTACCGGTGGCAGTCTAAGAAAAAGGAGCCAAATTTCGTGCCTTGTCGACCATGGCATGCGCCCCAATAAAGGTCTTGTAAAGAGTTTGCTTGCCAAGTTTGACAAATCAGAAGCTGCAATATCATTTTTGCCATAACCAGCACCCCCAGGGGTGAAAGTGCACAAAATTTGGCGTATATGTCAGGTGAGCTATGAAGAGTTTGCGTATGAAGTTTGATGACAATTGAGTAAATAGAAGATGAGATATAGATTTTTGAAGAATAAATTTTCTGGTTTTTCCCATGTCAGTAGGTGGCGCTATGCTGTACATGAGCGATTATGAGTTGGAAAAATAAGTGTCTACAACAGCAACGTACTTTCACAAGGTAGTGTTGTGAAGGAAAAGCATTATGGAATTATTTACCAAAAACCCGTTTTGGAGCAATTGCGTCGGCCAAAAACAGCGCCCCCCCTGGACGAAAATTCCCAAAATGTGGTATACATGACATGGGAGGTAGGAAGAGGGTGGCCGTGAAGTTTGACCAAATTTGAGGAAAGATTGGATTTTTTGCCCAAAAATAGCGCCCCCAGTGGCGAAATATCACAGAAATTTGGTAACGTCAGAAGCCCAATGAGTGATTTGCGTGTGAAGTATGAGCAGTTTTGAGCAATTAGAAGATTTGTAATGAATTTTTAAGCATGTAAAAGTTTGCATTGAAAATTGATTGACGTATAACTTCGGAACGGTTAATGCTACGTGAAATGTCTTTAGTAGCTTTTGTCAGCCATGTCTGTAGATGATGTGTATCAATTTTGGTGACATTCCTATAAACGGTCTAGGAGGAGTTGCGCCGTCTTCGTGGCCATGCATTTCGCACAAAAGTGAAATTACCTCACTTCCTGTTGGGCGTGGCTAATGCATTGGCATTACATTTTTGTCCGGCTTAGTGAGATACATATGCGGACCAAATGGCATGCCACTACTACAAACTACATGGCAACCAGGCACCTTAATGCGGGAGGCCAAAATCACAACGAGTTAGGGGGCGCTATAGAGGCCCTGAGGCCCGCTTGGATCTGGGCTTCAGGTTCTCAGTAGCGGTGGCAGTCTAAGAAAAAGGAGCCAAATTTCGTGCGTTGTCGACCATGGCAAGCGCCCCAATAAGGGTCTTGTAAAGAGTTTGCTTGCCAAGTGTGACAAATCAGAAGCTGCAATATCATTTTAGCCATAACCAGCACCCCCAGGGGTGAAAGTGCACAAAATTTGGCGTATATGTCAGGTGAGCTATGAAGAGTTTGCGTATGAAGTTTGATGACAATTGAGTAAATAGAAGATGAGATATAGATTTTTGAAGAATAAATTTTTTGGTTTTTCCCATGTCAGTAGGTGGTGCTATGCTGTACATGAGCGATTATGAGGTGGAAAAATAAGTGTCTACAACAGCAACGTACTATCAGAAGGTAGTGGTGTGAAGGAAAAGCATTATGGAACTATTTACCAAAAACCCGTTTTGGAGCAATTGCTTCGGCCAAAAACAGCGCCCCCCATGGACGAAAATTCCCAAAATGTGGTATACATGACATGGGAGGTAGTAAGAGGGTGGCCGTGAAGTTTGACCAAATTTGAGGAAAGATTGGATTTCTTGCCCAAAAATAGCGCCCCCAGTGGCGAAAGTGCAGAGAATTCGGCGTATATGTCAGGTGAGCTCTGAAGAGTTTGCGTATGAAGTTTGATGACAATTGAGTAAATAGAAGATGAGATATAGATTTTTGAAGAATAAATTTTTTGGTTTTTCCCATGTCAGTAGGTGGCGCTATGCTGTACATGAGCGATTATGAGTTGGAAAAATAAGTGTCTACAACAGCAACGTACTATCACAAGGTAGTGGTGTGAAGGAAAAGCATTATGGAATTATTCACCAAAAACCCGTTTTGGAGCAATTGCGTCGGCCAAAAACAGCGCCCCCCATGGACGAAAAGTCCCAAAATGTGGTATACATGACATGGGAGGTAGTAAGAGGGTGGCCGTGAAGTCTGACCAAATTTGAGGAAAGATTGGATTTTTTGCCCAAAAATAGCGCCCCCAGTGTCGAAATATCACAGAAATTGGGTAACATGTCAGAAGCCCAATGAGTGATCTGCGTGTGAAGTATGAGCAGTTTTGAGCAATCAGAAGATTTGTTATGAATTTTTAAGCATGTAAAATTTTGCATCGAAAATTGATTGACGTATAACTTCTGAACGGTTTATCCTACGTGAAATGTATTTAGTAACTTTTGTCAGCCATGTCTGTAGATGATGTGTATCAATTTTGGTGACATTCCCATGAACGGTCTAGGAGGAGTTGCGCCGTCTTAGTGGCCATGCATTTCGCACAAAAGTGAAATTACCTCACTTCCTGTTGGGCGTGGCTAATGCATTGGCATTACATTTTTGTCCAGCTTAGTGAGATACATATGCGTACCAAATGGCATGCCACTACTACAAACTACATGGCACCCAGGTACCTTAATGCGGGAGGCCAAAATCACAACGACTTAGGGGGCGCTATAGAGGCCCGGAGCCCCGGCCAAGTTTGGGCTTCTGGTTCTGAGTAGCGGTGGCAATTCTCGGAACTGGCGCCAAATTTCGTGCGTTTTCGCCCATGGCAAGCGCCCCGAAAATGGCCCAACAGCGGAGAAAAATAAAGAAGAAGAAGAAGACGGAAGAAGAATAATTAAAGCCGCAAGCGGCCTCGACGGGCCCTCGCGCCAGCGGCCAAGGGGGGCGGGGGCATGCGTCCCCGCGAAATACCTTCCACAGCTTCTTCGGCAAGAGACATTACTCCCACAATGGCGATAAAGCACAGAATTGGACACAGAGTACACGGTGCGCTGAGATGTTGTCATGGACAGAACATTTTATGCCATGGCTTCCCAACCAAATTAATGTATTTACCTCCTCAGTCACCAAGCTACAGCTACATAGGATTGTCTTCTGTTAGACATCTATTAGTCTGTATGTAACGCTACAACACTTGCTCCCGACTGCCTACCCATCCCCCACAAGTCATGTGTGTTTAAGGCAACCAAAACAACATACTCCTGGTGCCTCATGATTGTAAACACCTCTCCTGCAACTGCTACAGCGCAATGAGCGCCCCCAGTGGTGAAAGTTCACCAAATTTGGTATACATGTCAAGGGACCAATGAAGAGTTGTTGTGTCAAGTTTGATCAAGTTTGACCAATCAGAAGCCGAGATAAAAATTGTTGCCTGAAAACAGCGCCCCCAGTGGCAAAAGTTCACAAAATTTGGGAGATATGTCAGGTGACCTGTTAAGAGTGTGCGTATCAAGTTTGATCAAGATTGAGAAAATAGAAGATGAGATATTGATTTTTGAAGAATAAATGTTTTGGTTTTTCCCATGTCAGTAGGTGGCGCTATGCTGTACATGAGCGATTATGAGTTGGAAAATTAAGTGTCTACAACAGCAACGTACTATCACAAGGTAGTGGTGTGAAGGAAAAGCATTATGGAATTATTTACCAAAAACCCGTTTTGGAGCAATTGCGTCGGCCAAAAACAGCGCCCCACATGGACGAAAATTCCCAAAATGTGGTATACATGACATGGGAGGTAGTAAGAGGGTGGCCGTGAAGTTTGAACAAATTTGAGGAAAGGTTGGAATTTTTGCCCAAAAATAGCGCCCCCAGTGGCGAAATATCACAGAAATTGGGTAGCATGTCAGAAGCCCAATGAGTGATTTGCATGTGAAGTATGAGCAGTTTTGAGCAATTAGAAGATTTATTATGAATTTTTAAGCATGTAAAATTTTGCATTGAAAATTGATTGACGTATAACTTCTGAACGGCTTATCCTACGTGAAACCTATTCAGGAACTTTTGTCAGCCATGTCTGTAGATGATGTGTATCAATTTTGGTGACATTCCTATGAACGGTCTAGAAGGAGTTGCGCCGTTTTCGTGGCCATGCATTTCGCACAAAAGTGAAACTACCTCACTTCCTGTTGGGCGTGGCTAATGCATTGGCAATACATTTTTGTCCGGCTTAGTGAGATACATATGCGTACCAAATGGCATGCCACTACTACGAACTACATGGCACCCAGGCACCTGTATGCGGGAGGCCAAAATCACAACGACTTAGGGGGCGCTAAAGAGGCCCTGAGGCCCGCCTGGATCTGGGCTTCTGGTTCTCAGTAGCGGTGGCAGTCTAAGAAAAAGGAGCCAAATTTCGTGCGTTGTCGACCATGGCAAGCGCCCCAATAAGGGTCTTGTAAAGAGTTTGCTTGCCAAGTTTGACAAATCAGAAGCTGCAATATCATTTTTGCCATAACCAGCACCCCCAGGGGCGAAAGTGCACAAAATTTGGCGTATATGTCAGGTGAGCTATGAAGAGTTTGGGTATGAAGTTTGATGACAATTGAGTAAATAGAAGATGAGATATAGATTTTTGAAGAATAAATTTTTTGGTTTTTCCCATGTCAGTAGGTGGCGCTATGCTGTACATGAGCGATTATGAGTTGGAAAAATAAGTGTCTACAACAGCAACGTACTGTCACAAGGAAGTGGTGTGAAGGGAAAGCATTATGGAATTATTTACCAAAAACCCGTTTTGGAGCAATTGCGTGGGCCAAAAACAGCGCCCCCCATGGACGAAAATTCCCAAAATGTGGTATACATGACATGGGAGGTAGTAAGAGGGTGGCCGTGAAGTTTGACCAAATTTGAGGAAAGATTGGATTTTTTGCCCAAAAATAGCGCCCCCAGTGGCGAAATATCACAGAAATTGGGTAACATGTCAGAACCCCAATGAGTGACTTGCGTGTGAAGTATGAGCAGTTTTGAGCAATCAGAAGATTTGTTATGAATTTTTAAGCATGTAAAATTTTGCATCGAAAATTGATTGACGTATAACTTCTGAACAGTTTATGCTACGTGAAACGTATTTAGTAACTTTTGTCAGCCATGTCTATAGATGATGTGTATCAATTTTGGTGACATTCCTATGAACGGTCTAGGAGGAGTTGCGCCGTCTTCGTGGCCATGCATTTCGCACAAAAGTGAAATTACCTCACTTCCTGTTGGGCGTGGCTAATGCATTGGCATTACATTTTTGTCCGGCTTAGTGAGATACATATGCGAACCAAATGGCATGCCACTACTACAAACTACACGGCACCCAGGCACCTTAAAGCGGGAGGCCAAAATCACAACGACTTAGGGGGCGCTATAGAGGCCCTGAGCCCCGGCCAAGTTTGGGCTTCTGGTTCTGAGTAGCGGTGGCAATTCTCGGAACTGGTGCCAAATTTGGTGCGTTTTCGCCCATGGCAAGCACCCCGAAAATGGCCCAACAGCGGAGAAAAATAAAGAAGAAGAAGAAGAAGAAGAAGAAGAAGACGGAAGAATAATAATAGTGAACTCTTACAAGAACAATAGGGCCTTCGCCCTATAGGGCTCGGGCCCTAATTAAAGCCGCAAGCGGCCTCGACGGGCCCTCGCGCCAGCGGCCAAGGGGGGCGGGGGCATGCGTCCCCGCGAAATACCTTCCACAGCTTCTGCGGCAAGAGACATTACTCCCGCAATGGCGACAAAGAACAGAATTGGACACATGGCAACGATAGGGTCTCGCACTGTACGGTGCTCGGGCCCTAATTATAATAGCGCCCTAATAAGGGTCGTGTAAAGAGTTTGCTTGCCAAGTTTGACAAATCAGAAGCTGCAATATCATTTTCGCCATAACAAGCACCCCCAGGGGCGAAAGTGCACAAAATTAGGCGTACATGTCAGGTGAGCTATGAAGAGTTTGCGTATGAAGTTTGATGACAATTGAGTAAATAGAAGATGAGATATAGATTTTTGAAGAATAAAATTTTTGGTTTTTCCCATGTCAGTAGGTGGCGCTATGCTGTACATGAGCGATTATGAGTTGGAAAAATAAGTGTCTAGAACAGCAACGCACTCTCACAAGGTAGTGGTGTGAAGGAAAAGCATTATGGAATTATTTACCAAAAACCCGTTTTGGAGCAATTGCGTCGGCCAAAAACAGCACCCCCCATGGACGAAAATTCCCAAAATGTGGTATACATGACATGGGAGGTAGGAAGAGGGTGGCCGTGAAGTTTGACCAAATTTGAGGAAAGATTGGAATTTTTGCCCAAAAATAGCGCCCCCAGTGGCGAAATATCACAGAAAGTGGGTAACATGTCAGAAGCCCAATGAGTGATCTGCGGGTGAAGTATGAGCAGTTTTGAGCAAGTAGAAGATTTGTTATTAATTTTAAAGCATGTAAAATGTTGCATTGAAAATTGATTGACGTATAACTTCTGAACGGTTTATGCTACGTGAAACCTATTTAGGAACTTTTGTCAGCCATGTCTGTAGATGATGTGTATCAATTTTGGTGACATTCCTATGAACGGTCTAGGAGGAGTTGCGCCGTCTTCGTGGCCATGCATTTCGCACAAAAGTGAAATTACCTCACTTCCTGTTGGGCGTGGCTAATGCATTGGCATAACATTTTTGTCCGGCTTAGTGAGATACATATGCGTACCAAATGGCATGCCACTACTACAAACTACATGGCAACCAGGCACCTTAATGTGGGAGGCCAAAATCACAACGAGTTAGGGGGCGCTATAGAGGCCCTGAGGCCCGCCAGGATCTGGGCTTCTGGTTCTCAGTTGCGGTGGCAGTCTAAGAAAAAGGAGCCAAATTTCGTGCGTTGTCGACCATGGCAAGCGCCCCAATAAGGGTCTTGTAAAGAGTTTGCTTGGCAAGTTTGACAAATCAGAAGCTGCAATATCATTTTTGCCATAACCAGCACCCCCAGGGGCGAAAGTGCACAAAATGTGGCGTAGACGTCAGGTGAGCTATGAAGAGTTTGCGTATGAAGTTTGATGACAATTGAGTAAATAGAAGATGAGATATAGATTTTTGAAGAATAAATTTTTTGGTTTTTCCCATGTCAGTAGGTGGCGCTATGCTGTACATGAGCGATTATGAGTTGGAAAAATAAGTGTCTACAACAGCAACGCACTATCACAAGGTAGTGGTGTGAAGGAAAAGCATTATGGAATTATTTACCAAAAACCCGTTTTGGAGCAATTGCGTCGGCCAAAAACAGCGCCCCCCATGGACGAAAATTTCCAAAATGTGGTATACATGACATGGGAGGTAGTAAGAGGGTGGCCGTGAAGTTTGACCAAATTTGAGGAAAGATTGGAATTTTTGCCCAGAAATAGCGCCCCCAGTGGCGAAATATCACAGAAATTGGTTAACATGTCAGAAGCCCAATGAGTGATATGCGTGTGAAGTATGAGCAGTTTTGAGCAATCAGAAGATTTGTTATGAATTTTTAAGCATGTAAAATTTTGCATCGAAAATTGATTGACGTATAACTTCTGAACGGTTTATCCTACGTGAAACGTATTTAGTAACTTTTGTCAGCCATGTCTGTAGATGATGTGTATCAATTTTGGTGTCATTCCTATGAACGGTCTAGGAGGAGTTGCGCCGTCTTCGTGGCCATGCATTTTGCACAAAAGTGAAATTACCTCACTTCCTGTTGGGCGTGGCTAATGCATTGGCATTACATTTTTGTCCGGCTTAGTGAGATACATATGCATACCAAATGGCATGCCACTACTACAAAGTACATGGCACCCAGGCACCTTAATGCGGGAGGCCAAAATCACAACGACTTAGGGGGCGCTATAGAGGCCCTGAGCCCCGGCCAAGTTTGGGCTTTTGGTTCTAAGTAGCGGTGGCAATTCTCGGAACTGGTGCCAAATTTCGTGCGTTTTCGCCCATGGCAAGCGCCCCGAAAATGGCCCAACAGCGGAGAAAAATAAAGAAGAAGACGGAAGAAGAAGAAGAAGAAGACGGAAGAAGAATAATTAAAGCCGCAAGCGGCCTCGACGGGCCCTCGCGCCAGCGGCCAAGGGGGGCGGGGGCATGCGTCCCCGCGAAATACCTTCCACAGCTTCTTCAGCAAGAGACATTACTCCCACAATGGCGACAAAGCACAGAATAGGACACATGGCAACAATAGGGTCTCGCACTGTACGGTGCTCGGGGCCTAATAATAATATTAATAATCCTTCAAAAACAATAGGGTCTCGCACTGTACGGTGCTCGGGCCCTAATAATAATAATAATAACTAGAAACTATATGCCAAGCAGGCACCTTAATGCTAGAGGCAAAAATCACAACACGTTAGGGGGCGCTATAGAGGCCCTGAGGCCCGCCTGGATCTGGGCTTCTGGTTCTCAGTAGCGGTGGCAGTCTAAGAAAAAGGAGCCAAATTTCGTGCATGGTCGACCATGGCAAGCGCCCCAATAAGGGTCTTGTAAAGAGTTTGCTTGGCAAGTTTGACAAATCAGAAGCTGCAATATCATTTTTGCCATAACCAGCACCCCCAGGGGCGAAAGTGCACAAAATTTGGCGTATATGTCAGGTGAGCTATGAAGAGTTTGCCTATGAAGTTTGATGACAATTGAGAAAATAGAAGATGAGATATAGATTTTTGAAGAATAAATTTTTTGGTTTTTCCCATGTCAGTAGGTGGCGCTATGCTGTACATGAGCGAATATGAGTTGGAAAAATAAGTGTCTACAACAGGAACGTACTAGCACAAGGTAGTCGTGTGAAGGAAAAGCATTATGGAATTATTTACCAAAAACCCGTTTTGGAGCAATTGCGTCGGCCAAAAACAGCACCCCCCAGGGACGAAAATTCCCAAAAGGTGGTATACATGACATGGGAGGTAGTAAGAGGGTGGCCGTCAAGTTTGACCAAATTTGAGGAAAGATTGGAATTTTTGCCCAAAAATAGCGCCCCCAGTGGCGAAATATCACAGAAAGTGGGTAAGATGTCAGAAGCCCAATGAGTGATCTGCGTGTGAAGTATGAGCAGTTTTGAGCAATCAGAAGATTTGTTATGAATTTTTAAGCATGTAAAATGTTGCATTGAAAATTGATTGACGTATAACTTCTGAACGGTTTATGCTACGTGAAACCTATTTAGTAACTTTTGTCAGCCATGGCTGAAGATGATGTGTATCAATTTTGCTGACATTCCTATGAACGGTCTAGGAGGAGTTACGCCGTCTTCGTGGCCATGCACTTCGCACATAAGTGAAATTACCTCACTTCCTGTTGGGCATGGCTAATGCATTGGCATTACATTTTTGTCCGGCTTAGTGAGATACATATGTGTACCAAATGGCATGCCAGTACTACAAACTACATGGCAACCAGGCACCTTAATGCGGGAGGCCAAAATCACAACGAATTAGGGGGCGCTATAGAGGCCCTGAGGCCCGCCTGGATCTGGGCTTCTGGTTCTCAGTAGCGGTGGCAGTCTAAGAAAAAGGAGCCAAATTTCGTGCGTTGTCGACCATGGCAAGCGCCCCAATAAGGGTCTTGTAAAGAGTTTGCTTGGCAAGTTTGACAAATCAGAAGCTGCAATATCATTTTTGCCATAACCAGCACCCCCAGGGGCGAAAGTGCACAAAATTTGGCGTAGACGTCAGGTGAGCTATGAAGAGTTTGCGTATGAAGTTTGATGACAATTGAGTAAATAGAAGATGAGATATAGATTTTTGAAGAATAAATTTTTTGGTTTTTCCCATGTCAGTAGGTGGCGCTATGCTGTACATGAGCGATTATGAGTTGGAAAAATAAGTGTCTACAACAGCAACGTACTATCACAAGGTAGTGGTGTGAAGGAAAAGCATTATGGAATTATTAACCAAAAACCCGTTTTGGAGCAATTGCGTCGGCCAAAAACAGCGCCCCCCATGGACGAAAATTTCCAAAACGTGGTATACATGACATGGGAGGTAGTAAGAGGGTGGCCGTGAAGTCTGACCAAATTTGAGGAAAGATTGGAATTTTTGCCCAAAAATAGCGCCCCCAGTGGCGAAATATCACAGAAATTGGGTACCATGTCAGAAGCCCAATGAGTGATTAGCGTGTGAAGTATGAGCAGTTTTGAGCAATGAGAAGATTTGTTATGAATTTTTTAGCATGTAAAATTTTGAAGTGAAAATTGATTGACGTATAACTTCTGAACGGTTTATCCTACGTGAAACGTATTTAGTAACTTTTGTCAGCCATGTCTGTAGATGATGTGTATCAATTTTGGTGACATTCCTATGAACGGTCTAGGAGGAGTTGCGCCGTCTTCGTGGCCATGCATTTCGCACAAAAGTGAAATTACCTCACTTCCTGTTGGGCGTGGCTAATGCATTGGCATTACATTTTTGTCCGGCTTAGTGAGATACATATGCGTACCAAATGGCATGCCACTACTACAAACAACACGGCACCCAGGCACCTTAATGCGGGAGGCCAAAATCACAACGACTTAGGGGGCGCTATAGAGGCCCTGAGCCCCGGCCAAGTTTGGGCTTTTGGTTCTGAGTAGCGGTGGCAATTCTCGGAACTGGTGCCAAATTTGGTGCGTTTTCGCCCATGGCAAGCGCCCCGAAAATGGCCCAACAGCGGAGAAAAATAAAGAAGAAGAAGAAGAAGAAGAAGAAGAAGACGGAAGAATAATAATAGTGAACTCTTACAAGAACAATAGGGCCTTCGCCCTATAGGGCTCGGGCCCTAATTAAAGCCGCAAGCGGCCTCGACGGGCCCTCGCGCCAGCGGCCAAGGGGGGCGGGGGCATGCGTCCCCGCGAAATACCTTCCACAGCTTCTTCGGCAAGAGACATTACTCCCACAATGGCGACAAAGCACAGAATTGGACACATGGCAACAATAGGGTCTCGCACTGTACGGTGCTCGGGGGGCGCTATAGAGGCCCTGAGGCCCGCCTGGATCTGGGCTTCTGGTTCCCAGTAGCGGTGGCAGTCTAAGAAAAAGGAGCCAAATTTCGTGTGTTGTCGACCATGGCAAGCACCCCAATAAGGGTCTTGTAAAGAGTTTGCTTGCCAAGTTTGACAAATCAGAAGCTGCAATATCATTTTTGCCATAACCAGCACCCCCAGGGGCAAAAGTGCACAAAAATTGGCGTATATGTCAGGTGAGCAATGAAGAGTTTGCGTATGAAGTTTGATGACAATTGAGTAAATAGAAGATGAGATATAGATTTTTGAAGAATACATTTTTTGGTTTTTCCCATGTCAGGAGGTGGCGCTACGCTGTACATGAGCGATTATGAGTTGGAAAAATAAGTGTCTACAACAGCAACGTACTATCACAAGGTAGTGGTGTGAAGGAAAAGCATTATGGAATTATTTACGAAAAACCCGTTTTGGAGCAATTGCGTCGGCCAAAAACAGCGCCCCCCATGGACGAAAATTCCCAAAATGTGGTGTACATGACATGGGAGGTAGTAAGAGGGTGGCCGTGAAGTTTGACCAAATTTGAGGAAAGATTGGATTTTTTGCCCAAAAATAGCGCCCCCAGTGGCGAAATGTCACAGAAATTGGGTACCATGTCAGAAGCCCAATGAGTGATGTGGGTGTGAAGTATGAGCAGTTTTGAGCAATCAGAAGATTTGTTATGAATTTTTAAGCATGTAAAATTTTGCAGCGAAAATTGATTGACGCATAACTTCTGAACGGTTTATCCTACGTGAAACGTATTTAGTAACTTTTGTCAGCCATGTCTGTAGATGATGTGTATCAATTTTGGTGACATTCCTATGAACGGTCTAGGAGGAGTTGCGCCGTCTTCGTGGCCATGCATTTCGCACAAAAGTGAAATTACCTCACTTCCTGTTGGGCGTGGCTAATGCATTGGCATTACATTTTTGTCCGGCTTAGTGAGATACATATGCGTACCAAATGGCATGCCACTACTACAAACAACACGGCACCCAGGCACCTTAATGCGGGAGGCCAAAATCACAACGACTTAGGGGGCGCTATAGAGGCCCTGAGCCCCGGCCAAGTTTGGGCTTTTGGTTCTGAGTAGCGGTGGCAATTCTCGGAACTGGTGCCAAATTTGGTGCGTTTTCGCCCATGGCAAGCGCCCCGAAAATGGCCCAACAGCGGAGAAAAATAAAGAAGAAGAAGAAGAAGAAGAAGAAGAAGACGGAAGAATAATAATAGTGAACTCTTACAAGAACAATAGGGCCTTCGCCCTATAGGGCTCGGGCCCTAATTAAAGCCGCAAGCGGCCTCGACGGGCCCTCGCGCCAGCGGCCAAGGGGGGCGGGGGCATGCGTCCCCGCGAAATACCTTCCACAGCTTCTTCGGCAAGAGACATTACTCCCACAATGGCGACAAAGCACAGAATTGGACACATGGCAACAATAGGGTCTCGCACTGTACGGTGCTCGGGGGGCGCTATAGAGGCCCTGAGGCCCGCCTGGATCTGGGCTTCTGGTTCCCAGTAGCGGTGGCAGTCTAAGAAAAAGGAGCCAAATTTCGTGTGTTGTCGACCATGGCAAGCACCCCAATAAGGGTCTTGTAAAGAGTTTGCTTGCCAAGTTTGACAAATCAGAAGCTGCAATATCATTTTTGCCATAACCAGCACCCCCAGGGGCAAAAGTGCACAAAAATTGGCGTATATGTCAGGTGAGCAATGAAGAGTTTGCGTATGAAGTTTGATGACAATTGAGTAAATAGAAGATGAGATATAGATTTTTGAAGAATACATTTTTTGGTTTTTCCCATGTCAGGAGGTGGCGCTACGCTGTACATGAGCGATTATGAGTTGGAAAAATAAGTGTCTACAACAGCAACGTACTATCACAAGGTAGTGGTGTGAAGGAAAAGCATTATGGAATTATTTACGAAAAACCCGTTTTGGAGCAATTGCGTCGGCCAAAAACAGCGCCCCCCATGGACGAAAATTCCCAAAATGTGGTGTACATGACATGGGAGGTAGTAAGAGGGTGGCCGTGAAGTTTGACCAAATTTGAGGAAAGATTGGATTTTTTGCCCAAAAATAGCGCCCCCAGTGGCGAAATGTCACAGAAATTGGGTACCATGTCAGAAGCCCAATGAGTGATGTGGGTGTGAAGTATGAGCAGTTTTGAGCAATCAGAAGATTTGTTATGAATTTTTAAGCATGTAAAATTTTGCAGCGAAAATTGATTGACGCATAACTTCTGAACGGTTTATCCTTCGTGAAACCTATTTAGTAACTTTTGTCAGCCATGTCTGTAGATGAAGTGTATCAATTTTGGTGACATTCCTATGAACGGTCTAGGAGGAGTTGCACCGTCTTCGTGGCCATGCATTTCGCACAAAAGTGAAATTACCTCACTTCCTGTTGGGCGTGGCTAATGCATTGGCATTACATTTTTGTCCGGCTTAGTGAGATACATATGCGTACCAAATGGCATGCCACTACTACAAACTACATGGCAACCAGGCACCTTAATGCGGGAGACCAAAATCACAACGACTTAGGGGGCGCTATAGAGGCCCTGAGCCCCGGCCAAGTTTGGGCTTTTGGTTCTGAGTAGCGGTGGCAATTCTCGGAACTGGTGCCAAATTTCGTGCGTTTTCGCCCATGGCAAGCGCCCCGAAAATGGCCCAACAGCGGAGAAAAATAAAGAAGAAGACGGAAGAATAATAATAGTGAACTCTTACAAGAACAATAGGGCCTTCGCCCATAGGGCTCGGGCCCTAATAATAGTGAACTCTTACAAGAACAATAGGGCCTTCGCCCATAGGGCTCGGGCCCTAATAATAGTGAACTCTTACAAGAACAATAGGGCCTTCGCCCTATAGGGCTCGGGCCCTAATGAGATTCTTAAGTAAACTCTGCCATACTCAAAACTTTCTATTTTTTTAAATACAAAGTTCTTACCTGAAATAAAATGATTGCTACAAACATGGGTATTCGCAAATTTCTCTGGAGTTTTCAGGCTGAGATCCTTTCGTCATATTCTCTTTAACCCCGTAGTTCTCAACATGTGGGGCACACCCCACTAGTGAGGAATAAAGACATGACAAGTGGGGCGGGATGAAGGGGGAGGAATTTTTGTGTCTATCTTTATTAACACAATTATTGACAATAAAGATCATACTCAAAACAAACAAACAAACAAAAAACCCTCACACACACACACACACACACACACACACACACACACACACACACACACACACACACACACAAATGAACAAAGGAGTCATCACTACATGTAAATTAAAACAACATCAGATCCAGGGGACGGGGAGTAAAACTTAACGTGGAACATGCGAAAACAATGATTTAACGTCAGCATGTTAATTGCAATGGAACAGTAAACAGTAAACTTTGTGAGGAGATGGGAGCTGATCATTTGGCTGTGCTGTTTCACAGCAAGGCAAGGTGGTTCTCCCAAGGCAAAAGGTTGTCACGAGTATTTGAGCTCAGAGAGTTTGGATCTTGTTGGAGGAGGAGCGCATGTATGAGGCTGCAAGCAAGTTCAGTTATGAACAATTTCTGATGAAACTGGCCTATCTCAGTGACGTATTTGGAAAGCTGAAAGAATTAAGCCTTCAACGTCAAGGCAGAGACAGGCACCTACCTCACCTGGCCACTAAGATCACTGCAGTCACCTGAAAGCTTGAGATATGGGGCAGGTGCCTCGATCAAGGAAATACTGAGGTCTTTGAGAATCTGAGTGAAGTTGCTGAAACCAGTGATTCTGGAGCCACCACAGTGATCCCATGTATTAAACAGCACATCTCTTCCCTGAGAGGATTATTTAAAAAATATTTCCCAATCAACAATGCTCAGTATGACTGGGTTATGGATCCATTCAATGCAGCAGGTTGGCGGTTTTTTATTTATTATATTTTATTGACTGACTATTTATTATACTTATTGTGGCAGTGGGGGCGTGGTCAAGCATCGGTCTGTGACTGGAGGGCGGACTCAGGGAAGGTAAGTGGCAGAATCACTGCACCTGAGGTCTATTAATGTGTGTTTGTGTGTCTTCCCCAGTGACCATGCCCTATTTAAGGAGAGAGCGAGAGCAGAGGGGGGCTCTCTCCTCAACCAGAAGACTAGTGCGTTGCGCGCGCTGGGAGAGCGTTCATGCTGAAAAGCTGAAAATAAAGGAGTTTTGAACTTAATTCTGGCCTGCCGTCTTTCTGTGCTCCTCCCACTCCTACGAACTGCCACAGTGGTGCCGAAACCCAGGATCGGAGCACAGGAAAAGAACAGCCCCATGGAGTCCTCCCCCTTCGTAAACCTGGTCCACGCCCTCGGCACAGCCCAGCAGAGCCAGCACCAGGCGCTAGTCACCCTCCAGAAGGAGCAAGAGCACCGGTTCGAGGCCCTGGTGTTGGCGCAGCAGGAAGATCAACAGGCGTTCTGGCACCTCCTCGCGTCGGCGGGGTCCACCACCTCCACCGCCACGGGCCCTTCTCCCCTCACCCTAACTAAGATGGGCCCGCATGATGACCCCAAGGCCTTCCTCACGCTCTTCGAGCAGGCAGCAGAGGCCTTGGGCTGGCTGGTGGAACAGCAAGTGGCACACCTCCTCCCCCTGCTAACGGGCGAGGTGCAGCTGGCTGTGCTACAGCTCCCCGCCGACCGTCGGCTGGTCTACGTGGACCTTCGCCGGGCCATCCTCCAGCGGGTGGGGCACACCCCCGAACAGCAGCGACAGCGCTTCCGCGCTCTGCGCCTGGAGGAAGTCGGCTGGCCGTTCGCGTTTGGCCAGCAGCTCTGGGACGCCTGCTGGCGGTGGTTGAGGGACGACAACCGTGACGCCGAGGGAATCATCGATCAGGTGGTACTGGAGAAATTCATCACCCGCCTACCAGAGGGGACTGCAGAGTGGGTCCAGTGCCACCGCCCGGCATTGCTGGATCAGGTCATCGAGTTGGCGGAGGACCATTTGGCAGCTGTTCCAACAGCAGGACAGCAGTCATCCTCTTCTTCCCTCTCCTCTTTCTCTCTCTCTCCCTCTCCTCCTGTGTCTCGTCCTCGCCCCGTTCCCCCACCGCGGAGGCAGGGGCCGGCCCTACCCCAGCCGACCCGTCACACCCGCAGTGCCCTCCCATTTTTCCCTTCTGTGTCTGTCTCTTCCCCCCCCTCAGGTAAGTGAGCCCCAGAGCACCGGTGCAGAGAGGAAGCCCGGGCCGGGTTGCTGGCGCTGCGGGGAGCCGGGCCACCTCCAACAGTAGTGTTCGGCAATGGAAGTGGGCGCGGTGGTTCGGATCCCCGACACACCAGGAGCCGCCCCCGATTGGGCCGGAGCATATCGCATACTGGTGAGTATCCAAGGGGATACATATCAGGCATTGGTGGACTTACTGGCTGTAATCAGACCTCAATTCACCAAAGCCTGGTGCAAGACGAGGCCTTGGGGGGAGCACAGGGGGTGAGGGTGTTGTGTGTGCACGGGGATGTTCACAGCTACCCTTTAGTGTCGGTCCACATTCTTTTCCAAGGGGAAAAATTTAAAGGTGGCGGTTAATCCTCGCCTCACCCACTTGATAATTTTGGGGACTGATTGGCTGGGATTCGGGGAGTTAATGAGCCATTTAGTGAAAAGTGGGTCCTGCTGTAGTTCAGCAGGGAGACGTCCCAGTGTTGCATTGGTGGGAGCAGCTGTTACAGAGCCATCTACGGCATCTCTGCATCAGAGTGAGGAGCAGCAGGCTCCTCCTCCCTCTCTCAGGGAATCCCTCGCAGATTTTCCGTTAGATCAGTCGCGAGACGAGACTCTGCGGCATGTGTTTGACCAAGTGAGAGTAATCGATGGTCAAATGCTCCAGCCAAATGCCACCCCATCCTTCCCCTATTTTTCTATTATGAAGGATAGATTATCCCGAGTGACGCAGGACACTCAGAATAAAGAGCAAGTCACGCAGCTTTTGATTCCAAAGAGCCGCCGGGAATTGGTATTCCAGGCGGCTCACTTTAATCCCATGGCTGGACACTTAGGGCAGGATAAGACACTAGCCCAAATAATGGCCCAGTTCTATTGGCCAGGGATTCGCGGCAATGTCCGTAGGTGGTGTACGGCGTGCCGCGAATGCCAGTTAGTAAATCCAGCGGCCATTCCAAAAGCGCCTTTGCGCCCTCTCCCATTAATCGAGACCCCGTTTGAAAGAATTGGGATGGATCTCGTCGGGCCATTAGATCAGTCAACACGAGGGTACCGCTTTATTTTAGTTCTGGTGGACTATGCAACGTGATACCCGGAAGCAGTGCCTCTAAGCAAAATCTCAGCACGCAGTATTGAGGAAGTGCTCTTCCGCGTCATCTCCTGCGTTAGAATCCCGAAAGAGATTCTGACTGACCAAGGCACCTCGTTTATGTCACGTACACTGAACGAACTGTATGGGTTATTAGGGATTAAGCTGATCCGCACCAGCGTTTATCAACCACAAACGGACGGTTTAGTCGAACGGTTCAATCGCACCCTCAAGAACATAATTAAAAAGTTTGTACAAGAGGACATACGTAATTGGGATAAATGGCTCGAACCCCTGTTATTCGCAGTGCGAGAGGTCCCCCAAGCCTCCACGGGGTTCTCCCCGTTCGAATTGTTATATGAGCATAAGCCGTGCGGCATTCTAGATGTGCTGTGAGAAAATTGGGAGGAGGGACCTTCACCAAGTAAAAATGAAATTCAATACGTTATTGACCTGCACGCAAAACTCCACACACTCACACACCTAACCCAGGAGAATTTGCGGCAGACCCAAGAACGGCAAACCTGCCTGTACGACAGGGGTATGCGCATTAGGGAGTTCGCACTGGGAGATAAAGTACTCGTACTGTTGCCCACATCGAGCTCCAAATCGATCGCCAAGTGGCAAGGACCCTTTGAGGTCACACGGCGAGTCGGGGACGTCGACTACGAGGTGAGGCGAACGGACAGGGGACAGATTTACCACCTCAATCTGCTCAAACTCTGGAATGAGGAGGTCCCCGTGGCATTGGTGTCGGTGGTTCCGGAGAAGGCGGAGCTGGGGCCGGAGGTTCAAAAGGGAGCATTGGCATCGCGTACCTCTCCGGTGGAGACCACCCCTCCCCGACCCAACTCGCGGAGGTTGCCCAGTTGCAGACCGAGTTTTTGGACGTATTCTCTCCCCTGCCCGGCCACACCGACCTCATAGAGCACCACATTGAGATGCCCTCGAGGGTGGTAGTGCGCAGCCGCCCTTACAGGCTACCCGAACACAAGAAAAAAGTGGTTCGGGAAGAACTCGAGGCCATCGAGCATGGGCATTGTCGAGGAGTCCCACAGTGACTGGAGCAGCCCGGTGGTCTTGGTACCCAAGGCCGACGGGTCGGTCCAGTTCTGTATAGACTATAGAAAAGTCAACGCGGTGTCTAAATTCGACGTGTACCCAATGCCTCATATTGATGAGTTGCTCAATCGACTAGGCACAGCTCACTTTTACTCGACACTGGATTTGACAAAGGGTTATTGGCATATCCCCTTGACTCCATTATCCCAAGAGAAAACAGCCTTTTCCACACCATTCGGCTTACACCAGTTTGTCACACTTCCTTTTGGGCTGTTTGGGGCGCCCGCTACGTTTCAGCGGCTGATGGATAGGGTCCTCCGCCCCCACGCCACCTATGCAGCCGCATACCTCGACGTTATCCTTATTTACAGTAATGACTGGCCGTGGCACCTGCAACACCTGAGGGCCATCCTTAGGTTGCTGAGGCGAGCGGGTCTCACAGCCAACCCGAAGAAGTGTGTGATTGGGCGGGTGGAAGTACAGTATCTGGGCTTCCACTTGGGCAATGGGCAGGTGCATCCCCAAATTAACAAGACAGCAGCAATTGCGGCCTGCCCAAGGCCCAAGACCAAAAAGGGGGTGAGACAGTTCCTGGGGCTGGCTGGCTACTATTGTAGGTTTATACCTAATTATTCGGACGTCACCAGCCCACTGACTGATCTCACTTAAAAGGGGGCACCAGATCCGGTCCAGTGGATGGAGCAATGCCAGTGGGCTTTCTCTGAGGTGAAGGCTGCACTGTGTGGGGGGCCACTGTTACACTCCCCTGACTTTTCTCTCCCCTTTATGTTACAGACAGATGCATCGGACAGGGGGCTGGGGGCCCTTTTGTCCCAGGAGGTGGAGGGTGAGGACTGTCTAGTGCTGTACATCAGCAGGAAGCTGTCAGTACGTGAGGGGAGCTACAGCACCATCAAAAAAGAGTGCCTCGCGATCAAGTGGGCGGTCCTCGCCCTCCGCTACTACCTGCTGGGATGCCCTTTCACCCTCTGTTCAGACCACGAGCCCCTCCAGTGGCTCCACCGCATGAAGGATGCCAATGCGTGGATCACCCGTTAGTATCTGGCACTCCAACCCTTTAACTTCAAGGTGATCCACAGGCCGGGGGCGCAGATGGTCATGGCAGACTTCCTCTCCCGTCAAGGGGGGGGGAAGTCAGCTGCAGGCTGGACGGCCACCCGGCCTGAGTCGGGCGGTGGGGGTATGTGGCAGCGGGGGCGTGGTCAAGCATCAGTCTGTGACCGGAGGGTGGATTCAGGGAAGGTAAGTGGCAGAATCACTGCACCTGAGGTCTATTAGCGTGTGTTTGTGTGTCTTCCCCAGTGACCGCGCCCTATTTAAGGAGAGAGCAAGAGCAGAGGGGGGCTCTCTCCCCAACCATAAGACTAGTGCATCGCGCACACGCATGCTGGGAGAGCGTTCACGCTGAAAAGCTGAAAATAAAGAGTTTTGAACTTAGTTCTGGCCTACCATCTTTCTGTGCTCCTCCCACTCCTACGAACTGCCACACTTATATATTGTACATTTTATTTATGTTGTATGCTACTTACTAACTGGAATGAATTGTCAAACTGAGCTCTTTATGTTTAATATGCAATGATGAAATATTTATTTATATTCTATCTGCAGTACCTGCTGATTTCAGCTCTGCTGAAAAGGACCAATTCATTGAGATAGCATCCGACTCCACCCTGAGGCGGAGGTTTACAGTTCAGACACTGAGTGAATTCTGGCTTGGAGTGGAGAGGGAGCATCTACTAATTGGGCAGAGGGCTGTGAGCATTCTTCTTCCCTTTGCCACATCTTATCTCTGTAAGATGGGCTTTTCAGCTGTTGCTTCACTGAAAACAAAGTGCCAATCTCAGCTCAGCAGTGAGCATGACTTGAGAGTGGCAGGATCAAGCCTGCATCCCTGTTCTGAAAAGATGTACAGTGCAAAGCAGGCTCATTGCAGCCACTAATGCAGTGATAAGACTCGCATATTGACTTGTTAATCTTTCTTGCCAAATACATTTGCTCTTTTTTTTCCACAGTTATAACACAATTGCACTTTTATTTTCTCTGTTTTTGAACTTGGTGTTATTTGATGTCATTATTTAATTTAGAACTTGATATTTCAATGAATTTGAAATGTTAAACTTGCCCTATTTTGTAACCATTTTGTTAGGGTGATGGGGGACAGGTGAGGCTTGATAATCCTCCCCCTCTCCAAAGTGGGGAATGATGGAAAAAGTTTGAGAACCACTGCTCCACTCATTTCTTCATTGTTCTTGAAGCATTTGTTTCTCTTTGTTAACAGTTTTCTTGCAGAGAGATGGTAATACCTTTTATCTATTTCTCTATTTAAACAACCAAAAACAGCACAAAAATGAACCATATTTATGACATTTTAAGCCTTGCTTACATGAAAGACAGTGTCTGTCTGTGCCCCAGGTGAAATTATCATGTGATGCGTACAGCATACCCAAGGGGTCTATCATCAGAAATCTACATCCATCACTAATCTTTCCTCTCATTTACATGTAAATGGAGGTTTCAGTCAGTGAAAACAGATATCTTTGAAAACTCCAGGCAAAGTGGAGATTTCTGAAAACTCCATTTTCATGCCTGCGTGTAAATAGTGGAAAATGGAGTTTTAGGTTTTCCCGATGTCACGATATGCGTCACAGAACAATATTTGCGTCAGGCACTCAATATTTTGGTTTGATGGTCTCATGGATGCAACACGGGTGGTCGTCCTTTTTACATATTTGCAAACACTTTTGGTTTGTTTGCATTTGCAAATAGGACTACAACTGCTTTATGAGGAGCAGAGGAGAAGGACTGCGAGGAGGGTTGCAGTTTTTCAGGCACTTTTCCTCCCACCAAGACAAAGGCTTGCTGCTTACCAACGCCGCCACCGTCATGTCATTTGTATTTTCATGATTCTGATAGGCTAATATGGCTTTATACTTCTCCTTATACTGCCACCTATACATTTGGCATGCTCATAAGAGCGCTTATCTATGCGGATCCGTGTAAATGCAGATATTTTGGAGAATGGTCTAGTGTAATCGTGGATATTTTTGAAAACAGAGAGGCGGGGTTATCCGTTTCTATACATACCTGGGTACGTGTAAACTAAGCATTTACCGTATCTCTTAAGGCCAATTTATGCTGTAAGAATATAATCCTGAATACTCCTAAACCTACTCTTGTAAATGCGCGGCCCAAGGGTGACTGTCGTTTAGTGTAGCAGTTTAGGGTTTACTTTAGGCCAGCTATAATACGTGCTGCTCTGTACATTTTGCACTTCCACATGTTCTGTTCCCGTTTCATATCCTGATTTTGTCTATGTTTTTGTGTGAAACATCCTGTTAAGACTGTGCATAACTCTTGTGTGACCTTGAGTGTGTGCAAGCACATTCTGTAATTTTCCACTGCTGATACTCCCTGCGAGGAGTGTATATAAAGCCCCGACGCAGCTGCGCGTTGGGCACGGCTGAGAATAAACCAGATTGATTTAACTCGTGTGGTTTGTCCTCCTTTGTCCCAGGAGTACTCCTTGGTAACGCATCTGAACAGCACGCAGCGCAATCCTAACAATTTGGTGACCCCGACGTGATACTCTCAATCAGGTAAGACATGTTTGATTGACTACCTGGTTGGCAGTAGCTCCGTAGCGCCCTAAGGAGGGCTTTGTTTTCCCTGGTTCGAGTCCAGGAAGAGCGTGCTATAGAAATTTGGATAAATATCTGCTGTTTGTTTCTGTTCAGATCCGTTTGCTTTACTGTACAATGGGGGGCTCGTATCCTAAACCTGAGGTCACAGACACCCCGGCGGAATGGATGAATAAGTGCGGTTTAGGCTATTACGTTACGCCGTGGCTGGACAATTTGGCTGGGTGGACGGAGGCAAATCCTCAGATTCCATCGTATCCCCATGATGGGACGTTTAATCCAGGCTTCCTTGCTTCAGCGCACCGTATGATTTACGAAAGCTTAGGCGATCCGGATTGGGACCGCCCTTATATGCGCGCAGGGTATGGTAAATGGTTTGACATGAAGAAGGTATGGGATAAATCAAAGGGTGTTTACACCCCGAGACCTGTTTTAAAGGCTATTCCAAAACCAAGACCAACGCCTGTTACTAAAGAGGCGGTCCAGGCCGCCCTAGATAATGGCTGCTGTTCGACCACGACTAGTGCGCCCCCTGCTAAACCCCCTTCGTACGGGGAGCCCTTGACGGGCAGCACCTCAAAAATAAGGGCCATACCTAAGCTATATCCTTCTTTGGCGGCCGTCTCTTTACCCTCGTCGTCCGCCGATTTAGAAGCACAAACTAAAGTTCCGCCCGCCCCTGCCGTTTCCAAGAAAGGCAAGGGTCCCCAGGGGAATAATGGGGACGATCACGATGAGGAAGAGGGGGGCGACGATGACTGGGATGATCCTGATGACGTGGGCCCAGACGCGGGCTCCAGACCATTTCCCCCAGGCAACGTAGCATGTGTCTGGAAAGTGAAGCGCAGTGGGATTGATGTGGAGCCCCCGTCGCCATCAGCCCTTAAAGATATAATTTCCCTGCTCCCTTCGCCCGACAAACTGCTTCTTTTTGTCGACATGTTAATTAAGGCATCCCGTAACTGTCAGTTAACTGGTGCTGACTATAGGTTTATATTACAGAATCAATTAGGGGACTCATATGATGAGGAGCGTTTGCTCGAAATAGTCGATGTGTTGCAACCTAGAAATGACGTCGCTGTGAATATAAAGGAAGAAATAGCTCCGGCTCAGGAAGGTGGCCGTCCGCGTCAGCGCACCGTGTCGACATTTTTTTGGAGGGACACACCGAATGCTTTGCAGCTCCTGCGTGAGCAGTTAACTAGGTATTTACTGGCTATGAAACAAGCGAACCGTGATCTGTCGCAGGTTACTAACTGTAAACAGGAAAAGTCAGAAGTGACGTCGGCCTTTTGGAAACGTTTTGGTGAAGTTTGGCAGCACCTGGGTGGGTTAGAATTGGACATGACTCAACCCAATCCAATGTTCCTGTCCACCTTTTTATCTAACTGCCGCCCTGAGGTTCAGAACGTTTTGAAACATCACTTGAGCGATAGGACTCATTTGGTCCTTCGCCAAGCGGGTGAACGGTTGAGGACAATGGAAAGTGATGGGTTGTTAGATTGTAAGACTAATAAAGCATGTTTATCTGTGGCCCCACAGGGCCCCGGGTTGTATCGTCATAATAATGACAAAACACGTACCGGGCCTCGCACATGGTCGGGTGGGAACCGGAAGAAAACAGGCAGGTGCCACTATTGTGGAAAGGAGGGCCACTGGATGAGGGAATGCCATGCGCGGCAGAGGGATGAGCAGAGTAGGACGGGAGAATTAGGGGATGTGTTGCACGGCCAGAATCCCGGACCTAAGGGCTATCGGCAGAATAACGGACAGGACCAGCGCTATCACGCCCCGCTATAGGGCTGCCCCCAGGGTACGGAATCCACAGCCGTTGCCATGTTAAATCTCTCTTTTAGCTCTCCTCGTAACGCGGAGCTCCCTCTTGTGCCTCTGTGTTTGGCAGGAAGGGAGTATCCGTTTCTACTTGATACTGGGGCCACTATGTCCTCAGTAAGGAGGGACTATGAGGGTCCTTTGTCTACACGGTTTGTTAGCTCTGTGGGGATAGAAGGGGTTCCTTTTGACTCTAGTTGTACACCACCCTTACCTGTCATCTGCACTCTGGACCCTTCATTGCGTTTTTCACACTCTTTCATTTTTATGCCAGAGTGCCCCTTTAATCTTTTAGGTCGCGACCTCATGAGTCTTCTCAGACTCTCGATCTCCTTTAGCGGCTCACACATGATTGTTGATACCCCGGACGGTGCTCCGCCTGATGTTTTTGCCCTATCCAGTTCTGTGCTGCCACATAACATTCTGAACGCTGCTTGTACGTCCCAAGCTCCTTCCCCTGTTCTCTCTGCTCTTCCTAACACCCTGTGGGCGGATCATAAGGACGATGTGGGCTCTGTGAGCTGCTCTCCGTATGAAGCTGTTATTAAACACTCTACACCTGTTTATGTTAAACAATACCCTCTGTCTCCTAGTAAGCTCAATGGTATTGACAATATTCTAAAATCTCTTTTGCAGCAAGGTGTCGTGGTTCCTTGTGTCAGCCCGTATAACACCCCAGTGAACCCGGTCCCAAAACCGGATGGCACATGGCGCTTCACTCAAGACCTACGTAAAATAAATGAACTCATCGTTCCCGTGGCTCCAGTGGTCCCTGACGTTCCTTCTCTTATGTCTTCTATTCCGTGTGACCATGCTTATTTCTCTGTGATTGATTTGTGCTCTGCCTTTTACAGTGTTCCTGTGGGCCATGAGACTCAGCCCCTGTTTGCTTTCACACACAGGGGAAGACAATACACGTGGACGCGGTTGCCACAGGGTTTCATTGACTCACCGGCGGTCTTCACTGCCGTATTGCGGGACGCGCTGGCTGATCTCTGTCTTCCCCGGGGCTCCACGGTGCTCCAGTACGCGGATGATCTCCTGGTAACGGCGGAGGATCAAGACGCTTGTGCTGCCGCCACATTGTCTCTCCTCACACTCCTGGCGCAGAAGGGTTTCAAGGTCTCCCGCACGAAGTTGCAGTTTTGCCTCACAACTGTTCGCTACTTGGGACATGACCTCTCCCAGGGTTCCAGGAGGCTTAGCCCGGAACGCGTTCAAGTCATTATGGACACTCAGGTGCCTGCAACCAAGCACGCTCTCATGGCATTTCTGGGCCTCATCAATTACTGTCGTCAATGGATCCCTGACTGTTCAATCTATGACAAGTGTTTGCGTTCAGCTATAGGTCACTCAGATCCTTTGACTCAGCCCCTGGTCTGGACTGAGGACATGCTAACGGCCTTCAAGGCTCTGAAGCAAGCTTTGTGCTCCGCCCCTGCTCTCGGGCTGCCGAACTATCGTTTGCCGTTTCACCTGTATGTGTGCAATCAGAAGGGGACCGCCTCTGGGGTGCTGGCTCAGGAGCACGGGGGGGGCATGCGACCTTGCGCGTTTCTGTCTAAAACTCTTGACGCTGTGGCACAAGGGCTTCCTGGCTGTCTTAGGGCTGTTGCTGCGTGTGCTCTCATGGTCACGGACGCTGAAAAACTTGTTTTGTCGCATCCGCTCATTTTACACACTTCACATGACGTCGTGTACATTTTGCGGAATCTTAGCACTCAGCATTTGTCTGCTCAGCGTCGCTCTGGCTATGAGTTTATTCTTTTGGCCACAGAGCATCTCACTGTTAAGCCCTCCTCGTCATTTGATTCTGTCGCCCACGCTCTTCAGCGTCTTCTTAACTCACAGGATGACGATGTTGCGTTTGACTCACATGACTGTCTTTCTAATATCGCTTTTGAGACTAGCATCCGCCCAGACTTACACTCCACCCCTCTTTCCACAGGCGATTCTCTTTTTGTAGATGGTTCCTGTTCCCGCCCTGCGGATGGTGTGTTCCTGTGTGGTTACTCTGTTTGTCGCCTCCCTGATGAAATTGTTGAAGCTCATTCTTTGCCTTTTTCTTCTGCTCAGGCTGCGGAGCTCTATGCTTTGACTCGCGCGTGTATTTTGGCTCAAGACACAGACGTTACTATTTACACCGACTCACGCTACGCTTTCGGCGTGGCGCACGACTTCGGCCGCATTTGGGCGTCTCGGGGGTTTACGACAGCCGACGGTAAGCCCATTTCTCATTCTTCACTTGTTACTGATTTAATCACCGCCTGTCTCCTTCCGTGCACGTTGGCCATTGTTAAGACACGCGCGCACACAAGAGGGGACTCATTTGAAGTAAAGGGCAATTCATTCGCTGATCGAGTCGCTAAAGCTGCAGCCGCATCCGGTGTCCTGCCTCAAGGCTTTAATTGCGCTTTAGTTTCTACTGATCGCATGGTTAGCGCTGTCTTACCTGACATAGATCTCATTTCTATCCAGGCCTCGGCCTCTGTGGCAGATACGCAGTTCTGGGACGCCCAGGGCGCGACAGAGAAGAGTGGCGTTTTGCTTGACGCACAGGGCCGTCTTTGTTTACCTCGTCACTGTACTCCCTTTCTCGTCCGCGAGTTCCATGGTCCCACTCATCGCGGCCGAAGAGGGGTAGTGGAGGATATGAACAGAACATTCTGCATCAATAATTTGCACACAGACGCACACAACATTCTGGACAAGTGTTTAACGTGCACCCAGAATAATCTATCTAAACCAGGCGCGGTACATCAGCACCTTCCCATACCCGACACGCCTTTCCAAGAATGGCAGATCGACTTCACTCACATGCCAAAGCAGGGCCCGTTCAAATACCTTTTGGTCATGATTGACAAATTTTCACGGTGGATTGAGGCTTTCCCGTGTAGCAAAGAGAACGCCCGAACAGCAGTGAACAAACTTACACAGGAAATTATCCCACGTTACGGTCTTCCGGTAGGAATTGACTCTGATAAGGGAACGCCGTTCACCTCTAAGGTAACGCAGGACCTATGTAAAGACCTCAAGATCAATTGGCGTTTTCATATCCCATACCATCCACAGTCCTCTGGCATTGTGGAGCGCGCGAATAGAACAATTAAGGGTAAGTTGCGTAAGGCTATGCAAGACGCAGGCACGAAAAATTGGGTCCAAGTTTTACCGTTGGTCCTCGCTGATATGCGCATGACTGCTCAGGTCGCTCTCGACAATTTATCTCCGTACGAGCTCGTCATGGGACGCCCCTTTCCTGTCCCTTGGCGTAGAGGCATGCAGGTTATAGGAACGGGTGATCTTGAAGTACATCTCAGCGAGTACGCAGTGGGTCTCATGCGGGTGCTGGATGAGTATTGGGCGAGAGTAAATTCCAAAAAGCCTCCCATTCCAGAGGCACACACTCACCCCTTTGAGGTAGGGGACAGAGTTTTAGTAAAGAGATTTGCTAAACTAAACGCTCCCATGGAGGAGTCACCCTACAGTGGGCCCACCGATGTACTCGCTGTAACTCGCACGGCTGTGCTAACGGACCTTTTTCCACAGTGGATCCATGCCAGCAGAATAAAGAAGGCTCCAATGTAATAGAAATCTATATTGTTGATGCTTAACAGACTTTTGTGTTTCAGAAAGTTGCTGTGACAATAGCTGACGGCCTTTTCAGGGATCCCCTTCCAGCATCTGGAGCAATCCAGTTTCGGCTGATCTACAAAGAGGGGATGGTTGGTGAGTCTTGCAAAGTTCTGGGCTGAAGAGTCTGAAATGCACGGGAGCCTGTGACATTTTTCGCCGTCTGCACCCTGTGAGCATTAGAGAACAAAGTCAGTGACCAGTATGACTTTCTTCATCATCGTGCTGATCTCAACGCTTGGGGCAGGGTTACCCGCACAAGCAATACACCGGGACCCAAGGGATAACGAGTTTTGGAAATATGTAAACTTCACTGTAAAAACATCAATGAATATGAGTAAACCCTGCTATGTGTGTTCTTTGTTACCCCATGACAGCAGCGCTCCTTTTCCGGTCCGAATAGCCCCGTCTAACTACTCTGAGGTTAATATGACATGGCTCAGCCTGTGGCCCTCGTATACTCAAACTAAGGTTTTCCTGACAGACAATACAGACCCAGAGGTAAGGTTGTCAATACACTGGGATACCTCTATGAATTATTCAGTATGCTTTCATCGATATGAAGGTAACGGTACGGAAGTAGACCGAGAGGCGTTCAATCACTGTAGTCTTTCGAACCCAACCGTATGTATCCGGAAAAATGTTTCTTCCCCCTGGCAGAAAGGTCTACCTGGCTGCCGTTGTCAATATACCTTTAACCTGAAACAGGACACGGCGGGACATACCATGTTTAATTCTGACTACCCGATCTGGCTACCAGATTGGTATTGGGATTGCGACCGGGGTAAGTTGTGGTCTTACCTTCCCTCTCTTCAACGCGGCCTGTGTGCCCTGGTTCAGGTCCAGCATGCATTTACTGTTGTGCCCGTCCCTGAGGTTCTCAATACGGGCCGAAGGCGGCGATCCGTAGACGACGATTTTTTCCCGCCTTGTGAACATCAATTAGAAAGCAAATGGAATAAATTTTGGCAATCGTTGGTCCCACAATACGGTCTAACACAGGTATGGAACCAACTAGAAGTAACTCACTATCGTCTTGCTACCTTTGTTAATGCTACTAACGCCGCTATGGAAGGCATCCGCGTCGAACTAACGGCGCTGCGCTTAATGACAACCCAGAATCGAATGGCTTTAGACATACTTCTCGCTAAAGAGGGCGGTGTTTGTGCAATGATAGGCGACTCTTGCTGTACCTTCGTTCCTAATAAGGACGACGAAAGCTTCGGGGAGATTGCAAAACAATTAGGAAAGATGCGACAGGTAGCTCACGATCTACATATGGACGAGCAAGCTAGCTCGCCCTGGGGATGGGGGTGGTTGCACGTTTTGTTCGGAGGTCTGGCTCCTTATATCTCTATGATCATTCCCGTTGTGTTTATTGGCCTTCTGGTGTGCCTGTGTGGCCCGTTTCTTTTCCGTTGTTGCATGGATCGTATATATAATATGATGATCTCGCACACAGGTTATGTCCCTGTGTCGGCCACGACTGGGGTGTGAATAATACTCTGGGCTTGCGTCAGAGTATTAAAGAGGGGATTGTAAGAATATAATCCTGAATACTCCTAAACCTACTCTTGTAAATGTGTGGCCCAAGGGTGACTGTCGTTTAGTGTAGCAGTTTAGGGTTTACTTTAGGCCAGCTATAATACGTGCTGCTCTGTACATTTTGCACTTCCACATGTTCTGTTCCCGTTTCATATCCTGATTTTGTCTATGTTTTTGTGTGAAACATCCTGTTAAGACTGTGCATAACTCTTGTGTGACCTTGAGTGTGTGCAAGCACATTCTGTAATTTTCCACTGCTGATACTCCCTGCGAGGAGTGTATATAAAGCCCCGACGCAGCTGCGCGTTGGGCACGGCTGAGAATAAACCAGATTGATTTAACTCGTGTGGTTTGTCCTCCTTTGTCCCAGGAGTACTCCTTGGTAACGCATCTGAACAGCACGCAGCGCAATCCTAACATATGCTGACAACCCAGTCCTCGCAGATAGCGTCACAGACAGTGTCTGCGTAGCCCCCCCCACCTTCGCAGACGCTCTGCGCGCACCTCCCAAAAATTGTGACCACCGCAGAAGCCTCGCAGACAGCGCCGCAGACAAGAGGGCTCTGATTGGTCCACTCTACATCCGCTGTACACGCACTTCCGCTTCCCTACTTTCCCAGTTTGGCTTGTTTTCACGACTGGCATTTTTAAAAACACGAGCGAAGATGGAGCAGCATGAAGAGCAGTTGATTGAGGAAGTACGTACATCTATACGACTCCAGTTCTAGTCATTATTAAAAAAAAAAGTTCTAGTCATTATAAGTAACCGGAGGATAAACACTCCACTAACCACACCCACCAACTACTCCTAGCAACTTCGCGCCCCCTTGCATTGTGCCGGTGAATAACATCGCGCACGCCTATTATCCCCACTCAACAATAAATTACAACTGTCTGCGAAAAGCTATCTGCGAAAGCCTTGTCACACGAGCATGCAGAGGCCTTTAGAGGAGCCACAAATGGATAGCAAATTAAATTGGCTATTTCCTTCAATTCTTTTTTAGGAGTGCGCATCACCAGCCAAAGATGCCATGATGCCTGGATGATTACATGTTTCAAAGGTAGCAGGGTGGACTGGGAGATATGTCTTCACCAATTTTATGCTTTTGATACTGTACATATTTATCCCCATTGTGGCACCAAACCAGGTCTACTAGCTCACAGGAGTACTCCATATTCTGCACATTTTTGTCAGGAATGGTGAGCTGAGGTGAAGGAAGGATGCAAGAGCAGACTCAGAAAACAGGCAGTGTAAAGAGAAAACTTCTTTAATGAAGTAGATGGCAGAAAGACAAAGGTACAGTAGGGCTCAGGCAAAAATCGGTAGTCAAAAAACAGGCCAGGAGGTCAAAAACACAGAGGAGCAGGTACACACATTCGGAGAAAAAAAAAAGGACAGAAAAATCTTCACAAAAACTGATGAACACAGGGACAAGGGAAATCCAGGCAGAGGTAGCAAAAGACACAATTCAAAAGAACAGGCAGGCAAAAACCGGGACAAAAAACTGGACAGAAAAACTTTGACAAAAAAAAACAAGGAAAATTCAGGCAGGGGGAATCAAGAAAACACAATACCAATGAGCTGTAGCGAGGCGAGGAAAATCTACAAGAGGCAGTCTAGCAAATGGAGTAGCTCCAAACAGTTCTTAAAAAGCCCTGGCTGATGGGAGAGGAGTGGTAGCAGGTGTGGGAGTGCTGCTTCAGAAAATGGCCTTCAGCAAGGCAGGACTGAATTCCTGTCCTGGATCCAGCATGGAAGTCCCACAATCTAAGGCATGGATGGACTGGACCGGACTGTGACAGTACCCCCCCCCTTCAACAGGCACCTCCAGGCACCTTAGAAAGTGTCTCAGGGTGTTGTTGTTGGAAGTCCATGATGAAGGTAGGATCCATGATGAACCTAGCAGGAACCCAGCTTCTCTCCTCAGGACCCTACCCCTCCCAATCAACCAGGTACTGGAGTCCTCTGCCTCGGCATCGTACCTTCAGCAACCTCCTGACAGTGAAGACCTCACCACCATCTATGAACCTGTGAGGAGAAGGGGGTTTGGATGGTGGGGACAGGGAACTGGAGACAAGGGGTTTGACTTGGAAGACATGGAAAGTTGGGTGAATACAGCACATAGTTATGGGCAGACAGTCTTACAGAGCAGGGATTAATTACCTTGGAGATGGGGAAAGGTCCTATGAACCTGGGAGCCAATTTGCGGGAGACTGTCTTGAAGGGCAGGTGGCGAGTGGAGAGCATTACCCGCTGCCCCACCTGATAGATGGGAGCTGCCGAGCGGTGTTTGTCGGCTTGCTCTTTAAACATCTTGACAGAATGTAGAAGCTTTTTCCTGGTCAATGCCCACATTCTCCTGCAGTGGTGCACAAAAATCTGGGCAGAGGGCATGGCAACATCTTCTTGGACAGGAAAGAGTGGTGGCTGGTAACCCAAAGAGCATTGGAAGGGGGAAAAGACCTATAGCAGAGGTGGGTAAGGAGTTGTAAGCATACTCTATCCAAGGAAGGGTCTTGTTCCAGGAGGCAGCATCGTTGGATCCCATGCACCCGAGAGCCACTTCCAGCTCCTGGTTGGCCCATTCCGTCTGTCCATTGGTCTGAGGGTGAAAACCTGAAGACAGACTGCGAGAAGCACCAATGAGTTTACAGAAAGCCTTCCAGAATTGGGCAGAGAACTGGGGTCCACGGTCTGATACGATGTCTGAGGGGAGTCCGTGTAGATGGAAAACATGGAGTATTAGCAATTCGGCTTCGGTGGGAAGCTTGGGCAGAGGGATAACATGAACAGCTTTAGAAAAACAGTCAACAACAGCGAGGATACAAGTATTGCCACCTGAATTAGGGAGTCCTGTGATGAAATCCAGGGCTGTGTGTGACCAGGGCCGGTGAGGAACAGGAAGGGGTCTCAGCAGGCCGGCAGGGGGTCTGTTGCCAGTCTTGTTCCTGGCATAGATGTCGCAAGCTGCCACAAACCTCTGGACATCCTCCTTGATGGATGGCTACCAAAAACATTGTCAGATGAGTGCCAGAGTCTGGGCTGCTCCTGGGTGGCACGCCATTCTGGAACCATGACCCCACTGCAACACCTGTGCCCACACAGAAACAGGAATAAAAAGATGGTTAGGAGGTGCATTACTGGGCCCTGCTCATGGGCCTTCTGGACCAGGGTTTCCACCTCTAACAGAGCAGCCCCCACCAGGCACCATGGAGGAAGGATAGTCTCAAGGGAGGTCGATTCCTCCTGGAGGGAAGAAAACATTCTGGACAAGGCATTGGGCTTACCATTCTTAGAGCCTGGGTGGAAGGAAAGTGTGAACTTGAAGCGAGAAAAGAAGAGCCCATCGGGCCTGACGAGAATTGAGGCGCTTGGCAGTCCTGAGGTATTCTAGGTTCTTGTGATCTGTCCATACGATGAAGGGAAGGTCTGACCCCTCCAACCAATATCTCCATTCTTCCAAGGCCAGTTTAATGACCAACAGTTCCCTATTGCCAATGTCATAGTTTCTCTCAGAGGGGGAAAGCCGACGAGAGAAGAAGGAGCAAGGATGAAGCTTGTTGTCACTAGCCGATCTTTGGGACAATATGGCCCCCACCCCTGACTCCGAAGCATCGACCTCAACCACAAACTGTCAGGATGGATCTGGAATGGTGAGTATAGGTGCTGACGTGAACCTTCGTTTGAGTTTGGAGAACGCCTTCTCAGCCCCTTCCCCCCAGCTGAAAGGGACCTTGGTGGAAGTTAAAGCTGTGAGGGGCCCAGCCACCGTACTAAAGTTCCTGATGAATCACCTGTAGAAATTCGCAAACCCAAGAAAACGCTGGAGTTCTCGCCGAGAGGACGGGGTGGGCCAATCAGCAACTGCCTTGAGTTTCAGGGGGTCCATCTGAATCTGTGATAATGAAACCCAGAAAGCGAGATAACGAGATAACAAAACCCAGAAAGGAGATAACGAGATAACGAAACCCAGAAAGGAGACAGAACTTCTATGGAACTCACATTTCTTGGTCTTAACAAAGAGTTTATTTTCCAGGAGTCGCTGAAGGACCTGCCTGACGTGGATGCAGTGTTCATCAAGGGAGCAGGGGAAAAAAAATCAGTATATTTTCCAGATAAACAAAAACATTAAGGTAGTCCCTCAGGACATCATTAACGAGGGCCTGGAAAACCGCAGGAGCATTAGTCAGGCCGAATGGAACCATGAGATATTTGTAGTGGCCCATGGGGGTGTTAAATGCCGTTTTCCATTCATCCCCTTCCCTAATCCTCACGAGGTGGTAAGCATTGTGCAGGTCTAGCTTGGTGAAAATCTGGGCTCCCTGGAGTAACTCAAATGCTGTAGACATGAGAGGTAGGGGGGTAACGGTTCTTGATGGTGATGTCATTTAGCCCACAGTAATCAATGCAAGGGCGCAAGGATTTGTCCTTCTTCACAAAAAAGAATCCTGCCCCTGCAAGAGAAGAGAAGGGACGAATAATTCCAGCTGCTAAGGACTCGGTGATGTATTTATCCATGGCTTGCCTTTCAGAAGGAGAGAGAGAGTAAAGTCACCCCTTAGGTGGTGCAGTCCCAGGGAGAAGGTCAATTCCACAGTCATAGGGCCTATGGGGAGGAAGGGAAACGGCTTGAGACTTGCTGAACATAGGTTTTAAGTCATTATACTCGGGAGGCACATTAGAGAGGTCAGGATATTCACCAATGGTGGGCTGGAGCAGCTCGGCATGAGGGAGGGCAGATCTCAGGGATGACAATAAACAGAATTGACTCCATTCTAAAATGGTGTTGTTGGTCCAGTTGACATGGGGGTTATGTAGAGTTAGCCAGGGCAGACCAAGAACTATGGGCACATGGGGATTACTCATAACAAAAAACTGGATGGATTTAGAGTGGTTGCCAGAAATTCTTAAGGTGACTGGGGCTGTTCTATGGGTGATGGTGGTCAGACCAGTACCGTTAAGGGTCAGGACAGTGAGGGACTGGTTCAGAGCCAGTAGTGGAATCCCCAGGCACTTGGTGGTGGTCGAGCAGATCAGGTTTCTGTCAGCCCCTGAATCAAGGAGTGCCTGGAGGTTGTGGGGCTGATTGCCATGGATAATGACCACTGGGAGTAGCGGTTGATCTGTAGGGGGCTGATTCTGGACATTGCCCACCAGGGCCCCTAAACTCACTGGTGGGCTCTTCCTTTTAAAGGGTAAAGATTGGCAGAAATGCTCCAGCTCTCCGCAATAAAAAATGCCCTCATATCCCGACAGCACGGTCATTCCTCAGGTGAGATGCGGACTCAGTCTACCTGCATTGGCTCAGTGGAAAGAATGGGAGGCTGAGGGGGAGCAAGACTAGTCCGAGTTCTCTCTTTCACCCGCTGTCTGATCTGGGAGTCAATATGACTGGCGAGGTCCATGAGACCGGGGCGATCAGGTGGCAGTTCTCGTGAGACCAGCTCATCCTTAATGGAGTCTGACAGCCCGTTCAAAAATGCGTCAAACAAGGCATTCTCATTCCAGCCACAAGATGCCGCCAAAGTGCGAAACTCAATCACATGGTCAAAAGCGGACCGGGCACCCTGCCGCAGCCCCATGATTTCTCTTGCTGCCTCTCTTCCAGACAGAGAGCGATCAAAGGTTCACCTCATCTCCTCTGTGAAATCCTTGAAGCTGGCGCAGCATAGTGCATTGGCATCCCACATAGCTATTCCCCACTCCCTAGCTTTGCCAGTGAGGAGAGTGATGGTATAGGCCACTCGTGAATCCTCTGTAGGGAAGGCCAGTGGTTGAAGCTCAAGGGTTAGTGATCATAAAAATAATCTGCAGGTACCTGGTTCTCTGTCGTATGGCTGTGGGGCGGGAAGTCTCAGCTCTCTGAAGAGGGCTGGAGGAGTGGTAGGTGGAGGGAGTTGTGTAGGAGCAGACATTACTTGAAGCTGTTGTAGCTGAGTGGCAAGAAGATTGAGAGTGTCAGAAGATGGCGACAAGGTTATGATTCACCTGTTGGATGTCCTGTTGGTGGGTCCCAAGGAGAGCTCCCCGTTTCTGCACCGCTGCTCTTAGCTGGGCAAAATCTGCTGAGTCCATGTTGGCCAGACTGTGTTGTCAGGAATGGCGAGCTGAGGTGAAGGGAGGACCCAAGAGCAGACTCAGAAAACAGGCAGTGTAAAGAGAAAACTTCTTTAATGAAGTACAGTGCTCAGTGTAAATGAGTACACCCCCTTTGAAAAGTAATATTTTAAACAATATCTAAATGAACACAATTTCCAAAATGTTGACAAGACAAAGTTTAATATAGCATCTGTTTAACTTATAACGTGAAAGTAAGTTTAATAATATAACTTAGATTACACATTTTTCAGTTTTACTCAAATTAGGGTGGTGCAAAAATGAGTACACCCCACTGAAAGTCTCTGGAGCAAAGCTAAATTGTAGACTACAAATGTCTAATTTAACAAGAATACAAATCACAGGTGAGTCTAATTAGTCATTACACAGGTGTCCAGCAGACAGTTGACTAAAAAAAGGATGTTACTTAAAGAAAACCCCTTCCCATTTCATGCTGTCAGCAATGGCACCACATGGAAGAGAAATGTCAAGACCTGAGAAAGAAAATAATTTCTTTACACCACAAAGGTGAAGGCTACAAGAAGATCAGCAAAGCTTTACTTATCAGTCAGAATACTGTAGCAAAAGTGGTACAAAAATTTAAGAAAGATGGAACTGCAACCATCTCACAAGGATGTCCAGGTCGTCCACGGAAGTTAACACCTCGACAGGAGTGTCTTCTGATGAGAAGGGTTGAAGAAAATCAGCATGCAAGTTCACTGCAGTTATCTAAAGAAGTAGAACGCAAACTGGGGTGACTATTTCCCATGACACAATATGGCGTACACTGCAGAGGAATGGCATGCATGGATGCCGTCCACAAAAGAAGCCTCTCCTAAAGCCCGGGCACAAAAAAGCCCGCCTAGAGTTTGCCAGGGCCCATGCTGACAAAGATGAAGACTACTGGGACTCTATACTCTGGAGTGATGAGACCAAGATAAATGCTTTTGGAACTGATGGCTTCAAAACTGTATGGTGTCACAAAGGTGAGGAATACAAAGAAAAATGCATGGTGCCTACAGTGAAACATGGTGGTGGCAGTGTCTTTATGTGGGGCTGCATGAGTGCTGCTGGTGTCGGGGAGCTGCATTTCACTGATGGCATAATGAATTCACAGATGTATTGCTCTATACTGAAAGAGAAAATGTTACCATCACGCCATGCCCTTGGTCGTCGTGCATTTTTCCAACATGACAATGATCCTAAACGTACATCTAAGGCCACTGTTGGATTTCTGAAGAAGAACAGGGTGAAAGTGATTCAGTGGCCAAGTATGTCTCCTTATCTGAACCCAATCGAACACCTATGGGGAATTCTGAAGAGACAAGTTGAGCATCACTCTCCATCCAGCATCCAGTCACTAAAAGAGGTCATTGTTGAAGAATGGAAAAAGATTGATGTTGCAAAATGTCGCCAACTTGTTCATTCCATGCCTAGAAGACTTGATGCTGTCATTAAAAATCATGGAGGCCATACAAAGTACTAGATGTAGTAGTTTTTGTTGTGGGGTATACTCATTTTTGCACCACCCTAATTTGAGTAAAACTGAAAAATGTGTAATCTAAGTTATATTATTAACCTTTCTTTGATGTTATAAGTTAAACAGATGTTATATTAAACTTTGTCTTGTCAACATTTTGGAAATTGTGTTCATTGAGATATTGTTTAAAATGTTACTTTTCAAAGAGGGTGTACTCATTTACGTTGAGCACTGTAGATGGCAGAAAGGCAAAGGTACAGTAGGGCTCAGGCAAAAATCGGTAGTCAAAAAACAGGCCAGGAGGTCAAAAACACAGAAGAGCAGGTACACATGATCAGGGACAAAAAAACAGGACAGAAACACCGGGACAAGGGAAATCCAGGCAGAGGTAGGAAAATACACAATTCAAAAGAACAGGCAGGCAAAAACAGGGACAAAAAACTGGACAGAAAAACTTTGACAAAAAAACAAGGAAAAATTCAGGCAGGGGGAATCAAGAAGACAATACCAATGAGCTGTAGCGAGGCAAGGAAAGTCTACAAGAGGCAGTCTGCCAAATGGAGTAGCTCCAAACAGTTCTTAAAAAGCCCTGGCTGATGGGAGAGGAGTGGTAGCAAGTGTGGGAGTGCCACTTCAGAAAATGGTCTTCAGCAAGGCAGGACTGAATTCCTGTCCTGGATCCGGCCTGGAAGTCCCACAATCTAAGGCATGGATGGACTGGACCGGACTGTGACAATTTTAGTGTTCTCCCTGCTCTAAACACACCTGCTTCAACTAATCAGCTAAATATCAGCCCTTCCTATCTGTTATCAGCCCTTCTGGCTGTTAGATCAATGAAAAACATGTGCAGGACAAGGGGTACTCCAAGACAGGCTTTCTGATCTTCAAAGAGGAGTCTCTGCTTTATGTTCCTAACATTTGACTTGGAAGTTCTAATAGAAAATAAAATTAACAGGCAGATTTGTTTGCAATTGTTTTTTGACCCAATACACACACACACACACACACAGGCCACTTTAATAGGAACTTGTTCTTGAGTCTAAGATTCCTGTTCTTGGCTGGCAAGAGTAGAACCCAATGTGGTCTCCTGCTGTTGCATGCTGAGATGCTTTTCTGCTTACCATGGTTGAAAAGAGTTGCTATGACTTGCTGGGAGCTCGAACCAATCTGGCCATTTTCCTCAGACCTCTCTTAGTAACAAGACGTTTCCACCCACAGAACTGTTGCTCATTCAATGTTTTTTGTTTTTCGCACCAATCTGTGTAAACTGTAGAGACTGTTGTTTGTGAAAACCCCAGGAGATCAGCAGTTTCTGAAATATTCAAACCAGTCCATCTGGCACCAACACCCATGCCACAGTGAAAGTCACACACACTGAGATCACAGTTTTTCCCATTCTGATGTTTGAAGTGAACATTAACTCTTGATTTGTAGCTGCATGATTTTATGCATTGTGCTGCTGTCAAGGGATTGGCTGATTAGATAACTGCATAAAACAGCAGGCATATGGGTGTACTTATAATAAAGTGGCACTTGGATGGTGGTGGCAGCACTGTGAGAATCACATTCTTTGATTTCTCCAGTGCTTTTAACACCATTCAGCCACTGCTACTGGGGAAGAAGCTGTGGGTGATGGGTGTCGACACCTCCATTGTCTCCTGGATTACTGACAGGCAGGCCATAGTTTGTACATTTGGGCAGTGTTTGGTCTGACGTGGTGGTTAGTGGTATAGGAGCTCCACAGGGGACTGTGCGGTCTTCTTTCCTTTTCACCTTATACACCACTGACTTTCAGTACAACTCTGGGTCATGCCACCTACAGAAATTTTCTGATGACTCAGCGGTTGTTGGATGTATAAGTGAAGGATGGGAGGGGGAGTACAGAGCTCAAGTGGACAACTTTGTGGAGTGGGCTGGACAGAATGACCTGCAGCTGAATGTCAACAAGACCAAAGAGATGGTAATCGACTTCAGGAAGAAGTGGATGGCTTCACAACCACTGCACATTCTGGGAGAGGATGTGGAGGTGGTGGAAGACTACAGGTACCTGGGTGTTACCATCAGCAACAGACTGGACTGGAAATCCAACACTGAAGCTGTATACAAGAAGGGGATAAGCAGACTCTACTTCCTGAGGAAGCAGAGATCCTTCAACGTGTGCAGAAAGATGTTGGAGGTCTTTTATCAGTCTGTTGTGGCCAGTGTGCTTTTCTTTGCGGTGGTTTGTTGGGGGAGCAGCACTGTTGCCAGTGACCCCAATAGACTCAATAAACTGATCAAGAAGGCTGGCTCCATAATTGGCTGCAAACAGACCACTTTTGAGGCTGTGGTGGAGAGGAGGACTCTGAACAAACTGTTATCCTTCCTGGATAATCCTGACCACCCTCTCCACCACACACTGGACAGAGGGCAGAGCACCTTCTTCAACAGACTGTTACAGCTTTGTTGTCAGAAAGACCGATACAGGAAATATTTCCTGACCCAAGCCATCATACTGGATAATAACTTACCTCTGTCAGACAAAGAAAACTCTGACTTCTCTGCTGGATAGTCTTCTTTATGATCCTGGTCCTCCTGTAACTTTCACACTGCCAGTGCCATTTGTTTACTGTCATTAGTCACTTTTGCACTATTAGAGTTTATTTGGTTTTTTTTATCTATCTTCCATTCAATACTGGCACTCTTGCACAGATTTTATCATTGTTATGTACTGACCTTAAGTTTAAACCAATAATAAGGAGACTGACATGGAGTGTGATTTCTGTTCATTTACTAAAGACTGAACTGGACGGTACACAGGAAATCAGCCCAGGGGGCATCGGGGGGGGGGGGGGGGGGGGGGGTATGGTAGCCTAATAGGGCCAAACTTAAATAACCTGAGACCCCGGCTCAATACCTAACAATCATCATCTATCACAATTCTTGTTTTAGCACTATTAATGCACATCCACATGTACAAAGCACATATATCCACTATCTATATAATTTATTGTTGTTACATTTTTATCCATTTCCCAGCTTGGGATTAATAAAGTCTGTCTGTCTGTCTAAACATAGCCAAGGAATGTTAAAAACAACACCAGGATATGTTACACAGTGAAGTGTAGCACATTTATTTTCTGACAAAATAAGCAAATGTTTTATTTACCTCATGTTATAAACGACCCAATAATGTTTGTAAATGTGAAAAAATGTGTACAGATACTGTAATTTGATCACTTCTGAGTTCAGTCAATATAGGCTTGCTTGAAATGGTAGTACCAATGTGTCGGTGACTTGAACATGCAACCTTCTGATCTGGTTTAAGACACACTGGCATAGCAACATAAGGTGATGTTTTTCCTGAGGTTCTTTAAATATAAAAAGCCCAACTTTCACCACAAAGTCAGGAGTTTGGCATCCATTGTTGAAGACAACATATAGGACACTAAACATCAAATTATGAGCATCACAGCAATGCAGTGGGTAGTGTTACCAATTCACAGCTTGAATCTGGTTCTATTCTGATCGCGGGTTATTTTCTCTGTGGAAGTGCCCCTCGCTGTGATTGATTGTGTGAATGTGTGCGCATGGTGCCCTGCAATGGACTGGTGTCACATTCATGGTGTATTCCTGCCATGTGGCTCCAGCAAGTGGCCCCTGATCCACCATGAGCCAAACCAGGATAAGCAGTTTCTGAAGATGAATGAATGGCATCTGATTGTCTGTCATTGTGCACAAATCAAATCTTTTAAAAAATCCTTAACATTATAGAGCAAGTTCCCTCATGAAACTCCACTAAAGACTTATTGTTTAAAGGTGTATTCAAACGAATACTGCAAATAGGTCAGTTTTATTTCCTTTTGGAACACAACTGAGCCATGTGATTTCATAAAACTCAGAAAATGTTATAGCTGACTTGGTTAAAATCCTAACCTAAAAACAATTATAAATGATAAAACAACACAAAAACAATGGAAGGAATGTTTGCAATCCCTGCATATCACCTGAAACCTCGATTGGTGGGGGGGTGGGGGGGTGGGGAATGTCCTGAGAGACATCTTTCCCTCATGCAACTGCCGTTTTGTGACAATTGCAAACAAGCTGAACTGTAGCATTGAGCCATGACAACACACTGCATGTCTGGCTTGCTATAATGAACTGCTGTTTACAGCAAATAATGTGGATGGAAGAACACTGGCCTAAATGATGTGCTTCAGTTCCTACCATCCTCCAGAGGCCAAGGCAGGAGGCCTCCACTGGCAGCCTGAGACTCCTTACCTCTCTCCTCAACATAACTGGCTGGCTTAATGGGAAATACAGAGATCAATGGAATACGTTAAAGGAACCATTCCTACGTATGAATGACACCAACAGCATCGTCTGTGTCTAAGCAGACAAAAGCTTCAAACAATGAAATGTATAAAGAGACATGATAGGCTCTGTAGCATAAAGTATTTTGGGAATAAGAAACATTTGACAAGCTTTCTATGTGTTACCTACAGTTAGGTCCATAAATATTTGGACAGAGACAACATTTTTCTAATTTTGGTTCTGTACATTACCACAATGAAGTTTGAACAAAACAATTCAGATGCAGTTGAAGTTCAGACTTTCAGCTTTAATTCAGTGGGTTGAACAAAATGATTGCATATAAATGTGAGTAACTAAAGCATTTTTAAACACAATCCCTTCATTTCAGGGGTTCAAAAGTAATTGGACAAATTAAATAATTGTAAATAAAATGTTCATTTCTAATACTTGGTTGAAAACCTTTTGTTGGCAATGACTGCCTGAAGTCTTGAACTCATGGACATCACCAGACACTGCGTTTCCTCCTTTTTAATGGTCTGCCAGGCCTTTACTGCAGCGGTTTTCAGTTGCCGTTTGTTTGTGGGCCTTTCTGTCTGAAGTTTAGTCTTTAACAAGTGAAATGCATGCTCAATTGGGTTGAGATCAGGTGACTGACTGGGCCATTCAATAATATTCCACTTCTTTGCTTTAATAAACTCCTGGGCTGCTTTGGCTTTATGTTCTGGGTCATTGTCCATCTGTATTATGAAACGCCGACTGTGGCAGCAGGGGTGTGGTCAAGCGCCGGTCTGTGACAGGAGGGCGGAGCCAGGGAAGGTGAGTGGCAGAATCACTACACCTGACGGTAATTAACCTGTGTTTGTGTGTCTTCCCAGTAACCGCGCCCTATTTAAGGAGGCAGAGGGAGAGCAGAGGAGAGCTCTTCCCGGGACAAGAACACAGCGTGTGTGTGTGTATTTACCAAATAAGAACGATTGTTATACTGAGAAGTCTGGCAATAAAAGCCTGTTGTTCCCTGAAGCTTTGTCCTGCCGTCCTCTGTGCTCCACCCACACCTAAGAGAGGTCTACAGTGGTGCCGGGAAAAAGGTGGAGCACCAACCCAGCAGCCCCATGGAATCCTCCCCGTTCGCGGACCTGGTCCAAGCCCTCGCCACGGCTCAGCAAAGCCAGCACCAGGCGCTCATCACGCTCCAAAAGGAACAAGAGCGGCGCTTCGAAGCCCTGGTGCTGGCCCAGCAGGAAGATCGCGAGGTGTTCCGGCATCTCCTCGCGTCGGCGGGGTCCACCAACACCCCGGCCGCGGGCCCGTCTCCCCTCACCGTGACCAAGATGGGCCCGCAGGACAACCCCGAGGCGTTCCTCGCATTGTTCGAACAGGTCGCCGAAGCCTCGGGGTGGCTGATGGAGCAGCGCGCAGCGCACCTCCTCCCCCTCCTGACGGGAGAGGCGCAGCTGGCCGCGCTACAGCTCCCCGCCGACCGCCGGCTGGCCTACGCGGACCTTCGCCGGGCCATCCTCCAGCGCGTGGGGTGCACACCAGAACAACAGCGCCAGCGCTTCCGCACGCTGCAGTTGGAGGAAGTCGGCCGGCCGTTCGCGTTCGGCCAGCAGCTCTGGGACGCCTGCTGGCAGTGGCTGAGGGCCGATGATCGTGACGCTGAGGGAATCATCGATCAGGTGGTGCTGGAGCAGTTCATCGCCCACTTACCAGCCGGAACCGCGGAGTGAGTCCAGTGCCACCGCCCGGCGTCGCTGGATCAGGCAGTAGGACTGGCGGAGGATCATTTGGCGGCTGTTCCGGCGGCAGGACAGCCGACGACGTCTCCTCTTCTCTCCTCTTCTCTCTCTCTTTCTCCCCTCCCTTCTGTGTCCCGTCCTCGCCCCATTCCCCCACCACGGAGACGGGGGCCGGCTCCACCCCAGCCGGCCCGCCGCACCCGTGGTGCCTTCTCGTTTCTCCCTTCTGTGTCTGTCTCTCCCCCCCCTCAGGTGAGTGAGCCCCAGAGCACCGGTGCAGAGGGAAAGCCCGGGCCAGTTTGCTGGCGCTGCGGGGAGCCGGGCCACCTGCAACAACAGTGCGCAGCAATGGAGGTGGGCGCGGTGGTACAGATCCCCGATGCGCCAGAGGCTGCCCTCGATCGGGCCAGAGCGTATCGCATACCGGTGAGTGTCCAAGGGGCTACATATCAGGCGTTGGTGGATTCTGGTTGCAATCAGACCTCGATCCACCAAAGCCTGGTGCAAGACGAGGCATTGGGGGGAGCACAGGGGGTGAAGGTGTTGTGTGTGCACGGGGATGTTCACAGCTACCCTTTGGTGTCAGTCCACATATTTTTCAGAGGGGAAAAATCTATAGTGAAGGCGGCGGTTAATCCTCGCCTTACCCACTCTTTAATTTTGGGGACTGATTGGCCGGGATTTTGGGGTTTAATGACATGCCTAGTAAAGAGTGGGTCCTGCCATTTGACAGGGGGAGGTCCTGGTGTCGCTTTGGCTGGAGCTGCTGTCGCAGAGCCGTCTACGTCATCTCCGCGACAGAGTGAGGAGCCGCCGGCTCCTCCTCTTTCTGTTGGGGAATCCCTCGCGGATTTCCCATTAGAACAATCGCGAGACGAGACTCTGCGACATGCGTTTGACCAAGTGAGAGTAATCGATGGTCAAACGCTCCAGCCGAATGCCACCCCGTCCTTCCCCTATTTTTCTATTATGAAGGATAGATTATACCAAGTGACGCAGGACACTCAGATGAAAGAGCGAGTCACACAGCTGTTAATTCCAAAGAGCCGCCGGGAATTGGTATTTCAGGCGGCTCACTTTAATCCCATGGCTGGACACCTAGGGCAGGATAAGACACTAGCCCGAATAATGGCCCGATTCTATTGGCCGGGGATTCGCGGCGATGTCCGTAGGTGGTGTACGGCGTGCCGCGAATGCCAGTTAGTAAATCCAGCGGCCATTCCAAAAGCGCCTTTGTGCCCCCTACCATTAATCGAGACCCCGTTCGAAAGAATTGGGATGGATCTCGGCGGGCCATTAGATCGGTCAACACGAGGGTACCGCTTTATATTAGTTCTGGTGGACTATGCAACGCGATACCCGGAAGTGGTGCCTCTTCGCAATATCTCAGCATGCAGTATTGCGGAGGCCCTCTTCCACTTCATCTCCCGAGTTGGAATCCTGAAAGAGATTCTGACTGACCAAGGCACCTCGTTTATGTCACGAACACTGAGCGAACTGTATGGGCTATTAGGTATTAAGCCGATCCGCACCAGCGTTTATCACCCACAAACGGACGGTTTAGTTGAATGGTTCAATCGCACCCTCAAGAATATAATTAAAAAATTCGTAAGTGAGGACTCACGTAACTGGGATAAATGGCTCGAACCCTTGTTATTTGCAGTGCGAGAGGTCCCCCAAGCCTCCACGGGGTTCTCCCCGTTTGAATTGTTATACGGGCATAAGCCGCGTGGTATTTTAGATGTGCTGTGAGAAAATTGGGAGGAGGGACCTTCACAGAGTAAAAACGAAATTCAGTACGTTATGGACCTGCGCGCAAAACTCCACACGCTCACCCACCTAACTCAGGAGAATTTGCGGCAGGCCCAGGAACGGCAAGCCCGCCTGTACAACTAGGGCACGCGCCTTAGAGAGTTCACTCTGGGAGATAAGGTACTCGTACTGTTGCCCACGTCGAGCTCCAAATTAATCGCCAAGTGGCAAGGACCCTTTGAGGTCACATGGCGAGTCGGGGACGTCGACTATGACGTGAGGCGAACGGACAGGGGGGCGCTACAGATCTACTACCTCAATCTGCTTAAACTCTGGAACGAGGAGGTCCCCGTGGCGTTGGTGTCGGTAGTTCCGGAGAAGGCGGAGCTGGGGCCAGAGGTTCAAAAAGGGACATTGGCATCACGTACCTCTCCGGTCCCCTGTGGAGACCACCTCTCCCCGACCCAACTCACGGAGGTCGCCCAGTTGCAAGCTGAGTTTTCAGATGTGTTCTCGACCCTGCCCGGTCGCACTAACCTCATAGAACACCACATAGAGACGCCCCCGGGGGTGGTAGTGCATAGCCGCCCTTACAGGCTACCCGAACACAAAAAAAAGGTGGTTCGGGAAGAACTTCAGACCATGCTCGAAATGGGCATCATCGAGGAGTCCCACAGTGACTGGAGCAGCCCGGTGGTCTTGGTACCCAAGGCCGACGGGTCGGTCCGGTTCTGTGTGGACTATAGAAAAGTCAACGCGGTGTCTAAATTCGACGCGTACCCAATGCCTCGTATTGACGAGCTGCTCGATCGACTAGGCACGGCTCGCTTTTACTCGACACTGGATTTGATGAAGGGATACTGGCAGATCCCCTTGACTCCATTATCCTGGGAGAAAACGGCCTTTTCCACTTGGGCAACGGACAGGTGCGTCCCCAAATTAATAAGACAGCAGCGATTGCGGCCTGCCCGAAGCCCAAGACCAAAAAGGGGGTGAGACAGTTCCTGGGGCTGGCTGGCTACTATCGTAGGTTTATACCTAATTATTCGGACGTCACCAGCCCGCTGACTGACCTCACTAAAAAGGGGGCGCCAGATCCGGTCCAGCGGACGAAGCAGTGCCAGCGGGCTTTCTTGGAGGTAAAGGCTGCACTGTGTGGGGGACCACTATTACACTCCCCTGACTTTTCTCTCCCTTTTGTGTTGCAGACCGACGCATCGGACAGAGGGCTGGGGGCGGTGTTGTCCCAGGAGGTGGAGGGGGAGGACCGCCCCATCCTGTACATTAGCAGGAAGCTGTCGGTGCGTGAGGGGCGCTACAGCACTATTGAGAAGGAATGCCTGGCGATCAAGTGGGCAGTCCTCGCCCTCCGTTACTACCTGCTGGGATGCCCTTTCACCCTCTGTTCGGACCACGCGCCCCTCCAGTGGCTCCACCGCATGAAAGATGCCAACGCGCGGATCACCCGTTGGTATCTGGCACTCCAACCCTTCAATTTCAAGGTGGTCCACAGGCCGGGGGCGCAGATGGTCGTGGCGGACTTCCTCTCCCGTCAAGGGGGGGGGGGGGGGGGAGTCGGCTGCGGGCTGGACGGGTGCCCGGCCTGAGTCGGGTGGTGGGGGTATGTGGCAGCGGGGGCATGGTCAAGCGCCGATCTGTGACAGGAGGGCGGAGCCAGGGAAGGTGAGTGGCAGAATCACTTCACCTGACGGTAATTAACCTGTGTTTGTGTGTCTTCCCAGTAACCGCGTCCTATTTAAGGAGGCAGAGGGAGAGCAGAGGAGAGCTCTTCCCGGGACAAGAACACAGCGTGTGTGTGTGTATTTACCAAATAAGAGCGATTGTTATACTGAAAAGTCTGGCAATAAAAGCCTGTTGTTCCCTGAAGCTTTGTCCTGCCGTCCTCTGTGTTCCACCCACACCTAAGAGAGCTCTACACCAACCAATCAGTTTGGCTGCCTCCGCTGTGTTTTACAGATGATGTGGTATGCTTTGGATCATGAGCTGTACCACGCCTTCACCATACTTTTTTCTTTCCATCATTCTGGTAGAGGTTGATCTTGGTTTCGTCTGTCCAAAGAATGTTCTTCCAGAACTGTGCTGGATTGTTTAGATGTTTTTTAGCAAAGTCCAATCTAGCCTTTTTATTCTTGAGGCTTATGAGTGGCTTGCACCATGCAGTGAACCCTCTGTATTTACTTTCATGCAATCTTCTCTTCATGGTGGATTTGGATATTGATACGCCTACCTCCTGGAGAGTGTTGTTCACTTGGTTGGCTGTTGTGAAGGGGTTTCTCTTCACCATGGAAATTATTCTGCGATCATCCACCACTGTTGACTTCTGTTGGTGTCCAGATCTTTTTGCATTGATGAGTTCACCAGTGCTTTCTTTCTTTCTCAGGATGTACCAAACTGTAGAGATTTTGCCACTCCTAATATTGTAGCAATTTCTCGGATGTTTTTTTTTCTGTTTTAAGGATGGCTTGTTTCGCCTGCATGGAGAGCTCCTTTGACCGCATGTTTTCTTCACAGCAAAATCTTCCAAATGCAAGCACCACACCTCAAATCAACTCCAGGCCTTTTATCTGCTTAATTGAGAATGACATAACGAAGGAATTGCCCACACCTGCCCATGAAATAGCCTTTGAGTCAATTGTCCAATTACTTTTGGTCCCTTTAAAAACAGGGTGGCACATGTTAAGGAGCTGAAACTCCTAAACCCTTCATCCAATTTTAATGTGGATACCCTCAAATGAAAGCTGAAAGTCTGGACTTTATGTCCATGATATAACTATAACTTGAATATGCTTCAGTAAACAGGTAAAAATAATTGTGTCAGTGTCCAAATATATATGGACCTAACTGTATGTGTAAGTTTCAAATTTCCAAAAAAAAAAAGTGAAAGATTTTCAGTGCAGTGTGTGTAGATGGTAAAGTTGTTGAGAAGTAAAGGTTCAAACTCCAGCTGTGCCATGTAGTATGATTGGCCAAGGGGAAAAAAATTCTCTTTATTCTATCTATTCAAAACTGTAGCCATGCATACTGTATGTGTTGGTCCATTGTGTTTTGTCAAGTCCAAAGTCAATGCAGCCATCTATCAGTAGATTTTAGGGCACTTCATGCTTCCATCTGCTGACAAGCTTTATGGAGATGCCGATTTCCTTTTCCAGCAGGACTTAGCACCTGCTCACAGTGCCAAAACTACAACCAAATGGTTTGCTGACCTTGATATTACTGTGCTTGATTGGCCAGCCAACTTGTTTGAGCTGAACCCCATAGAGAATCTATGAAGTACTGTCAAGAGGAAGATGAGAAACGCCCGACCCAAAAATACAGACAAGCTGAAGGCCACGATCAAAGCAACCTCGGCTTCAGTACCATGTTAGCAATGCCACAGGCTGATCGTCTCCATGCCACACCGCATTGATGCAGTAATTCATGGTAAAGGAGCCCCAACCAAGTATTGAGTATATAAATGAACATACTTTTCAGAAGTTGGACATTTATGTTTTGTAAATCCTTTCTTGATTGATCTTAGAAAATATTCTAATAATTTAAATACTGGATTTCTGATTTTCATGAGCTATAAGCCATAATAATCAAAATTAAAACAAAAAAGGCTTGAAATATTTCACTTTACATGTAATGAATGCATAATATATGAAAGTTTACCTTTTTGAACTAAATTATGAAAAAATGAACTTTTTCCACAATATTCTAATTGTTTGAGATGCACTAGTACTTATGGTCAAGTTATCTTAGCCAGTCCACTTATTAGCATGTTTGTGGGAGAACCCAGAGGAAACTTACACAAACCAATGCTGCACACATAGTAACCCAAGCTGAGGATCAAACCATTTTGAAGCTGTGTGGCAGCAATGCTACCCACTATTCCACCATGCCACAATAATTTAATAATAATAAATCATATTAATACTCATCAATTGTAAGTTTAGTTTCAATAGTCCAGAAATTATCTATTTTATGGGAATGATTGTAGTGATTGGGCGGCACGGTAGTGTAGTGGTTAGCGCTGTCGCCTCACAGCAAGAAGGTCCGGGTTTGAGCCCCGTGGCCGGCGAGGGCCTTTCTGTGCGGAGTTTGCATGTTCCCCCAGTGTCCGCGTGGGTTTCCTCCGGGTGCTCCGGTTTCCCCCACAGTCCAAAGACATGCAGGTTAGGTTAACTGGTGACTCTAAATTGACTGTAGGTGTGAATGTGAGTGTGAATGGTTGTCTGTGTTTATGTGTCAGCCCTGTGATGACCTGGCGACTTGTCCAGGGTGTACCCTGCCTTTCGCCCGTAGTCAGCTGGGATAGGCTCCAGCTTGCCCGCGACCCTGTAGGACAGGATAAAGTGGCGAGAGATAATGAGATGAGATGATTGTAGTGATATGGTAAAATGTTGTATAGTACATTGAAGTAGAACATATAGCTGACCATTTTAAACATACGATATAGCAATTAGATGTGCTATTTGGGTAAAGGCTTTCCTAATTTAGAATACACAGTAAACTCTAGAATAATTCACACCCTGCATAAAAATGAGCAAAAACATACATACAATATTAGGGTTGTTTCACAATCAGGGTATACTTTTTGGGTCCACAATAGTCCGAAAATCAAACCTCAGATTTTGTGTATTTCTCTGCTGCCAAAAATTACCTTTTGAGATGGAAATTAACTGCAAAATTTCAAAGCTACAGGTCATACACTGGACATGTGACATGTGGTGAGAAGACAGCAGATAGTGCATTTCTAAAACTGAAATACTTTCTTATAGTTCACAAGAGTAAGGTATACAAAATGAAAAACTGTTGAAATGTATGTGATTTTAAGCACAAATTTTCAAGTACTGTGCAGCCATGATTGTACCTGGTGGTAACTGTAATAACAACTGAAGTGGTGAAAACCTTGTGGTTTTCTGGAGAGGACACTTTTTGCCGGACACACATTTCAACCACTTGCGAAGCTCTGCTGCAAATGTGTCTTGCATCTGTTTCAAGTTCTGTTTTTTACTGTGCAAAAACAGTATTCTGCTTCAAAAGAGACAAATATTTTCTTAAAAAATATTTTACAACCTCATCATATGGTGAGTGTTTTCCAGAGAGAACATTTTTGATGGACAAATTATACTGTCCGAGGCACTTAGCTTGCAAAAAAAAGGAACTTCCACTTAAATATCTTTCTATTTTGAATGAAAGTATATGTCCCAAAGTAAAACCTAGTTAGTGCTAAAAAAATGTAATTCTAAAGTTAACCAGTAAAATCTAAGTGTAATAATTAAAGTAGAATTAAATGAAATGACCACAAGGTCACAACTGAGCCCACATTTGACTCTTACAAACATAAGAGACATTACTGCTGTAGGTAGGGCTGGTGTGTGTCCCTGTAAAATAAGGTATAAGAAACTCCAGCATATATACTGGACCTAGTTGCAGGAGTTGGTATTATTCAAAAAGACAACCATGATCGTGAAACAGCCCATTAACAGATTCCATCCTTGATATTTTTCTTTCAAATATTCTTAAGTGTATTTGATTCTGCAAAACACATTTTCAAGATAATCATCACTACCCTGACACTTGTTACTGATTGAAGCTTTCATCTCATCTCATTATCTCTAGCCGCTTTATCCTGTTCTACAGGGTCGCAGGCAAGCTGGAGCCTATCCCAGCTGACTACGGGCGAAAGGCGGCGTACACCCTGGACAAGTCACCAGGTCATCACAGGGCTGACACATAGACACAGACAACCATTCACACTCACATTCACACCTACAGTCAATTTAGAGTCACCAGTTAGCCTAACCTGCATGTCTTTGGACTGTGGGGGAAACCGGAGCACCTGGAGGAAACCCACATGGACACGGGGAGAACATGCAAAATCCACACAGAAAGGCCCTTGTCAGCCACAGGACTTGAACCCAGACCTTCTTGCTGTGAGGCGACGGCGCTAACCACTACACCACTGTGCCGCCTTGATTGTAGCTTTCCCTGGAAAAAAATATTGTTATGTGTCAAAGAGTAATCTTATAAAAAGGCCCCTTGTAGAGAGATCTTGGACTGCTCTTCTGTGCAAAACATTTTGCACTGACTGAGTTTCAGCACCCATTTCTGTCTTGTGTTGTCTGTATGGTTGGTGTTACCGTATTACCTAGTTGAAGGATCCATTTATGAAAAACATGTCTGAGGCAATCAGTTTTAGGTTAAACTATCCTGTTACTGTATTAACAATGTTTCTTGACAGATGGTTGTTATGGAGATGGTGTCCAATGCCACATTTTGAAACTTAACAACCACAAGAATTACTTAATTATTTTTCCACAGGCCAAAAAATGGAATTTCCACCCGTTTTGTAAGTGCCCATGTTATGCATTGAATATATTTGTGGTGCCACACTCCAGTAGGTGGTTAATGCTCATATGAAAGTAGACACTCAATGATAAGAATTTGTAGTTTTTAATAAATATTTCACTTTTTTCTAGCCTACTAGGTTTGAATTTTATAATTTCATTGTGGCAGTTGTTTCCATTGTTTTACAATCAAAAAGGCTTTAGTTGTGCTGTCCGTTTTATCTCTACGAATGTTATTGTGGAGTGATGTGAATTGTTTGGCCAGCAGGGGGTACAATAAAGGGTGTTTATAGACCCCTTTCACATGACGTCACCGCGCCGCGAGATTTTGTTAGGCGCTATATTGGAAGACCAAGTACATGCACTCACAATATAAAACAAAGTACGAGCGAGAGTAAAGTGACACGATGGATGATAATTCTGGTTATGTGAGTACATTACCAGTTGCAGAAAGGGCACGGTATGTGGAGAAACTGGCTGTGATTGATGGGTTTGACCCATATGATAAGACTCAGAAAAAATTATGTGAATCCAAGCACACAGTTTAACGCAAAAGTTCGTTTATATCCCGACCTTGTCAGCTGTCAGATTTATGTTAATGGACACGGTAAGCTGGTAAATAATATATATATTTTTTTACCAAATTCTAACAGAAAACGAGAACGCCCGAAAGGGAGAGCCGAGCCGCCTCACGGCTGTAATGCAAATTGCTTTCCTCCTCAGTATACAAGTGCGCTTCCATGGCAGGGAAAAAGAAACTACATTCTGCCGCCTATGTAGTCCCCTATTTAAACAAATAGGAGTCATTCAGGATTCAGCCATGTTTTTGCTCCGTGCTTTTACTCGACCAAAGTTATACAGTATTATGAGCTTTAAATTGCATAAATAAAACTATTTGGTGAAACTTTGAAGAAGAGATTGTACTGGTTTAAAGTTTTTACCTAACGTTTTCATGTCGACTCCAATTAATACACTAGTAGAATCGATGACTAGTTTAGTAGGCCAAAACTTTTTTCAATTTTTGACTGTACCAGCCTGAAAAAACTTGCGACAGTCAAATGGAAAAAAAGCAAGCTGGTCATGTTGTACTGGACTAATCTATGACTGATGAGTATAGTAAGTGATACTAGTACTGATACAATAAAACAGACGACTGTAATCTGGTAGGCAGCACGATTTATATTATTTCTCCGTGTCAGATACATAAGGAGGACCTGACACCAATTCTGCCATCTGTTTGCTACCCAGACATTGTAAACTATTTGTTGTTTACACCCAGTGCCTACACTGTTGATGACTTGAAGGCCTACAAAGGGCTACAGGCTTACAATTATGTTGTTAGTGGCTTGGTTCGTGATATTACAGCTGTTATTAAGAATAACCTACACATATTATTATTAAATTGTAGAAGTCTGGGGGGCTTGCTCCTCATACAGTTATCAACTTGAGGCCAATTTAGCATGTTTTAAATCTGAATTTCTTGCGTTTGCTTACCTCAAAGTGTCCACAGATCATGCACAGACTTATCCATTATATCCACAGTTTTTTGCCAAGTCTCACACAGGTTTCTTTCAAGTCTACTGTTGGGCCAATAAATCATAAATAAAACAGCTCAGATTTGTTTGTTTAAGTCGTTTGCCACTCCACTTTATTGTCGTGGGTTCACATACCACAGCCGTTATCACGAGTTTGTTGGTCTTCCAAAATGGCGCAGGGTCTGTTTACTTCCAGTTTCGGGTGACGTCAGTGAAAGGGGTCTATATATATATATATATATATATATATATATATATATATATATATATATATATATACACACACACACACACACACACACACAGTGGGGCAAAAATGTATTTAGTCAGCCACCAATTGTGCAAGTTCTCCCACTTAAAAAAATGAGAGAGGCCTGTAATTTTCATCATAGGTACACTTCAACTATGAGAGACAGAATGGGGGGAAAGAATCCAGGAAATCACATTGTAGGATTTTTAATGAATTAATTGGTAAATTCCTCGGTAAAATAAGTATTTGGTCACCTACAAACAAGCAAGATTTCTGGCTCTCACAGACCTGTAACAACTTCTTTAAGAGGCTCCTCTGTCCTCCACTCGTTACCTGTATTAATGGCACCTGTTTGAACTCGTTATCAGTATAAAAGACACCTGCCCACAACCTCAAACAGTCACACTCCAAACTCCACTATGGCCAAGACCAAAGAGCTGTCAAAGGACACCAGAAACAAAATTGTAGGCCTGCACCAGGCTGGGAAGACTGAATCTGCAATAGGTAAGCAGCTTGGTGTGAAGAAATCAACTGTGGGAGCAATTATTAGAAAATGGAAGACATACAAGACCACTGATAATCTCCCTCGATCTGGGGCTCCACGCAAGATCTCATCCCATGGGGTCAAAATGATCACAAGAACGGTGAGCAAAAATCCCAGAACCACACGGGGGGGACCTAGTGAATGACCTGCAGAGAGTTGGGACCAAAGTAACAAAGGCTACCATCAGTAACACACTACGCCGCCAGGGACTCAAATCCTGCAGTGCTAGACGTGTCCCCCTGCTTAAGCCAGTACATGTCCAGGCCCATCTGAAGTTTGCTAGAGACCATTTGGATGATCCAGAAGAGGATTGGGAGAATGTCATATGGTCAGATGAAACCAAAATAGAACTTTTTGGTAAAAACTCAACTTGTCGTGTTTGGAGGAGAAAGAATGCTGAGTTGCATCCAAAGAACACCATACCTACTGTGAAGCATGGGGGTGGAAACATCATGCTTTGGTGTTTTTTCTGCAAAGGGACCAGGACGACTGATCCGTGTAAAGGAAAGAATGAATGGGGCCATGTATCGTGAGATTTTGAGTGAAAACCTTCCATCAGCAAGGGCATTGAAGATGAAACGTGGCTGGGTCTTTCAGCATGACAATGATCCCAAACACACCGCCCGGGCAACAAAGGAGTGGCTTCATAAGAAGCATTTCAAGGTCCTGGAGTGGCCTAGCCAGTCTCCAGATCTCAACCCCATAGAAAATCTTTGGAGGGAGTTGAAAGTCCGTGTTGCCCAGCGACAGCCCCAAAACATCACTGCTTTAGAGGAGATCTGCATGGAGGAATGGGCCAAAATACCAGCAACAGTGTGTGAAAAACTTGAAGACTTACAGAAAACGTTTGACCTCTGTCATTGCCAACAAAGGGTATATAACAAAGTATTGAGATGAACTTTTGTTATTGACCAAATACTTTTCTTTCCACCATAATTTGCAAATAAATTCTTTAAAAATCAGACAATGTGATTTTTCTGGATTTTTTTTCTCATTTTGTCTCTCATAGTTGAGGTATACCTATGATGAAAATTACAGGCCTCTCTCATCTTTTTAAGTGGGAGAACTTGCACAATTGGTGGCTGACTAAATACTTTTTTGCCCCACCGTGTGTGTGTGTGTGTGTGTGTGTGTGTGTGTGTATATATATATATATATATATATATATATACACACATATATATATATATATAAAGCATTACTGCTCCAGACTTTTGGTCATTAATTTAAAAAGATTTCATGTATTTTTCATACCTATTATCTACAACCATCTGTCCCTTTTGTGTTGTCTTTTGTTGTACAACTTCATCTGGAAACAGAGCATTTTTTTTATTTCAATTATAACAATTTGTTTGCATTTAATTTAGTCTTTTAATATTTGTTGTTTTGAGAAAGTTGATTTTTTTTTTAATCATTTAATCACAATAACTTTTACTCACTCTCCTGAAGTGTGCCAAAAATTCTGGAGCTGACTGTAAACCGGAACAATAAGAGTCATCTGTCTTGAACAATTTCTTAGGGCATGCAGTATGAGAGCAGGTCAGAGGGCACATTTCAAAAGACAGGAATGACCACATAACATGTTCATCCAGTGCTCTGACTGACAAAGTTAGAAAAGTGACATACTTTGCTGGAGTATCTCTTCCCTGCTATTTTATGTATCTAATTTTCCACCCTCCTGATTAAATAATTTCTCATCTCATCTCATTATCTCTAGCCGCTTTATCCTTCTACAGGGTCGCAGGCAAGCTGGAGCCTATCCCAGCTGACTACGGGCGAAAGGCAGGATACACCCTGGACAAGTCGCCAGGTCATCACAGGGCTGACACATAGACACAGACAACCATTCACACTCACATTCACACCTACGGTCAATTTAGAGTCATCAGTTAACCTAACCTGCATGTCTTTGGACTGTGGGGGAAACCGGAGCACCCGGAGGAAACCCACGCGGACACGGGGAGAACATGCAAACTCCACACAGAAAAGCCCTCGCCGGCCCCGGGGCTCGAACCCAGGACCTTCCTACTGTGAGGCGACAGCGCTAACCACTACACCACCGTGCCACCCATTAAATAATTTAATACTTCAAATGTTTCATTCTTATTTTGCCTGTGGAGATGGTTTCTATACAAAATGCAATTTTGCATATACACTAATTATTAGCTAAACAAAATCCATTTAGGATAAATTGAGCAACAGCTATATCTACTGACTACTCTCATAAGTGTAATATCCATTCATTCAAAAATATGCTCTGACATTTTTTTGGAATTCTATTTATATAAAAGAGCACATTTGCTTTCCCCCCTCATCCGTCAGTTATCATATAAATACATAATGAGCATTTTGACTTATTTAACTAGTTATAGTCATAATTATGTCTAGAATATTTATTTAAATTATTCCTCTGTATTTAATAGGAGCAATGCTATACAGCAATGCTTCCCTCTCCTGGCCCAATACAGCACTATCATCATTAATTTAAAGAGCACCTTAGACACAATACACAGAAATCAATTAAACAAAAACAAACATTCAATACAGATTTCAACAGAACATGCATCAGGATAACTTGAGAGGAAAGGTATGACATTCTGTGGTCCAAGTGTTGTAAGTATTGCTTTCTACTTTAGTCATAATTTATTAATTTTAGGCATTTAGTCATTAAATTAAAGTTCTTCAAAACAGTTACAAATTATTGTACATACTATTAAAAAGCCTTGATACTATCTCATTCACAGCCTTATTCAAACCAGCATGCAAAAAAGAATTTGGCATGGTACCGTATAATTAGCTTTCTTTTTAAAGGTTGCATATATTAGTATCCATCATTGCTGTCATTACATCAATTAATCCTGTTGAAGGGTGAAAAATTGTCACAAGGCTTGCTGAAACCTTTCCCCATCCTTCACCAGGAGAACTTTCCACCCGGCCTTTTTTTCCACTGGCATTAACTGCTGTCATCCCAGAAACAACAGAGCCCAGTGGTGTCAATTATATTTGATTGACTGAGTAAAGCACACACAAATAAGCCAAAACACCGGACACAAAAATCTATATATGACTCCTCCTGTCAAATCAAGCAGTTGTCTCTTCCATTTTCATGCTACACAACAGGCTGTCGGCCCCGTGCCTAAACGTTTCTCTCACAGCCCCATACCATCACCAATTAAACTGCCTGCCTTCTCAAAGGTGCCGAATGACTCCCTTGGATATTGCCTCAAACTGTTGTCCAATGAATGAGGGCTAATTCATCAGCTTAACTTCACTTACAAAAACACAGCCTCCCCAGGTACTGGTTTAAATAAATAAATAAATAAAAGATGCTTTTTCTCACTGGAGGGGAACATAAAGCTGGTGTTTTGAATGTATAGTTTATGAATGAAAACAAGGCAGTTTTGACATGCCTGTAGTACTTTATACCAAAATAATTTTTGAAAGACTTCTCATCATCGACTTTGACTCCCTATTTATTACTTAGTACATAATATTAGCTGAGATAATGCTTAGATGTGTGCAAAGCAGGAAATGTACAACCTCAATTCCAAAAAAATTGGGACGCTGTGTAAACTGTTTAAATAAATAAGGCGATAATTTGCAAATCATATATTTCACTGAAAATAGTACAAAGACAACATATGTTGAAACTGAGAAATTTAAAACACACACACACTCATTTGGAATTTGATGTCAGCAACATGTTTCAAAAAAGGTAGGACAGGGGCATGTTTACCACTGTGTTGCATCACCTCTACTTTTAACAACACTCTGTAAATGTTTGGGAACTGAGGAGACCAATTGCTGTAGTTTTGAAAGAGAAATGTTGTCCCATTCTTGCCTGATACAGGATTTTAGTTGCTCAACAGTTGGAGGTCTCCTTTGTCATATTTTGCGCTTCATAATGCGGCAAATGTTTTAAATGGGAGACAAGTCTGGACTGCAGGCAGGCCAATTTAGCAACCGGACTCCTTTCTACAGAACCATGCAGTTTTAATATGTGCAGAAAGCGGTTTGGCATTGTCTTGTTGAAAGAAGGGAGGCCTTCCCTGAAAATGATTTTGTCTGGATGGCAGCATATTGCTCTGAAACGTGTATATATCATTCAGCATTAACAATGCCTTCCCAGATGTACGAGCTACCCATGTCATGTGCACTAATACATCCTCATACCATCACAGATATTGGCTTTTGAACTGTGCACTGATAAGCCAGATGGTCCCTCTCCTCTTTAGCCTGGAGAACGTGGTGTCTGATTTCTAAAAAGAATTTTGATTCGTCAGACCTTGGGACAGTTTTCCACTTCGCCTCAGTCCATTGTAAAAGAGCTCAGTCCCAGAGAAAGTGAAGGCATTTCTGGATATTGTTTATATATGGTTTTAACTTGCATTTGTGGATGCAGTAATGAACTGTTTTCATAAACGATGGCTTTCTGAAGTGTTCCTGAGCCCATACAGTAATTTCCACTCCAGACACGTGTCTGCTTTTAAGGCAGTGTTGCCTGACGGCATGAAGATCACAAGCATCCGATGTCAGTTTTCAGCCTTGTCTCTTGCATACAGAGATTTCTCCAGATTCTCTGAATCTTTTAATGATATTACATACCATAGATGATATGATCCCCAAATTCTTTGCAATTTTACACTGAGGAATGTTATTCTTAAATTGCAGCACTGTTTGCCCATGCAGTCTTTCACAGAGCAGTGAACCCCTCCCCATCTTTACTTCTGAGAGACTCAGCCTCTCTGGGATGCTCTTTTTATCCACAACTTTCCCGAACTCTGACCTTTCCCATGATTCATTACTGTGTCATAGCGGAAGCCAGGATCGTTCTTCCACTCCACTGTGTTGACATTTGTAGCTAACGCTAGCTGCTCGCTAGGTAAGATCAAAGATGGTTACATGGGTCCAATTTTCTGACGTGTTCTGGGGATAATACGATCAAAGTGCCCCATCCGTCTACCCTTACGGAATGGATAGATGACATGAAGTTGTGGCCCAACGTCAGCTATGTTGACATTGTCAATTATTTTATTCTTAGTGAGGGCATTGATGGTGAGAAGCCAAGGAACTACAAAAGCACAGAGGTGTACAATTATCTACACAGTAAAAAAATTGGCAAAATTGTGTGTAAAAGAGAGGGCGAGTTATTTTGTTTCAAGGCTGAGGTTGAGCCTAGCCAGAGCAAAAAAAGGGAAATCCTGCAGTCATGCAGCAGCTGTCATCTGGAAGGTAGGCAATGTCAGAGTAGAGTGATTGTATTGGTTTACTAATAATGTAGTGTTTACATACTGTAAATCATTTTGGACAAAAGCATCTGCCAAATACCAAATAGGCTCAATATGTATAGGCTCAAGAAGCAAAAGCTAGGACAGAAGCATAGGCTAACCATTTTAATGCAGATGCTGTCAAACTTTGGAAACAATAAACATACTATACTTAAATAATTCCTTGTCTATGTATTTGTCCAAGTTTCTTCAACTTCTTAACTACCCTGATCATTCCAGATATTGGATGGTATTTGTAGACTATTTGTTTACACTAGTACTTCAGCACTGGTCGCTCTTGGATTCTCTTGGTTACCTAGGCTACATGCACTTATTGTTAGTCGCTTTGAATAAAAATGTCAGCTAAATGACTGTAATGTAGTGTAATGTTTCAATAATGTACAATATCTAAATAACAATTACACAGAATTAATGTTATTGACTCAGGAAAAACAGGAATTGCATGTACAGATGAGCAGCATGTGGTGCTGGACAACACGTCTTTCAAGTCCATTTGTGCTCAAGACAGATTCCATTCATAAAATCGTTAAGCTTTTGCAAGTTGTTTGTGTACCCAACGGCACATGTTAAACCATAAAAAGACAATTAAAAAAAAAAAAAAGGCATTATCCTCTGACTGAGACCCCGTCCACACGTAGCCGGGTATCTGCTAAATCGAAGATATTTTTCTATGTTTTGGCCTGTCATCCACATGAAAACACATCAAAAACAAATATTTAAAAAAACTCCGGGCAAAGTGAATGTAAGAGACCCTACGTGTGGGTGGAGCACAGAGGACGGCAGAACAGAGATCAGGTTTTATAAAGGGCTTTATTGCCACACTTTTCAGTATAACAATGACAGACACACAACCGGCGTCTGGTTCAGGGCTGAGCTCCTTCTGCTCTCGCTCTCCCTCCTGATATAGGGCGCAGTCACTGGGAAGACACACAAACAGGTTAATTGCTCTCAGGTGGCGTGATTCTGCCACTTACCTTCCCTGACTCCGCCCTCCTGTCACAGACCGGCGCTTGACCACGCCCCCGCTGCCACATACCCCCACCGCCCGACTCAGGCCGGGCGGCCGTCCGGCCTGCAGCCGACTCCCCCCCCCCTTGACGGGAGAGGAAGTCCGCCACGACCATCTGCGCCCCCGGCCTGTGGACCACCTTGAAATTAAAGGGTTGGAGCGCCAGATACCAACGGGTGATCCGCGCGTTGGCATCTTTCATGCGGTGGAGCCACTGGAGGGGCGCGTGGTCCGAACAGAGGGTGAAAGGGCGCCCCAGCAGGTAGTACCGGAGGGCAAGAACCGCCCACTTGATGGCCAGACACTCTTTCTCTATGGTGCTGTAGCGCCCCTCACGCACCGACAGCTTCCTGCTGATATACAGGACAGGGCGGTCCTCCCCCTCCACCTCCTGGGACAAAACCGCCCCCAGCCCTCTGTCCGACGCATCGGTCTGCAACATAAAAGGGAGAGAAAAGTCAGGGGAGTGTAGAAGTGGCCCCCCACACAGTGCAGCCTTTACCTCTGAGAAAGCCCGCTGGCACTGCTCCGTCCACTGGACCGGATCTGGTGCCCCCTTTTTAGTGAGATCAGTCAGCGGGCTGGTGACGTCCGAATAATTAGGTATAAACCTGCGATAATAGCCAGCCAGCCCCAGGAACTGTCTCACCCCCTTTTTGGTCTTGGGCCTCGGGCAGGCCGCAATTGCTGCCGTCTTATTAATTTGGGGACGCACCTGCCCGTTGCCCAAGTGGAAGCCCAGATACCGTACTTCCACCCGCCCAATCGCACACTTCTTTGGGTTGGCTGTGAGCCCCGCTCGCCTCAGCGACCTAAGGACGGCCCTCAGATGTTCGAGGTGCCGCTGCCAGTCATTGCTATAGATGATTATGTCATCTAAATATGCTGCCGCATATGTGGCGTGAGGGCGGAGGACTCTGTCCATCAGCCGCTGAAACGTTGCGGGGGCCCCAAACAGCCCAAACGGAAGGGTGACGAATTGGTGTAAACCAAACGGTGTGGAAAAGGCCGTTTTTTCTCGGGATAGTGGAGTCAAGGGGATCTGCCAATATCCCTTCGTCAAATCCAGTGTCGAATAAAAGCGAGCAGTGCCGAGTCGATCGAGCAACTCATCAATACGAGGCATTGGGTACGCGTCGAATTTAGACACCGCGTTGACTTTTCTATAGTCCACACAGAACCGGACCGACCCGTCGGCCTTGGGTACCAAGACCACCGGGCTGCTCCAGTCACTGTAGGACTCCTCGACGATGCCCATTTCGAGCATGGTCTGAAGTTCTTCCCGAACCACCTTTTTTTTGTGTTCAGGTAGCCTGTAAGGGCGGCTACGCACTACCACCCCCGGGGGCGTCTCTATGTGGTGCTCTATGAGGTTAGTGCGACCGGGCAGGGGCGAGAACACATCCGAAAACTCGGTCTGCAACTGGGCGACCTCCGTGAGTTGGGTCGGGGAGAGGTGGTCTCCACAGGGGACCGGAGAGGTACGTGATGCCAATGTCCCTTTTTGAACCTCCGGCCCCAGCTCCGCCTTCTCTGGAACTACCGACACCAACGCCACGGGGACCTCCTCGTTCCAGAGTTTAAGCAGGTTGAGGTGGTAAATCTGTAGCGCCCCACCCCTGTCCGTTCGCCTCACCTCATAGTCGACGTCCCCGACTCGCCGTGTGACCTCAAAGGGTCCTTGCCACTTGGCGATCAATTTGGAGCTCGACGTGGGCAACAGTACGAGTACCTTATCTCCCGGAGTGAACTCTCTAAGGCGCGTACCCTTGTTGTACAGGCGGGCTTGCCGTTCCTGGGCCTGCCGCAAATTCTCCTGAGTTAGGTGGGTGAGCGTGTGGAGTTTTGCGCGCAGGTCCATAACGTACTGAATTTCGTTCTTACTTTGTGAAGGTCCCTCCTCCCAATTTTCCCGCAGCACGTCCAGGATGCCGCGCGGCTTACGCCCATATAATAATTCAAACGGGGAGAACCCCGTGGAGGCTTGGGGGACCTCTCGCACTGAGAACAGCAAGGGTTCGAGCCACTTATCCCAGTTACGTGCGTCCTCACTTACGAATTTTTTAATAATATTTTTGAGGGTGAGGTTGAATCGTTCCACTAAACCGTCCGTTTGTGGGTGATACACGCTGGTGCGGATCGGCTTAATCCCCAATAACCCATACAGTTCGCGCAGTGTTCGTGACATAAACGTAGTGCCTTGATCAGTCAGAATCTCTTTCGGGATTCCAACTCGGGAGATGACGCGGAAGAGTGCCTCTGCAATACTGCGTGCTGAGATATTGCGCAGAGGCACTGCTTCCGGGTATCGCGTTGCATAGTCCACCAGAACTAATATAAAGCGGTACCCTCGTGTTGACCGATCTAATGGCCCGACGAGATCCATCCCAATTCTCTCAAACGGGGTCTCGATTAACGGTAGAGGGCGCAAAGGCGCTTTTGGAATGGCCGCTGGGTTTACTAACTGGCATTCGCGGCATGCCGTACACCACCTACGGACATCGCCGCGAATCCCCGGCCAATAGAAACGGGCCATTATTCGGGCTAGTGTCTTATCCTGCCCTAAGTGTCCAGCCATGGGATTAAAGTGAGCCGCCTGGAATACCAATTCCCGGCGGCTCTTCGGAATTAAAAGCTGCGTGACTCGCTCTTTCGTTTGAGTGTCCTGCGTCACTCGGTATAATCTATCCTTCATAATCGCGAAGTAGGGGAAGGACGGGGTGGCGTTCGGCTGGAGCGTTTGACCATCGATTACTCTCACTTGGTCAAACGCATGCCGCAGAGTCTCGTCTCGCGACTGCTCTAATGGGAAATCCGCGAGGGATTCCCCAATAGAGAGAGGAGGAGCCGGCGGCTCCTCACTCTGACGCGGAGATGACGTAGACGGCTCTGTGACAGCTGCTCCCGCCAAAGCGACACCGGGACCTCCCCCTGTCAAATGGCAGGACCCACTCTCGACTAGGCGTGTCATTAAACCCCGAAATCCCGGCCAATCAGTCCCCAAAATTAGAGAGTGGGTAAGGCGAGGATTAACCGCCGCCTTTACTATGAATTTTTCCCCTCTGAAAATAATGTGGACCGACACCAAAGGGTAGCTGTGAACATCCCCGTGCACACATAACACCTTCACCCCTTGTGCTCCCCCCAATGCCTCGTTTTGAACCAGGCTTTGGCGAATTGAGGTCTGATTACAACCAGAATCCACCAACGCCTGATATGTAGCCCCTTGGATACTCACCGGTATGCGATACGCTCCGGCCCGATCGAGGGCGGCCTCTGGCGCGTCGGGGATCCGAACCACCGCGCCCACTTCCATTGCCGTGCACTGCTGTTGAAGGTGGCCCGGTTCCCCGCAGCGCCAGCAAACCGGCCCGGGCTTTCCCTCTGCACCGGTGATCTGGGGTTCACTCACCTGAGGTGGGGGAGAGACAGACACAGAAGGGAGAAACGGGAGGGCACCGCGGGTGCGGCGGGCCGGCTGGGGGGGTGCCGGCCCCCGCCTCCGCGGAGGGGGAATGGGGCGAGGACAGGACACAGGAGGAGGGGGGGAGAGAGAGAGAGAAGAGGAGAGAAGAGATGCCATCTGCTGTCCTGCCGCCGGGACAGCCGCCAGATGATCCTCCGCCAGCTCGACTGCCTGATCCAGCGACGCCGGGCGGTGGCACTGGACCCACTCCGCGGTTCCGGCTGGTAAGCGGGCGATGAACTGTTCCAGTACCACCTGGTCGACGATTCCCTCGGCGTCGCGATCGTTGGCCCTCAGCCACCGCCAGCAGGCGTCCCGGAGCTGCTGGCCGAACGCGAACGGCCGGCCGACTTCCTCCAGTCGCAGCGCGCGGAAGCGCTGGCGCTGTTGCTCCGGTGTGCGCCCCACGCGCTGGAGGACGGCCCGGCGGAGGTCCGCGAAGGCCAGCCGGCGGTCGGCGGGGAGCTGTAGCGCGGCCAGCTGTGCCTCTCCCGTGAGCAGGGGGAGGAGGCGCGCCGCGCGCTGCTCCATCGGCCACCCCGAGGCTTCGGCGACCTGTTCAAACAACGTGATGAACGCCTCGGGGTCGTCCTGCGGGCCCATCTTGGTGACAATGAGGGGAGACGGGCCCGCGGCCGGAGCGCTGGTGGACCCCGCCGACGCGAGGAGATGCCGGAACGCCTCGCGATCTTCCTGCTGGGCCAGCACCAGGGCTTCGAAGCGCTGCTCCTGCTCCTTTCGGAGCGTAACGAGTGCCTGGTGCTGGCTTTGCTGAGCCGTGGCGAGGGCGTGGACCAGATCGGCGAACGGGGAGGATTCCATGGGGCTGCTGGTTTGGTGCTCCACTGTCCCGGGTTTCGGCACCACTGTAAGAGACCCTACGTGTGGGTGGAGCACAGAGGACGGCAGAACAGAGATCAGGTTTTATAAAGGGCTTTATTGCCACACTTTTCAGTATAACAATGACAGACACACAACCGGCGTCTGGTTCAGGGCTGAGCTCCTTCTGCTCTCGCTCTCCCTCCTGATATAGGGCGCAGTCACTGGGAAGACACACAAACAGGTTAATTGCTCTCAGGTGGCGTGATTCTGCCACTTACCTTCCCTGACTCCGCCCTCCTGTCACAGACCGGCGCTTGACCACGCCCCCGCTGCCACAGTGAAGATTTTTGAAAACTCCGTGTATGCCTTTTCGTGTAGACAGAGATAACCGGAGTTTTGCGTTTTAGAACGTCACAATCTGCGCCAAAAAAATGACAACAAATCTGCCCTGACGTCAAACGTGCGACCTTTGTTTACTGCAGAAGCCAGATTAAGCATGGACAAAGAGTAATGGATCGGAGTAGTGCCTTGAAAGCGTTAATTATTGTGCAGGTGCTATTTACATGTTTAATTTCTGATGTGATTGGGGGTAGGATTTGGGGAAATAATGCCATCTACAGGTTTGGAATGCTTATGAATGTGATTGAAAACGCAGATGTTCGGTTATGTGTGGAAGGGATTTTTTTCGAAGACGAGGTGGTGTGGATAAAACATTTTTATAAACGGGGGGGGGGGGGGGGGAATGTTCGGTTTTAAAAATACCCGGCTACGTGTGTACATGGCATGAAACTTGTTTGTCCTAGCTAGCTCCGCTCAGCTATGTTCGGCTCCCTCAGCCTCAGCTGCTTGGATAAACTGGAAATCAAAAGACCAGTATCCAGGAGAGGTGAGTGTAATGGCAACCCCCATTGTCTCTTGCAGGAAAGTCATGGATACCCAATAATGTTACTGACCTGTTGCCAATTAACCAAATTAGTTTTTTGTTTTTTTTTTCTTTTAGCATTACACAACTTTTTTAGCCTTTTGTTGCCCCTGTCCCAACTTTTCTGAAACGTGTTGCTGACATCAAATTCAAAATGAGCACATATTTAAAAAATAAATAAATAAAATTTTTCAGTTTCAACATTTGATATGTTGTCTTTTTACTATTTTCAATGAAACATAGGGTTTCCATGATTTGCAAATCTTCACATTCTGTTTTTATTTATGTTTTACACAGTGTCCCAACTTTTTTTTTTTTGGAACTGGAGTTGTATATAATTTGTAAAAACGCCATCAATTTATGTCATATTTTTAAATTGTGTAAGCACATGGTTAACAGTTAAATGCATTTATTTTTTTCATTTTAGGATTACATTAGTTGCAATAATGGTTTATTCAAACATGATATTTAAATTATAATTCATAAATATGTTTTAAAATGGAAAAAGGTACAGATAAAACATACAATTAATTATGAAAAAAATTGTGATTGATCATAAATCAGGAAACACTTTTCAGCATTGTAGCATGTATAACTTTCAGGATCTAATAGTGTCCACTCTAGAAAAGTTTCAGTAATGTGATGAGAACTGTTCTGAATGAAATGTAGTGGTCATAAATATTCATTGTAATTTCCTAACACCAAGACCTAAAAGAAAGTCATTAAATTCTCATTTTTATAGTTTGGATTGCAGTGGGTTTAAATTACAACTGTGAGCAAGAAATGCTTTTTTCCTCTCACTAAGTAACATATGATTGTAAAATGAAATCATGATTGTACAAAATCACAGTGATGTTAAATAATACTTTTAACAACTCCATTTATCTATTTAGAATGGAGAATGCATATGAAGCTGTGTTATATCCAGCGACAATTAAAAAATTTGAGTTAGATTGCAAAAAAATTGCATTTCCACAAGTGTCTGCTTTCTAAATGTCTTTTGTTGTGTTGGTCATTCTAATCTGAAATCACTCAAGGGTTTACCAAAGAAAAAGAGGGCACTGCAATGCTCTCACAGCACCCTTGCAGAAAGGCACTTAAACAGCACTAGTCTTGGTTTTGCATTTTGACAGACCCCCTGGACTGGCCTTAGTATCTGATTTTTTCCCAGATGGACTCTGTGCTGAACTCGAAAGTGAGTGCTTGCCAACAGATGTACCTTGAGCATTATTGCTGTTGCCATTCTGATTTCCACTTAATGTTTCCATAATAGAGCGGAATGTTCCAAAGGGTCTTTTCCCTGATTCAGAAGTCTTTTCTTTACCAGAAGCTACTTTAACCTCCCCTGCTTGAACAACCTTCTGAACAACTGGTGCTTCTTCAAAAGTCACTCTGAGTTTAAGGTTCTGTGAGGTTTTCCTGCGAGAGGACGGTGATTTAAGAGCACTCTTTGGACTTGTGATTTTTTGCCCATTGTTAAATTCAGTCAGTTCCCCTGAAATGTCAGTTTTTGTTTCATGGTCAAGATCACTGTTGTCTGATGTTGGAGAGGGATTGTATCCATCCATGGACTTGGAAGTCCTGAGTGCAAATGAGAACTTGCGCTCAGCAGCTGAGGTATGCTTCTTATTTGTTAACTGTCCCAGGTCCTCACTCTCTGCTATACAAAGCTGACTTGGCCTTTCTGGTCTGGAGGTGCCTGTGGGCTGCTTAGACTCATCAGGGGGATATGAGTCTGTGTCTGATTCACTGAGGGAACGCTGCATGATTTGCCTAAGGCGGGCTAGTTTTAACTCCCGCCTTTCCACCATACCTGGTTTCCGTAGTGGGCCTATGCCTAGCCCCATCCCTGAGTCTGTGCCACTAGCGCCCTCTACTGCCTCCTCTTGGAATGCCTTCTCCCTGGTACCCATTCTTTCAGCGATGTCTTTTCCCAAGATTTTGCGCAGAACTGACTCAGAATCCACGTGCCTCTGCCTCAGCACCCACTGCCCATCACCAGGTGTAACCTCCGCAGTAAGTGTCATCTCAGGCCAGGTCTCAGCTGGAGGAATAAGCAAACTAACAGAGAAGCGATTAAGATGACCTTATTACATGTAAATACACATGTTCATTACAATGAGACAAAAGTCTTGTTATACAGTGAGGAGAAAAAAGGCAAACCTGGGTGATTGTGGTCTTCTGTTGGGATCCTGGGACTGCAGTAGCAGCTGCATTTGACTCTGGAGTGCTATTCTTGCTGTAGTCTGTCTGGGGGGGGGACCATATGTTGTGAAACATATGTTTGTTGAAGACCTTCTGTTTATCTTTGAAATTTGAAATGTTTGTAAAAAATTTTTTTTTTAAAAATGCAGCCTGCTTACTCGTGGAGTTGCTTGGTAAGCTTGACCACCTGTGAAGCCAAAGACATGCAGGTCTCCACAACCACCAGGTAGCGTGCACAGGTGGTATGACCTTGTCGTTCAGCACATTGAGATGGCCTCTCACCTTGCTGGTTCTGAACAGTGACATTTGAGCCATATTCCACCAGCGTCTTTGGGAAGAATACAGTATTAAAGGCGAAAATTCAAAAGTGTCTTCAACTATGTAGCACAATTAATTTTATGAAATAGGCATTTAAGTTCAGTGTAATCCACTTTGAACACCATGGAATCTAAATTCTGCCCTGTGGTTGACCAAAAACTCAAGCCCTAAAAAAAAAATCTCCTGGTCAATGTGATATTGGGCCTTATGTCTTTTTTTCTTCCCCACACTTCCCCTCCCTGCTGACTAGTGAAAATAAGAGGAAATTATTGGCCAGTCTACACAAACAGGAAAGCAGGAGGGAGGCCTGTGTCCTGTTTCCAATTTCACTGTCCCCTGGAAAAGATATTTTGTCAACATCATTTTCCAAAGCTTTTCTTAAGAATTCCATAATGGAACAAAAACAACAAACCAAATGTTTACCTGAAGGCAGCCAAGATGACCATACTGAGCAGCAACATGCACTGCGCTATTCCCATTCTGATCCACTTCATCCAGTGAGATACCTTGTTCTTGCATAAACTGAAGTAGCCACAACAAGATCCTTTCCTGAAGCAAAGAGTCAGCTCAAATGCATAAGTGATCAATCTAGAAAACAAAAAACTTGAATGGCCTTATTCGTTTATTTTGTCTTTACCTGACCATATTGTGCTGCATAGTGGATAAGGCTTGGGTAGTCCCGTGTGCAGCTAAGCTCAGCAATGGCCTCAGTCTCACTCACCATCCAGCGCACACACTCCAGGTGACCATTCTATTCAGGACCCCCCCCCAAAAAAAAAAACCACAACTTACAAAATGTTCCCTTCTGCAATAAAATAAAATGCTGTAAAATATTTGACAAAAGAAGCACAACACCTATACCATCTAAGGGACAGACTAATAATTTACAACTCTGATACCAAAAAACTTGGGAAACGAAAATAAAAACAGAATGCAATGATTAGCAAATCCTTTTTGACCTATATTTAGGCCACACCAATTCGATTAGTTGGTTCTCGGAATTGCCGCTTGAAGAAAATGCAAAATGAAAAAAAAAATTTATATCGAAATCAAACTCCCACCAACAGAAAAACATCGTGGCTGAGGTCACGTGACGTCGAAAACCAATCAAATCGCCCCTTTCACTTTAGATAAAGACTTGTGGAAGAAACATGCCTGTAGAGGGGAATCCTGCAAAGCCTGTGTTTGTGATTATTAGGATATTCAGCGAACAGAAGCGTAAAATCTTTGACAGGTGTGTCGAAATTCAAGAGGGGGAAAACTTTGCACAGTTGTACTCAAGATGCCGTGAGCTTGTTACCCTGCGATGTGCCAACTTGGACAACAACTCTGTGGAGGTGGGTTTGATTTATATATTTCATTGATTGATGTGAGGGGCAAACAAAAAAATCATTCGAAATATTTAGCCATCAGAAGTAGCCTACTCCTGGTCAAATCTTTTTTTTCTGTGCATTGTAGATGTGGGCGGCACGGTGGTGTAGTGGTTAGCGCTGTCGCCTCACAGCAAGAAGGTCCTGGGTTTGAGCCCCGGGGCCGGCGAGGGCCTTTCTGTGCGGAGTTTGCATGTTCTCCCCGTGTCCGTGTGGGTTTCCTCCGGGTGCTCCGGTTTCCCCCACAGTCCAAAGACATGCAGGTTAGGTTAACTGGTGACTCTAAATTGACCGTAGGTGTGAATGTGAGTGTGAATGGTTGTCTGTGTCTATGTGTCAGCCCTGTGATGACCTGGCGACTTGTCCAGGGTGTACCCCGCCTTTCGCCCATAGTCAGCTGGGATAGGCTCCAGCTTGTCTGCGACCCTGTAGAAGGATAAAGCGGCTAGAGATAATGAGATGAGATTGTAGATGTTCAATTGACTAATTCAATTGTTTATTTAGCCTATCTGTTTACTGGTTTGCCCCTGATAAAAGACGTGCAGACAGATGGCATTCTGACTTGTCAGGCACAGTTGTTTGAGTTCCCCTTGGGGGCTTGTTTACACAAATAAAAGGAAAAAATGAAGACTGTTGTTTCAGACTTTTATTTTCAATTATCCTTAATGCATATGGGTGGAAATAAGATAAGCTATTAAAAGAGCCATATGAAATGTGTAACAATAATGTATTGTCTTTGTTTTGTTTCTCTATTCTGAAAGCCCTCTATTTCCAGCGCTAATTTTACCATCAGAGCATTTTTTTAAATTTTATTTTTATTTTGCTCGCTCGCTTCATATTTTTCCTGAAAAAATCCGAGAACCAACTAATTAAATTGGTGTGGCCTTAATTGAATACAATACAAAGACAAGATGCTTAAATGTTCAAATGGATAAACTTCATTGTTGTTGTTGTTGTTTTTTTTTTTGGTAAATATACATTAATTCTGAGTTTAATGCCTGCAACACATTCCAGAAACATTGGGATAGGGGCAACAAAAGACTCAGAACATTTTGGAGCAAAAGACTGGGAAAGAATGGGAATGCTCAAAAAACACCTGTTTGACATTTTACAGGTAAACAGGTACGGCACAGTGGTTAGCACCGTCACCTCACAGCAAGAAGGTTCAAAAATCAGAGCTGACAGGGGCCTTTTTGTGTAGAGTCTGCATGTTCTCCCCATGTCTGTGTGGGTTTCCTCTGGGTGCAAAAACATGCAGATTAAGTCAAATACCCAGCCACCGGGGTTTGCACAATCCAGTGCATACTTATGGCCCTTTTCCACTACCCTTTTTCAGCTCACTTCAGCTCGCTTCAGCTCACTTCAGCCCGACACGGCTCGCGTTTCAACTATCTCAAAACAGCACGACTCAGCTCGCTTCAGCCCTGCTTAGCACCCAAAACTCGCACCGTTTTGGAGTGGGGCTGAAGCGAGCCAAACCAAGCTGAGTGAGGCTGGGGGCGTGAGCAGACACTCCCCTGTGCACTGATTGGTGAGGAGGAGTGTCCTCACATGCCCACACACGCCCCGCGAGCGCGCTGGGATCTGTAAACACCGTAAACCCGGAAGAAGGAGAATTACGAGAATTCTGAAGCCTTATGCGCCTCGCCTCATCTATACGCTCTTGCCAGTATCTGTTGGCGTTGTCGGTGACAACAAGCCACAGCACCAAGACCAGCAACACTAACGACTCCATGTCCTCCATGTTTATTGTTTACTATCCGGGTCGTGAGACTACCGCTTAAAAGGTCACTGATGTCACTGTTTGCGCCGCTTAACGACATCACGTGACGTCCACCCACTTTCGCTAACTCCACCCAATGTGTCCACCCACTTCCAGCCAGCACGGTTCAGCGCGGTGGTAGTTGAAATGCAACTCCAATAGCCCCGCTCAGCTCGACTCAGCCCAACTCAGCACGGCACGGCTCAGCCCGACTCAGCCGCGTTTGTAGTGGAAAAGCGTCATTAGTCAGGAAGTGGATCTGGTGTTAAACCTATGCCAAATCAAATATGCTTGGATCATGAAGAACCACTTTGGTGACCCTGATGGGAGTAGCCAGTAGAAGAAGACAGGTAAACAGGTTAAGTGGTAACTGGAAAGACTCAGTCAGTTATTCACAAGCAAGGATGGCGCGAGGTCACCACTTTCTGAAAAACTTCATGGGTAACCCCAATACAACCCCAATTCCAAAAAAGTTGGGATATTTTCCAAAATGCATTAAAAACAAAAATATATGATTTGTTAAGTTGTATGACCCTTTATTTAACTGACAAAAGTACAAAGAAAAGAAGATTTTCAATAGTTTTACTGACCACCTTAATTGTATTTTGCAAATATAAACAAAATTAGAATTTGATGTCTGCAACACACTCAAAAGAAGTTGGGACAGAGGCATCATTACCATTGTATTACATCACCTTTCCTTTAATAACACTTTTTAAATCTTATGGGATCTGAGGATACGAATTGTTGCAGTTTTGCAATTGGAATTTTTGTCCATTCTTGCTTGATACAAAACTTTAGCTACTCAACAGTCCATGGTCCCCACTGTCTGATTCTTCTTTTCATGATGCCACATATTCTCAATAGGATGCAGACCTGGACTGGCGGCAGGCCAGTCAAGCACACGCACTTGGTGTCTATGCAGAACAAGGCCTGGCATTGTCCTGCTCAAACAGATGTGGAGTTCCTGGGAAGAGACGCTGCCCTGATGAACATGTCTCTCTAAAATCCCAATACATGCCCCAATATATCAATGGTACCTTTACACGCATGCAACTCGCCCATGCCGTGGGCACTGATGGCCCCCGTACCATCACAGATGCACCTTTCTCTGATAACACACTAGATGGTCGTGTTCACCTTTGGCACCGAGAACTCAACGTCTGGTCTTCCTGAAAACAAGCTGAAATGTGGACTCCTCGGACCGCAGCACATTTCCACTGTTTTTCGGTTCATCTGAGATGAGTTCAGGCCCAGAGGAATCTGCGTTGTTTCTGCATAGAATTGATGAATGGCTTCCTCCTTGTGTAATACAGTTTCATATTGCATTTTTGGATGCAGCAGCAGACTGTGTTAAGTGACCAAAGTATTGTCGAAAGTATTCCCGAGCCCATGTGTCTATATTTGTCACATTAGCTGAGTCTTTGCAAAGATGAGTTGTGGCTCACTCCTTTGTGCCAAAATTCACGAGATAACTGTTAGTCGATTCAAAAAGAAAAATTTTCAATGCAGTATTTTAGGTTTTTCAAAATCTACAGTACATAACATTGTGAAAAGATTCAGGGAATTCAGAGATATATCAGTGCATAAAGGGCAAGGTCAGAAACCACTACTGAATGTGTGTGACCACTACCGCGGAACAAATACGTACAGTAAAAAAAAAAAAAGCACACTCTAGGTTAAGTTCAAAGCATTTTTTTTTATAAAAAATGTGCATCTTCAGTTTACAAAACAGAACATTAGCTGCCTTCTCGATATTTTAATAGTAGGGTACTGCTGTAAACAGTGAGGAAACAAATTGATCTTCAGTTAACAAAACAGAACATTAACTGCTTTCTCAATATTTAGATAATTGGGCTAATTTTGAGGGCACTGCTGGCCTGTTAGGGCGGGACGGTATCCATCCCACTCGGGAAGGTGCTGCTCTCATTTCCTGCAGCATAGGTCATAGTCTCAGAACAGGCCTAGTTAATTTCTGACAATCCAGAGCCAAGGCCAGGGAGCAGACGAACAGGCTAAACCGACTGTCTGCTAGCTGCACAGAGTCGTCACTCAGGGCCCACTACATCGAGACTGTGTCTGTTCCCCGAGCTCAACAAAAAGGTAGAAATTTTCAGAGAGTTTGTTCCAGTAACCTAATCAATATAAAATTAGATCAGACTGACTGTACAGCTGCTGCCAGCACCTTTGATCTAAAGGTGGGGCTATTAAATATTAGATCTCTTACATCTAAAGCGCTAATGGTTAATGAACTCATTACTGATCAGGAGTTTAATGTACTGTGTTTAACAGAAACATGGATTAAGCCAAATGAATATATAGCATTAAATGAAGCGAGTCCTCCTGGATACAGTTATATACACCAGCCTCGTCTAACTGGCAGAGGAGGAGGCGTCGCGGTTATTTATAACGATTATCTAGGTGTAACACACAAACCTGGTTATAAATTTAATACATTTGAAGTTCTTCATACTCATATAATGTATGTAGCCTCGAAAAATAAGTCTACCCAGTTAATTCCATTGCTTATTATTTACAGGCCCCCGGGGCCATATTCTGAGTTTCTTTCTGAATTTGCAGATTTTATCTCAGATCTGGTTATTTCCTTAGACAAAGCTTTAGTTGTCGGAGATTTTAATATTCACTTTGATAACCCAGAAGACCCTTTAAAAACAGCGTTTGTGTCCATCTTAGATTCAGTCGGGATTAAGCAGAATGTCATAGGACCGACCCATAATGGTGGTCACACCCTTGATCTAATACTAACATTCAGATTAAACGTAGACAATATAGTCATACTTCCACAGTCTGAAGTTATCTCAGATCATTGTCTCATCTCATTCAAAATATGTCTGAGTAATAATATATGCACCTCACCATGCTACTGTATTAAACGTACTTTCACGTCAACTACTGCACAGAGCTTTATAAATGATCTCCCAGAGCTGTCAACTTTGATTGGGTCACTGTCAGCCCCTGCAGAACTCGATCAGGCAACTGAATGCTTAGAGTCAACATTCCGCCATACTTTAGATAATGTAGCTCCTCTAAAAAGGAAAATGGTCAGAGACAAAAAATTAGCACCCTGGTATAATGATGACACTCGCACATTAAAACAGACCACTCGAAAATTGGAACGTAAATGGCGTCAAACAAAATTGGTAGTGTTCAAATTGGCGTGGAAGGAGAGCTTCCTGAAGTATAGAAAAGCTCTTAGTGCTGCGAGATCAACATATCTCTCCTCCCTAATAAAAGATAACAAAAATAATCCTAGATTCCTATTTAATACTGTAGCAAAATTAACCAGGAATAAGTCCACTATCAACACATGCACACCTGCAGTATGTAGTAGCAACGACTTCATGAATTTTTTTAATGACAAAATTGAGAATATCCGACAAAAAATTCAAACTACTAATTTAAGGTTAGACAATGAAAGTGACCTTGTAGTTAACAATATAACTGTATCAGATCATCAGTTAGAATGTTTTACTCCCCTAAAAGAAACTGAATTACTTTCATTAATCTCTACATCAAAAGCCTCAACTTGCGTACTAGATCCCTTACCGACACATCTATTCAAACAGATAATGCCTGGAGTAATTGAACCGCTTCTAAAAAATAATAAATTCTTCTCTTATGATTGGCTATGTACCCAAATCCTTTAAACTAGCAGTTATCAAACCCCTGATTAAAAAACCTGACCTTGATCCCTGTCAGCTGTCCAATTATCGGCCAATATCAAACCTCCCCTTTATCTCCAAGATCCTTGAAAAAGCTGTGGCACAGCAGTTATGCTCATATTTACATAGGAATAACATCCATGAAATGTATCAGTCAGGATTTAGACCTCATCATAGCACAGAGACAGCACTGGTTAAAGTAGTAAACGACCTACTGTTGGCGTCTGATCAGGGCTGTGTCTCGCTACTTGTGTTGCTTGACCTTAGTGCAGCATTTGATACCATTGATCATTCCATTCTTCTGGATAGACTAGAAAATGTTGTGGGAGTTAAGGGAATGGCCCTCTCCTGGCTCAGGTCTTATCTAACTGATCGTTATCAGTATGTCGATATAAATGGTGATATTTCTAGACGTACCGAGGTAAAGTTTGGTGTTCCACAAGGTTCTGTCTTGGGTCCACTGCTTTTTTCTCTATATATGTTACCTCTGGGCGATATTATTCGTAAACATTGTATTAGTTTCCACTGTTATGCTGATGACACACAGTTGTATGTCTCTGCAAAACCTGATGAGAGACACCAGCTTAATAAAATTGAGGAATGTGTTAAGGACATTAGACACTGGATGCTTATAAATTTCCTTCTGCTTAACTCTGACAAGACTGAAGTACTTGTGCTAGGACCACATACAGCTAGAAGTAAGTTTTCTGATTACACAGTAACTCTGGATGGCCTTTCTGTTTCTTCACGTGCAGCAGTAAAAGACCTCGGAGTGATTATTGACCCCAGTCTTTCATTCGAAACTCACATTGATAACATCACCCGGATAGCTTTCTTTCATCTCAGAAATATTGCAAAGATAAGAAATTTAATGTCATTGCATGATGCAGAAAAACTAGTCCATGCTTTCGTTACCTCCAGGTTGGATTATTGTAATGCCTTACTGTCTGGATGTTCCAATAAGTGCATAAACAAGCTCCAGTTAGTTCAAAATGTCGCAGCAAGAGTCCTTACTAGAACTAGAAAATATGACCACATCACGCCTGTCTTATCCACACTGCATTGGCTCCCAATCAAATTTCGTATTGATTATAAAATACTACTATTGACCTTTAAAGCACTAAATGGTCTCGCACCACAGTACCTGAGTGAACTTCTGCTCCTCTATGACCCGCCACGCCTACTTAGATCAAAAGGTGCAGGCTATCTGCTGGTACCTCGTATAGTGAAGGCTACATCAGGGGGCAGAGCCTTTTCTTACAAAGCCCCACTGTTATGGAACAGCCTTCCAAGTAATGTTCGGGAATCAGACACAGTCTCAGCATTTAAGTCTAGGCTGAAAACATATCTGTTTAGTCAAGCCTTTTGTTAATGGTGTTTATGAGGTAAAGGAGTAGATCTGGAGGGTCCTCAGACATAGAGTGTTTTGGTAAACTGGGATGTATGGATGCTGTCAGTCCCCACTCGCTTGCTCACTCGAGTTTGTTGACGGTGCAGTGGCTGGCTGCTTTATGTCCCGGGGCTCCCTCATGCCTGTGTTACCTTCTGGCTCTCTCCTTTTAGTTATGCTGTCATAGTTAGTTGCCGGAGTCCCTGCTTGTACTCGGTGCAATATGTATACTGTTCCTACTTATTCAGGTGACATTGGGCATACCTAACCACCTGTGTTTTCTTTCTCTCCCCCCCCCCCCCCCCACCCCAAATCTGTCCCTCTGAGTTACATGGAGTCAACAGGAAATCTTTTGGTGGAGACGGTGGGGACCTCGACTGGCTATCGTAGCCTGCAGGGAATCGGCCGTCAGACATTCTGTCGCATGTCCCAGACCCGGTGAAATGTAACTGAATTGTCTTGGCCAGGCCTAAGGGTCCCATCTGCATCTCATCATTGCTGAGGAGTGTGCTCCCATCACCCAATCAAGCATCCAGCCAGAGCAGGTCATGATATATTTTTTACCATATTAACATGCCATTGTGCGTCATGCCTGATGTAAAGACTCTCGTCTCTGCGAGCCTACCACACAGATTTAATACTTGTCATTTTTAGGGCATACCTAACAACGTGTTTTCTTTCTCTCTCTCTCTCTCTCTCCCCCCCCCCCCCCCCAATCTGTCCCTCTGAGTTACATGTTGATCCTGGGATTGAGATGCTGGCCTCTTCTGCCCCTCGGACCTGCTTGATCCATCCTGGTGCCCTGTGTCTGGTCGGAGTTTTATCGCCCCACTCCTGTGAAGGACGGCCCCATGAGGACAGTTGAGGGTTATACCTGTTAAAACTGTTAATATTATAGTCAGGCTGTCTGTTGTTGCCCAAATGAGGATGGGTTCCCTTTTGAGTCTGGTTCCTCTCGAGGTTTCTTCCTCATGTCGTCTGAGGGAGTTTTTCCTTGCCACCGTCGCCACAGGCTTGCTCATTGGGGATAGATTAGGGATAAAATTAGCTCATGTTTTAAGTCGTTCAAATTCTGTAAAGCTGCTTTGCGACAATGTTTATTGTTAAAAGCGCTGTACAAATAAACTTGATTTGATTTGATTTGAATATTTTAATAGTAGGGTACTGCCATGAACAAACAGTGAGGAAGCAAGGAAGTTTGACTACTGATCGAACTGCCTCTGGGGACTGTTGTTGCCCGACTAGCAGCATAGCGCATATGCTTTTCCCCTTTCGAGTGAGCGTCAAGGGCTTTACAGCCCATTGTTGTTAACTTGATGTCTTTCCGACATACCTTACATCTCGCTTCATATTCTGAAGTTGCTGTTGTTAGCCAACTTTTGTATTTTGGCTCCTCAAACCACTTGTTACTAAACTTACACTTCCCCATCTCCGTTCATGTTCAAGTTCAACCACTTCTTCCTCGTCTGCTCTACTCTCAATGGTTCTACTACCAGTGTTGGGCACGTTACTTTCAAAAAGTAATTAGTTATAGTTACTAGTTACTTTTCCCAAAAAGTAACTGAGTTACTTTGTCATAAAAGTAACTAATTACCAGAGAAAGTAATTATTCCGTTACATTTTGTTCCCCCTCAAAAAAAAAAAATCAAATTCAATTAGTGTAATCATAATAAAAGTGAATGTTAAATATGTTTAATGACTGAAATGGACACTTAACAGAACCAATTAGTAATGTTATCTACACTATATTAATATTTTTGTGGGACAATGTGAGATAAGACATCTATCAAATGTAATATATTTCTGTAGTTATTAAAATTGTTACTAATTACTGGCCACTGATGAGGACAAACGCTTTGTTCCTCGACATAATGTGCATTGCACGTAAACACTCTTGCCTTTTATTTCAAGTAATGAAAAGTAATGGCTGTATTTCCAGTGTGAAAGCGCAGTGCTGGGCTGACCGCTCGCCATCGCTGGCTCTTCCGATTGAAAGAGCGCGCAGCAGTGCAGTAGGCGTGGCCTACCTACGTATGTTGTCCAAATCGACTCTGATTGGCTTACTGTGCTGTTGTCTCGCGTCTCCCCGCCCCACACGAAAGCAGAGGAAAGAAAGGCTGAACGAGCAGCGTGCCAGATGAGAACAGCTTTAATAAAGTAACGCATAGTATTTTATTGTAAGTAACGTGAACGGCGTTATAACGATGTAAAAAGTAATTAGTTAGATTACTCGTTACTAAAAAAAAGTAACGCCGTTAGTAACGCCGTTTATTTCTAACGCCGTTATTCCCATCACTGTCTACTACATGGATAAAAGAACACACTGCCCCCAGTGGCGTGGTTCCTGCGCTATTAGAACTAGTGCTAGACACACAACGGCTCTTGTGCTACTTGTTCAGCATCTTGATAACAAACGACGCTGGTTGAATAAATAACGTTAGCGCGGAAAAAAAAATCCAGACATATGTTTTTTTTTTTCATTTACCGTAGGCTACCCGGATGAAATTTAATACCTCCCATGTGAAATTTAATACCATAGCTCAAAAAATAGCGAAATATAATGCTTTTTAAGACCTTAAAAAACACATATTAAAAATAAGACTTTTTAAGACTTTTTAAGGATCCGCGGAGACCCTGCTCTGGGGTTGAGAGCTTCACCGGCGAAGCTCGGCAGGTTTAGAATGAGTAGGTCATGTATTTAGATGAATATCTTCGCAAGTTTTTATCATATAAGCATGATAAACATATTGACAGAAACTTCATACTTTACACTCTCCTATGAGCCCACTGCCAATTAATATATTTTATAAATGACCTAAAGTAGATGAAACAAAACTTTTCACCTTACTCAGTCACACCTGAGTCAGAGTGCTAAGTGCCCACTTACCAGTGGCGGCTGGTAGTCTTTCAAACAGGGGAGGCTGGTCGGTTACGATATTTCTAGATTTTAAAAGAAAAAACACATCAATTTTGCCCATACTCTTGCCTCTGATCTGGCTGATTGTTGGCAGGGTCACAAACTGTGAAATAACAGGTTCTTTTGGCCCATTAGCCTACTGTCCAATATACATGATGGTAGTGTTGGGGGGGTATATTTTAACATTTTATATTTTAAAATTGTGGCATGTTGTTTAAAAATTGACCTCGGCTGTGTTTTTGTTTAAAAATGTTTTCCAAATTGTAGCGGTGTTTAATTCATATCCAGAGAAATATATATTCCAATATAATATACTCAGCATAAACATTTTAAATAGACTCTATATTTTTGGTCCATCCATGACATATTACTAAAGTAGCCTATTTACTGTTGTTGATGTGGGTCACTTGCTGTTAGCCAATTCACTTTCTCGTACCAGGAGAGCTGAAAGGAACGAGTATTATTCCCTACCTTTTTCACCAAGTCAATTTGAGCCGTTGGTCTACCCTGCTCTTTAATTTTAATTTTTTCCTCGAAAGGAAGACTGGCAAATGGCTTCGCCAAAATTAAATCAGCAATGCTTGGCATCCGTGCGCAGCTTTCTTGCTAGCTGACTAGCCCCCTCAAGTTCAAGTTCAGTCACTCAAATAAACAAAATTTCTGGAACTAAGATAGCAAACTTGACAACACTATATTTACACTTTATTTACAATGAAAATATATACAAACTAAAAAAGCTGGTAGAAACCGTATGTAATGAATGAAATCGAAATGTAAGCCGATCTCTTACAATACACCACAGCACTTGCGAATCCGCATGGAACTGAACTGATGTTGCCAGATACTGCTGACGCTATCCAGCCCAAAATATGTTCAAAATCCGCCAAAATGCACTTAAAACCGCCCAATTGGGCGGGAAACCGCCCAATCTGGCAACACTGTACCGCTGCCTGTCTATAGTTGAAACGAGCTGTCAATCAAAGAAAATATCCGGCGGCTTTCACCAATCACCAGTCTCCTCGCGGAAACTGCCATGTCCCTCCCATGTGAGGCTCGGAGTCCGTGGGCGGGCATTTTCGCAGTATTTGTCCAATAACCGTCTTGCATTTTGAGATTGAAAAGCGCATAGCTCCCAAATGCCGTTGAAGCCCATTGAGGCTGGGAGTCCGTGAGACTCCGTGGGCGGGCGTTTTCGCAGTATTTGTCCAATAATCGTCTTGCATTTTGAGATTGACAAGCACATAGCTCCTAATCCACTGAGGCTGGGCTGCATCGAGCTGTCACGAGGGGGAAAAACTCACGCACACATTAGGCGAACTGGGGAAAGTTATAATGGAATGATTTCGCACTGTAGTTGGGTTGAGCACATATATTTCTATGATCCTGGATCTGAAATAGCAATGTTATAAGGTCGGCTATAACATAAGCCTAGCGCAATTCATCCTACACAATGTTCGTCATTTTTAGAGGAGGCTGAGCCTCCCTCGTTGTCTTGGAACAATCGCCTGTGCCACTTACGCATTCATAAAATACTATTCACATGGTAACGGCATGATAATCACGTTCTCTTTTTCGGTTTCAATTGTTGTTGTTTTTTTTTGCAGTGGGACCGCCCACTGTAAACAGGATAAAATATGTCGGCCATAGTTTAGGCTACCTGTTTGGAGGTAAAACTTGTTGCAAGATGGCATGGCGATTTGATGCTCAGGAGGCGCTTCAAATGATTCGGGACAGCAATTCAAGTTCAGCAGTTCATCAAATCTTGAGGACTGTGACACTGATGATGAGTGGTGTCATTTTGAACTTTGACTCGATCCAGCCAAAAATAAACTTGGGTAAGAGTTTATTTTTACTTGAGTTTATTTATTATTAAATAGAAGAAATATTTCTTCTATTCCTTATGAGCATATCGGTTGATATGCGTGCAGTGTAGTGCATAATCTTTGTGTGCTTCTTGAATAAACAAAATGTGCACCGGTACTTGTTTGCTCTCTTTTCTTCTTCGTCTTTTTCTGGCAATCTAATGATTTTGGCATGCTCTAATGTTGTCAATTTCAACAAATCTAAGCAGTATTTTCAGTCATGTGACTTTTTTTGTATTCAGCACAAGTTCAGCTACAATAATATCTATGTAGTATGTATATCATGATTGTGCTTTTTAAAAAAAATAACAGATAAATTAAGATGTTATAAAAAGCAGTTTTAGAACTGTGTTGGAATGTGTGAAAAAACAATACCTTACCCATTGCGACAAACCGTTTTGATCACTTGACCTGATGGGATTAAGAGTTTGCAGTGGGAGGGGTACTCACTCTTCTCATGAATGGAATAGAATTTTTTACTCTTCTCACTGCCCACTCTTTATCCCAAAACAATAGGACATACATTTTTGGATGGCCAGTTAATTGACCAAATCGGTAGAGGAGATTTAAGTTTTTTGCTTCATACATTCCTAAGACTGAACAAAATCACCTCAAGTGACCAAAATGGTTCGTCACAATGGGTAAGGTAATGTTTTTCACACATTCCAACACAGTTCTAAAATTGCTTTTTACAACATCTTAATTTATGTTATTTTTAAAAGTACAATCATGATATACATACTACATATCTATTACTGTAGCTGAACTTGTGCTGAATACAAAAAAAAAATCATACGACTTTGAAAATACTGCTTAGATTTGTTGAAATTGTCAACAACATGCCAAAATCATTAGTGCCAGGAAATACTCCTAGACCCCAGAGGGTTAACTTGCTTATTGTAGAATCTTCCAAAATGGTGTTACTTGAATATCATATGAACTTTTCAGTCTTATTTTGCCTCTGTTGCAACTTTTTCTGTGTGTTGCAGGCATCAAATTCTAACTTTGTTTATATTTAAAAAATACAATTAAGTCGGTCAGTAAAACTATTGAAAATCTTTTCTTTGTACTTATCAGTTAAATAAAGGTTCACATGAATTAACAAAATCACATATTTTTGTTTTTATTGCATTTTGGGAAATATCCCAAATTTTTTGGAATTGGGGTTTTAGTCCAACAGTTTGAAAACGTTTCTTGAATGAACAAAGACTTTAGGAATTTCACCATCAACAATCCATAATATCATCAAAAGATTCAAAAAAGCCATAGGAAATCTCTGCACGTCCTTAAGGGGCAAGGACATTGTTGGCACTGAGTCGCCATCTCTGGATCTGCGACACAACACTCGCTGTGTCAGAAGGGCCAAAAAATATTATAAAGGACATCACTCACCCCGCACATCACTTGTTTAAGCTCCTCCCATCAGGCAGGTGCTTCAGATCAATATGCACATGTGCCAACAGACTTAAAAACAGTTTCCTTCCAACTGCAATAAACTTATTGAACTCTGATATCTCCACAGTCTGATATATGACATGTGCAATACATTGTTTTTCTATTCAATCCACAACCTGCACATATTGCTTGATTTCATATCGTTTCTGTTAAGTGTATTTATGTTCATTTTGTATATATTATATTTAATTACTTATCACCCTTCTTATCTCTCAGAGTTTTTTTGTTTGTTTGTTTTTTGGGTATTTTTTTGGTCTTAATATTTTGCACCTTAACTTTTTGCACCTTTGGGACCAGCACAAAAGAAATTTCATCGTGCCTTAACAATGACAATAAAGTACTTGAATTTGAACAAGGCCAAAAACCAATACTGAATGACCGCAACCTTTGATCCCTCATGTGTCACAGCATTAAAAATCCCAACATGCTTTGCATGGGCTCGGGAACACTTCAGAAAACCATTGTCAGTAGACATAGTTTGTCACTGCATCTACCATGCAAAGCAAAAGCCATATATCAACAACATCCAGAAATGCCACCGAATTCTCTGGGCCTGAGCTCATCGGAGATGGATTGACACAATGTGGAAAAGCGTGCCGTGAGTCCACATTTAGAATTATTTTTGGAAATCAGTGTCCTCCAGGCTAAAGAGTAGAAGGACCATCCAGATTGTTACCAGCACAAAGTTCAAAAGCCAGCATCTATGATGGTATGGGGGGAGGGGTGTACTTGCATTTTCACATCTGTTAAGGTTAATGCTTAAAAGGTACATACAGGCTTTGAAGCAACATATGCTGCCATCCAGACAGCATCTTTTTTCAGGGACATCCCTGCATATTCCATTATGACAATGCCAAGCCACATTCTGCACATGTAACAACAGTGTGTCTTCATAGTATGAGTGTGCAGGTGCTAAACTGGCCTGCCGCAAAATATGACAAAGACCCCAGACTGTTGAACAACTGAAGTTGTATATCAAGGAAGAATGGGAAAGAATTTGACAATCAAAATTAACAATTGGTGCCCTCAGCTCCCAAACACCAACTAATTGTTGTTAAAAGAAAACATGATGCAACACAGTAGTAAATATGCCCCTGTCCCAAGTTTTTTTGGAATGTGTTGCAGGGATCAAATTCAGAATTTGTGTATATTTACAAAAAACAATAAAAGTTTCAATTTGAACATTAAATATCTCTGTCTTTGTATTGTATTCAATGGAATGCAGCTTGAAAAGGTTTTGTAAATCATTGTATTCTGTTTTTGTTTATGTTTTACACAGTGTCCCAGCTTTTTGGAATCAGGGTTGTAGCCTGTAGCTAAGCAAATGTTTTACAATGAGGAATGCAGAAATCCCTCCAAGAACATAAACCACTGAGCTCACCCTGACTCCTAAACCAGCAGGAGTAAGATGCTGATTGTTGCGTTCATTGAGACAGTCCTCTCCCATGAGGGATGTAAGGTGCTGCAGGCAGTCTGCATGTCCATGTGCAGCAGAGATATGAAGAAGGTTGTTTCTGTCATCATCTCGAATGAGTTCCAGGTTCTCAGTTGCAAAATGAGGCTGAGGGAAAGATTACATCCGGTTAAACATTTTTAAAATCACAAATAAATAAAATCAACACTTCACCTTTTCAGAGGACCCATTATAAGACTCATTACTCACCAACAGTGAGATCTGGCCCTCCCGCACAATGTTGATAATATTGTGAGACTTTTTGGTTTCTTCATCACATTCTCCAAATGCTTTTGGACTGCTCCAAGCCTTGCTGTTGTCTCGCCTTCCCACTGAACCTCCCTGAATATGGAACAAAGGCTCACTAACAGAGGTGTCCGAGCCAGCCTTGTGAGTTGGTGTATCTGGAAAAGGTCTGCCTGATAATAGCCTGTCTGTTTCAGATACTGATCGGTGCAGGGAGCCTGGTGAGCGTTCATATCCAACCGTTTGTGCCCTGAGATAGTCTGGATCCACAAACTTCGATGTTCTCATGTCTGACCAGTTAACCGGTGGGAGTACACAAAACTGTGTACCACTGCTGTTCAGGTTCTCAGCACGAGCAAGAGATGCCGCCTTGAGGCCGACACATCTATCAGTGGCACTACTCCCTGAGGTCCGCTTGTCAGACGCTGCTTTGGGCAGAGTGGCCGTTTGTTGGCTGGATTTAATGTAAGGCACATCTAGTATCTCATCCATGTCCAAGTCATAATGCTCCAGTTCCCCAAAAAGTGCTCCATTACCAATACTTTTGCACTTGAGTGCCTGAATATCACATGGACTCACACTTGCTTGGAGCCCTTTAGAGGAATTGTTTCCCTCTACATTTTGCCCAGGACTCTTACCGTCAGCCTCAGTGTCCAAAACCTCTGGCTGATGCTTAAGTGGTGAGACCCTTTTAACAGGTCTGAATTTGCTGTACACATCAGCAATTCCAGTGGGTTTAATTCCATTTCCATTGTGTGAGGAGGCACTTCGACTCCAGTTGATGCCAGGAGCTGAAAGAGTACAGTGAATGTACAGTCACTCAGGTCTGAGTTTGCAAATGTAATAGGCAGAAATTACATCAGAATTTTTTTCAACCTTCTTTATCTACAGTGAGGGAAAATAAGTAATAAGACACTCTTTTTTACTTAATATATGCCCAGTGCGAGCGGCACGGTGGTGTAGTGGTTAGTGCTGTCGCCTCACAGCAAGAAGGTCCGGGTTCAAGCCCCGTGGCCGGCGAGGGCCTTTCTGTGGGGAGTTTGCATGTTCTCCCCATGTCCGCGTGGGTTTCCTCCGGGTGCTCCGGTTTCCCCCACAGTCCAAAGACATGCAGCTTAGGTTAACTGGTGACTCTAAATTGACCGTAGATGTGAATAGTTGTCTGTGTCTATGCGTCAGCCCTGTGATGACCTGGTGACTTGTCCAGGGTGTGCCCCGCCTTTCACCCGTAGTCAGCTAGGATAGGCTCCAGCTTGCCTGCGACCCTGTAGAACAGGATAAAGTGGCTAGAGATAATGAGATGAGATGCTAGTCTTGAGTCAGGAATGCAACTGCTAAGTCACTGTGTAAAATTTCAAAATTTATTTCCCAAGTTGAATATGTAAAGGTATTGGAAGGCAAAACAGTTCAGGAACTGGTTGAAGAGTTACGCCTCATCCCATAGGGCTGCACAGTGAGTAGATTTGGAGCAGTGTGCCATCACCATATTAATTTATAGTATGTGTGATCATGAACACAGACCCAAAAATTATCTATTACAAGATTAATATTAACACACAAATTTTTTTAATTATTAAAAATTTTTGAAAATGACATTAAAAAGGAACGCACTATTTGGTAATTTACAGTCATGATCAACTATAGCAGTGTTTCTCAACCACTGGGCCGAAGTGTCATCTAGTGGGCCATGAATTTTTTTCATGTTTGAAGCCATACTAAATAGTTCAAGATGTTGTAGTGTCCCAAATCTGGTAGCTGGTTTGCCATACACTTTTCAAGTGGAATAAATACATTTGGGTAAATTAAGAAGAATAAGCCTTTATTTTGTCACTTTCCTCCTCTACATTTAACATACGCGCATGCACACAGAGAGTGAGAGTGCAACGGACTGAATAAATAAATACAACCCAGATTCCAAAAAAGTTGGGACAAAGTACAAATTGTAAATAAAAACGGAATGCAATGATGTGGAATTTTCAAAATTCCATATTTTATTCAGAATAGAACATAGATGACATATCAAATGTTTAAACTGAGAAAATGTATCATTTAAAGAGAAAAATTAGGTGATTTTAAATTTTATGACAACACATCTCAAAAAAGTTGGGACAAGGCCATGTTTACCACTGTGAGACATCCCCTTTTCTCTTTACAACAGTCTGTAAACGTCTGGGGACTGAGGAGACAAGTTGCTCAAGTTTAGGGATAGGAATACCCATCTTGTCTAATGTAGGATTCTAGTTGCTCAACTGTCTTAGGTCTTTTTTGTCGTATCTTCCGTTTTATGATGCGCCAAATGTTTTCTATGGGTGAAAGATCTGGACTGCAGGCTGGCCAGTTCAGTACCTGGACCCTTCTTCTACGCAGCCATGATGCTGTAATTGATGCAGTTATGTGGTATGGCATTGTCATGTTGGAAAATGCAAGGTCTTCCCTGAAAGAGACGTCGTCTGGATGGGAGCATATGTTGCTCTAGAACCTGGATATACCTTTCAGCATTGATGGTGTCTTTCCAGATGTGTAAGCTGCCCATGCCACACACACTAATGCAACCCCATAGCATCAGAGATGCAGGCTTCTGAACTGAGCGCTGATAACAACTTGGGTCGTCCTTCTCCTCTTTAGTCCGAATGACACGGCGTCCCTGATTTCCATAAAGAACTTCAAATTTTGATTCGTCTGACCACAAAACAGTTTTCCATTTTGCCACAGTCCATTTTAAATGAGCCTTGGCCCAGAGAAGACATCTGCGCTTCTGGATCATGTTTAGATACGGCTTCTTCTTTGAACTATAGAGTTTTAGCTGGCAACGGCGGATGGCACAGTGAATTGTGTTCACAGATAATGTTCTCTGAAAATATTCCTGAGCCCATTGTGTGATTTCCAATACAGAAGCATGCCTGTATGTGATGCAGTGCCGTCTAAGGGCCCGAAGATCACGGGCACCCAGTATGGTTTTCCGGCCTTGACCCTTACGCACAGAGATTCTTCCAGATTCTCTGAATCTTTTGATGATATTATGCACTGTAGATGATGATATGTTCAAATTCTTTGCAATTTCACACTGTCGAACTCCTTTCTGATATTGCTCCACTATTTGTTGGTGCAGAATTGGGGGACTGGTGATCCTCTTCCCATCTTCTGAGAGCCGCTGTCACTCCAAGATGTTCTTTTTATACCCAGTCATGTTAATGACCTATTGCCAAGTGACCTAATGAGTTGTAATTTGGTCCTCCAGCTGTTCCTTTTTTGTACTTTTAACTCTTCCAGCCTCTTATTGCCCCTGTCCCAACTTTTTTGAGATGTGTTGCTGTCATGAAATTTCAAATGAGCCAATATTTGGCATGAAATTTCAAAATGTCTCACTTTCGACATTTGATATGTTGTCTATGTTCTATTGTGATTTGTAAATTATTGCATTCCGTTTTTATTTACAATTTGTACTTTGTCCCAACTTTTTTGGAATCGGGGTTGTACGTTTGTGGGTAAATTATATGGTTCTGTGATGCCTGCTGGAAGAGAAGAGCAGGGAGGATTGGGAATCGAGCAGCTGTGGTGTGTTTACACACGATACTAAAACGTGTAGCGTCCTAGCAAACATTGCAAAGACACAAACAAAAAGCCCAGAAACTCCTATTTACCTGGGCAAAAACAATACAGGATTTATCTTGTAGTGTCCTGATCCCCAGACCTTTAACCCAGCCACATATAAAAAGTTGTACTCGATGATGCTCTTCCAGGTTTTCATCTGTTTGTCAGTGTAGAACAATGTCTGCAGCAGCAGGTAGTTTGAGATGTCAGGGAACTCAACAGAGGGATAATTTTCCAACTCATAATTAATTAATTAATTAATTAATTAATTAATTAATTAATTTTATTTAAACATGATAAGTTGATCAGCAGAGCTGGTGGGGTTGTGTACAGATACAAATACAAAAGACTAAAAATAAACAATCTTGAAAAAAAAATTAAATTCCATTGATTATCTGTTAATTATCTTCACATTACGTTAATTAATAGTTTGCATAACCATTGTCTTTGTATTTAGTTACGGCTACAATAGGATCAAAATTTATTCTACTAATGTCAAATTTAGCTAGTAAATTTTTCTTTCACAGGAAAAATCCTTCTTTGTTAGCGTGTAAGGATCTATCCTACTGAGTGGTTTCTATATCCACTTCGAGTGTACTTCTTGGTTTTAATAACTTGCTCGTTTTCTGTACATAAACATGGCAATAAATTCTTGTGTTAATCAACCAGACTCCACTTTTGAATCATTAATCCCTTTTGACTGAGAACGCCCTACATGCATGGTTTTATGTTGGCTTCTGGCACATCCATACAGTTTTAAATACAATACCTACAATTAAAAAATTGCTTTTATTGCATTTATTTAATTCCTGGGCTCCCATCTGTAACAAGGTGTGATGTTGCATTCCATTAATATATTTTACAATAGATTATTAGATTCCAATAAAATAGATGAGCCAAAATAATTGGTGATCTTTTGTAATTGGCCCTGAATCATTACAAGTATGAATAGGTGGGCCTTGAAGCAGAAAAGGTTGAGAACCCCGAACTATAGTAAGCTGTGATTCTAAATATTTTATGATATTTTTAAATATGTTACAATGTGTTATGTGAACCATACAAAAGAAAAATATAATAAAAGTCCAAATGAAATGAAGATTCACCACAGATATTTATTTTATTGAGGTATTTGATTGCAGTTTCTCCGATTTCGATGAATTCAGACTCTAATAATCCATAATTAGATATTACAACACGATTATTTTTACACACACACCTGCTGTACTCAGCTTCCCCGGAATTTCATAAACAATAACATGGCCGGATCACTGACGGGATTGAACTGGTTTTGTTGGAACTTTGTTGATGTGACTCTTGAATAATTACTATAAAAATGGTGATTTTCAACGATCCCTAAAAGATATAAAAGCATAAGGGCCCTGTCACACTACGACGTTCTCACCAGCGTTCGAGTAACGTGTTGCGAAACGCAGAGGAACGTCGAGAACGTTAGAAAAAAGTTACAAGAAAGTTAGACGAGCGTCGGCAAACGTTGGGGAACGTCGAGGGACGTCGGCGAACGCTGAGGGTGAAAAATAGTTTTGGGTGTGCACAAAAATTCAGGACGTTCTATCAAAACGCTACTTACACGTTAGAGGAACGTTACACGAAAGTTTGCGGGCGTTACTCGAACGTTACTCGAAAGTCAGGACGTTCCCTGGACGCTAGGCGGACGCCGGCCCATCAGGGTCGAGTGTCCAGCGCGTGCCTAGCGCTTGGGTAACGCTTGCCTAACGCCTGTGTAACGTCCATCGAACGTCTGTCCAGCGTGTCGCCAACGTTTTTCAGCGTTCGTCAGCGTTCGCCGAGCGTTCTTAACGCTCATGTAACGCTCTTTCAACATCTTTCTAACGTCTGTCAGCGTTCTGAATTTTTCCAGCGTCTGTGTAACGTCCAGAACATTACCTGGACGCAAGGCAGACGCTACCCAAATGCTATGATAACGCTATCAAAGCGCTGTGGACGCTATGAGAACGCTAGGTTTTGCTGCTATTTTGGACCACAAACGTCGCCTGACACTGAGGGAACGTTGGCTGAGCGTTACCCAAGCGTTACAAGAACGTTACAACATCGTTGACCTAGAAACTTAATTTGAAGAACGTCGACGTTCCCCGGCGTTTCTCAAATTTTTAAAAACGCAACCAAACGTCGAACAAAACGCTATAGTGTGACAGGGCCCTATGGTATCATTACTATATTGTCGGGGTGGCTATATGTAATACTTTGTTGAGTAATTTTCTCTCCTCTGTAAACCAAATTAGATCAGCCTATATGTAGAAAATGTGACAAAATATGTAGACTACTTATACTAATTATGTAAACTGCTTATTACTATTTATTTAACTATTTTTTTAAATTATTTGATTGCTTTAAGCAAGTCTTCAAGGAGTTTGTCCTTATGTAGCCTGAGCAGCAAGCCAGCTCGGATAAATAATCTGCACATGAACACGTGACACCGTTAACCTCACCTGAACATGTCTTTTATAATCGATTAACCTGCCATGGGCAATGCTAAAGCCACTGTTACAAACAGTACAGCGCGCAACACCCTCATTATTTTACCCCTATTAGGCAAGGGGACACTTTTATGTAATCTGAGTTGAAATGTTTTGCATTTTGGTTTTTTGGGGGCACTCTGCCATGACACTCCTGGATACACGAACTAATGGACTCCTGGTCTGGGAGAAGAGACATAAAGCCCGCCCACGCAGAACACTGACTGGTCTACTTAACAAGACAGGGCAATCAGCATGCATGCACGCTTGCTCGCACTCACACACTCTCTCTCTCTCTCTCTCTCTCTCTCTCTCTCTCTCTCTCTGGGAGAAAAGACATAAAGCCCACCTACACAGCATACTGATTGGTCTACTTAACAAGACAGACCAATCAGGATGCTCTCTCTCTCCCTCTCAGTCTGGGAGAGAAGCCGTAAAGCCCGCCCACACAGAAAACCGATTGGTTTATCTAGAAAGACAGAGCAATCAGCATGCACTCGTGCTCTCTCTGAGGGAGCTGCTATCTATTTTCGGGAGACTCCCTGAACTTCCAGGAGAGTTGGGAATAATTCACCTTGTCCCATTGGACAAGCAAATGTGGATTTGTCTTGTCTGGACCAAACATTTAGTTGTCCTGTCCAGTCAGACAAGCTTTAATGTTGAACCCTGAGCCCGCAAGCGAGATTCATGAGTCTGACAGACCACACAATGCATGCTTTGCACATATGCACCCTCCGAGTTGTACACAATCCAATCTCAGTCCCAATTTCCTCTTTTACCTTTCAACTGTACTTAGCTGGGGGCCATGTACAGTACTGTTGTTGTCATCATCGGAAATACGTGGGGCTTCTGCCATTTTGTCATGGGTCACGGGCCAGTACCGAGCACACACGAACACATACCTTCTCAACATTCATCACTCAGGACTTTCGTGTTATTCACCAAAACACGGAAGATCTAGCATCCTCTGATAAGGTTTTACTAAAGACTTAGGCATCGTGAAAATTAATTTACATTGACAATTCATCAAGAAAAGCAGACATAAATATAAATGGCGCCTGGCGTGGTTACAAGGACCTCATTAAAAGCCTGTCTATTACGCCCGCAGTCACACGGTACTGTGCATGATTCTCAGATTTACAGCCAATCAAAATTCAAGAATTGTTACAGCCCACCACACAAGTCACAAGCGCACACACAAGAAAGAAAGTACAACTTTATTCATCACACACTTGTGAAATTTCCTCTCTGCATTTAACCCATCTGAAGCAGTGAACACACATGCACACACACATACATACCCAGAGCAGTGGGCAGCCAGGCTTACAGCACCTGGGGAGCAGTTGGGAGTCAAGGGCACCTCAGCCCAAGGCCGTCCCATATTAACCTAACCTGCATGCCTTTGGATTGTGGGGGAAACCGGAGCACCCAGAGGAAACCCACACAGACACAGGGAGAACATACAAACTCCACACAGAAAGGCCCTTGCCGGCCGCTGGGTTTGAACCCCAAACCTTCTTGCTGTGAGGCGACCATGCTAACCACTACATCACCGTGCCGCCCAAGCAAGTGGTGTGTTGACCGTTCATCTGACCGCAGTCAATATGATATCTTGTATAAATTCCAGTTTACAAGGAACAAAGGCGTCAGAAATTTGCATTGTAGTTTTGTGCTATGCATTGTTTGTTTTGCAACGCAGTTGGGGGAATTTGGGTAGCAAATTGCAATGCAATACCGATTTAAGTTTTGGTTTAAGTTCTTTGCTATGGTTCTGTAGATTTTTCTAGTTGATCGCTTTTTCACCTTTACCATGATTGTGTGAAATCTACTCCCAAGAAATGGTAACTTATTTTATAATGACACCAAGCGCAATTTCCCAGAAAAGATGTTTTGCAACAGTTATATCTGGAACATGATTTGTCTTTATTTAAATTCTACCTGGCTTAGATTATATTTTTAATTTATTCAGAAACCTGCTATAGATGGGCGGCATGGTGGTTAGCACTGTCACCTCACAGCAAGAAGGTCCGGGTTCGAGCCCCATGGCCGGCGAGGGCCTTTCTGTGCAGAGTTTGCATGTTCTCCCCGTGCCCGCGTGGGGAGAACATGCAACCGGGTGCTCCAGTTTCCCCCACAGTCCAAAGACATGCAGGTTAGGTTAACTGGTGACTCTAAATTGACCGTAGGTGTGAGTGTGAATGGTTGTCTGTGTCTATGTGTCAGCCCTGTGATGACCTGGCTGTACAGGGTGTACCCTGCCTTTCGCCCGTAGTCAGCTGGGATAGGCTCTAGCTTGCCTGCGACCCTGTAGAACAGGATAAAGCAGCTAGAGATAATGATATGAGATGAGAACCTGCTATAGATATACCTTGTCTCTCCTCTGCTTGTCCATCATTTCTCCGGCAAAGTTCAGGAATGCTTTTCGATGTGTACTACAACAGAAACCAAATAAATTAGCAACTTGGGCAAAAAATGTGAAACATAGTTAAGCAATATCATACAAGCAAGTGTGCTGTTCTACTGAAGATTCAGCTGTAGGTACTTACAGATGTGCTGATACAACAGTACAGCTGCAAGTGTGATATTACTCTTATACAACAATTCTATCAACAAGAAATTAACATTGAGTAATTGACACAATATGGCTAAATATTTTGTTTATTTTTTGCTCTGTCAGTGAATATAGTTCCCAAAGAAGCCACAGCTGGTTCAAGCCTTGGATGTTGCCATATAATGCACACAGTGACTGACAGCCCATAGTACGTATGACAAACTATAGCTAGAATTGGAACTTACAAACACAGACAAGTGGAGTGATACAGTGAAATGTCTTAGTGCTGTTATACCAAATATAGCACTCTTAGAATAGCACTTGACCAATCAAATTAATGGACTAGAACTAACTATTATATAAAGTTCTGTAAATAACCTTCATTGTAGATCTATAGCTCATCTGTATAAGAGTCTACACTGTAGTTATTTTTGTACTTCTTTGAAATTCACAGAAACAAAAACCATAACATTTAATGTGAGCTTAAACATATGGGTAGATTATATAGCTATATATTAACACACTCTTATTTCCCCTCACACATCTAATATGTAATAGCCTAAGTGATGTAACTTTTTCTGAATTTTTTTTTTTTTTAAATGCTCATCATCCCCATGATTAATATTTGTTGAACTTCCCTGGAGAGAATCATGTCATACTATTACTATACTCATCTATTAGCTAACAGTTTTAAACTACTGAATACGAGTAATTATTATACAATAATCACTATTAAAATAATAATAGCACAATATTCTTATTGTATCGCAATTTATTGACTTACAGCTAAATCATCAGTGAAATCAATCTCATCCAAGTCCAAATACTCAGGAGCATCCATTTTCCATCAGCATTATGTCTCAGGTCGCCCTGGTAAAAAAAAGATAAGAAAGATAACAAACAGAGTGACACAAACAGAGAGAGGATTTTTCAAGAAGGAAGAGACAGTCCAAAAATAACAAACATTCACATTATCTGTAGGTAATTACCAAAATTCAAAATAAAGATTTGTTTTAGATCCAAAGCATTTGGTTTACAATCAACAGTATTAATAAATGATCTTGTCCTTATAGAGAAAGACATTAGGTCAACACAATGCATGTATTTTTTCCCCTTTTGAATGACTAACTGATCTGAATATTGTTGATCCGAGTGCAAGTAATCTAGTTTTGGGGTCCTTTTGCGGCCAGAAACACTTTAACTATAAAATAAATTCCACAGACCCCAAAGTCCTGTTTTATAAATGTAATCCAACTGCATTTGGATAAATCTTGACATTGACAAAGTTATTGGGTTTTTTTAGCTGTCCAATATATATTACAGTGGAAATGTAATAATGAATATGAGCTCAAAGTGCAGACTATCAGCTTTAAGAGTAATTACATCCAGAACAGATAAACAATGTAGGAATTACAGCACTTTTTATATGTGGTCCCCCTTTTATGGAACCAAAAGTAAATAGACAAACAATCATAAATTAAATAGCCATTTTTAAATATTTGGTTGCAAATTCTTTGCCTGAATTCTGTAACCCAAAGACATCACCAGATGCTGGGTTTCTTCCCTGGTGATACGGTGTCAGGTCTTTACTGGAACTGTCTTTAGTTCCTGCTTGTTCTTGGGGCATTCAGCAATTAAAATACATGCTCAATGACATTCAGGTCTGGTGACTGGCTTGGCCACTGCAGAACATTCAACTTCTTTGCCTTAAAACGTCTTGGGTTGCTTTCAAAATATGATTTGGGTCATTGTCCTACCTACTGACTGAACCTGAGCAGATAATAAAGCCTTATACAATTCAGAATTCATTCTGCTGCTTTTATTAGCAGTTACATAAATCAATAAATGCAAGGATATCAGTTCCACTGGCAGCCATATATGCCCATGCCATAAGATGAGGTGCTACACTTCATGTGCAACTCCTTCCACTTCTCCACACTCTGTTCTTTTCATCATTCTGGAAAAAGTTGATATTTGTTTCATCTGTCCATAAGATGCTCCAGAACTGTTTGTGGTCTCCCTTTCCTTTTTTTTTTAAAGGTGTTTTGGCAAACTTGGTCTTCCTGTTTTTGAGGCTTACCCATGGCTCACATCTTACGGTAAACCCTCTGTATTCACTCTGGTGATGCATTCTCTTGATTGTTGATTTTGACACAGATATATGTACCTCCTGGATGGTGTTTTTGATCTGGCCAACTGATTTTCTTCACCACAAGAAAATAAAAATTGTCTTCTGTCACAGCATTCATCTGTTCCTGAGCTCACCAGTTATTCTTTCTTTTTACGAATGTACCAGATAGTTAAATTGGCCACCCCTAATGTTTTTGCTGTTTCTCTGAGGAGTTTGTTTGAATTATTCACAGTAATGGTGGCTTTCCTCATTGATAGTTACAGCTCTTTCGACTTTATGTTGAGAAACAGATTCCAAATGCCACACTTGAAACCAACTCTAGATCTTTTATCTGTTTACTTGTAAGCGAAATAATGAGGTGAAGTCACACACCTGACCATAGAACAGTTGAGCATGTAGTTTGATATATAGGTTTTAATTTGTTGCCTACAACAATTATTTAAAAATGTGGCATATGGCTCAGATGACCGTTTATGTGTGCACCTATAATTTATTGCTGGGGGCGTATTTTGTGTAATACGGTCAATAGACCATGAACAGCATGAAGATAATAAGTGCACACATGCTCTGAGCACAAAGTCCGCATACGGATAGCATTTTATTAGGGCAGGGTGCTGTTGAAGCTCCCGGTCGCTAAAACTGACCAGCTGTATTCGTGCCTTTTGCCGTGAACTAGCGACGTAAGCACCTAGCCACGCTAGCTAGCTTTCTCGGTCTGTAAGGCTAATTCAGTAAAACGTATACGAACAAAGTTACGAGGCGCAAATGCTTCCATGATATGACTCAATACACAAAAAGGCAGTGTGTTTATGACCAATGTCTCACTCGCCCAGTAAACATTTCAGCAAGTAAGAACAATACAGCAGAAAAACATCTGTCTCCTGTGCGAAGCTGCTTTTCCTATTGTTTGTGGGAATGGTTAGCTTAGCTAGTTAGCTTAACAGAGGGATGGTCCACTGGAATCGACTGTAAACGGGCGGTAGCTCTTTCTATTCCGTTCATCGACACCGGTCTCATTAACCTTCTGCTCCTCAAATAAAAATCCAACGGCCAGAAATACCTTGTAGACCAAAGTTGTGTTTTGCTTTCCCGTGATCCTACAGTTGTTCCTTCAGAACCACTTCACGAGCCGCTCAAGAATTTGACATGAGTTGATTCCCGATTTGTCTTCTTTTGTAGATTTAGTGCACTAGGTAGTGTGTATAAGCCATTATGTAATGTCCTATGTAGTGTTCTTAGACTGGAAGTGGAGTGTTATTTGGAATTCGGCCACGAAGGCAGGAGGCGCACCGTTATTCCTGGTTATTCCAAGGAAACCGGATTTACACGAAGGACACCGTTACTTGGCGACATCACAGGACCATACTCATCAGAATATTCCATCCATCCATCCATTATCTGTAGCCGCTTATCCTGTCCTACAGGGTCGCAGAAAAGCTGGCGCCTATTCCAGCTGACTATGGGCGAGAGGCGGGGTACACTCTGGACAAGTCGCCAGGTCATCGCAAGGCTGATCATCGAAATATTCTGCGAGAATATTTTTTTGTGTGTGCGCTTTTAAGAAAAATCTTCAGATTTTACATACATCCCAGTCCGCAAAGAGGCCAATATGTTTGTTTGTTTTGGATTTTTGTGGGGGTGTTTGTATGTTTTGGAATTTTAGGGGGTTTGTATGTTTGTTTATTTGTTTGTGGATTTTTTGGGGTGTTTCGAGTTTGTTTGTTTGTTTTTGCTTATCTGCTTGAGCAGAACGTTATGTTGTGGCCCTAAACGAGGACTGTGTGTCAGTGCATCAATACAACTCCTGCTGAATTTACACAGCCAGTTACAAAATACTTCAGCTGTTCTTATGAAATATCAACATTGCTCTATGTTTTAAGATGTTACACATACAGATCATTCATTCATTCATTCATTCATTCATTAAACAGTTTCATCTGGTCAGGATAGAGCACATCAAGAGTCTGTCCTGGAAACACTGGGTCCAACACACCCTGGATGGCAGTCCATAACAAAACAATGTCTATAGATTTGTTTGCCAGTAGTTGGGCTGATAATGATTAGCGTGCTGGGTTGAGAATGTGGACCTGAAGGAAACAGGCACCTTATGTCAAGATTCAATTTTTATAATTTTCCACTGTATCTGTCAAGACAGAGCCATAATAAATCTGAAGTAAATCAACTGCAAAAAATATGTGTCACATCTGCACCTGCTCACACTCAAGACTCCACTTCCCAGAGTTCACAGTGACCTTCAAATATGGCTGCCACAGACTACAATAACCACACTGCTCCTCACCACTCTCAATCTTCTCATCAGCTTCATCACCACTGTGTTTATAAGGACTCTCTGTGCATATAACCATTGTGACAAGGAGGCTCGATGCATATGTAATGTGACTGCGTTAAGCACACGTTCTGGGCAGTTGGCATAAACTGGTGTGTGATTGGCTCAGGATGGAGTCTCAGGTAGCAGAAAATGAAGATGATGATATGGAGTCCGAAGACTGGACTCCAGTTTCTAGTGGGAGAGGATGAGAGACAAGGAGAAACAGGAGAGAGGAACTAAGTCAAAGCTGTAAAAGGGACTTAGAAGAAAACAACACATATGAGGATAGGAGAGTAGTTCGGAAAAAGATTATAAGGGAGGAAATTAAAATGATTCTTAAATTTAAAAAGGAAGATGAACATATAAATCTAAGTCTGATAGCAGTGTCCAGAGAACTAAAAAAGAAAATAGGAGATGTGGAAATGGCTGAGATTCTGAGAGACAGAAACCTATTGATAATATGGAAAAATAATAATTAAAAATTAATAAAGAGCAAAAAAATGAAGTGTTGCATATTGAAATTATTTGCAATAAAGTGAAAGAATGATTCTGGGTGAGAGTAGGGTGACACAAGGAGTAATAACAGGTATTTCTGTGGATGATGACTGAGAGAAACTCAGAGTATTTCAGGAGGTACAATGAGTAGGGTAAAGAGACTGCAAAAACATTTATGATAAAAGGGATGATAGCTTGTCTGCGATCCTGGAGTTTCAGAAATCTGTACTTCCAGGGAAAATAAGAATTGGATACGTGAACTTTCCTGTAAGGCCCAATATTCTTCTATCACTCCAGTGCTAGAAGTGTCAGAGGGATGGGCAGTGGTTTGTAAAGGGAAGCAGAGATGCCCCAAATGTGGAGGGGATCATAGAGTGGAAGACTGCAAGGATAATGTGCAGGATAAATGCTGCAGTTGTAGAGGTCAGCACAGGGTAATATACAGTGGCTATGAAGCCAGGAATAGGGCTGTAGAAATTGAGCAGGTGAAGATGGCTAACAACATAAGCTCTTCAGAGGCAGTGAAGAGAGTATAGGGCTGGAGAGGAAGGAGTGAAAGTGACACAATGAACCATATTTCAAACTCAGAAGTAGGTCAGACAGGAAAAAGTAACAGCAGTGAAGGTGGATATGTTGATTTTGTTCATTGGACATGTCATCAGTTATACTGACCAGATTAAGCACAAAACAGAGAAAATTAAAATAATTGTGAAAGTAGCTGAAAATTTTTGAGGTATAAAAGATACCTGGATTAATGTCATGGGAGGACATTAATAAAAGGCTTGAAGCAGATGGGAGGCCTGGAGACTTGGATGATAAGACACTCTGATTATTCTGCAGTGGAATGCAAGAAGTTTAATAGCCAGTGGTCTAGAGTTTAACGGATACATCAAAAAATTTAGAGAGAAAACAGAACTCATGTGTGCAGGAAACATGGCTAAAACAAGCACTTGACTTTAAAGGCTACAATAGTATCTGCAGAGATAGAGTTGAGGGTAATGGAGGAGGATGCATTATTTTTGTGAAACAAGGTATACAATATAAACTTTTAGGGAACGGAACACAGATAGAATACATAATAATTGAAGTATGGGTAAGAGAAGGAAATGGTTAGTTTAGGAAATGTTAAAATTGTTAACTTCTGCAGTCCATGTCAATAGAGTTGCTAGATGAACTTGTAGCACATTTAAAAGGAAAAGTGATATGCTGTGGAGATTTTAATGTACATAGTGCATTGTGGGGAAATTGGAATGATAATTGAGGAGCTGATGGAGATTAAAAAAAACACTTGGTGTGTCTAAATAATGGAAGTGGCATGAGAATTAATATTCATACTGGCACAGAGTCTGCTATAGACCTAACATTGGTGTCAGACTCATTAGCTGGGGTTTGTTCATGGGAAGTGGTTAGAGGAACAACTATTCTTGGGTTTCAGTCATGTGACTTTTCTTAGCAATTTCACTTCTGGTAAAACAGTTGGTGGTCTAGCAAACCAAAACGGCTGCCATAGTGCAAACAACTAGCGATAACTTATCAGAGTATGCTCGTAATCTAGAAGCCACTGCTCAATTTAGATATATTCAGAAGATTGCTATGTGCAATGGAATCGACCCCTACAGTCTGGGAAAGAAGGATTTGTCATACGATCTCGAAAACTACTCTTTAGTCAAGTTCCCTGACATCTCGAACTATCTGGTGTTGCAGACATCCTTCTACACCACAAAACAGATGAAAGCGTGGAAGAGTATGGAGGCTTACAACTTTTTTGTATGTGGCTGGGTAAAGGACCTCAGTATCAAGTCGCTGCCGAGTGAATCCTGTATTGTTTTTGCCCATGTAAGTACGTATTTTTTAAGCTTTTTGTTCGTGTCTTTACAACGAAGCGCTGCAAGTTGAAGTGTAAACAAACAACAGTTCACTTGATTCTCGCCTGTGTTCACTCTTATGTCTCAGGTAAATCATTCACAAAGATCATCAGAAACCCGTTTAAAAGACCTGGATCTTAGTTAAACAAGACGGAGAAGTGATCACAGCACATTGTTACTGTATGGCTGGGTAAGAATTTTGTCACGACCTTCATGCGTATGGACTTTGTGAGGAGTAAACAAAGAAACAGCTGGGGACTTTTGCACTTCATGACTAAAAAAGTACCATAAAATAATGACATAGCAAGAAAAGTACTTGGAAAACACTAATGACATAACTGAGAGGGATATACAAACCTCTCACAAAGTGATCACTGCAAACTTGTTAGGGTTTTGCTGGGATTCGAACCTGGTTTGCTGGTGTGATAATCCAGCAAGCCCCCACTAGGCCACCAGGGGAATGACTGAAGTGTAGAGGCGTGAAGCGGAAGTAAAAAGGTATCAAAAACAGTTTATTTACACTATGTACAATCTAAGGGAAAAAACAAAAAGAATAATCCAAAGCTCAGAAGATAAACCAAAAATAAAAATATCCAAAAGGTACAAAGTCCAAAATCCAAATAAGAAAAAAGGCAAAAACTCAAACGCTCAGAAGATCAAAAAGGTAAACAACAATATCCACAAAGTCCAAAAAGAAAGAAGCAAAAACCAAGAATACAAAGACAGAGGGAACTAGCACTAACAGCATAACAGGAAAAAAACTCCGTGACAAGGGAACAAACAGAGGGGTATTTATACACAAACTAATTAAGGACAGGGCGGGGCAGGAAACAGGCAATAAGACAAAAACAAAACACAGAACACAGTGGTGACCTCTAGAGGCCCAAAACAAACATGACCAGAAAAGGAAATAACAGTGGCCTCTAGAGGCCAAAACAGTCCCAGTCCTAACAGGACCCCCCCCCCCCCCCCCCCCCAGGAGCATCTCCTGACGTTCCCAGGACGATCAGGATGGGCCGAATGGAAGTCCCGACAAAGTTCTTTATCAAGTATGTCCCGAGCTGGGACCCAGCAGCACTCCTCAGGGCCATAGCCCTCCCAGTCCACAAGATATTGGAGGCCCCCGCGAACCTGGCGGGAGTCCAGCAGGCGGCGCACGGTGAACACAGTCTGACCCTGGAAGATGCGGGGGGGCGGGGGGTTCCTAGGGGCAGGGGCATACGTGGACGTCAGTACGGGCCACAACAGGGAAACATGGAATGTGGGGTTGATCCTTGGCGTACGTGGTAACTGGAGCCGGTAGGAGACAGGGTTAACTCTGCGTACAACCTTGAAGGGGCCAATGTAGCGAGTAGCAAGCTTGCGGTTCTCCACCCACAGCGGAAGGTCCTTGGTGGACAGCCAAACCTGCTGCCCAGGGCGGAAAGTGTGGGCAGGTCTCCTATGGCGGTTGGCCTGAGTCTGGTTGGTACTGGAGGTCTGGATGAGTGTCCTCCTGACCTTGCTCCAGGTCTTGCGACACCGTCTCATGTAATGGTTGACCGAGGGCACCCCAGCATCCTCCTCCTGGTCCGGGAACAGAAGTGGCTGGAACCCAAATTGGCACTGGAATGGCGACAGCTTGGTGGCCGATGACTGCAGGGTGTTGTGGGCGTACTCTGCCCATGGCAGCCAGGTGCTCCACGATGTCGGGTTATCCATAGCCAGGCCTCGCAGGGTGGTTTCCAGGTCCTGGTTAAGCCTCTCCGTCTGGCTGTTGGACTGGGGGTGGAACCCAGAGGAGAGGCTGGCAGTGGCCCCGATGCTCTTGCAGAAGCCATGCCATACTCAGGAGGAGAACTGGGGCCCCCGGTCAGAGACGATGTCCTGAGGGAGACCAAAAACTCGGAAGACATGAGTGAACAACAATTTAACAGTGTCAAGGGCAGAGGGGAGTTTGCACAGTGGAATAAAGCGGCAGGCCTTGGAGAATCTGTCCACTATGACCAATATGACAGTGTTACCTTGAGACTCAGGGAGACCCATGATGAAGTCGACCGCCACGTGGGACCAGGGACGCCGGGGAATAGGCAGAGGATGCAGGAGACCCTGGGGACGCTGTCGCGGGTTCTTGGTTCTGGTGCAGACCTCATCGGACAGGACGAATGACCTCACTTCCTTCTCCATGTTAGGCCACCAGAAGCGTCTTTTCAGGAAGTCCAGGGTCCTCCGAGCTCCCGGGTGGGCAGTGAGAGGGGAAGAGTGACCCCACTGGAGAACCTTGGCCCGGACTTGACGAGGGACATACAGGAGGCCTGGTGGCCCCGTCCCAGGATCAGGGTCCCGGCGTTGAGCTTGTCGAACAGTCTCCTCAATACCCCAGCGGACAGGAGCCACAATCTGGGATATAGGGATGATAGACCCGACTTCAATCTCCCTGTTAGTGTCAGAGAACAGCCTGGACAGTGCGTCAGGTTTGGTGTTCTTGGAGCTGGGGCAGTACGATAGGGTGAAGTCAAACCGACTGAAAAACAGGGCCCACCTAGCCTGTCGTGGGTTCAGTCTCTTGGCTTGCTGGAGGTACTCCAGGTTCTTGTGGTCCGTCCAAACCAGGAATGGATGTTGCGCTCCCTCCAGCCAGTGCCTCCACTCCTCAAGGGCCAGTTTGACCACGAGCAGTTCTCGATCCCCCACTTCGTACCGGGACTCCGCAGGACTCAGGCGGTGGGAGAAGTAAGCACAAGGGTGCAGCTTTCCTTCCAAACGTTGAGAGAGCACCGCGCTGACACCACTGTCTGAGGCGTCCACCTCCACGATGAATGGTTGGGAGGTGTCCGGGAGGACCAGAATGGGTGCCGTGCAGAAGCGGTCCTTGAGGTCTTTGAACGCCTTTTCCGCCTGAGGAGACCAGACATAAGATCCACCTGTCCCTTTGGTGAGGTCCGACATGGGTGCTGCTACAGAACTAAAGTTCCTGATCATTTTGCAGTAGAAGTTAGCAAATCCTAAGAACCACTGAACCTCTTTGACGGACTTGGGAGTGGGCCAGTCCCGGATGGCCAGGGTCTTGGCTGGGTCCATTTGGAGTTGGCCTGTCCGTACAATAAAACCCAGAAAGGAGACCTCGGGAACATGAAATTCGCATTTCTGGGCCTTGGCGAACAGATTGTTCTGTAGCAGCCTCTGGAGAACCTGGCGGACATGGTGGCGGTGCTCCTGCATGGTCTTGGAAAAGATAAGGATGTTGTCGAGGTAGACAAAAACGTACAGGTTAATCATGTCCCTCAAAACGTCGTTGATTAAGGCCTGAAAAACAGCTGGTGCATTGGTGAGTCCGAAGGGCATCACCTGGTATTCGTAGTGCCCAGACGGGGTGTTGAAGGCAGTCTTCCACTCGTCTCCCTGTCGGATACGGATGAGGTGGTATGTGTTCCGTAGGTCCAACTTGGTGAAGACGGTGGCGCCTTGGAGCAGGTTGAATGCTGTGGACATCAGCGGAAGGGGATATCGGTTGTGCACAGTGATCTTGTTCAGGCCCCTGTAGTCAATACATGGTCGGAGCCCCCCATCCTTCTTGCCGACAAAGAAGAAGCCGGCACCAGCGGGTGAGGTGGAGGGTCGAATGAACCCAGAGACCAGGGCATCTTTGAGGTATTCCTCCATGACCTCGCGTTCTGGCTGAGAGAGGGAAAACAGTCTGCCATGAGGAGGAGTAGTCCCAGGGAGCAAGTCGATGGCACAGTCATCGGCACGGTGCGGAGGAAGAACGGCGGCCCTGCTCTTACTGAAAACTTCCTTAAGATCCCAGTACTCTGTGGGAACTTGAGATAACTTGGTGAGATCAGGAGGCTCGGCAGGAGACACAGGAGAGCTAGAGAGCAGACAAGAGGCATAGCAAGCAGGACCCCACTCCACAACCTGGCTAGTGACCCAGTCTATACGAGGGTTGTGGTGGGTAAGCCAAGGGAGACCTAGAATAACTGGGAACTCAGGTGAAGGAATCAGGTGCAGGGATATTTCTTCCTTGTGACCTTGAGACTGGAGGAAGACTGGAGAAGTTACTTGGGTGACTCTTCCATCACCTAACGCTTGGCCATCCAGGGCAGACACAGACAGTGGGACTTCAAGAGGTGCAGTCGGGACATTGATACTTTGGGCGAAGTGAATATCCATAAAGTTTCCAGCCGCCCCTGAGTCTAACAAAGCTTGACAAGAGTGGACGGACTCACCCCAGGAGATGGAGACCGGGATGTAGATTCCTTGGCCAGGGAGTCCGGGAGAGAGGGTAGGCCCCGTCACAACCCTCCCTCGGCTGGACGGGGTGGTCCTTTTCCTGAGAGTTCGGGACATGATGCTCGGAAGTGACCAGGCTTGCCACAGTAGATGCAGCACTTGTCCCTCCTTCTGCGCTCCCTCTCAGATGCGGAGAGGCAAGTACGGCCCACTTGCATGGGTTCTGGACAGTCACTGGAGGAGGTAGACGGGCTCCAGGTAGAGGCAGGGAGGCCGGGGAGGCTCAGGACTTGGCGGCGTTCTCTCATCCTGTTGTCCAGACGAGTAGAATGTGAGATCAGTGTTTTGAGGTCACTTGGGCATCCAATAGAAGCCAGACCGTCTTTGATGGGGTCAGACAGACCATGGTGGAAGGCTGACACCAGGGCAGTCTCGTTCCATCCACTTACTGCTGCGAGCGTCCGGAATGAGATGGCGTAGTCTGCGACGCTTCCCCCTTGCTGGATGGACATGAGCTTTCTGGCTGCGTCTTTACTGATGTCTGCTTGATCGAAGACACGCAGCATCTCCTCAGTAAACAGCTGGAAATCAGAGCACTCAGGTCCCTGTCTCTGCCAGATAGCAGTAGCCCAGGCTCACGCCTTACCAGCTAACAAGGTTATCACAAAGGCAATCTTGCGGCGATCCGTAGTGGAGGTGGTAGGCTGAAGCTCAAAGGTGAGTTGACACTGGGTAAGGAACTCTCGACACTCACTGTGCTTGCCGTCATACCTCTGTGGTGCAGGAAGGCTGGGTTCGCAAGGTGAAGAAGGCAGCATGGCAGGAGGCACTGGAGCAGGTGGAAGAGATGGGGGCAGAGAAGTCAGCTGTGCCAGGGTTCTCCAAATCTGCTGAAGCAGTACCTCGTGGCAAGCAAGGGTCTCACGTTAGCTTGCGAGAGTCCATCCATGAGTGTCCATGTTGGATCCGAGGCGTGATAACGCAGCCATCATTCCCTGACAGTTGGCCGGGTAGACAGATGAAGAAGCCTCTGCTGAGTCGGTCATGATGGAGTCTTTCTGTTAGGGTTTTGCTGGGATTCGAACCTGGTTCGCTGGTGTGATAATCCAGCAAACCCCCACTAGGCCACCAGGGGAATGACTCAAGTGCAGAGGCGTGAGGCGGAAGAAGAAAGGTATCAAAAACAGTTTATTTACACTATGTACAATCTAAGGGAAAAAACAAAAAGAATAATCCAAAGCTCAGAAGATAAACCAAAAATAAAAATATCCAAAGGTACAAAGTCCAAAATCCAAATAAGAAAAAAGGCAAAAACTCAAACGCTCAGAAGATCAAAAAGGTAAACAACAATATCCACAAAGTCCAAAAAGAAAGAAGCAAAAACCAAGAATACAAAGACACAGGCAAGGTACATGGGACAGAGGGAACTAGCACTAACAGCATAACATAGGAAAAAGATTCCGTGACAAGGGAACAAACAGAGGGGTATTTATACACAAACTAATTAAGGACAGGGCGGGGCAGGAAACAGGCAATAAGACAAAAACAAAACACAGAACACAGTGGTGACCTCTAGAGGCCCAAAACAAACATGACCAGAAAAGGAAATAACAGTGGCTTCTAGAGGCCAAAACAGTCCCAGTCCTAACAAAACTAGAGTGTGCTTCGACTTGGCTCCCTTCAATTTCAGCAAGAGGTTCAAAAGCCACCTTTCTCAACGTCTTTTTGTAAAATCCTGTGTTTGTTCACCCTTTTTATTAGTTCATGGGGAACCCTGAAGAAACTTTTATCAGTTTCATGGTTTGATTGATTCGAACAACCTAAAACAATGCAAGCATAAGGCATTTTTCATGTGAGCAATGCACCTTCTTCATACAAACGCTTTGTCAACTGAGCTGTGGTTGACCACCAGCTAAAGTTTTGAATAACTAATGAGGCGGATGTGACGTCACGTGAAACCCAAGAATAGGAAATGACCACTATCCTATAGTAACTGCAGTAGGGTGGAATATAGAAGAGTATAATACAGTTGGAATACAGAAATGGTATTTTAGTAGTGCTGACTGGGAGACCTTTACGCTACGTTCACACTGCAAGGCTTAATGCTCAATTCCGATTTTTTTGTGAAATCCGATTTTTTTGTGAGGTCGTTCACATTAACAAATATATGCGACTTGTATGTGATCCTCAGTATGAACGAAAAGCGACCTAAAAGTGTTCCGCATGCGCACTGCAGGATACGACGACGTCACACGCAGTGAGCATGGCCAGTGTTTACGGAAGTAAAACCGCCCGGTTGCGGTATGACTCATCCAATCTAGCTTGAATAGCTGCATCCCCCCAAATGGAAATCAGCTCCCTAACCTCTGCGTCCTTCCATTGAGAAGATTCAGAACCTTCACAGCCCGAAGCGTCCCTTGCATTGATGTCATGTGCAGGGGTGCAGATACATTTTTTGAACTGGGGGGGACAAAGCTGCCAGCAAACCAACCCCAACCCCGATATGCCTGTCAAACTTGTTGTTAGTAACCATAGCAACCAAGCTCAAGCTCGCAACCTGTGCAGTCTGCGCAGCTCAACCAACCGAATATCAGTCTTTGTTTTGTTTTATGTGAGTTGTTGCAACTATGTATACACTGCCGTGCACCTCAATAAACCGAATGGTAATTAGTCTTTTGATTTTTCCGTGAGGTTTGCCTTATGCAAAGAAAGACAGCATAGACGTTTTTTCCTCCCTATAAGTGGGGGGGACCGAACGAGGTGAATTTAAATATGACTCGTCCCACCCTCTATCTGCACCCGTGATTATGCGCCATGTTGTTGTAACTTTTTTGAGAGACCCGCCGCCTACTTCAGCACAGAATAGTGACGTTTGTGGCTTGTTGATGACGTGTAAGTCGGATGAATGCGACCTGGCGGTTCAGACTGAAGTCGCATATGAAAAGAGCGGATAGGAATCGGAATTAGCACCACATATCCAAACGGCCTGGGTCGGATTTGAAAAAATCGGATCTGTGTCGTTCATATTGTCAATAAAAGATCGGATACAGGTCACATATGGGCGAAAAGATCGGATTTGAGTCACTTCAGCCTGCAGTGTGAACGTAGCCTTAGATAGATAAGTGATCAAGGAATGCAAAAAGTTGATATTAATGAAGATGTTGATAATTTTAATATTTCTGTTTGTAAGGCAATTATAGAAGCTACAAAGAAATTGATTAAGAAGAAAGGGGGTAAGCAGAAAAAGAAGATAGTACCATGGTGGACAAAGGAATGTGAGAAAGCAATTAAGTCTCGAAATAAAGCATTTAAAAGGTTAAAAAGGAATAATAGTTTTCAGAATTTTATTGAATATAAAAGGATGCAAGCGGATGTAAGGAGAGTCATCAAAAATGCAAAAAGGAAATTATGGAGGACATTTTGCAATTCAGTTGGAAGGGAAACAAAAGTTGATAAAGTCTGGAGAATGATTAAAAGAATGAAAGGGATTAACAGAGAATATGGACAATGTGCTCTGAGTGGTATGCTCTGAGATGCACAGCGGATGCATGGTTAGTCATAACATAACATGAAACATAAACAAGGCAGCCTGCTTATCACCAGCCGTTGAGCCAAGGACACAGAAACACAGAGAATAGGAATGTTCATCTACTAAATTTCCTTCACATTTCCCCCTTTTTATCCTACAGGATAATAATTGCTAAAGGAAAGAAATGTACACAATTTCAGTGGTAAGAGTTCCTGGAGGGCGGCACGGTGGTGTAGTGGTTAGCGCTGTCGCCTCACAGCAAGAAGGTCCTGGGTTCGAGCCCCGGGGCCGGCGAGGGCCTTTCTGTGTGGAGTTTGCATGTTCTCCCCGTGTCCGCGTGGGTTTCCTCCGGGTGCTCCGGTTTCCCCCACAGTCCAAAGACATGCAGGTTAGGTTGACTGGTGACTCTAAATTGACCGTAGGTGTGAATGTGAGTGTGAATGGTTGTCTGTGTCTATGTGTCAGCCCTGTGATGACCTGGCGACTTGTCCAGGGTGTACCCCGCCTTTCGCCCATAGTCAGCTGGGATAGGCTCCAGCTTGCCTGCGACCCTGTAGAAGGATAAAGTGGCTAGAGATAATGAGAGAGAGAGATGAGTTCCTGGAGAGATTCGACTTAACATGTCACTGAGTGTACAGGGATAATGCTAAGGCTGTTTTGTAAGACATAGACATCTTAAGTTAATGCCAGCAAGCTATATACATAGATCAGGAAACAATAGAACAGAAAACAACCACAAATAAGAGTGTTTTAAGCTAGGGCTAATTTCATATCAGCTGTGCTGACGTCATCAAACGGTGGGTTATAGTCTTTGTGTGGGTTTGGAGACTAGTCAGGCAAGTCGTCTGGGTCTATTTTCACCATCTGGTAACCAATATTTGTCAGCTGCCTCTGAAACACAGACATACAACCTTGACAGAAAACAGGGAGCAAACATAGCATCACAATCACTAAGCCCAGGACTGGTATGGTGGATGGAATCAGAGTCTTCCATCCACTGAACCAACGCTACCAACTGTCTTCGACTCTGTGTCAGGCTGGGTTCCCTGTATCGACCACCACATGAATCCTCCCGTGAGACCCAGCAGGATCAAGATGCTCAGACCCGCGACTGGACCTAGCTTATAATGATTTACCCCTTCATCTTATGTTAACTATATCTCTGAGTTAACCCTTGCCCTTTTTGACTTGTATTGGTGCTCAGAGGGCTGGCACGCCCTATCAGCCCTTGTCCACCTCACCGGGGCTTGGAGAAACTCAGGACTTCTGAAACCAGTTTACTGACTAGATACTGAAATACTCTTCTTTACTGAGGGTGCAACAGCGTAACTGTGCTGCCGCGCTTAGTTCTGCGGGGCTTGCTCACCACGTGGTTTGGATCAAGGTGGGAAAGCAGACGTGTGGAGTACCTTCTAAATGATAATCGCTTACCTCTCCTCCTGAGTCTCGGGTTACCACTTGTCTCACCTGATGGTTGGGGTTCTGTGCTAAGATGTACTCAATTAATACTTCTTTCTCTTCGTTTGTGTTTTGCAGATTTGTCCACTGGGATTGTCCTCCCAGAGCTGTCGCCCTGACCTCTTCGTCCGTGATAAGGAGCCACAGCCCTTCTCCTAATGGGTTACGCCTTCCAGTGTTCACTAATACTCGGGTGTGTGCGTGATTGATGTGATACTCACACTGTTCCATGCAGTGATGCCTTTCTTCCTCACATGCTTTAGTTAGTGCCCGGATCCTTCAGGCCTTCCTCTTCCTCCTGCTCAGTCGGTTCAGGAACCCTCCTGCAGTGGATCCACATCACTCTGCCTGTGACCTTCACTGCCGTTGGGGTCGTGAGCAGGACCTGGAATGGGCCAGTCCACCGTGGCTTGTTCCACTTGGTTCGTCAGAAGTCCTTCACCACTATCCAATCCCCTGGTTGTAGATCGTGCAGAGGTCCCTCAGCAGGCTTGGGAAGGGCTTCTTTTACCTGTTTGTGGATAGATTTCAAAGCAGAGGACAGTGTTGCACAGTAATTCAACATTGCATCATCACACAGTGTGGTGTCCGGCAGGGTTCCTTGGGCTGGCTCTATCCCCGTGTTGGGTACTCGTCCAAACAGAATTTCAAATGGGCTTAACCCATGTTTAGGCCTAGTTTGCATTCTCATTTGTGTGAGTGCTACAGGGAGGACCTTTGTCCATCCTAGCCCTGTTTCTGCACAAGCTTTGCTTAGTTTATTTTTAAGGGACCTGTGTTCCCTCTCCACTGCTCCCGTACTGGCAGGATGGTAGGCACAATGTTGTTTCAGGTCTATCCCTAAGAATGCTCCTATTTTCTTTAGGGCTGCATTAACAAAGGGTGTTCCATTGTCACTTGAGATTTTGCTAGGTATACCCCACCTAGGAATTATGTCTCTCAGGAGTGCTTTGACTACTGCCTCTGAGTCTTGTTTAACTGTGGGGAATACTTCAACCCATTTTGAAAACGTCAACTATTACCAGGCAGTACCTTTTTCCCTCACTAGGTGTCAGTTCAATGAAGTCCATTTGGAGATGATCAAACAGTTTGTCTGGTATTGGGTGTGCTGCTTGAGTTAGTTTGATACCTTGACCTGCATTATGTTGTGCACATATCAAGCATTGCTTGCAAAATCTCGCAGCATAATTTGAAAACCCCTTTGTGAACCACCTCAACTATCCAACTGCTACCATCCCCCCTTTTGACACATGGGTGAGCCCATGTGCCAATTTTGTATAGAAAGAGAACATGTGTTTTGGTAGACAGGGACAGCCCGAGGGACAAACCCAGACCAAGTTTGCAAAGATACAGCCGGCCTGTTTCCAGACTCGTCTCTTGTCCTGGGTGGCAGTGCTCTGAAAATCCGCTAGCTGTAAACAGGGGGTGGAAACCTGAGGAAAAGCAAGGTTAGAGGGTGAACTGGAAGCTGAGGCTGCACACTTAGCTGCTGCGTCTGCCCTGGCATTTCCTTGAGACACAAGATCAGTATTGTTAGTATGGGCAGCACACTTACACACAGCAATGGCTCTAGGGAGTAGAATAGCATCCAACAACTCAGAAACCAGTTTATGATGTGCAATGGGAGATCCTGTGCTAGTGAGAAAATTTCTGTGTTTCCAAATGGTGCCAAAATCTTGCATAATGCCAAATGCATACCTGCTGCCCGTAAAAATATTGACAGATCGCCCTGCAGTCAATTTGCATGCCTCGATAAGGGCACAGAGCTCTGTGGCCTGCGGCAACAGGTTTGAGGGCAGACACAATGCCTTGAGGACCTCGTGATCTGAGACTGTATTCTACACAGAACAAAACCTACTTTGTTCTTTCCTGTCTCTGGGTCTCTGGAGGCTGAACCATCCACACAGAGGACCATCAATGACTGACAGAGCCCCGGCAGGTAACTAAGCATTATAAAGTTAAAAAATATTATTTTTATTGAAAAAACAAGAATGTAATGATTTCTAAAATTTCTAAAATGATTTTACCTAATGCAATTTTCTGATGACAAACTTCATAGTAAGGAGAAAATAATTCCACAGTATTTACTGCCTCGCCAGTCTCAAAAATTAATAGTGAAGGAGCAACGTGAATTAAGTCCCAAAAAAACATCTCGTAGGCCTATATTTTACATTTTCAAAAAAGTCCGGAATTGGAAGTCGGTCAGTGGAGTGTAATGAAGTGTCTCATTCACTAAGCACAAAAGGTCGGAAAACAGTGGAGAAAACAGCGATTGCTTAAATAGGCTACTAATGTTTTACATTAGTAATTTAATGTATGTGACAAATAAGTTCACTGATTAAACAGATAAAGAAGCCAATACTCCGAAGCTCAAAATTCAGGAAAGTGGCTCCTGTGTCACAAGTGCACAAGAACAGGTATTTGAAAATTAATCTAATGAATTTGTGCGTGCGCGTGCGATTTCATGAAGAACCGGGACAATTGGCATTCGGTGAAAGATTCACACCTGACTCATTATATTCGCGCGCGCCCTCTCGCCCACTGTTGCTTCGTTTTCCCGATTTACACGAGTGTCTGAAGATGGAGTTTTCAGAAATCTCCACTCTGCCCAGAGTTTGCAAAAGTAGCTGTTTTCAGTGACTGAAACCTCCGTATAGGTGTGAATGAGAGATGCAACCGAATAAATAAATATGCGTCTTTTTTATCCGGCTACATGTAGGCTATCACTGCGCAAAGCGTCTAATGTTGAAATGGTAGTAATATTTGTTAAAATAATAGTAGGCTAATTTCCACATTAATCGGTAAAATGGCACAAGGGATGTGGGGGGATGGCCGTTTTATAAGGGGAATGATTTGAGATTTTTATTTCAGAAGGGGGATGCCTCCCCCTACACGCCTCCCCCAACTCGAGTACCACCGAGTACTCGAAGCGTTAAAAAATAATATTTTTTAACTTTATAATAAGGCCACCGGACACAGCCCCTTCGATTTCCATCACTAGAGCGCGTCAAATTACTTTCGGTTTTGCCAGCATGGACGCGCTTCTTTTAAATGAAAGCACAGATGTGTCAGACATCGACAAAACGGTAAAGAATAAGTGGAGATGGGCTTGGCTAAATGAAATGGGCGATAATGGCAAGCCATTTAGTTCATGGTGCAAAAAGATGAAAATGGCAGGTGTGTGCTTTTGTGTAGTTTGCCATAAAAAAGTCTATGGAAGCAATGGCAAAAAACTAGATGCCTTTGGCTTCACTGCGAAGAAGCAGAAAAAGTGAACTTTCACTTTACTTTTCTTGCAAGTTCTTTCTGTTCCACTCTTTTGAAAGCATGGTTCAAGTTCAACTGCACTTGCACTTTTCTCTTAACCACTGTTGTGCATTACTAAAGTATTGTTGAAATAAATTTGCACTTTGCACTGAAAACTTGATGTTTCATCATTTATAGCCAGTAATCACAATGGTAAAGTCTTGCCTTAGCTTTAGTCATTGTTAAAATTATGTAAATGTACTATAAGTAGGGGCCGAGGGGATAATGGACAACATGGCGTTTAAAATTTGATGCATCGCTGATGTGGTAGGGGCCAACGACATGGAGCTTTTTTTTCAGTCAGATGATTTTTTTTTTTTTGCTTTAATCCATGAGTGCAGACATCCCAAGTCTCCCGGAAGTTCCAGGAGTCTCCCGCATATTGATAGTGGCTCCCTGATGCCCGCAAATTGGAGAATATCTCCCGGAATCTAGAGTAAGTGAGCAAGAGCGTGCACGCGAAACATTAATGTCTGCATCGCGCATATGACGGAGTGCGCGAGGGAGCCTGTGTGTGTGCCTGTTCATGTAGCGCATGCTCGACAAAAAGCATCCTGATTGGTTTACAGACATCCAAACTCATTTAGAACAGTGTAGAAATGAGCAGGAGAAAAACAGGGAGGGCTCGGAAAATGACTGCAGGCCGGAATCGAACCCGTGTCCCTGGATTTATGGTGTGGCACCTTATCCACCTGAGCCACAAAGTCCTACTGCATTGCTTTTAAATAGCCTACTTAAATCCTTAAAATGAGTCATGTACCGCATGTCTTGTGTGATCTGATCTCCAATGGTGAAATAAACCGGTTGTGATATGAGTACAGTCTGTTATTTAAGAAGATAAATTTAATATATAATTTAATATATAGCCTAATGAAAAATAATATTTTATAATATAATATCATGACATATTACTGTCTGTAACTGTTCGTCACTAAAGCGTTTTCTAAGATCATAATGTCTGATATCTCATCTCATTATCTCTAGCCGCTTTTATCCTGTCCTACAGGGTCGCAGGCACGCTGGAGCCTATTCCTGCTGACTACGGGCGAAAGGCGGGGTACACCCTGGACAAGTCGCCAGGTCATCACAGGGCTGACACATAGGCTACATCCACACGACAACGGCAACGAGATGTTATTTAAAAATATATCGCGTCCAAATGGGCAACAATCAGTAAAATTTCAGGTCCATATGGCAACGCAACGCTTGCTGAAAACGATGCAATACACATGCCACACCTCTAGGGGCGCTGTAAGACGGTCCCTTCGGAGACACCAGAACAATAGAAGAAGTAATGACGCATGCGCATAAACTATTATGCGCGAGACTTCATATTAGCCACAAAGTCAGGAAAATCTGTTTGTAAAATTACATTATAATGACCAAATACAATGAAAAGTATTTTTCCAGTCTCACCTGTGAAAGGTAATCCCATGTGATCTCGTTTGGACAGAAAACCTGTTGGTACAGTTAAACGCAGCTAATCTTTATTCTCCGCTTTGACCTATCCAAAATGGCGGCGAGGATGACGTATGATTTTACGCGGAAGGCGGCGTCTTCAATGGTCCGGAATAAATTGAATGATACACGTTGATGGATTAAGTTGTTGTTTCTCACCTGTGAAAGGTAATCCCATATGATCTCGTTTGGACGGTAAACCTGTTGGTACAGTTAAACGCAGCTAATCTTTATTCTCCGCTTTGACCTCTCCAATATGGCGGCGAGGCTGACGTATGATTCTACATTGAAGGCGGCGTCTTTAATGGTCCGGAATAAATTGGATTAATTTGCTCCTCTACGCCCTTTTTGAGGAATGTATTGTCGGACTTAAATCAACATCTGAAGAGGTGAGATCGCTCCTTTTTTCCCCTATTTTTGCTGGCGGGATTGCACCATTACACAATAAATATTCACAGTGAAAATATTTTGTAAGTGCGTTTCATGAACCAAGTTATAGGATTTGTTGACAACTTGCATCGCAATGAGAAGATCATTGGCACTACTGGTGTTAAGAATCAGACCATTTCATAAATCAATATTTTGCTGTAGAGCTGCAGTGTTTGTACATGTAGCAGTGTTTGGGCATGTTTTTGCTTCACTATTACTGTCACTATTCTGCTTCTTGCATTACTACTGTGAACTAACACTGAACATAATAATAATAATAATAATAATAATAATATCCAAGCTCGTGTTTCACTCTCACTAGTGCTCTGTAAGGCTTTTTCCTGGTGATATTCGTTACACTTCTACCCGGCGTGAAGCACTCACAGTCATGTGGTTGTGACGTCATCGTAAACAAATCCGTTCTACTCATCCAGATGACTTCACAACGGCAAGGTTGCCAGATCTTTCCACTCTGGAACCCGTTCTCAAAAAGATTGCGTTTTGGGCACCCAAAACGCCGGTGCCGTGTGGACGCCAGGCCTAAACGATAAGCAATTGTATCGGAGTCACCTGAATCCGTTGCCGTGTGGACAGGGCCATAGACACAGACAACCATTCACACTCATGGTCAATTTAGAGTCACCAGTTAACCTAACCTGCATGTCTTTGGAGTGTGGGGGAAACCGAAGCACCCGGAGGAAACCCACGCGGACACAGGGAGAACAGGCAAACTCCACACAGAAAGGCCCTCATCGGCCGCTGGGCTCAAACCCAGGACCTTCTTGCTGTGAGGCGACAGTACTACACCACTATGTCTGATATTTTTTTTATTACATATTAATATTACAACATCACTTTTAGCAATTTTAACAAAAGGTCTGCAAACATGTTTTTTTTTCTCAAGACCACATTTACACCATAATGTAATCATATGAAAAATACCATTACAGGCTGGTGGACCAGCGTGCCGAAAATAATATGTATTTGGTCCAAGGTGTGGGTTTTTTTCATACGTCGCTGGCTCTTTTGCCAGTAGCGCATCACATGCGCAGGTCTGGGGTTACCCTGCAATTTTCGGGTTGTTGTATTATTATTAGGCTACCACATAAAAGCGGTCACATTGTGTGCTCAATACCTGTATACAGCGCTGAAATAAACGTTTTGCAATGAATAAGAAGTGTTTTGAGTTAGCAGCATATTTTTAACACTAGAAGGCCCAAAGTGCAGACTTTAGTCTGCAATGAAATCCCCCCCAAATTTGTGAATAAGGCCAAGTTTACATTAGACTGTATCTGTCTCGTTTTCTTCGTGGATGCACTGTCCATTTACATTAAAACGCCTGGAAACGCCGGGAAACGGGAATCCGCCAGGGTCCACGTATTCAATCTAGATCGTGTCTGGTCCGGTGCTGTGTAAACATTGCGGATACGCGGATACGCTGTGCTGAGCTCTAGCTGGCGTCGTCATTGGACAACGTCACTGTGACATCCACCTTCCTGATTCGCTGGCGTTGGTCATGTGATGCGACTGCTGAAAAACTGCACAGACTTCCGCCTTGTATCACCTTTCATTAAAGAGTATAAAAGTATGAAAATACTGCAAATACTGATGCAAATACTGCCCATTGTGTAGTTATGATTGTCTTTAGGCTTGCCATCCTTCCACTTGCAAGTGGTAAGTGATATGCACTGGGATCACACACACAGCGGCTCAGTCCCGAATCACTGCTCGTGCGCTATACTCGCGCGCTCTGTGAGCTGTGCAGGGCCGGAGTGCGCACCCTCCAGAGGGCACTCGCTGTTCAGGGCAGAGTGATTTGGAGCACAGGATGCCTGCGGAGCCGAGCGTATCCGTGTATTGGTGTTGCTGTGTGCACGCGAATCGTGTATTGGTGTTGCTGTGTGCACGCTAATCATTTTAAAAACATTAATCTGATGATCCGCTGATACGGTCTAATGTAAACCCCACCTAAGTCTAACGTACCATTACCTGCCTCCCATTGTTGTGTAAAGAAGCCTAATAATTGTGTTACCTGAGAAATAGCCTCTATTGCCGCTTTTCCACTACAAACGCGGCTGAGCCGTGCCGTGCCGAGTCGAGCTGAGTCGAGCTGAGCGGGGCTGCTGGAGTTGCATTTCGACTACAACCGCGCTGAACCGTGCTGGCTGGAAGTGGGTGGACACATTGGGTGGAGTTAGCGAAAGTGGGTGGACGTCATGTGATGTCGTTAAGCAGCGCAAACAGTGACATCAGTGACAGTGGTGGAACAAGTCAGAGCCGGGCCGGGGGCGGGGCAAATGACCGGGCCCTTTATTAAAGCTTATCATAACATCATTTTAGGCTACAAAATGTCCGCAACTGCGGTGTTTACCAATTTCAACACTACCGGGTGCAACTATGTTATTTAGTACATCAAGTCCTTCAAACGAACATGTAACTCAGAAACAAAAAACATTAGGATACTGTACATGGCTCATAATAAAACATCAATAGCCTATACTGTGCACATTATTTGAAGGGCATACGAATGAGCGCTCAGAGGTTGCAACGGTGACAGGAAGAGTCAGAAATAAAAGGAGGGCGGTGCAAACCTCACTGAATGCACTGTGTTTACCAATTTCAACACTACGGGGTGCAACTATGTTATTTTGTACATTAAGTCCTTCAAACGAACATGTAACTCAGAAACAAAAAAAACATTAGGCAACATACTGTACATGGCTCATAATAAAACATCAATAGCCTACTGCGCGCATTATTTGAAGGGCATACGATGAGCCTTGCGCTCCGCGAACTCGTCCACGATGCTCTGTATGTCACTGATTCAGTGATCTTTTAAGCGGTAGTCTCACGACCCGAATAGTAAACAATAAACATGGAGGACATGGAGTCGTTAGTGTTGCTGGTCTTGGTGCTGTGGCTTGTTGTCACCGACAACGCGGACAGATACTGGCAAGAGCATATAGATGAGGCGAGGTGCATAAAGCTTCAGAAATTCTCGTAATTCGTAATTATTATTCTTCCGGGTTTGCGGTGTTTACAGATCCCAGCGCGCTCGCGGGGCGTGTGAGGACACTCCTCCTCACCAATCAGTGCACAGGGGAGTGTCTGCTCACGCCCCCAGCCTCACTCGGCACGGTTTGGCTCACTTCAGCCCCACTCCAAAACGGTGCGAGTTTTAGGGGCTAAGCAGGGCTGAAGCGAGCTGAGTCATGCTGGTTTTTGGTAGTCGAAACGCGAGCCGTGTCGGGCTGAAGTGAGCTGAAGCGAGCTGAAGTGAGCTGAAAAAGGGTAGTGGAAAAGGGCCATTTGTTTCTAACCCTAACCAGACTTCGTCACAACCAAGGCAACCAAGAAGGATCAGTTCTAACCCTAACCCCAAATCCTGGCTCTAACCCCAACCTGAGCTCACCCCTAACCCAACCCCTAGCCTTAGCCCCTAGCCCAAAACCTATCCTCAAATAATAATGGAATAATAACCCAAATATAACATGGGGGTGCTGACCAGGCACTTGTGGAGCATTGAGGATGGGGCTTGGGAAGGACAGTGCACCCCGCAATAATAACAGAAGCACTGAACTTTGTGTACGCTGCCACAAATACACCTGTGGTAAATGTACTGTAGGAAAGACTCACCATGGGAATGTGGAAACTACTAGATGGGACAACTCTATGCTACATTTCTGTGCTTTGTATAGCCTCCATGTGTAGTGAGTCTGCTTTTCTTAGTGTGAAATAAATGTTTATTTTCTTCCTGAAGTTATACCGTCTGTAGTTTTTCCAAGCTGAAATTGTGTTTTTTGGGGCACTAATTCCAGTCCTCTGTCCTCTGACATTGTATAAGCTTGGCAGAGTAAGGCCCTGTCCACACAGCAATGGATTCAGGCGACTCCGATACAATTGCTTATCGTTTAGGCCTGGCGTCCACACGGCACCGGCGTTTTGGGTGCCCAAAACGCAATCTTTTTGAGAACGGGTTCCAGAGTGGAAAGATCTGGCAACGTTGCCGTTGTGAAGTCGTCTGGATGAGTAGAACGGATTTGTTTACGATGACGTCACAACCACATGACTGTGAGTGCTTCACGCCGGGTAGAAGTGTAACGAATATCACCAGGAAAAAGCCTTACAGAGCACTAGTGAGAGTGAAACACGAGCTTGGATATTATTATTATTATTATTATTATGTTCAGTGTTAGTTCACAGTAGTAATGCAAGAAGCAGAATAGTGACAGTAATAGTGAAGCAAAAACATGCAATTGTACAAACACTGCAGCTCTACAGCAAAATATTAATTTATGAAATGGTCTGATTCTTAACACCAGTAGTGCCAATGATCTTCTCATTGCGATGCGAGTTGTCAACAAATCCTATAACTTGGTTCATGAAACACGCTTACAAAATATTTTCACTGTGAATATTTATTGTGTAATGGTGCAATCCCGCCAGCAAAAATAGGGGAAAAAAGGAGCGATCTCACCTCTTCAGATGTTGATTTAAGTCCGACAATACATTCATTAAAAAGGGCATAGAGGAGCAAATTAATCCAATTTATTCCGGACCATTAAAGACGCCGCCTTCCGCGTAGAATCATACGTCATCCTCGCCGCCATATTGGAGAGGTCAAAGCGGAGAATAAAGATCAGCTGCATTTAACTGTACCAACAGGTTCACCGTCCAAACGAGATCATATGGGATTACCTTTCACATGTGAGAAACAACAAATTAATTCCATCAACGTGTATCATTCACTTTATTCCGGACCATTGAAGACGCCGCCTTCTGCGTAAAATCATACGTCATCCTCGCCGCCATTTTGGAAAGGTCAAAGCGGAGAATAAAGATTAGCTGCGTTTAACTGTACCAACAGGTTTTCTGTCCAAACGAGATCACATGGGATTACCTTTCACAGGTGAGACTGGAAAAATACTTTTCATTGTATTTGGTCATTATAATGTAATTTTACAAACAGATTTTCCTGACTTTGTGGCTAATATGAAGTCTTGCGCATAATAGTTTATGCGCATGCGTTGTTACTTCTTCTATTGTTCTGGTGTCTCCGAAGGGACCGTCTTACAGCGCCCCTAGAGGTGTGGCATGTGTATTGCATCGTTTTCAGCAAGCGTTGCGTTGCCATATGGACCTGATATTTTACTGATTGTTGCCCATTTGGACGCGATATATTTTTAAATAACATCTCGTTGCCGTTGTCGTGTGGATGTAGCCTAAATTGTCACTGAAATTAGGGTGTAACCTAAAACCAAATTACCATTCATGAATAGCAACCTCAGTGGGGGGTGGAGTGGCTGTTCACAATACAATGGAGACAGTTAGCACCTTGAGAGGAATACACAATTTTTGCAGAGAGGAGGGGGCATGCAGCAGAAGTGAAAATCTCTGGGCCTTTTTAATGAACTGTGTTTATCACATACGGTAACACATTATCAACAAAGAAAGAAAAAAAAACAATGCCAAGGATCAGGAAAAGAACCACAGCGCTGTGATTAGTTGGGCTATCAATGACTGACAGAGCCCCGGGATGTAACTAAGCATTATAAAGTTAAAAAATATTATTTTTATTGAAAAAACAAGAATGTAATGATTTCTAAAATTTCTAAAATGATTTTACCTAACGCAATTTTCTGCTTTAATCCACATTTGCTGGTGTTGAGTGTTTTTTTTTTTTTTTTTTGCTTCTCAGAATATTCTCATCACAGATCACTCGCTGCTGTGTGCGAGCTTCCCAGCCCCCTATTTGTTGAAAATCTTCTGTAGATGTCGGGGTTTTATATTGATTTATTATTATTATAATTGTTAATAATTAAACGTGATAAATCTGGTTATTAGGAACAAAGGAGGGCATAGTGGGAAATGATACGGTAACTGTCTCTTGTCGGTTCAAATACGATACTGTTTTGTGATTACACTGTACCGGTGAATAAAAATAGACAAATGGCATGAACCTCTCTACTGTCTCTTATTACACTAAAGAAAGGGCCTGGCCGAGTCATTGCGTATTACTGAAAAAAAGAAAGAACGAATGATACACGGATTGTGTATCATTCGTTCTTTCCATTTTTAATTGGCAATCAAAAAATGAAAAAAAAATTGTTTTTCATTTCAATTTTAGGCTCATATAAAAAAAAATGAAAAACCAGTCATTTTTTCTTTTTTTTTGTTAAAATAAAAACAAATAACAAAATAACCAGTCACTTTTTCATTTTTTGATTTTTGATTGCCATTTGAAAATAGAAAGAACGAATGATACACTGATTCATGTCCTCTAATAAAAAGCAAAGTTGGTCTGACACAATATGTTGAAAGCGACAAAATGAATGCCATGTTGTTATTGTTATCATTATTTATTATTACTATCAGTGGTCGAGTTGTAAAATCAAACCGGGGGGATGGTGAAATTTTTAGTCGCGTGTCGACCCATCGGTCGGTCCGTCGGTGGGAAACTGGTTTAGGAGGGTTTGCATACAACGTAGGTCTGTGGACCTTGTTAATTTACCAGACATTTTGTGCTGATAAAGTATGTAGTACACACTGTGTACCCTTTTTATTGTTGTAAAAAAACATAATACACTGGTATTTTACTGTAAAACATGCACAGTGTGGATGTCGTGTCATATTTAGTCAGTCTCCTGGCTGACATACCTACCACATTCTCCATATTAGGGTGAAATGCAGATGACAAATTTGAAGTGCAACTTCATAGTCATGGTAGGCTCCTTTTAAATAATTTGGTAAATAATTTATTAAAACCTCAGCAGGCAATGTAAATGAACAACTGAATCTTTTCATATCAAGTCAATAGAATTTTTATTCAAAGCTGAACATTGGGAACATTGAATTAAATACAGAGGTAGGTAGGTAACCAATAAGCTAAAATAAGCAACAGTAAATTGTAAATCTTCAGCTCTTCAGCTGTTGGTTCTCCTGCTTGCTCCTGCTCCTGTATTGTCTCCCACTCCGGGGGAGACAGCACCTGTCGCACTGTGTTGCAGTTGCTGCTGACTGTCATCTGGAATAAAGAGCAGTGGATAAGATAATTTAATTAAATATAATTATAATGTTATTTCTGATTTATTTATTATCTGAACAAGGATTTGAGCTTTGAAAAATGACCGGATTCTTTCTGTAACGTTGATTCCCGCTGTTATCTAGGTCACGTGACACCTTAACATTGACGGTTATCAAGGAGCTGCCTTGGATACTTTGCTTCGATACATACCAGCACTTTGATACATACTGGATACAAGCTAGCAAAATGAGTTAAAAGCAGGCATCTTTGGAAAGTTTCTTTGGAAAGGGGAAAAGGCCCATTGAGGAGACAGAAGAAGAGCCTATGATGAAGAAAAAGAAAGCTGCATTTTAGCAGACACTTTGCCAAGTCCTACACCAATCCTGCTCTGCCTTACATGTTGTGACCGGCTCTCTAATGAGGCAATGAAGCCTTCAAAACTGCTAGTGTCATTTATTTTAGCCTTCCTGTCTTGAATAACACTTTTTGTTGCCTGAAGAATAACAAACGAACATCCAGGCTGATTAAATTAATGGCCTTATACAAGAAATCAAAGCTAACATGAACCTGAGTAAGCTATCGATAGCTGGCTAGACTCCAAACTAACATTCATTATGATAGCTGTGTTGTTATCCGCTGCCCACAAATTAGGCTCCATATTGGTAACTTTACAGCATGATAGTGGGCTCACGGAAAGTGTGACTGACATTCGTAACTCTTGACTTACCTCCTGAAATGTTTTTTTTCTTGCGATCTTAAATCCAAACTTGCTTAGGTCTTGCTGTCCACTCCGCTTGGCTATGATGCTGCAATCCACTGCTGTCACTGACGCCGAATGAAATAAAAAATAATGGAACTCCAACTGAATGTCACCTCCTCAAATGCTTCGCTGCGTGTGCCCTCTCTCGCGGTAGCTTACTGTATGCTCAGTTTCAGCAAAGCTACGTGGAATGGCATTTCTAATTCCAATGTTAAATAGAAGTAATGTCCACATTTATTGATAAAATTGCTCAAGGGAAGGGAGGGGGGATGCCCATTTTAGAGGGGGGATGATTTTGACCATTTTTTATTCCAGGGGAGATGGCATCCCCCCATCCCCCCTCAACTCGAGTACAGATTACTATTATATTGAGATAATAATAATTAAGAGATCATCAGCTTAACATTAACAGCTTAATATATTAAATGAATAGGATGTATGAATAAATTACTTGATATATACATGCACATGCAATTTTTCTGTTTCATAGACGCAGAGATGATGATGGACTGTCGCTGAGGATCATGGGAAGGCTAATGTAGCATGGGGAATAGAGAAAATCAATAATCGTAAATTAGAGTTATTATTTTGTTTTGGTTTCCGTTTATTATTTGTTCTGTTTTGAGTTGGAAAAAGGAAAACAAACACCAATCCCTCATTTTTTGGTCATACAGAAAAACAGGAAAACGAAATATTGAGTGGTTTTTTTTTTTTCAGATTGAATGGAATACTTGAATGATCGGATGATACAAGGACCTACATGTAACACTAAAAAGTGCACAGTGCTTCATTGCAAGAGTCATTTTTTTAAAATATTTATTTTTGAGCGAGTAAACCCAAGGCAAGAATCAAACCATGTTTCAGGAGTTACCGGTACAGGACATGTGCAGTAACCACCAGCCTACCAAGACCCGCAGTTTTGTCTGCTCCTGCACTGAAAAAGTAACCTACCGTATAGAATTTACCCAATAAATCTGAGATAACAATTTGCATTGACTTGTTTGGGGTAGATTTAATTCCATATATTGAGTATAAAATAACAAATAAAAAGCTATGAAATACTTAAATTGGGTAAAATTTACCTCACATTTATGTATCCCCAGATAGCAGAGGGTCGTTGATTCGACGTGGAATCATCGGCATGTTCTTCGACCTATACGCCGTCGAATCACCGTCGATCACCGACGTTGATTCAACACCGCTTTGCTCATACGAGTTTCCGTTGAAACGACGTTGAAAAGTGGCTGGTGGTCGACAGAGAATAGACCCCCTTTCACCCTTTATTCAACTACGTATTTCGGTCGATTTATAGTTGAATTTTCGGCGATGATTCATCCAACTTTACTTCCTGTTTTATGTACAACAGGAAGGCTACAAATTAAGCAAAACAGGCTAAATTAAACTAGCTAACAATAAAGCATCGGGGCTCTTGCCTAGGATGAACGCACACATGCATACTTCAACCATGAAAGTGAAACTTATATCAATGTGCGTAGGCTACGTCCTGTACAACAGGATATAAAAATGCATGCAACAATGCACCTCTGCTAATGTTTGTCAAGCTATCTAATGAGGCATAACTTTTAACATTTATAAGGAACAGAACACACTTGAACAAGTTCTTAGAAACATTTTATGATTTATTTATAATTTATAATTGTGGCCTATTCCTCCTGCGGCGCAGACCTGTACATGGAAACAGAAAAACATAACCAAAATTAATTTGATGCAGCATTGATAAAGAAAGTCAGCAGTAGGCTATGGGTTTCTAAATGCCACCCTACCTCATTATTTGGACATGGGGAAAAACTATATTTAAAATCCAAAGAGGGATGGAGGGAGGAAAATTAAAACAAAAGAAAGAAATGAAATATAGAGTAGAGAATATTTGATAAAATTAAGGATGTTTTTATTCAGTAAACATTTAAAAAAATGTTCTACAACACTCTAGCCTAGTGACTTACCAGTAACAAAATAGACTTGAAGTATTCAGATCCGCTCTGCATAAAGCAGCTAAATCCTCTCCCTGTCTCCTGGCAGAAAGCTCCTTGGTTTGCTTGTGTCTCAATCACAGCTGGTATTCTGTAGAAAGACTTCTTTTCACCTTTCCCATCAGCTTTGTTGGAACACCTTAACACAGCACAAAAGTTTACCATTGTAGGTTTATGATGAACCCGTGGGTTCACATACCGCGCGCTGCCTTTATTTCCCCCTAATCACGAGTTTGTTAGTCTTCCAATGTGGCGCAGGGTTTGTTTACTTCCGGTTTCGGGTGACGTCAGTGAAAGGGATCTAATGGGGGCATTACCGCCACCCACTGGATTGGGGTGTAAAGCAGTCTGAACAAAACGTGTAAACATAAACATAGGAGAAATGAACCCGTTTTTCTAACTCGTCCTCACTTAGTCTACTTTTCTTTTTTGATTAGTCTGGATTTGATATTGTAAATTTAAATGTGAATCAATGTATATTCATCGGACATGAACAAATGAATAAATCTTGAGTAATCTTGAGGCGTGTGTGTCCGGGGCGCGGTGTCGCGGGGGGGGATCGAACGAACCCTCCGATCCCCCCTGGCTACGGGCCAGAATTAGTTGCTCATCCTACCAATGTTGAAAACTGGCCGGCAAAAGTGACGATGGTTCAACGTCATATATTCAACCTTCTCTGACGGTCGACAGATCAACCTTTACCAACGTTGATTCAACGGTGATAAATCGACCCTCTCAGACGGCGGAGAAATCGACGTTTCACGGCGCCGTTTCAACGTTGATTTTCTGACGTACGACGGAAACCGACCATTCTGACCAAAACTCTACGTCGTTTCAACGACCCTCTGCTATCGGGGTCTATTCTACAGCTACTTTCTCACTGAAATCGGGAAGTGCAGGACAAGCTTCACACAACATTTCAAGATTTTTTTTATGAGAGAAGCGCCATCTAATGGCGACACCGTGGAATCAAATGAATGGGCGTGTTTAGAATTAAAATAGGGGAGGAAGGGGGGTCTGAGCCATTCATGGCAGCCCCCTGGCGTTCAGCTGGGAACTGCACGGCAGTCGCATGGCGTGCGGTTGGAACGGGAAAAATTCAATTGCTGCTACTGTACCTGCGATTGCTTCTGGTTTGAGTGGGTACTGGGTCTGTTTAGGCCTGAAATCTGATTTGGGGGTGATCACCATTGGTTCAGCATTCTTTATTAGGCCTACATCATGTTTACCCTTCGCCCAGACAGAATTTGGAACTCCTGCCAATTTGGGATGCACCTCTGCTGGAGTTATGGCTGTGGAAACAGAGACAAACAGGCCACTATGGCCGGGGTCCCTAGGACCCTGGTCATCAGTGGCTAATATTACGCTGCACTCAACATGCACACACATAGCATGAATTTGTTTGTAGACCCCAAACTTTTGGCAAAACAACACACTAGGGTCCTCTGTTTGGGATCATTCATTGCCATTGACTACACACTTCTTGACCCATTTCCCCACATCTTTCCAATGGGCAGCTTGTGGCTTTGCTAATGAGGCATGGGGTATGGAATTAACGATGTCAAAGAAATCATGCTGGCAGCAGCTGACCTCAGAGTCCTCTGACACAAGGCCGCGCATAACATGTTTGAGAACACTGCGATGAACATTGATGCAGCTGTTTGGACAACGAGTAAGATGGACCTGCACAGCGCAATAATGTTTAGACCAATATGTAGTTTTGAGGGTCAATCTTTCACATACATGGGGGTCTGCAAACCAAGTCTTTTCAAACTCTACATCTTGCCCTTGGTGAGCATGTGCTGTGCAATGCAAATCTTCCTCTTTCATATAATCTGTGTCAACTGATGAGGTGTTCAAGTGTGTGAGCTGTACAAGGTGTTTGGAAGTTTGTGTGAGTTGATCTGAGCAGAGCCGCCAGACATACACATACAGGGGGCTTCCAAGACCATGCTGCACACCACACATTTCACTTACTTCAATAGTTAGTCCATCTTGAGTGGACGTGAGATTTACTCCTAATTTGCACATTAAATTGCATGCTAACAAATTTACTGGACATGTACGTATATGAGATGAGGAATGAGTGGGACGTAACTATTCCTCCCTCACTTGTATACGGGAGGTTGACTGATAAAGTTTCAGTTACAGGTCATCCTGAGATGCCCATCATCTGAATAGAATTTGAGCTGAGCGGTGGGTCTACTGGAAGTACCCCATGTTGTATGACTGAGTGTCCCACTCCAGAATCTTTTAAGAAAGTCAGCACATGCCCACATACAGTGAGGGGCATACAAGGGAGTTTAGAGAAGGGAGTAGTTGTGTATTTTAACAAACTTAATGCAACTTCAGGTGTATCTACATGGACTGGTGTATCAGGCATTTCTGTGTAGTCTTGCTGTTGCATACAGGTGCTGCTACTAATGTGTTTAACATTATGTGAATGTTCCTGTCTATGTGTATGTGTATCATCAGGTGTGTGTGTGTGTTACCTCCCCTGTTCTCTGTGCAGGGCCCATTCCCGGAGTCTGCCCGTCAGTCTGCTTTGCTGTCCTCCTCATGGGGCCTCTGGCTGCTACTGTGGAGACAATCTTGAGCAATGTGTCCCTTCTGATTGCAGTGGTAGCAGGTTGTGCCTTTCATCCAGGACGGGTCACCCCAGGTCATCCTGCCTCAGCCTCTACCTCGACCTCTTCCTCTAGGTCCAGGCTGAGCAGTCTGGAGAAGAGTGAGAATGGTGGCATGTAGGTCTTGGTCTCTTTTTATTGACTTTGGCCGAATCCCATTTCACCCCTTGGACATACCCCTTGGCCCTTCCCCTCCATTTTGCGCGTTCACGTGAAGGGGTAGGGGTATCCCAATCCCAGTTAACGCGGAGGGGTAGGGGAAGGGGTAGGGCTTCTGTACCCCTCCAAACGGAGATTTTCCTGGAGCTGACTCCGAACGAAGGGGTTTGAGTGATTTCCCACAATGCCATGCGGATTTCAGCGAGATTTCATGCGGATTTCAGAAAGATGGCGGTTCCCGCGGCGAAAGATTGTCATAAATGTATTTTCTCCATTATTTACGTGTTTTAAGTTGTTATCCAGAGGAAACACGCCGCTTGATTCGCTTTCGAGCTGAGAATGAGCAGCGATTTCTGAAATCCAAGCTGCTGCTAAAAAGCTTTGGGAGTGAGTATTGTTTTCGGTTGCTTGACTGCATACGTTTTGTTCTGTTATTCTCGCTTTTATTGTTTACATGAGTGTTCTGACACCTCATTCTGTCGGATGTGGTGCACGAAGCGCCAAAGATATCTCATTCAGTGGTGTTAGTTAACAAATCACACCCTGCCAGCAGAGATTTCTGGTTCTGCCTCTGGCTCTGACTGTAGCGGCTGGTCGCAGCCAGTGACGCATTTGGTCGCGTTTTGCTAACGTAAACGCTGATGGAGGTACGCGATGACGTATGCGATCGTTGAAGGGCTATCCCAATACGTAGGGGTTGAATTTCAAGCCCTATCCCTTGTAGCTCAGTTTCAAGGGGAAGGGCCAAGGGGAAGGGGGAGGGGAAGGGGGAGGGGTAGGGGTAGAAATTAGAATTGGGATTGGGCCTTAGTCTTCTCCTTCTCTTTCAGCAGCCTTTCTGCATGTACAGCATACTGCTCGATGTTGGTGAGGCTCAGGAGTGCCCTCCACTGCAGCCAGGGTCATGGGCCTGGTCAGGCCACTGAGCTTCTCGTGTGTGGCAGTGAGACGAGCAAGAAACACTGACGCCACTTCACCATCTTCTTGGTTACACATACTGATCTTTGTCATGTCTATGTTCAAGGGAAAAGCTTCGATCAGACGAGCACAGAGAGCAGTGAGGGTATTTCTATACTCACTATTGCCATCCGCTGGTCAGCTTCTGGCCACTCTCTGGAAACCTTGCTCCAATCTATACCTATCTTGGTCATGAGTAGGCGGCGGAGTTCATGGATGGTTGGCCGGAATTCTCTGCAAAATATCAACAGCTCATTACCAAACCTCTTCCCTCCTACCTCTCTCACATTGGGAAGAGAAGCCATGCTTTCCTTGATATCAGCTGTCGTCCAGGGTCTGTGGACTAGAAGCACGCTGTCAGCTCCAGCCACTTCCACCATTGGAAGATGAAGGACTTCAGACTTTAGGTTACGACCTTGTGGACTCACTGATGAGCACGTGGTCAGGTCCAAGGGGGTGTCTCTTCTGTTGTCATATGCAAGACCAGATTTCGTGTGTGACAGAGAAGCGAGGGGAGGCGCCGATGCTGGAGGCGGCTGGTAGGCTGGGAGAGATTCCAGAGGCTCAGTTTTTTGCTTTGTCTCGACTTCTCCCCCTTTCTTTGGGTGAGGCGCTTGTGGGAGTGATGCTCCACCTTGCTGAGGAGGCAGTGTGTGTCAGGGTGGTGGGGCAGACTCCAGGTCAGGGTCCATCTGAAATTTCAAACACTGAGGTGGGGTTTACATTAGACCGTATCAGCGAATCATCAGATTAACGTTTTTAAAACGATTAGTGTGCACACAGCAACACCAATACACGATTCGCATGCACACAGCAACACCAATACACGGATACGCTCAGCTCCGCAGGCATCCTGCACTCCAAATCACTCCGCCCTGAACAGCGAGTGCCCTCTGGAGGGTGCGCACTCCGGCCCTGCGCAGCTCACAGAGCGCGCGAGTGAAGTGCACAAGCAGTGATTCGGGACTGAGCCGCTGTGTGTGTGATCCCAGCGCATATCACTTACCACTTGCAAGTGGAAGGATGGCAAGCCTAAAGACAATCATAACTACACAATGGGCAGTATTTGCATCAGTATTTGCAGTATTTTCATACTTTTATACTCTTTAATGAAAGGTGATACAAGGCGGAAGTCCGTGCAGTTTTTCAGCAGTCGCGTCACATGACCAACGCCAGCGAATCAGGAAGGTGGATGTCACAGTGACGTTGTCCAATGACGACGCCAGCTAGAGCTCAGCACAGCGTATCCGCGTATCCGCGTATTCTCAATGTTTACACAGCACCGGACCAGACACGATCTGGATTGAATACGTGGACCCTGGCGGATTCCCGTTTCCCGGCGTTTCCAGGCGTTTTAATGTAAACGGACAGTGCATCCGCAAAGAAAACAAGACAGATACGGTCTAATGTAAACTTGGCCAGAGAAGAGGGTGAGAGCCCTGCCTGTCGTTTCTCTCTTTTGCACTCTCTCTTAAGTGTTTCTTCTTTCCATGCAGAAAACACCCTCCAGTCCCCTAGGAACTTAACATTATCTGCAGACTCTTCTTTTTCCTTCCATTTCAACTTTTGTTCTAACTGTTCTATCTGCCTGGGACTAAAACTGCCCTTCTCAGGGAATCCTAAGTCCTTTACCCATATGTCAAACTGCGCCAAACAATCCTCGCCATATGAGGTTTTCATAAACTGGATGTTTGGGCTGTCATAGGAACACCCAATTCTTATTATAGCACATGTAGCCTCAGGCTTACTTGCTTTTTTCTTTTCTTTCTCTAACTTGCTGTTTCTGTTCCCCATTGTACCCTGTTATATCAATAGGTTGTGACAACAATGCTGAGTTTCTTACTAGGATCACAAGAAGAATAGGTTGGGCTATGTCCAAAAATGCAACACAATAATCCTTTAGGTATGTTCTTATTAGTAAACAATTTATTTGACATTTACCTTTAGCTAAAAGTAGGTATCATTTAGCACAACAACCTCAAAGACAATTCACGCATGTGTACAAGATCTATTTCTCTGTTTCAGAATTTGGAGGAGGACAGTACTCTGTTAATTCATCAATATTTTGCATGCATACCAGTGTGTCTTGGCGACTTCATGATCGAACCTCTCTATCCCGTTCCTACGACGGGCCAGCTGTTCACAGAGAACAAAGGGAGCAAAATTCAATTCTTTCCCAGTTACGAATCGCTGAACGTGAATCCATCGAAACACGCCCCCTTACTTCACACTCTCAAGTAGATGAGCCGTTACCAGTCGTCACTTAGGCGGATATTTCTCTTACACAACCCAATAAACTACTCGCGGTTTATTGTCTCAAAATTGTGTTTTATCCGTTTCTGCAAACATATTGATGGTACCACAGCTTAGCAGTCCTCCTTGACTAGGACAAATTTCTGTCCGTCTCTTATATCAGGATTAAATACTGTTTCCACTAATTTCTTTACACAAGAATGCAAAGTTATCACTTACTGGTTCGGTGAGCCCTGACGGTCTGGTCTCTCATCCAAGTTCTCAGCTCCACACTGTGGCCTTGGGAGTGTCCCGTCGTCCGAGGATCAGACGCGTAGGGCCCACCCAGAGATGCCAAATTGTAATGGAAACTTCTAATAAACACTTCAGAATGCTTAGCAGTTGTCTTTTCAGTTATTTATTATAGTAGATCTTATAAAACAGAGATATAAAACAGGAAATGAAAAGAAGGTGACCTCAGGTGATGCCGAGAGTGCGCACTCTGAGTTGTGTCTTAGTGGCTGTTATCTATTATACTCTAAAGGCATTTGCTTACTGCTCGCATCTGCACGTGATTGGCTCGAGGCTTGCCCTTGAAGTTAAACATTGGTTCTTTGTTAGATCATGCACCTGGTGTGCTCTGAGATGCGCAGCAGATGCATGGTTAGGAATAACATAACATGAAACATAAACAAGGCAGCCTGCTTATCACCAGCCGTTGAGCCAAGGACACAGAAACACAGAGAATAGGAATGTTCATCTACTAAATTTCCTTCACATGTGAAAATCTGATGATGTTTTAGGTCATATTTATGCAGAAATATAGAAAATTCTAAAGGGTTCACAAACTTTCAAGCACCACTGTAGAACAGGATAAGCGGCTACAGATAATGGATGGATGGACAGAGAATAAAGAGCTACTATAGCAGGAAGAAGACACCATCCATCTATCCATTACCTGTAGCCGCTTATCCTGTTCTACAGGGTCGCAGACAAGCTGGAGCCTATCCCAGCTGACTATGGGCGAGAGGCGGTACACCCTGGACAAGTCGCCAGGTTATCGCAGGGCTGACACAGAGACAAACAACCATTCACACCTACGTTCAATTTAGAGCCACCAATTAACCTAACCTGCATGTCTTTGAACTGTGAGGGAAACCAGAGCCCCCAGAATAAACCCACACAGACACTGGGAGAACATGCAAACTCCACACAGAAAGGCCCTCGCCGGCCACTGGGCTCAAACCCAGGATCTTCTTGCTGTGAGGCGACAGTGCTAACCACTACACCACCGTGCCGCCCAAAGAAGACGCCAATGATTTATTAAACAAGCCATTTACAAGGACAGAACTAGACTGCTGTCTTAGGCCAACCAAAATATCAGCACCAGGAAAGCATTGGATTTGTTATACAACGATAACCATCTCAGTATGTCATCCATGGATATATTATTAGAATTATCTAATAAAGTTTGGGAGGGTGGGAAAATACCACAAAGCTGGAAGGAGGCTGTGATTGTTCCAACATGTAAACTAGGGAAAGATTGAACAAACCCAAGGAACTATAGACTAATTGCTTTAACATCTAACATCGGCAAAATAATGGAGAAAATAATAAATGAAGGGTTCACGTATTATATAGAAAATAAAAGATACATATCTATATATCAAAGTGGATTTAGGAAAGGAAGAAATACTTTGGATCCAGTTGTATGTTTCAAGCATGAAATCAGAAAAGCACAGATAAACTGAGAAAGGGTAGTGGCAGTCTTTTTTGACATAGAGAAACCATACGACATGATGTGGACAGAGGGATTATTAACCAAACTGTGTAAGATTGGTATCTTACACAGATCAAATGTATAGATGGATTAAAGAATTTTTACAAGGCAGATGCATATAAGTCAGGATAGGGAAGAATTACTCAGAAAGCTTTATTGTTGAGAACGGAACACCACAAGGAAGTATAGTAAGTTCTTTACTATTTTCCATAATGGTAAATGATGTATTTTGGGGAATAGAGAACAAAATGGGGGTTTCACTTTTTGCAGATGACAGAACAATTTGGAAGAGGGGAAGAAATTTGGAATTTATTGTAAATAAACTGCAGGGCGCTATTACCAAAGTAGAAGAGTGGTTGTACAAATGGGGTTTGAAATTTTCAGTTAATAAGACATAGGCTCCAGCTTGCCTGTGACCCTGTAGAACAGGATAAGTGGCTACAGATAATGGATGGATGGATGGAAGACAAAGATGATGTTCTTCATGAGAAAGCAAGTTAGTGATGAGGTAAAACTAAAATTATATAAGCAAGAATTGGAGAGTGAAACACGGTTTGATGAAAGAATAACACAGGCTATAGATATTCAGAAAATGGTGGACAAATGTAAGAAAATATTAAATGTAATGAGCTGTTTGCTGGGGCGGCACGGTGGTGTAGTGGTTAGTGCTGTCACCTCACAGCAAGAAGGTCTGGGTTCGAGCCCCGTGGCCGACGAGGGCCTTTCTGTGTGGAGTTTGCATGTTCTGTCTGTGTGGGTTTCCTCTGGGTGCTCCGGTTTCCCCCACAGTCCAAAGACATGCAGGTTAGGTTAACTGGTGACTCTAAATTGACCGTAGGTGTGAATGGTTGTCTGTGTCAGCCCTGTGATGACCTGGTGACTTATCCAGGGTATACCCTGCCTTTTGCCCATAGCAGGGGCGGACTGGCAATCTGTGTGTTCTGGAAAAATTCAGAATGGCTGTCCAGTCTACAGCCATTGGCCCTGTTCAATAACCAAAATTTTCAGTCTATCAACTAACAGCAGGTGGCGCTAAGATGATAATTTATCCGTCAATCATTATTCCATAGGCCTAAAAGCCAACAAAGAAGAGTAATGTTAGTGTCTGTTAACAGAAAGATGGCAAGCAGAAAACGTAAGGAGAAAGGTGGATGGGAAAAGTTAAAACAAAAGAAAGTGAAGTCACTTGAAGATGATGCTTTAAAATGTAGAAAGCTCACAGAGCTTTTTGGCAGCAGTGCAACTGCAAGCAGCAGCAGTAACGTTCATGTCACGTTATCACCGAGCGAGACTGAGAACCAGGTGGACATCCAACCTGACCAACCACATGCTGATGATGACAGTCATGATGAGGGGCAGGCAGCTGAGGGAATTTCACCGGAGGAGGAGGTACCGGTAAGTGACAACGACATAAAACCATAGCATAATACAGGTTACGTAAAGGCCACTCATAGACCCCTCTCATAGTAGGCCAGTCTTCTATTGACTGGATTTGCGGTGTGATGATGAGAAATATGTGGTTTATTGCTGTCAAAACAAACACGTAACTACCAAGCAAGCCAATTATAAATAGATAGGCAAGCACAAATGGCCGCGATTTCATATGTTCACCTCTGCATAATTCATGCAGATTAGGCTCTTTACGTTCAAGAGAACCAAAGCTCTAGCCTATCATTAACCAAAAGTTTGAGGGGGAGAAGTGTTTTCCATTTTGGCACCATTTATCTTTGTCTTCTCTTTCGTGGTGCATGGTGGAATGTCTGTGGAATAGGCTACAAATGTTGTTTGAAGGATGATTGGTTGAATGGTATCATAACTAATCACAGCAGCATTGCATTGTGCAATTTGTTAATAGCCTAATTTTAGATCTGTTTGTCAGGCTTACCTACCAAAAAATCAGCATAATATTAAAACTATAAAACGTGTCAAGCAAGCTAATTCTTATACAGAATAGACCTAAAAGGTTAAAAATGTAATTGGGATTTAAGAAAAACCTCCAAATCTGTTTTATTCTTCTTGTCTGTAGCCTAGGTATCAAATGCTATGTTTATCCAAAGTTTTGGCTGGTTTTTAAAAATAGAATTTTGAGGTATAAGTACAGGTTTAAAGGCTGTCATTCCAAATAATACTATTAAACAAATGTTAATCAAGCATATGTCAGTGCACAGTGTGAAGGGTTTTCCTAGATGCCATTGCATAGTTTAGATATAATCAACAATAGCATTAGCATCCAACTTCATCTTTTCAATTGTTTGTTTATTCAGGTTGAAGATAGTGGCAGCTCAAAAGATGACAGGGAGAGTCCAGGAAAGTGCCAGAATGAGGGATCAGTGCCCCAATATTTCAGCCGCCCCAGTTCAGACAGGTACAGCCTGGAGCAGTGTTTCAGTTACCACCCCCAGCAAAAGCCCAAAAACCTGTCTCTACAAAGATTGTTCAGCTGTAGAGATGGTACTAACCGTAAATGGCTTACATACTGTGAGGAGAATCACACACTGTATTGTACAGTTTGTTTAGCATTTGCTAGGCCAGATGAAACCAGTCTATTCATAAGTAGAATGAAGGACTGGAAGCACATCAGATTTTTTTTTCTCTTTAAAATGCAAGCATAGAAGTGACTGTAAAATAGCAGTATAAAAGACAATGTCTATGTTCATTTTTGTTTAGGAGATGCAAGTGATGTTTAGTCGTTCTTGAATATTAGATCTTCTTGAGTTCTTGAATAAACAATCATAAATAGTTCATCTGTGTGGGTTTTGTTATGACAGACAATATACCACTATAGCACTTTACTATAGCACTATAGTATAGTATACTATAGTATACTGGGCCTATTTGGGGGGAAAGTCCAGGGCCGTTTTTTGGTCCCAGTCCATCCCTGGCCCGTAGGCAGCTGGGATAGGCTCTAGCTTGCCTGTGACCCTGTAGGACAGGATAAAGCAGCTAGAGATGATGAGATGAGATGAGATGTTTGTTGGGAAGTGAATGGGGGCAGAAAGATCTGCTCTGAAAGCCATTTACATTCAATTAATCAGATCAGTATTAGATTACGGTGTGGTATATGGATCAGTGGCAAGCGCATCTCTCAAAAAATAGACAACATCCAATATCAGGCTTTAGCACTATATACAGGTGCATTTAAAGCCACTCCAACAGCAGGTATTACAGGTGGAAATGGTGAAAATGCCATTCAACATGAAATGGACACAGCTATCACTATGTTACTGGACAAATTTACAGGGTCATAGCCAAAATCATTTGACACAAGTTACATTGAAATTGTGTTGGGAAAAAGGGAAGAGACACACAGAAAGCTTCTGGATGGACAATAACAGAGACAGCAGCACATCATAACATAGCTCAAATAAACATAAGTCCAAGAGTACCATTGTCAGCAATACAACCTTGGATACTTCCAGACAGTACAGTAGATTTTACAATATTGGAAAAGAGATTTATTTATAATACATACACCATTACACTCCTTCCAGCTTGTCCCACTTATGTATGTGGGGTCACTGGATCCACATGTCATATTAATTGAAGCATAGTTTTATGTCAGATGCCCTTCCTGTTGCAACCATCCCATTTCTGGGCTTGGGAAACAACCATTCACAAATAAGGACAATTTAGAGGAGACAGTTAACTTAACTGCAAGTCTTTGGACTGTGGGGGAAACCGGGCCCGGAGGAAACCCACATAGACACAGGGAGAGCATGCAAACTCCATACAGAAAGGCCCCTGATGGCCACCATCTATAACACATACACCAGACATATAGACCCCTTGCACATGACATCACGCATCACGTGATAATCTCACCTGGGGGGCAAACAAATACTGTCTTTCCTGTAAGCAAGGCTTACTCTGTCTTAAATATGGTTCAGTTTTGTGCTGTTTTTGGTTGTTGCAATCATTCAAATAGAGAAATAGATAAAAGGTATTACAGTCTCCCAAATATCAAGAAAAATGTTAACAAAGATTTTTTTTTAATTCACACATAAATAATTGCAAATTACCTTACTCCACTGGCCTGCAAATAGTAAAATACTAATCTAGGCAGGCCAGTGATAAACTTAAATACAACCCTGATTCCAAAAAAGTTGGGACAAAGTACAAATTGTAAATAAAAATGGAATGCAATAATTTACAAATCTCAAAAACTGATATTGTATTCATAATAGAACATAGACAACATATCATATGTCGAAAGTGAGACATTTTGAAATTTCATGTCAAATATTGGCTCATTTGAAATTTCATGACAGCAACACATCTCAAAAAAGTTGGAACGGGGCAATAAGAGGCTGGAAAAGTTAAAGCTACAAAAAAGGAACAGCTGGAGGACCAAATTGCAACTCATTAGGTCAATTGGCAATAGGTCATTAACATGACTGGGTATAAAAAGAGCATCTTGGAGTGGCAGCGGCTCTCAGAAGTAAAGATGGGAAGAGGATCACCAATCCCCCTAATTCTGCGCCGACAAATAGTGGAGCAATATCAGAAAGGAGTTTGACAGTGTAAAATTGCAAAGAGTTTGAACATTTCCTCATCTACAGTGCATAATATCATCAAAAGATTCAGAGAATCTGGAAGAATCTCTGTGCGTAAGGGTCAAGGCCGGAAAACCATACTGGGTGCCCATGATCTTCGGGCCCTTAGACGGCACTGCATCACATACAGGCATGCTTCTGTATTGGAAATCACAAAATGGGCTCAGGAATATTTCCAGAGAACATTATCTGTGAACACAATTCACCATGCCATCCGCCGTTGCCAGCTAAAACTCTATAGTTCAAAGAAGAAGCCATATCTAAACATGATCCAGAAGCGCAGACGTCTTCTCTGGGCCAAGGCTCATTTAAAATGGACTATGGCAAAGTGGAAAACTGTTCTGTGGTCAGATGAATCAAAATTTGAAGTTCTTTATGGAAATCAGGGACGCCATGTCATTCGGACTAAAGAGGAGAAGGACGACCCAAGTTGTTATCAGCGCTCAGTTCAGAAGCCTGCGTCTCTGATGGTATGGGGTTGCATTAGTGCGTGTGGCATGGGCAGCTTACACATCTGGAAAGACACCATCAATGCTGAAAGGTATATCCAGGTTCTCGAGCAGCATATGCTCCCATCCAGACGACGTCTCTTTCAGGGAAGACCTTGCATTTTCCAACATGACAATGCCAAACCACATACTGCATCAGTTACAGCATCATGGCTGCGTAGAAGAAGGGTCCGGGTACTGAACTGGCCAGCCTGCAGTCCAGATCTTTCACCCATAGAAAACATTTGGCGCATCATAAAACGGAAGATACGACAAAAAAGACCTAAGACAGTTGAGCAACTAGAATGCTACATTAGACAAGAATGGGTTAACATTCCTATCCCTAAACTTGAACAACTTGTCTCCTCAGTCCCCAGACGTTTACAGACTGTTGTAAAGAGAAAAGGGGATGTCTCACAGTGGTAAACATGGCCTTGTCCCAACTTTTTTGAGATGTGTTGTTGTCATGAAATTTAAAATCACCTCATTTTTCTCTTTAAATGATACATTTTCTCAGTTTAAACATTTGATATGTCATCTATGTTCTATTCTGAATAAAATATGGAATTTTGAAACTTCCACATCATTGCATTCCATTTTTATTTACAATTTGTACTTTGTCCCAACTTTTTTGGAATCGGGGTTGTATATGAAATACATTCTGAATATATTTCAATATGTTATGGAATTATAGATGGATATCGTAATGTCACATTGATATTGCCACATTTTAATCAAATTTAACTCCATTAGGTAAGTGATTATTGAATTTAGTGTCATAAATGAGACAAATTTCTGCACCTCTCACAGTGTGTGTGTGTGTGTGTGTGTGTGTGTGTGTGTGTGTGTGTGTGTGTGTGTGTGTGTGTGCGCGCGAGAGAGAGAGAGAGAGAGGTTTTGATCTGTGTGTTCCGAAGGAGGTTGAATTGACCTCTTTTATATATTAGGGTGCATTAGTTGCCCCCTAAAATTAAAAGTTCTTCCGATCATGATGCATTTTTGTTTTCATGTTCCTTTTGGTAAGAAAACACACTGGGTGAAATATTTTGACAAAATTCAAAAGTTTAATGGTGGCACCAGGAGCTCAAAGTTATGGAAAAAGCTGCTATTTAATGACTTATATGACAAAATTTCGATCACTTTTCATGAAACATTATGGCACCTTATAGAGTATACCAAATATCTTAGATACACATTTTTAGTACATATTCTAAATATATTATCAAGCACAGTTTGAGTTTTTGCTGTTCATTGAATCATTGTTCAACTACTTTTAAACAATACAAATGTATTATGAATCACATTAATGCTTCTCAATCCCTTGCAAAGGTTCTTAACATGATCTCTGGGTCACAAGAAATCAATAAATGGAGTCCAACATTGTGATTCAAACCTTACGCGAAAACATAAAATAAGCGTTTTTTTGGCAAAAAATGAACCTCATGGTGTCACCATTAGGCTTTTGAATATGGTCAAAAAATTTTACAGGATGTCTTTATTGGTGAAAAGGAACACCCAAACAAAAATGCATCAGATTTCATGAAAGTGAGGGTAACTGATGCACCCTTATATATATTTAAAGATGTGGAAAGGTGGCAATGGCGGCACGCAGGCTTTCCCTTTTTGTGCATTTTTGTGTGTCTTCAGTGTGTCCTGTGTACACATATTTTTGCAGACCGGTGTTACAGTCGACAAGACCTGCTGGGCATCGGTTTTCAATGCAAGTTACCAGTCTTGAGTGATTTTCCCTGCATACACAACATATCAGACAAGGTAGCAAGACCTCTGGGCTCTCCCTGGATTGTTTTTGGGCCCGGTAGACGACGTAGACATAGATGGCGAAGGGAGAGGAAACAGAAGTGAGGCTGTAGGGCCGGACTCCTGGCTAAACTCAGAAAACAATCTTACAAGCCTCCTCTTCCCAGCATATTACTTACCAACACCAGATCCATGAGCCATAAAATGGATGAACTGGAACTGCTTCTTGCTGGGAACCACTACATCCATAACTGCTGTATCCTAATCATAACGAAAAGTTGGCTTCACCTGCAAATCCTTGATGCTACCGTGCAGCTAGCAGACCGCACACTCCACTGCTGTGACAGAAACCGGGACTCAAGTAAGAGTAGAGGAGGGGGGCTCTGTATTTATGTGCACAATAACTGGTCTAATAACAGCACTATAATAGATAGCTACTGTTCTCCCAATTTGGAGTACATGTCAGTCAAATGCCGTCCTTTCTTTCTACCAAGAGAGCTAACAGTAGTTATGTGACTGCTGTATACATACCACCTGATGCTAGCACATCTCTCGCAATCTTGCTAAATGCCATAAACAAGCAGCAGCATAGCCATCCCAATGGTGCTCATATTATAGCCAGCGATTTCAATCAGGCTGAACTGAAATCAGTATTCCCAGCTTTTTACCAGCACGTGAAGTGCCTGACTAGAGGAAGGAACACTCTGGACCATGTTTATTCAAACATCAAGCACACATACAGAGCTATTCCCCTCCCTCATCTCGGCCAGTCAGATCATCTTTCCCTGCTGCTCGCTCCAGCATACACCCCCCTCAGGCGGAGATCACCACCAGCCATAAAGACTATTACAACCGGGCCCGAGGCTACACGCTCTCAGCTACAGGACTGTTTTGAACACACTGCGTGGGAAGTATTTGAACATGAGGACCTGTTAACATACACAGAGTCTGTCTTATCCTACATCAAGTTCTGTATCAAGAATGTCATTTTGGTTAAATGCATACGTGTCTTCCCCAATGAGAAACCCTGGATGACTGGCTATGTCTGCACGCTCCTCAGGGCCCAGGACTCAGCATTCAGTTCAGGTGACAGAGCTCTGTATAATGCAGCCTGAACTGATCTGAAGAGATGTTCAAGGGAGGCTAAGGTGGACTATAAGAGGAAGATAGAGAACCATCTCTTATGCCCCTTTTCCACCAAAGCAGTTCCAGGGCTGGTTTGGGGCCAGTACTTAGTTTGGAACCGGGTTTTCTGTTTCCACTGACAAAGAACTGGCTCTGGGGCCAGAAAAACTGGTTCCAGGCTAGCACCAGCTCTCTGCTGGGCCAGAGGAAAGAACCGCTTACGTCAGCGGGGGGGGCGTAGTTGTTAAGACCAACAACAATAACAAGACCACGAAAGATCACCATTTTTAAGCGGCGAGAAGCAGCAGCTGTACAAATGCGAAGTCATCCATTATTATTATTGTTGTTGTTGCTGCTGCTTCTTCCGTGTTGTTTTTGCTTCGATATTCGCGCCAAGGTTTATGCAAATGTAACGACGTAACTGATGTATACAGTGACGTAATGACGTATACAACAACGTAACTGACATATACAGCGACGTAATGACGTGGCTCTGCTTAGCACCGTGAGCTATGGAAAAGCAAACTGGTTCTCAGCTGGCTTGCAAGTTGAACAAGTTGTGAACCAGCACCAGCACTGGCCCCGAACCAGCCCTGGAACTGATTTGGTGGAAAAGGGGTATTAGATAACCATCTCTTAGATAACAACCCATGGCAGGTATGGCAGGGCATACAGATCATTACTACAGAGGCCATGTAGTGACACCTAGAGGCTCAGATGTGTTGCTGGCAGAAGAGCTGAACTGCTTTTTTGCATGCTTTGAGACACAATAGCACACAGCCACTCCACTGCTGCCTGCACCCAGCCCCCCTCACTCACTGTTGAGGAGCATGATGTGAGGTGGGTGCTCAGGGCAGTGAATCCTAGGAAAGCTGCTCGCCCAGACGGAGTGCCGGGGAAGGTGCTTAAGGCATGTGCTGACCAGCTCTCACAAATCTTTACCTCTATCTTCAACCTCTCCCTGTCACAAGCTGTCGTTCCATCCTGCCTGAAATCATCCACAGTCATCCCTGTTCCAAAGAAACCTACCATAGACAGCCTCAAGGACTATCGTCCAGTCAAGTCATTATCACAAAGTGCTTTGAGAGGCTGGTTCAACATCACATCAAAGCCTGTCTCCCTCCCAGCTTTGACCCACACCAGTATGCCTATCGTGCAAACAGATCTACTGAAGATGCCACACTGTAAAACCCGATAAGGTCACTGAGCTCAAAAATTTTATTGAAACCGATTACATAAAAATTTTTGAGGTAAGTAACTTAAATTTTTTAAGGTAAGATTTCTTAAAAATTACACTATAGTTACACTTAATTGTAATTTTTAAGAAATCTTACCTTAAAAAATTTAAGTTACTTACCTCAAAAATTTTTACGTAATCGGTTTCAATAAAATTTTTGAGCTCAGTGACCTTATTGGGTTTTACAGTGCATAGCCACAGCTCTACACACTGCCCTATGTCATCTGGAGCAGCAGGGGAGCTGTGTAAGAATGCTCTTCGTAGACTATAGCTCGGCTTTTAACAGCATCATCCCAGACATACTGGTCATCAAGCTGCTGCACTTAGGCCTTCCCTCACTCACCTGTTCCTGGATAAAGGACTTCCTGACAAATCGCCCCCAGACAGTGAAACTCGGCCTCCACCTTTCCTCCTCCCACACACTCGGCACCAGCTCTCCCCAGGGCTGCATGCTGAGCCCCCTACTCTATTCTCTTTACACACACGACTGCACCCCTGCTTATCCTGGAAACACCATTATTAAATTTGCCGATGACACCACTGTGGTTGGGCTGACCTCAGGAGCTGATGAGGTGAACTACAGGAACGAGGTCCTGAAGCTGATGGAAGTGGTGCTCAGCAAATAACCTGTTACTGAATACAACAAAATCTAAAGAAATCATTGTCGACTTCAGGAAGAACAGGGCTGACCTCACCCCTCTCTATATCAATGGCGACTGTGTAAAGAGGATCCACACCTTCAGGTATCTCATCACCCTCATCTCTGTGGACCTCTCCTGGTCTGCAAACACCATGGCAATCATCAAGAAGGCCCAGCAGTGACTATACTTCCTGAGGGTGCTCAGGAAGAACAACCTGGATAGTAAGCTGCTGGAGACCTTCTACAGATCCTTCATCGAGAGCCTGCTGACTTACTGCATCTCTGGGTGGTATGCCAGCTGCACTGAAGTAGACAGGAAGAGGCTTCAGAGAGTGGTTAAGACAGCGCAGAAAATTGTTGGCCACCCTCTCCCCACCTTGGATGACATCTACAACTCTCACTGCCTCACCAGGGTGAGAAATATTGTCAAGGACAGTTCTCACCCGAGCCACCATCTGTTTGACCTGCTGCCCTCTGGGGGGGACTACAGGTGCATCAAGTCCAGGACTAGCAGACTCAAGAACAGTTTCATTCCTAGATCAATAACCTTGCTGAATGCAAACATGCACTAACTCCATTCTTGTTGATTTTGCAATATTTATTATTATCTATTACTAGTTTATTCACCTCAAGAATGCAATAATACAAATGCAATATGCACTTATGTAACTTTTTAAATGTATGTTGTGTGTGTGTCATATGTTGTTCTGGTGTATGTTTAATTTTTATTTTTAAGGCTAAGCTTTTAATTTCGTTGTATTCTGTACAATGACAATAAATTTTGATTCTGATTATATATATATAAGGAAGTTAATTCAACCTCCATCGGTACACACAGATCAAAACCTCTCTCTCACACACACACATGCGGGGAGAGCATTGCCAACTTGGCACTGTGGATAACAGTTGAAATAATCCTGACTGCATGTTTGGGTAACAGTGAAATGAGATGAGCAGGCATGGGGAACACATTTACTTAATTATTTAGTTTATTATTTGTTCATTCTTTTGTGTGAACATTTATTAATTTAATTTAAAAAAACACATTTGGAATTAAAAAAAAATTGCCCAAACATGTAAAATAGTTTCAATTATTAATTTACACATTATATCAGGCCCGGCGCCAGGAACAGTTTACTAAGGGGGCAATTAGAAATCGCAAGAGGGCAAATAGTAGTGATGGCGGTCTGACAACGTGTTTCAAACAATTAACTGCGCCAACCACAAAACCACGGCCCCGAAGGTTGCTTTAGTCCGGGAAAATCATGTGGCATATTACCAGGGCAGTTGCGCTTTATCAACTCCCGTGCCCACCTGTTAACCCTCCCCTCCGATTTTCTCACAGACACGCGGTACAACCGGAAAGATGCCAAACATAAAACAACACACACAAACCTACAGGCAAGTCCTTTAAATTTAAAATACATACAAATAGCTCCGCGGCATGAAAACAAAACGTCAATGCAAGTAAAGCTAACCACTTAATCCGCGATCCCAGTTTAGGCGTGTAGGGGACTAAACACTCTGAAGTGATGAATTTTCAACCCCGCTGCATGGGGGGTGACGTCAACGACACATATTCTTACGCTATTTGCGCACAAAGCGGACCATATATGAACACATACACCAACATAAACGGAGATAAACTTAGCCTACAAAGAAAGAAAATGGATTCACAATATTGTGATTGAATTCGTTTAATTCGGTGGGGGAAAGACTACTCCCGTAAACTTGACTGCATATTACAGGATATTGCAGAGACAGTGCACTTGTAAGTGTAGACTACATGTAAAACCCCCGCCCGCACGCACGACCCCTCCCCTTGTCCTTATCACAGGTCTGTGTGTGCGCGGCTGTGACAGCATTTCACACATAGTACACCCACAATAACTAGTCCCCAGTAGTTAGGATTGATACATATGTATAAAACAGGGTTAATATTAAATTCAGGCTTTTTTAAATAATCCTACCTTAATACAGTTGAATTCTACGATTGCAACGTAAGAATCATAACAACCAATTAGATTTGTTACCGTGCCAGCTTTAGTAGTGATTTACGTGAAATGTATTTTTGTGCAATGCGCAACCACTTAATATTTCGTATTTGAAAATGCAAATTATTAATACGTCTATAATACATTATATTTTCATAAGAAAACAATTAAGTGATCTGAGTCTCCGTTGAGGGGGCGGGGCTGTAGCCACGAGGGGGCGACGCCCCCTTTCGCCCCCCCGTGGCGCCGGGCCTGCATTATATATGTAATGCTTAATGATGATACAATATATTAAGATGTTTAAAACACTTTATATTTCATTGTTTTTTTGGTAAAAAAACAACAACAACGCTATGTGACCTCATCGACTGGATTTTGCAACTACTAATGCCTATATTGAGTACGTGTGCTGCAAAGAAGTTCTTGGTAATGTTGCTCTAAAGACTCCTTTTTACGAGTGAGTTTGGGAAAACCACATACAGAGACAACGTTCATTGCTTAAAAGAGTCTCTCAACTCGCTCCTTAGCCCTAAAGGGTAACATTATTGGGAAACCTACCCCTGTTCAGTAGCAGTTTAGCTAGAAAGTCAACATATCTATTTTAACAGGAACGGAGTGCAAAAAAAAAAAAAACAGGAAGGCATAAGCCTTGATCTGTACGTTGAATGTCTTTTTAGACATTTTAGACTACAACAGAAATGTAACTGTACGTAGTAGTGATAAGAACATGAAGCATCATGCAGCGTATGACACATCCCACTATTTGTGTCCAGAAAAGTGTGGCTATTTCAGTGTGTCATTAAACAGTCACAGCTAGTGGAATGGAGAAATCATAGCAGGATGAAAGACCCCATTGAATGACCTCGTTCAATTTGACTTGTGGGACACCAACTATCATACTGTGATTTTCTGAGATATCAGGTTAGAAACTACTTATTAATTCAATTGCCATAAACATAGGTATTGTACATCTTATGACTTATGTAAACCAAAAAATAAATGAACAGTATGGTGATATTGTCTTATGATTGGGCAGATTTCAAAAATATATTTATGTACATGGAACACGGGCGATTGCTCTAAGACAACGAGGGAGGCTCAGCCTCCTCTAAAAATGACGAACATCGTGGAGGATGAATTGCACTAGGCTTATGTTATAGCCGACCTTATAACATTGCTATTTCAGATCCAGAATCATAGAAATATATGTGCTCAACCCAACTACAGTGCGAAATCATTCCGTTATAACTTTCCCCAGTTCGCCTAATGTGTGCGTGAGTTTTTCCCCCTCGTGACAGCGCGATGCAGCCCAGTCTCAGTGGATTGGGAGCTATGTGCTTGTCAATCTCAAAATGCAAGACGATTATTGGACAAATACTGCGAAAACGCCCGCCCACGGAGTCTCACGGACTCCCAGCCTCAGTGGACTTCAACGGCATTTGGGAGCTATGCGCTTTTCAATCTCAAAATGCAAGACAGTTATTGGACAAATACTGCGAAAACGCCCGCCCATGGACTCCCAGCCTCACAGTGGGAGGGACATGGCAGTTTCCGCGAGGAGACTGGTGATTGGTGAAAGCGGCCGGATATTTTCTTTGATTGACAGCTCGTTTCAACTATAGCCAGGCAGCGGTTCAGTGTTGCCAGATTGGGCGGTTTTAAGTGCATTTTGGCGGGTTTTGAATATATTTTAGGCTGGATAACACGTCAGCAGTATCTGGCAACATCAGTTCAGTCCCATGCGGATTCACAAGTGCTGTGGTGTATTGTAAGAGATCAGCTTACATTTCGATTTAATTCATTACATACGGTTTCTACCAGCTTTTTTAGTTTGTATATATTTTCATTGAAAATAAAATGTAAATATAGTGTTGTCAAGTTTGCTATCTTAGTTCCAGAAATATTGTTTATTTGAGTGACTGAACTTGAACTTGAGGGGGCTAGTCAGCTAGCAAGAAAGCTGCGCACGGATGCCAAGCATTGCTGATTTAATTTTGGCGAAGCCATTTGCCAGTCTTCCTTTCGAGGAAAAAATTAAAATTAAAGAGGAGGGTAGACCAACACCTCAAATTGACTTGGTGAAAAAGGTAGGGAATAATACTCATTCCTTTCAGCTCTCCTGGTACGAGAAAGTGAATTGGCTAACAGCAAGTGACCCACATCAGCAACAGTAAATAGGCTACTTTAGTAATATGTCATGGATGGACCAAAAATATAGAATCTATTTAAAATGTTTATGCTGAGTATATTATATTGGAATATATGTTTTTCTGGATATGAATTAAACACCGCTACAATTTGGAAAACATTTTTAAACAAAAACACAGCCGAGGTCAATTTTTAAACAACATGCCACAATTTTAAAATATAAAATGTTAAAATATACCCCCCCAACACCCCACCATCATGTATATTGGACAGTAGGCTAATGGGCCAAAAGAACCTGTTATTTCACAGTTTGTGACCCTGCCAACAATCAGCCAGATCAGAGGCAAGAGTATGGGCAAAATTGATGTGTTTTTTCTTTTAAAATCTGGAAATATCGTAACCGACCAGCCTCCCCTGTTTGAAAGACTACCAGCCGCCACTGACATGGAACTGTTGAAATATATGGAAATATTCTGGGAAAATGATTGGGGAATAAAAGTGCTTGTTAAGTCAAGTAAAGTTTATTTTTATAGCGCTTTTAACAATAGACATTGTCACAAAGCAGCTTTACAGAAATTTAAAGACTTGAAACATGAGCTAATTTTATCCCTAATCTATCCCCTGGTTGCTTGTGCAACCAGGAATGCTTGTGGACTTCTATGTGACGGGGAGATTTATTTTGATTTTTATTAAGAAACATAAGTTTCTTAGTGGAGCTATGGTGCTGGGGGCAAACTGATTTCTTCTTTTACTGAGTAGTTCTCCTGCCTTGGAGAACACCCTTTCACAGGGCACAGAGGAAATGTGTGCGCAAAAGTTGTAGGGCAAGTTGGTACAAGTGGAGTTACACATGTTTTTGTGTATGCTAGTAGTGCAAAGGGTCTTCTGTTCTCATAATATTTGTCTTTGCCAGATACCACTGGACTTCTACTGTTGCATCTGTGGTGGCATTGGAATTCTTTCTATTTTCAACAACAGTGGTGTCCAGCAACTGCTACAGAGTATGACCTTAAAAAAAAGAATTTGTTTGGTTAAATCATTGCAAATCACATAATGCACTGTGACAGTTTATACAAGTAGGAAAACAAGTAATCATGAACAAATATAGTAAGCAATACAATAAATTGCCTGAGCTGGTGTAACGTGGCTGTAACAAACCAGACACTCATGAATTATGAATGAACTCAAGGTTTTAATGAGCACAATGGAAAAAGACAATGTACAACAGCCAGGCCAGGTCAATACCGAGAGATCCAAAACAGTAACAAGGGCTAGACAAATCGTGGTCGGAAAACAGGCGAGGACAGGGACGGACTGGGACCAAAAAACGGCCCTGGATTTTCCCCCCAAATAGGCCCACTATACTATAGTATACTATACTATAGTGCTATATTGTCTGTCATAACAAAACCCACACAGATGAACTATTTATAATTGTTTATTCAAGAACTCAAGAACACCTAATATTCAAGAACGACTAAACATCACTTGCATCTCCTAAACAAAAATGAACATAGACATTGTCTTTTATACGGCTATTTTACAGTCACTTCTATGCTTGCATTTTAAAGAGAGAAAAAAAATCTGATGTGCTTTCAGTCCTTCATTCCACTTATGAATGGACTGGTTTCATCTGGCCTAGCAAATGCTAAACAAACTGTACAATACAGTGTGTGATTCTCCTCACAGTATGTAAGCCATTTATGGTTAGTACCTACCATCTCTACAGCTGAACAATCTTTGTAGAGACAGGTTTTTGGGCTTTTGCTGGGGGTGGTAACTGAAACACTGCTCCAGGCTGTAACTGTCTGAACTGGGGCGGCTGAAATATTGGGGCACTGATCCCTCATTCTGGCACTTTCCTGGACTCTCCCTGTCATCTTTTGAGCTGCCACTATCTCCAACCTGAATAAACAAACAATTGAAAAGATGAAGTTGGATGCTAATGCTATTGTTGATTATATCTAAACTATGCAATGGCATCTAGGAAAACCCTTCACACTGTGCACTGACATCTCATCTCATTATCTCTAGCCGCTTTATCCTTCTACAGGGTCGCAGGCAAGCTGGAGCCTATCCCAGCTGACTACGGGCGAAAGGCAGGGTACACCCTGGACAAGTCGCCAGGTCATCACAGGGCTGACACATAGACACAGACAACCATTCACACCTACGGTCAATTTAGAGTCACCAGTTAACCTAACCTGCATGTCTTTGGACTGTGGGGGAAACCGGAGCACACCCACGCGGACACGGGGAGAACATGCAAACTCCACACAGAAAGGCCCTCGCCGGCCCCGGGGCTCGAACCCAGGACCTTCTTGCTGTGAGGCGACAGCGCTAACCACTACACCACCATGCCGCCATTTGTTTAATAGTATTATTTGGAATGACAGCCTTTAAACCTGTACTTATACCTCAAAATTCTATTTTTAAAAACCAGCCAAAACTTTGGATAAACATAGCATTTGATACCTAGGCTACAGACAAGAAGAATAAAACAGATTTGGAGGTTTTTCCTAAATCCCAATTACATTTTTAGCCTTTTAGGTCTATTCTGTGTAAGAATTAGCCTGCTTGACACATTTTATAGTTTTAATATTATGCTGATTTTTTGGTAGGTAAGCCTGACAAACAGATTTAAAATTAGGCTATTAACAAATTCTGGGCTGCCAACTCTCATGCAATGAGCGTGAGACACATGCATTTGACTGTCTTCACACGCTCACATGCCATACCTCCGATTTCTCACGCTAGAAAAAAATATTTAGTTTATCTATCTGATCTAGGCCAGGGATTCTGAACCATACGGCCGCGGCCCAAACTTGGGCTGCAAGCGCCACCTGGAGGGCTGCAAAAAACTTTCAGTTTTGCACCAATGGGCTGCGAGGGCCGTGGGACTGTAGCTTGTTAGCTTTACAGACACACAAAATTATTTTTTACTCCAGAATCTATGGAGATATTTTTGTCTCATAAAGATTTGTATGCGTAAAAAAGATATATATAAATATAAATACATTTATAAATATTCAAATACAAAATACAAATATAAAAACGTGACACACAAATAAATGAAAGAATGTATATAAATACACGGACATTTGTAAATATGTTTTCAAGATTTGAAAATAAATGTGCTTAAATTTGTATGTGAAATCTGCATTTGTGGATCCATTTTTTGCTTTTGTGGATCCATTTTTTGCTTTTGTGGATCCATTTTTTGCATTCGTGGATCCATTTTTTGCTTTTGTGTCAATTACGTAATTGTGAGACATTCCTACTGCACACCACGATTCACAAATAAATGTCACCGAGATTTGAATACAAAGGGGTACACCCTTCACTGAACCTCCAGCAGATGGCGGTGTTGAGCAAAGTTGTTGTGCAGCTATTTGGGACCTAGTTATCCAGAGCAACTAGCTACACGTGCAACTACACATGCAACTATTGGATCGACAACATGGAAGCGACAAACAGTGGATTAAATGGATGGGTAAGTAGTGTAATTTATACTTGTGTGTGTTATAGTGTATCTTCCCCATGTACTTCACTGTGCAGATATACAGATGCTGACGTGACTTCTGCGAGCCTTAGCCAGGTATCGATAGCCGCTAAGAATCACCAGAGACGGTTAAAAGGCACCAAGAAAATCTTTGGAATCACCCCACGTCCCTAGAAAACTGAACAGCTCAAACTGTTTGAGCCCCGGCTAAACTATGGTAACGGAGTTAATTCCGCGTACTGTTTTCATCTGAAACCAGTGTTGCCCACACAGTTCTATGCTTATTACTGGCTTAACGTGAAAAAGCTTAACGTAGCTTAATGTTCAAAAAACAGTGCCCAGAATTAACTCCGATAGGCTAATCCATATTGGTCAGGCTGTTTTCCCCCATCTCCCCTAGCCTGGTTGTACCAGACCGCTTCTACTACTACATTACATTCGTATAGATTTTCTTGAGCTTCTTGAGATTTTCTTCAGCTGTCTGGGTTACCAGGATACACACCCTCACCCTGCTTACGCACACACACAGACATACACACACTGAATTATTAATTTATTTTACTGATTTGCTTTCTAGGACATATTACTGCAGTATGTGATGGAGAGGCTGCACAACAGAGTTTACCAGACTCTCCAACAAGCCCCCCCTTGATCCTGACTTCCTAGAATTTGTTTGCAGGCAGGAATTTGTTTTTATGGATATCATTGGCCAGCATACTCCAGTACCACCAGAGGTCATGGACAGATTAATTGACCTGTGCAGGGCACTTCAGCAATGGAGACTGCACCAAGATGACCATACACCAACACCAATTCAATTTGAAAGGTGTCTTGGAAGTGGGCCACCAAGAATCACAATTGACATGGAATATGTACAACATCTAATGGAAAATGGACATCCAATGGTTACCATCGGCAACTTTCTAGGGGTGTCTCGTGCCACACTGTATAAACGACTGGCTGCCCATAACCTGCCTGGCAAGTGTACACAGTACAGTAGGTGCTCAGATCCTGAACTTGACGAACTTGTGTCACAAGTAAAACAGTGGTGGCCACACTTGGGCTATCGAGCAATGAGGGGAGCTCTACGAGGATTAGGACATCATGTCCAGTGGGATCGAGTCAGGGCAGCGATGCATAGAGTTGATAGCCTTGGGGTAGTGTCAAGGATGACTCAGCTTGGCTGTGTTGTTAGACGTACATACTCTGTGCCATGCCCAAAGTACCTTGTTCACATTGACACAAACCACAAACTGATCAGGTGAAGTATACCGTTGTGGTGCTTAAATTATTACAGGATACACATGAACTGAAGATCTAAACTGCTTTTTTTTTTTTTTTTATTAGATATAACATTGTCATATTTGGAGGTATTGACGGTTTCTCACGCAAGGTAAGAGTAAAAGGATAGGCTAGGGGATTCACTAGTTTGCTACCATGGTATACTGTACAGCTGCAAGTCAATAAAATATGTCAATAAGTATTTCTTTGCAGACATCACAAAACACATAGGTGTCCCTTGTCTCACTATAGTAGCCTGTTTTCCAGTGAAGCCAGACAGGTCAATGCTAAGATAAATGGCAAACCCTTTCCACTTTACAAGTATGATAATTGGACTTGCACTGACGCTTAGTGTGCTGACCATTACTGGAATCACTTCCTCTGCTACTCAGGTGGGGTTTACATTAGACCGTATCAGCGGATCATCAGATTAACGTTTTTAAAACGATTAGCGTGCACACAGCAACGCCAATACACAGATACGCTCAGCTATGCAGGCATCCTGCGCTCCAAATCACTCCGCCCTGAACAGCGAGTGCCCTCTGGAGGGTGCGCACTCCAGCCCTGCGCAGCTCACAGAGCGCGCGAGTGAAGCGCACAAGCAGTGATTCGGGACTGAGCCGCTGTGTGTGTGATCTCAGTGCATATCGGGTATGTGCGTCACTTACCACTTGCAAGTGGAAGGATGGCAAGCCTAAAGACAACCATAACTACACAATGGGCAGTATTTGCATCAGTATTTGCAGTATTTTCATACTTTTATACTCTTTAATGAAAGGTGATACAAGGCGGAAGTCCGCGCCGTTTTTCAGCAGTCGCGTCACATGACCAACGCCAGCGAATCAGGAAGGTGCATGTCACAGTGACATTGTCCAATGACGACGCCAGCTAGAGCTCAGCACAGCGTATCCGCGTATTCTCAATGTTTACACAGCACCGGACCAGACACGATCTGGATTGAATACGTGGACCCTGGCGGATTCCCGTTTCCCGGCGTTTCCAGGCGTTTCCAGGTGTTTTAATGTAAACGGACAGTGCATCCGCGAAGAAAACGAGACAGATACGGTCTAATGTAAACTTGGCCTCAGTATGCTGCTCACCAATTGAAGGCTGTTCTGTTGTAAGTTCTGTGTCGTCTGCTGTTCCTCTGCATACCCAAGAGGGTGCATGTGTAGTTTTTACAGTATTAGTACATTATTTATACTTTTATACCTTGTGCTACATTATGCACCTTGAGGGAGGCTTTAAATTTCGTTGCACTGTCTATAATAACAATAAAGATTTTATATTCTATTCTTCACTAATTATTTGGTCAAAATGTTACAGATCATGTACTTGAAAGTGGCTGACAACAACAGGTCCGACACCAACCAAGCCTTTTTCAGTGAGGCTGTTCAAGAATTTGGATATCCCCTCAGGTACAGTAAAATTGCAGTGTGATGTGAACAAACAGTTTTTTGAGGTGTGTTTCACCTTACCATTGAAGTGTGTTCACCTTGCTATTGCAACTTTGATGTTCTATTTTCTTGTATAGAGTGCGAGCAGATCACGGAGGGGAAAATGTTGGAGTTGCCCGTTTGATGTTCACCATGCTCGGACCAGAGAGTGGGTGCTTTATTGCGGGAAAAAGTGTTCATAACCAGAGGTATACATGATCTTAGTTTGAGAAATGTTATTGAGGAATAGTCCTAATTCTGAATAGCAGCACAAGCAGTTGGTTGTGTTGTTGATCCAGCAATATTGACTGGCTGCACTGTAAACTGCACTATATGATTTGCCTTGCACTATAACCCCATAAGAATCGTAGTGTAATAATTAAAATAATAACATTTTATTTGAGCCAGACAGAAAGGCTGTACACTGTACTGCATATGATTCTAAATTGTAAACAAAGTATACAGTGATATGCATTTCCTCTTGAATAGAATTGAAAGACTTTGGCGTGATGTGTGGATGGGGGCAACCAATATCTACTACCACATCTTTCAAATGCTGGAAGAAGAGGGCCACCTTGACCTCACAAACACCACCCACTTCTTTTGCCTTCATTTTGTATTCCTGCCCCGTCTCCAGTTGTCCTTGGACCTGTTTCGTGAAGGATGGGACAACCACCCTTTGAGGACTGAACAAAATATGACCCCAAACCAGCTGTGGGAGCTTGGCCAAATTCAGCATCCCATTCACGATCCAGAGGTAGGCAGAGGAAGAACCACCTTTTCTGATAATATAATGTATGTTCCTAAAGATTGCAGTACATAGTATGTTTTGCACCACAAATTCATGCAGATTTTACTCAATATTTTTTGTCACATTATTTCAGGTTATATTTTATGAATCATTAATACAGAAAAACAATTACATTTCACTTAGCTGACGCCATTTATCCAAAGCGACTTAGCTATTGCAGGGTATCGGTTAGCAATGTGAGGTTAAGTGCCTTGCTCAAGGGCACTTCAGCCGTTGCCTACTGGCTAGGTTGGGCTTTTGAACCAGCAGGTTGAACCTGCAATGCTCAGATGTAACGGCCAACTCCCTAACCACTAGGCCACGGCTGCAATTACTTTAATTGCTAATGATTATAATTGTAAACCCCTGAGGTTAAAATGTATACTGGTTTCTTGTACTTCAGGAGTTGAACATTCCAGAAATTGACTGGGAGCAGAGTGGGGACGTCCCAGAGCTCCATCATGGACTAAATGTTCCTCAGTTTGAAAGCCCAGTCAATCCAGAGGAACTTAGTCTTTTGAAGGAACACATTGATCCGCTGCAGCCATCACAAAATCATGGTGTAGACATCTACTTGCAAACTATAACATATGTCCAAAGCTTGGTCGAGTACCATTAAATGTGCCGAATATGAAGCCAGGTATATTGTTTACAAAGACACTGTCATTATAAAATCTCTGTTCTAATTGATACAGTGGTAAATGGTACAATAAAACCTAACTGTGATTGTGACTTGTGTGTGATTATCATTCAATGAGCAACATCCATAAAACAACGTAATTTATCCAAACCAAAAAATGCCACTCCGACAGTTTTCCAGAAATGTTTTTATTAAACATTGAACGAAAAGTCATTTTCCCAAACGAGTTAAGATCTCCAATGTCTTAAGCTCATGTAATGTACACCAAAACTTACTAACATTTGAGGTACGGTGTAGACAATCAAATCCCTTTGCATGTCGAGCCCATAGAGCAAAGAGAACACTAGAGGGGATACGGCATGGGCTGACACAGCACCTGAAAGCGTCCAGCCCCACTTCCATATTATGTAGGTAGACATTGGAGACCAGGCCCACCTCTTTCACAAAAATGGCTTAGTGAAATGAAAATATCAAGTGACAAATTATACAAGAACAATATTTTAAATATTATGCTAAATATCTAACTAATTGTTAAAGTAAAAAAATAAGTTCAAATCAGTTATGTAGATATTTGGCCAGGCATTTCAAATACTGTCTTTGTTTACTAAGTCAGTGGATATTTGGAAAGTTCTAAGCCATTTTTTGACAGAGGTGAGCCCTTTCTCTGTTGATTAACATTGACTGTCGAGCAAATGTAGTAATATGTACAGGTGGCCGACAGGATTGCTGCACGAGTAGGGGGTGAATCCACTGTTTTTTTTTCCCAGCTCTATGGTCAAATCACACAAAAATCCTATTTTCTCACTCAATGTTGGGCATGGCCATGGCATTGTATCGACCTTTCCTGTTCATCATGGTGACATACCAAATTTCGTGAGGCGAAATACAATACAGGCCAAAATGTTGGACACGCCTTCTCATTCAATGCGTTTGCTTTATTTTTATGACTATATAGTACATAGTAGATTCTGACTGAAGGCATAAAAGCTGTGAATGATATGGATATCAATTCTAATAGTTGTCCTATGTATCACCCTGACTTTTGCGCAACACAAAAGATGGTCCCAACCAAAGATTTCCGACCATCAGTTGTGTTGTACAGAAGTCAAGTTGATACACAGCTGATGGCCCAATTGGACAACATTGGCTATTTTTTTTTATTATTTTATTACATAATTCCATGTATTCATTTTGTTAGGACTAGGACTGTTTTGGCCTCTAGAGGCCGCTGTTATTTCCTTTTCATGTCGTGTTTATTTTGGCCTCTAGAGGCCGCCACTGTTCCTGTGTTTTGTGTTTGTGTTAATTGCCTAATTATCTTCACCTGTGTCCTTAATTAGTTTGTCTATTTATACCCCTGAGTTCAGTCCTCTTGTCACGGAGTCTTTGTGCTGTTATGTTTATCTCCAGTTTCCTTTGTACTGTGTTTTTTGATCTTCTTAGCTTTTGTATTTTTGCACTTTGCTTTTCTTTTGGATTATACTCTTTGTTTTTTTTTGTCTTTTGTTTTGCCCTGTATATAGTGTATATAGTTTAAATAAACCTTTTGATTCTTTTTCTACTTCCGCCTCACGCCTCTGCATTTGAGTCATCCCCCTGGTGGCCTAGTGGGGGTTTGCTGGATTATCACACCAACGAACCAGGTTCGAATCCCAGCAAAACCCTAACAGAAAGACTCCGTCATGACCGACTCAGCAGAGGCTGCTTCAACTGTCTACCCGGCCAACCTTCAGGGAATTATGGCAGCTCCGACACGCTTCGGAGCGACCATGGACGCTCATGGACGTACGCTCACCAGCCAACGTGAGGCCCTCGCTCGCCACGAGGAACTGCTTCAGCAAATTGGGAAAACCCTGGCACAGCTGACATCTCTGCCTGCATCTCCTGCTCCTGATCCAGTTCCTGCTCCTGATCCAGCTCCCACTCCTGCTCCAGTGCCTCCTGCAATGCTGCCTTCTTCACCTCGCGAACCCAGCCTTCCTGCACCACAGAGGTATGACGGCAAGCACAGTGAGTGCCGAGAGTTCCTTACCCAGTGTCAACTCACCTTTGAGCTTCAGCCTACCACCTACACTACGGATCGCCGCAAGATTGCCTTTGTGATCACCTTATTAGCTGGTAAGGCGCGAGCCTGGGCTACTGCTATCTGGCAAAGACAGGGACCTGAGTGCTTTGATTTCCAGCTGTTTTCTGAAGAGATGCTTCGGGTCTTCGATCAGGCAGATATCAGTACCGACGCAGCCCGAAAGCTCATGTCCATCCGGCAAGGAGGAAGCGTCGCAGATTACGCCATCTCGTTCCGAACACTCGCAGCAGTAAGTGGATGGAACGAGACTGCCCTGGTGTCAGCCTTCCACCATGGTCTGTCTGACCCCATCAAGGACGGTCTGGCCTCTATTGGATGCCCAAGTGACCTCGAAACCCTCATCTCACATGCTATTCGTCTGGACAACAGGATGAGAGAACGCCACCAAGCCTTGAGCCCCCCCAGCCTCCCTACCTCTACCTGGAGACCGTCTACCTCCTTCAGTGACTGTCCAGAACCCATGCAAGTGGGTCGTACTCGCCTCTCCGCATCTGAGAGGGAGCGCAGAAGGAGGGACAAGTGCTGCATCTACTGTGGCAAGCCTGGTCACTTCCGAGCATCATGTCCCGAACTCTTGGGAAAAGGACCGCCCCGTCCAGCCGAGGGAGGGTTGTGACGGGGCCTACCCTCTCTCCCGGACTCCCTGGCCAAGGAATCTACATCCCGGTCTCCATCTCCTGGGGTGAGTCTGTCCACTCTTGTCAAGCTTTGATAGACTCAGGGGCGGCTGGGAACTTTATGGATATTCACTTCGCCCAAAGCATCAATATTCCGACTGCACCTCTTGAAGTCCCACTGTCTGTGTCTGCCCTCGATGGCCAAGCGTTAGGTGATGGAAGAGTCACCCAAGTTACTTCTCCAGTTTTCCTCCAGTCTCAAGGTCACAAGGAAGAAATATCCCTGCACCTGATTCCTTCACCTGAGTTCCCAGTTATTCTAGGCCTTCCTTGGCTTACTCGCCACAACCCTCGCATAGACTGGGTAACAAGCCAGGTTGTGGAATGGGGCCCTGCATGCCATGCCTCTTGTCTGCTCTCTAGCTCTCCTGTGTCTCCTGCCGAGCCCCCTGATCTCACCGAGTTATCTCAAGTTCCCACAGAGTACTGGGATCTCAAGGAGGTATTCAGCAAGAGCAGGGCCGCCGTTCTTCCTCCGCACCGGGCCTACGACTGTGCCATCGACTTGCTCCCTGGGACTACCCCTCCTCGTGGCAGACTGTTTTCACTCTCTCAGCCAGAACGCAAGGCCATGGAGGAATACCTCAAAGATGCCCTGGTCTCTGGGTTTATTCGACCCTCCACTTCACCTGCTGGAGCCGGCTTCTTCTTTGTCGGCAAGAAGGATGGGGGGCTCCGACCATGTATTGATTACAGGGGCCTGAATAAGATCACTGTGCGCAACCGATATCCCCTTCTGCTGATGTCCACAGCTTTCGACCTGCTCCAAGGCACCACCGTCTTCACCAAGTTGGACCTACGGAACGCATACCACCTCATCCGTATCCGACAGGGAGACGAGTGGAAGACTGCCTTTAACACCCCGTCTGGGCACTACGAATACCAGGTGATGCCCTTCGGACTCACCAACGCACCAGCTGTTTTTCAGGCCCTAATCAACGACGTCTTAAGGGACATGATTAACCTATACGTTTTTGTCTACCTCGACGACATCCTTATCTTTTCCAAGACCGTGCAGGAGCACCGCCACCATGTCCGCCAGGTTCTCCAGAGGCTGCTACAGAACAATCTGTTCGCCAAGGCCCAGAAATGCGAATTTCATGTTCCCGAGGTCTCCTTTCTGGGATTTATTGTACGGACAGGCCAACTCCAAATGGACCCTGCCAAGACCCTGGCCGTCCGGGATTGGCCTACTCCCAAGTCCGTTAAGGAGGTTCAGCGGTTCTTAGGATTCGCTAACTTCTACCGCAAGTTCATCAGGAACTTCAGTTCTGTGGCAGCACCCATGTCAGACCTCACCAAAGGGACAGGTGGATCTTATGGCTGGTCTCCTCAGGCAGAAAAGGCGTTCAAAGACCTCAAGGACCGCTTCTGCACGGCACCCATTCTGGTTCTCCCGGACACCTCCCAACCATTCATCGTGGAGGTGGACGCCTCGGACAGTGGTGTCGGCGCGGTGCTCTCTCAACGTTCGGAAGGAAAGCTGCACCCCTGCGCTTACTTCTCCCACCGCCTGAGTCCTGCTGAGTCCCGGTACGATGTGGGGGATCGAGAACTGCTAGCGGTCAAACTGGCCCTTGAGGAGTGGAGGCACTGGCTGGAGGGAGCACAACATCCATTCCTGGTTTGGACTGACCACAAGAACCTGGAGTACCTCCAGCAAGCCAAGAGACTGAACCCTCGACAGGCTAGGTGGGCCCTGTTTTTCAGTCGGTTTGACTTCACCCTCTCATACCGCCCCGGCTCCAAGAACACCAAACCTGACGCACTGTCCAGACTGTTCTCTGCCACTAACAGGGAGAATGAAGTCGGGCCTATTATCCCTGTGTCCCGGATTGTGGCCCCTGTCCGCTGGGGTATTGAGGAGGCTGTCCGACGAGCCCAACGCCAGGACCCCGGTCCTGGGACGGGGCCACCAGGCCTCTTGTACGTCCCACATCAAGCCCGGGCCAAGGTTTTCCAGTGGGGTCACTCTTCCCCTCTCACCGCCCACCCGGGAGCTCGGAGGACCCTGGACTTCCTGAAAAGACGCTTCTGGTGGCCTAACATGGAGAAGGAAGTAAGGTCATTTGTCCTGTCCTGTGAGGTTTGCACCAGAACCAAGAACCCACGACAGCGTCCCCAGGGTCTCCTGCATCCTCTGACCATTCCCCGGCGTCCCTGGTCCCACGTGGCAGTCGACTTTATCACGGGTCTCCCTGAGTCACAAGATAACACGGTCATTTTGGTCTTAGTTGACAGATTCTCCAAGGCCTGCCGCTTCATACCACTGTGCAAACTCCCCTCTGCTCTTGAAACTGCGAAACTTTTGTTTAATCATGTCTTCCGAGTCTTTGGTCTTCCACAGGACATCGTCTCAGACCGAGGGCCCCAGTTCTCCTCCCGAGTGTGCCACGGGTTCTGCAAGGTCATCGGAGCCACTGCCAGCCTCTCCTCTGGGTTTCACCCACAGTCCAATGGTCAGACGGAGAGGCTCAACCAGGACCTGGAAACCACCCTGCGAGGCCTGGCTATGGATAACCCGACATCGTGGAGCACCTGGCTGCCATGGGCGGAGTACGCCCACAACACCCTGCAGTCATCGGCCACCAAGCTGTCGCCATTCCAGTGCCAATTCGGGTTCCAGCCACCTCTGTTCCCGGACCAGGAGGAGGACGCGGGGGTGCCCTCAGTCAACCAATATGTGAGACGGTGTCGCAAGACCTGGAGCAAGGTCAGGAAGACCCTCATACAGACCTCCAGAACCAACCAGACTCAGGCCAACCGCCATAGAAGACCTGCACACGCTTTCCGCCCTGGGCAGCGTGTTTGGCTGTCCACTAAGGACCTTCCACTGCGGGTGGAGAACCGCAAGCTTGCTCCTCGCTACATTGGTCCCTTCAAGGTGGTGCGCAGGGTGAACCCTGTCTCCTACCGGCTCCAGTTGCCCCGGACTCTGAGGATCAACCCCACTTTCCATGTTTCCCTGTTACGGCCCGTACTGACGTCTACGTATGCCCCTGCCCCTAGGAACCCCCCACCCCCCCGCATCTTCCAGGGGCAGACTGTGTTCACTGTGAATCGCCTGCTTGACTCCCGCCGGGTCCGCGGCGGGTTGCAATATCTGGTGGACTGGGAGGGCTATGGTCCTGAGGAGCGCTGCTGGGTTCCTGCTCGGGATGTCCTTGATAAAGAACTATGTCGGGACTTCCATTCGGCCCATCCGGATCGCCCTGGGAACGTCAGGAGACGCTCCTAGAGGGGGGGGTCCTGTTAGGACTAGGACTGTTTTGGCCTCTAGAGGCCGCTGTTATTTCCTTTTCATGTCGTGTTTATTTTGGCCTCTAGAGGCCGCCACTGTTCCTGTGTTTTGTGTTTGTGTTAATTGCCTAATTATCTTCACCTGTGTCCTTAATTAGTTTGTCTATTTATACCCCTGAGTTCAGTCCTCTTGTCACGGAGTCTTTGTGCTGTTATGTTTATCTCCAGTTTCCTTTGTACTGTGTTTTTTGATCTTCTTAGCTTTTGTATTTTTGCACTTTGCTTTTCTTTTGGATTATACTCTTTGGTTTTTTTTGTCTTTTGTTTTGCCCTGTATATAGTGTATATAGTTTAAATAAACCTTTTGATTCTTTTTCTACTTCCGCCTCACGCCTCTGCATTTGAGTCATCCCCCTGGTGGCCTAGTGGGGGTTTGCTGGATTATCACACCAACGAACCAGGTTCGAATCCCAGCAAAACCCTAACACATTTACAGTTTTGATGTCTTCAGTGTGGATCTACAATGTACTGTAGTCATGAAAATAAAGAGAATGCATTGAATGAGAAGGTGTGTCCAAACATTTGGCCTGTAGTGTACTTGCCACTCTTGCTAAAGACTATGCCAAATGACATTCATTTTGAAACATGGCCACCACCTAAAAAAAACCAAAATGTCTGCGAACAAGAAGAAACAGAGCGATTATGATAGGGTGCTCTGACCCTAATGAAACAATAAAACAATAAACCAGAAGAATTACTTTCAAATCAGTCCAAAACCTGTCTCAACTGATTGTAGGCATTGTTGTAGGTCTGATTTCAACTCGGAACCACTTTTGTAGTGGTCTGGGACCCTCAGCCTTTCGTAACATGTGCTCGCAGTAGGTAAGTGATGGCGTCCACGGGATTTCACTACTTGTAGTTTGAGGCACTGCATAGGCAATTCCCAGCCAGTCCAAAATTTTACGAGGTCCTTCAGGACGTCTGAAGAAGCTAATGCAGTGAAGAATCAAAAACATTAAACACACATGGTGAAGCTGTAACTATCCCTAGGGGTTAAAGCTTTACTGTAAATACGTACTATACTGTACATGAAAGGATGGATTGATGGAGTGCCCTGCATAAGTATTCGTACCACTAAAACCTATCAACATTTTGCCACACTATGCCCACAAACAAATATATTCACTTGAAATGTTGTATGAATGACCAACACAAGGTTGCACACAATCATGAAGTGAAACAATGTTTGTGGTCATTACGTGGCAAAATGTTAAATTTTTCAAGGGGTACGATTACTTATGCAAGGAACTGTAAAGATGGATCAATATAAATAAATTCTTTATCGATCTGGAAGGGAAATTAGGAAATCATACCTTCTTCCACAAAGGTTCGAAAGAACCCTGAGATTAGTGTGATCTGTGATGCAGACATCTCATCCTCACTGTCAGTACTTGCCTCTGGACAACATATCCATTTAAGGATCATCTAACAGTGGACAATAAACCTGTTACTCCATGTGACATGCAACTAACAGTATTGCATTATACAGTTAATTAAGCAGTAAGCCTCAAATGTTTGAACAGCTAAGGGGAACAGCCCCATGGACGTTCTAAACACAGCAGAAACGTAGACGCAAGGGGCTTATTGCTTATTTAAAACTGTTAAATGAATTTTGATAAGATTTCATAAAATACAATCACACAAATTTAAAATATGAAAGTGATTACCGGGTAACACCAGAAGCTGTTTCAAGGGGCTATAGCTTAGAATTCTACATGGCATCACACACTGCACAATTTACAATGGCTTTGAACACCAAATTAGTTTAACATGTTACTTTGTATGTCTTGTACATGTGAAGATTTGACAATTAAAGCCATCCCATTCCATTTATTATGTCTGAGCAGCGGCAGGGATTTGTACTTCCTGTTTGAAAGCTCCCAAACAGGAAGTACAAATCTCTGCGGTTCCTGCTGCGGCTCAGACAAAATATAACATAATTAACGTAAATGCAAGGTTAGTTTACCTCTAAAATCATTTGATTAACACGGACATTAATTTCGACAGTCTGGCGTGGTACTTGATTTGCTTAAGGTGCTTTATGGATTGGGTAAGACTGGTTTTAGTAGCAGGCTATTAAAAGGCCACTTTCGCTAGCCTTGCACCAGCAACCTCCGCAACAACAAGGACTGCACGGAATCTCAAAAAAAGTGTCTTCACACATCTACAATACTCTGCCTGACTAGGAAATTAGGTCCCATGTCAGAAATTCCTTTAACTTACTTGGGGGGGTGAGTTCCACATCCTTTTCACAGGGGAACAAAAGGGGCAGGACATCTGGTCTGGTTGTTAGAAGGGGCCATATTCCGGTCTCTTTAATCCCTTTTCGAAACTGCTTAATTTGGGCTTTTGCTCTTCCCAGTACCTTCAGAAGTATCAATGTAAAGGAGGACTGCTTAGGAATACATGTATAAAAATGACATGCAGCAATCTTTTGTCTGCTTATATTGTCCAGTCTAAGCTACTCAATCTTACCTATATAATATAGGCTGGGCAAGGCAGGGACAGAAAAAGAAGCGTGTTTGTTATATATACTCTGTATCAATCTCTGAAATGAAGTCACATGCTTCAGCATAAACTTAAAAAAAAAAATTAAAACTTACAGCATGAGAGAGCAGCTGCTGGAAAAGGAGAAGCCTGTTGGTCTCCTTAGTTGGCACCGGGAAATACCAATCAGTGCAAAGGTTTGCCACTCTGACAGACTCTTCGTCAGTCCATTCCTCCTTCAGCAGCTTAACACAAATTAATTCATTTAAATTAAGGCACAAAACAGTTTTTGGGGATAACCTAAATTATGATAACAGCAATTGTGGCATACATAAAAAGTGAAGTGGCCATCTACTGTATACTTTTTGAAAATAATGGTTAAAATATTACTCACTAGACTGATGGTGTCCCTGACTTCTATCTCCGGGCAATCTTCAAGACAGAGTTTTGATGTTACAATGTCCTTGGTCCCATGTATAAGGGCATCTATAATGGTTAGACTTAGTCCTGACAGGGACGGACCTCCATGAATGGCAGAGTGGCCAATCATCCTGCCAGCCATTGCAAATAAATCGCACTCCAAAACGGTTGCAGACAGGTTTGGGACCAGATGTTCTCGTTGTCCTTCAAAGATTGCAGTCACTCCTGCATTTCCTATATTTGTTGACAGGCAGACACATAAAATACACTTAGCTGAAAAGTACATAAAAGTGATGAGACAATTAAGATACCTTTCAGGTGTTCAAGTAAGAAGATTTGTGCATAATACTGCACACATCCATTTTTAAGCTTGTTTTTAATGTATTCATTTCTTGTGTGGAATTAAATGTGCTAACCCATGTTCTTCTTAAAGCCACTTGTCAATTTCGAGATGGCTGTTGATAGTGTGTTTCTCATGACCCCGACACCAACTGCAGCATCCCCTGTTAGGAAATCAGGTTTTACAAGGGAAAAAAAATTAGTCTTTGTGTAGAAATTGTATTATTTAAAAAAAAAATAAGTAGAAAGTAAATTAAGATCTTGTGTACATAAGGGATAACATTATCGTGTAATAACTGAGATAGGCACACGGTGATACTGAAAGCCCAAGACCCAAATATTTCAAAATTAAAACTTTGCCATGAGTAAGGGATGTGTCAATACCTAATATGGAGCATCTGAAATCAGCAGCCCACTGACACATCTCACGGCTTTTCTTGTAAAATGAAATAAGTGTGCCATACCGCTCCTCATCAGTGTCCCCCGCATTTACAGTCAGCTGTAGTGGCTGGTGGTCTCCTTCTCTCCTCAGGCGCTCCATGAAGAGCCGCACTGCTTCAGATGGGGCTGCAGTTTTCCACCCTTGAAGAAAAGCAGACGGCTGAAATACTGTACATGTCATGTAAAGAATCATTCGATCTGATAAAATATGTTTCTTTTCTATTAATTTGTTACCCTCTGTTGTTTGAGCTGATGGAGGGGGAAGTGTTGTATTTGAAGATGTTGATGGAAGGTTTGGGTCCATGTAATCCTCAGTATTGAAGTACCTTAAGAGAGACACTTTTAATACTATAGTTCCATTCTCCGTAACATGCATTGTTCTCCACATACATCTTGAACATACTGTGCGGAGTATCTTATAACCTGTTAAATTATGCCCTCATTCAGGACAGCTTAAACACTGTTGAAGATGGTGTACCTTTCTGCACAGGTGTTGGTGTGATGAGGGAGCTCTGTGGCTGGAAATTCTAGCTGGCATATAGGGCAAACCTATGCAAAAGACAATGTTGAGAAAAACAAACAAAATGTGTACCAAAACAAAAATTTAAACAGAGTGTTGATAAGTATATTGGAAATAGGATTTCACTCTTTCAATTAAGTTACCCCTTTTTCCACTGTACAGTCAATATCTGCATCACCATCAGCCTCATTGTCTTCATCGTCATTGTCATCTGTGATGATCTTATCTGTTTGCTCCTGCTAGAAATATTAATGGTCCAGTTACAATATTGGTGAAAATTCCAAGTGTCAAAGCAAGTGATTTCATTTGGGAAAAACAATTTACTGTCGTAAAGAAATCATACAGTATATCAGTATATTTTAGCCCGACTGGCAAGGAGTAGCAAGAATTGGGGAAGTTGCTATACACTGTAACTGGAAGACAAGAACACAACTTACAGTTTTCTGGCAGTTCACTGAATGTAGTGCCAACATCTGCAAAGGGATGGTTTCCAAACAGTTATTGCAGGCCACCTTTGGCATCTTTGAAAATTCAGGGGAACTAAAAGGCAGGGGTGCAGTTTCTAGTTCCTCCTGGAGAGGAACCAGATACAATACAATTTTCCCGTTGTCCGATGCCACGCGGAGCTGTCTGCCCGAATAACCTTCTGAATCTATTGGAATAATGTTCAATTTTCTCTGGCCACTTCCACCTAATAAAAAAGAACAAGCCATTTACCAAATGAGTTTTCCACACCACAATATATGCTTCTGATCTCAACACAGTACATAACAATACAATGTCTATTTCTGTGTGGAATACCTGTAGCTTTACAAAACATCCACCTTCCCTTGAGAGCCCTGAGCTTCGTGAACTCCCCCTCCATCAGTGAAACAATCTAATAGGATACAATTCACAATGATGCTGCTCAGTAGCCAGCAAGGTGACAAGTTGAACAATATTTCACAGTCAAAGTCAGTGATGTCCCTCATACAGTAATTGTTTTTGTACTATATGTATATCTTGCAATGTATGCTATGTCTATCTTGTGTTGTCCTGCAAAGTGTATTATGTGTATGTTGTATTATGTGTAAGCTGCTAGACACTTTAATTTCCTTTGGGATAAATAAAGGAACTGTACTCTGTTAATATATGAATAATTATACCTCAGAATGCTTTGCACTTTCTGGCACCAGGACCACCTTCTTCCCCAGGCCTGCATGGGCAAGCTCCAGCTCACTTGAGCCCTTTGGGGTCACTGTTATTGGTCCAGGCAGGACAAAAATTGGCAGATCTGTGACTTGCTGAGGTTTGTCGGGGGTTTTAAACCTAGCTTTTCCTCTATTTCCAGTCTCCCCAGAGTACATACCAGGAAACTGTCTGTAAAAAAATTAGAAATAAAGAACTTAACTTAAACTATGAATTTCAATTACACTAATCAAATACTCACTAATACTTCCACAGGAAAAAAGATATATCTAAAAAAACTTGGAATGGAATACAATACATGGAATGTGTACGTGTGCCTTATATACTGTATGAGGAAAATGAGGAATAAGTCACTTTTATAATATGTGCCATATAAGAATTGCACAGTCCATAGATCATTCATTCATAGCATCATATATCATTTATTCATATCATTATATCATTTTGTATGTTTCAAATATATCTTTTCCCTATGGGCTGAATTGATCATACCGTTTCAATGCGTTATTTATCCTGCTTGCATGGCTAGCAGTGGAGGAAGGAGTGGCGGCAGAAGTAGGTATTGGGGAAGGGGTCAAGATGGGAGTGGTGGGTGCAGCGTTGGTGGAGGTGGGAGTGCTTGCCCTGGCCAACGCACTGAGAAGGGTGTGGGCCATCGTCTCCAGCATTCTCTGTATTGACAAAATGGTAGCGTTAATAGCAGCACAGTAATAGTAATAGTTAATAGTAAAGTCTGTGTTATCTGTTGTCCACCTGTCTGCCCACTTGTACACTTTACTTAAGTCTGTAGTATCTGTTGCCTGCCATATTTTTTCATTGTTCCGCTCCGTAACTGGCAATACGCATTCGTGTACTTTGGAGCCGTTGTTTCGGGGGATGTCTAGATAGGGTGGGTATGAAGGGCTGAATAGTTCACATCGACTTCAAAAATATGATTGTGTACATAAGCCATTGAGCATAGACAGAATTTACTGCCCACTTCAGGATGACATGGACGGTTTTTTATGAACGGCATTTCTCCATGCTAGCAGAAAACTTAACTTCGACAGGAAATTAGCGAGCTCAAGCTAGGTCACGAGCTAGCAAGTACTTACAGTAGATGCTGCTTGATTTGGTGTTTCCATATCTTCCACTTGCTCGTTGGCTGTGGCCAGCCACCGCAACAGGCAGTCCAAACTAACTTAAGTCTCTGGCGCCAATCTAGACTCCAGAGGCCGTGTATTTCTCTGCCAAAGTGTGGACAACACCGCCATCTGCTGGAGGTTCAGTGAAGGGTACCCCTTTGTATTCAAATCTCCGTGACATTTATTTGTGAATCGTGGTGTGCAGTAGGAATGTCTCACAATTACGTAATCGACACAAAAACAAAAAATGGATCCACAAATGCAAAAAATCGATCCACAAATGCAAAAAAATGGATCCACTAAAGCCAAAAATCGATACACATAATCGATCCACAAATGCAGATTTCACATACAAATTCAAGCACATTTATTTTCAAATCTTGAAAACATATTTACAAATGTCCGTGTATTTATATACATTCTTTCATTTATTTGTGTCACGTTTTTATATTTGTATTTTGTATTTGAATATTTATAAATGTATTTATATTTATATATATCTTTTTTACGCATACAAATCTTTATGAGACAAAAATATCTCCATAGAAACGAAGGTAGAAGAAGACGGCCAAACCACTACTAAACATGTGATTAAGTTTTACTGGAAAGAGACTGATAGAGCTATGGCAGAATTAAAGGACCAATTGACGCGTTATCTGCTCTCACGAAGACAGGCTAGCCGTGATCTTTCACAGGTTACTAATTGTAAACAGGAGAAGGCTGAACTCACTTCAAAGTTTTTGACACGCTTTAGCGAGACGTGGACTTGTTTGGGAAATATGCCACTGAATCAGCAGCAAAGCAATCCTCTCTTTATTTCGACATTTCTGAATAATTGTCGTCCTGATGTACAGAAGGTTTTGAAACATCATTTGAGTGACCGGAGTAATATGATAGTGAGAGCTCTAGGGGAGAAAATTAGAATTTTGGAGGGAGATGATCTTTTGGATACTAAGCAGGTGGCCTGCCTTTCCGTTGCTAGTGGTTACTCACAGCCTGAGGACATGAATAGGCAGAGGAATCGGAATTGGGGTGATCCACAAGGCAGGGCGGGGAATAAGGGATTCCCTGGTGATAGATTGTGCTATTATTGTGGTAAAGAAGGACATTGGAAACGTGAGTGTAGAAAGAAAAGGGCAGATGAAGACAGGGCACGGCAAAGATCCCCTTCTTCTTCTTCTTCTTCTTCTAATCTTCAGCGTGCTCTTCCTCCTCCCCCTCCTCCTCTTGCTTTGCCTGCCCCTACGGCAAGCGTAGGCCCATATCGAGCATAGAGCTGCCTACAGAGCTGTGACCCCATGATGCTACATTGTTCTTTCGACTCTTATCTAGCCAGTGATCTGCCTGTTGTAGAATTAGCTGTGAATGGAGAGGTGCTCCCTTTCTTAATTGACACTGGTGCTACAATGTCCTCGGTGGGAAATTCATACGAGGGTCCGATGTCTAACAAAACTGTTCACTCTGTGGGAATTGATGGGGTCCCTTTTTCTTCCCCTTGCACTCCTCCGTTACTGGTAACCTGTCCCGCTGACCCAGCACTTCGTAAACATCACTCTTTTGTGTTGATGTCACAGTGTCCTTTTAACTTAATGGGGCGGGATCTAATGAGTCTGTTACATTTATCCATTTCGTTTCAGGGATCCAAGATGACTATTTGCACTCCTGACTCGCTGCCTCCTGCTTTATCTTATCTTTCTTCACATGTGACTGTGCCAAATATCTCTGCTGTTTGCATGACTTCTGTAAACCCTGTTATTTCCTCTACTGACCCTTCTACGGCTTTGGTTGAAATCCCCTCCTCTCTTTGGGCTGAACAGAAGGACGAGGTAGGCCTAGTTCATTGTGTTCCTTATGAAGCTAAGCTGAAACACCTGCTCCCTGTCTATGTTAACCAGTATCCTCTCTCTGAGGACAAAGTCAAAGGAATTGATGTTATCTTACAGTCTCTCCTTGAACAAGGCGTGGTGAGAGAGTGTACTAGCCCGTACAATACACCTGTCAACCCCGTGCCCAAGCCGGACGGTACCTGGCGTTTTACGCAGGACTTGCATAAGATTAATGAACTGATCGTTCCTGTAGCACCCATTGTACCTGACGTTTCCTCTGTAATATCACAAGTTCCTGCTGATCATTGCTGTTTCTCCATCATTGATCTCTGTTCTGCTTTTTTCAGCGTTCCAGTTGGAGAAAACACACAGCCTTTGTTTGCGTTCACGCACAGACGGAAGCAGTATACTTGGACATGCCTACCACAAGGTTTTATTGATTCTCCAGCTGTGTTTTCAGCTGTAATTCGTAACGCACTTTGTGACCTCTCCCTCCCCCAGGGCTCTGTGGTCCTGACATACGCAGATGATCTTCTGATATCCGCTGAGTCACCGGAAATCTGCCAAGACGCATCATTGCACCTGCTCCAACATCTGGCGCAAAAGGGTTTCAAGGTTTCCAGAACCAAGCTCCAGTTCTGCAAGGACACTGTTAAGTATCTGGGCTTTGAACTTTCACAAGGTTGTCGTAAGCTGTCAGCTGATCGGGTGCAGGCGATTCTAGACACAAAACGCCCTGCCACTAAGCATGCACTCATGTCTTTTTTGGGTCTTATCAACTATTGCAGACAATGGATCCCTGCAGTGTGCGAAATACCCATCGATATTCGGGGGGTCCCCATCTCTGAATTTTTGCGCAAAAAATTTTTTCTTCAATGCAAAGTTGTAGGCCTATATTACAGTGCAGACGCAATAACAAATGCTACCTATCTGGCGTGTTTACAAAAGCGACTGAATAAATGATAAAGGTTTCGTCACGCAACCGGTGCACTTGAAAGCCTGCAGTGTGACCAATTGTATGACACTATTTAACCATCCATTTAGCGATTACGATCATTTAGAAAGATACGTCTTTGTGCAAATACAAACTCAAGGTGAAAAAAAAACACCACAGTGGATGCTACAGACAGCCTACAACAAGCCACACAGCACCACGGTGGGTGCGCTCTTTCTCTCTCCTCTCTCTCTCTCTCGCACACACACACACACTCACGCACACACACAGGCCAACGCACACACATAGGCCTTAAAGTCAAGCCAAGAGTTACGGTCTTTCCACTCTTCCACCTGTTTCATTGTCCAACCAGTCGGCAGGTCACTTGTGCTAGCAGCACTGACTGACATTACCTTAGCACCTGCTGCTTCTTCGGAACACTCGGCTAGAGAAACGGTCACGGACTCGGCCTCATCTTGTTCTTGACAGGGAGGGAGATTAGGCTCTTCTGTTGGCTCTTCTCTTTTACCAGGGAGTGTGCCCACTGCAGCAGCAGCTTCATCTCTCAGTGCCACCTTTTTAGATGTGATGAACCCAAAGTGTGCTAGTGATACACTCTGTAGCTTTCGCTTGCTAGCCATTTTCAATACGGTACTCAACTCAACTCTATTACCTCTATCGTCTGTTTGGCGCGTGCACCTCAGCGCATGGCTAATTTACATATGGGCACTAGACAGCTGGCTCGCTTGGCCAGTGATTGAATTCTGAATAGGCCTATGGCATTGTGAGCTTAGAAAACATTTTAATGACCATTAGTAACAATAATATGTACTATTATAATTTTATTTTATTTATTTTAACGAAATTTGAGACCCCCCCACAATTTAGCATTTGAGGCTTTCAGGGGGTCTCATGGGTTAATCGGGAGGGTCGGACCCCCCCGCACCCCCCCATATTTCGCACTCTGGATCCCTGACTGCTCCTCATATGACAAGATTCTCCGTTCTGCAATCTCTCATCAAGATCCACAGCGACATCCTTTGACCTGGACTGACACTATGATTAACGCTTATCACTCCTTCAAAAGCGCTCTCTGCTCCGCCCCAGCTCTGGGTTTACCTGACTACTCAAAGCCCTTTCATCTCTACGCCTGTGAACAACAAGGTACGGCGTCTGGTGTTTTGGCTCAGGAGCATGGGGGGGGGGGGGGGATTCGTCCGTGTGCGTTCTTATCTAAAACATTAGACACTGTTGCTCAAGGCTTGCCTGCATGTCTAAGAGCTGTCGCCGCCTATGCTATGATGGTTTCAGATGCAGAGAAATTGGTTTTGTCTCACCCACTGATCTTGCACTCGTCACATCAAGTTAAACAGGTATTGCAAAATTTACAGACTCAACATATGACTGCGCAGCGACGCTCCAGATATGAAGCCATTCTCTTTTCTACTGACAATCTCGAAATTCGTGCCACATCCTCTAATACTGTAGGTCACGCTCTCGCATGCCTTCTTAACTCTCAGGGCGACACCTTAGAGGACACTGATCATGATTGTCTATCTGAAATCTTGCATACTACCAGTATCAGGCCTGATCTTTCCTCCAGCCCTCTGGAGACGGGGGAAGTAATCTTTGTTGATGGCTCTTGTTCTAAACCTTCAGATGGTGTTTTCCTCTGTGGCTATTCTGTGTGTTCCCTGCCTGACATTGTACACGAGGCCTATGCTCTCCCGTTCTCTTCCGCTCAGGCAGCCGAGTTGTATGCACTAATGCGTGCTTGTATTTTGTCTCGGGGCAAGGACGTCACAATCTACACAGACTCTCGTTATGCCTTTGGGGTGGCTCATGATTTTGGGAAGATTTGGCAGTCACGGGGCTTCCACGCCACAGATGGGAAGCCCATTTCACACTCTACCTTAGTACAAAACCTTATTGATTCTTGTCATCTCCCTAGGTCACTCGCCATAGTTAAGACTAAAGCGCATGCCTCCGGAAACACCCCTGAACGCATGGGTAATTCTCTTGCTGATCGTATGGCAAAACTTGCTGCTGCTTCTGGTGTCATGTCTCCTGGTCTAGACCCTTCATCATGTAATACATCTTGTCTTGCTAGTAGCCTGATCCCAGATTTAGACCTTATTTCTTTACAGGCTTCAGCTTCTCCAAATGATTCTGCCTTTTGGCAGCTGCAAGACGCTTATGTCGCCTCTGATGGCCTATGGTACAGTCAGGATGGCCGCCTTTGTCTTCCATCACATTGCCTTCCCTTCCTCGTGCGTGAATTTCATGGAGTAACACACCGTGCACAAAGGGGGGTGAAGGGGGACATGAACAAACTTTTCTGTATAGCCAATCTAAACAGTTTGGTGGATTCAATTCTCAAGAGATGCTTCATCTGCGCACAAAACAATCACTCCAAAGCAGTCGCGAAACATGAGTGTTTACCCATACCTACGTCTCCATTCCTAGAATGGCAAATCGACTTTACACACATGCCTCCCTGTGGGCCGTTTAAATATCTTCTGGTGATTGTGGACAAATTCTCTAAATGGGTAGAAGCCTTTCCGTGTTCTAGAGAGAATGCAAAGGTAGTGACTCGTACACTGGCAAAAGAAATAATACCTCGTTATGGGGTTCCCGATGCCATAGACTCAGACAAAGGTACCCCTTTCGCCTCAAAGGTCACACAAGACCTGTGTAAGTATCTCTCACTAAACTGCCGTTTTCACATTCTGTACCATCCTCAATCTTCTGGTATCGTAGAACGTACTAATTGAACATTGAAAGACAAACTAACTAAGGCTATGCAGACCACAGGTTCCAAAAATTGGGTAGACCTATTGCCAGCCACACTGGCTGAAATTCACATGACATCGAAACCTAGTCTCGGCAGCTATTCCCCCTACGAGATCATTTTTGGGCGACCGTTCCCTGTCCCCTGGAGAAAAGGGACTCCGGCTCTGGGTACCTCTGATTTGAAGACACATATGGATGAGTATTCTGCAGCCCTTATCGATAAATTGCATGAAATTTGTACTAAGGTCAATAGTACGATATCATTTCCACCATCAGCAAACACACACCCCTTCCAAGTGGGAGACAAGGTGCTGGTGAGACTTTTTAAACGATTTGGACAATTGGGAGAACCTAGATATAGTGAGCCTGCAGAAATAGTCGCCATTACTCGTACTGCTGTCTTAACTGACCTTTTTCCACAGTGGATCCATGCCACCCGACTGAAGAAGGCTCCATAACAAAGTTGTGTTACAATAATCAGTTTGCTATTAATGCTTTTTGTGTCCCTATCCAGTCTGTCTCTCTCTCTCTCTCTCTCTCTCTCTCTTCCTCTCTCTGTGCTCTATATAGATTTGACCTGTGTGCAGCCCGGCTGACTGAGAATCAGTTACTGCCTGCGAGACGTTGTGAATGAAAAGGGGAAGAGATCTCGCGCCCAGTATGGAACCACCCCTCCTCACTACAATCATGATGGTCCACATCGCGGGTTTCGTGACTTCATCATTGCTCGGGGCAGGGCTACCCGCCCGGGCCTTCAGGACCACATCACTGCTCGGGGCAGGGCTACCCGCCCGAACCTTCGGGACCACTTCATTGCTCGGGGCAGGGTTACCCGCCCGAGCTTTCGTGACTATTCTCTTATTGCTCGGAGCAGGGTTACCCGCTGGAGCTGGACCTCGAGACAACATCTTCTGGCAATTCGCTAACTGGACTGCATGGACTCACACAAACGAAAGTTGTTATGTATGTCATTTGATGCCGTCTTCTACTATTATTACACGCCCACCTTTGCCGTTATGCTCTGAAGCTTTATATTATGCTTGGGGGCCAAAAGGCCAACCTTTTAAATTTTGGGGCCCTTTCTGTGATTATTCTCCTCACCCTTCTGTGGTAGCTAGGTTAAACCAGACTTCTTTAGCATATGGCACAAATACCCCTGACATTGTATTGCAAGATTCCATTCTCACTACTCTGAAAGTAGATATGCCTTCTAATTTCACTTTCCCTCACTGTTTTAGAATGAATTATTCTCAAAAAAGTAACATTTATTTAGGACACATTCCTAAGTCTCAATGTAAGCAGATATATGATCAGAATTCCGCCACCTCTCCATGTCCTCGCTGGGTCCCGAATTCATGTCAATGTAACCCTCTGCTAACTGATTGTACACTCAACAGTATCGGGTATATCAAGAATACATGTAGGGCTCATCCTAATTGTGTTCCACCACACCCTAATAATTATCCTGGTGTTAAATTAGCATTAAACTGGTACTGGTACTGCGGTAATAGTAATCTCCTTGTTTCGTTTCCCACCAAGTGGTCAGGCATTTGCGCTCCCATACAACTCAAAAACGCTATCCCTGCTATCCATCATCTCTCTGCTCATCGCCCAAAATGAGATGTCATTCATAATTTTCCACCCTTGGAACATCATCTTACTACTAGGTGGCACCGGTTTTGGACATCAATGTTTCCTCATTTTGGTGTAGCTGATCTATGGAAGAATGTAGAATTAACACATTATCGCTTAGCCAGCTTTGTTAATGAAACCATTAAAGCTGTCGATGGTATTAGGACTGAGTTAACCGCCCTGCGTCTAATGACTACTCAAAATCGTATGGCCCTTGATATTTTGTTAGCAGAAAAGGGGGGTGTTTGTGCTATGATCGGAGACAGCTGTTGCACTTTTATTCCTACTAATGATAACCCGGATGGTGAAATAGGTGCAGCCGTACATCAAATGAGACAGATCGCTCAACAACTAGAACATGATGAACATGGGGATACGGCAGGGTGGGTGTGGTTTTCTAGACTGTTTGGTAATTGGTCTGCTATTCTTTCTATGTGTATCCCTGTAGTGGTGATTTTTCTTTTGTTTATTTTCCTGGGACCTTGCATTTTGAGATGCTTGATGGACAGAATGCATAAGATGATAAATAGTCTTACCCGCAAACCCCTGCATAGAGAAAACAATGTATATTATCGTCCTGCTAGGGTGTAACACTAATCTAATTAAAACCTAGTTAATACTGTGATTAGTATTAAAGGGGGGGATTGTTAGGTCAAATTTTATTATATGTAGGTTAAATCAAGATATATGTAGGTTATATGTAAGTTTAGTTAAATATTAATTCTTGGCCAAGAATTATTCTGTGTCAAAATTATATTAGTTGAAACGACCTTATGTCTCGGCTGGACATTGTTTGTGAACATTTTGTTTATTTTTTGATATGAATGTGTATTCATTCAGAGAAGTGTCTGAAGGATGCACCAAGGTCTGTTTTGGTGTCAGAATGACTCACACACACTCTGAAATGGTAGAATTAAAGTTCATGTTTATGTTAATTCATTTAGTTGAAACTTAGGTTATAGCTTCTTAAAAGCTTGAAATATACTATGGTAGTGATTTGAATCCCGTAATTAATGAATGCATTCCGTGATTAATGTTAGTTTTATAGTTTTAGATTAGTTTCATAATGACATTATAATTATAGTTAAGATCTTATGATTCTAAGGGTTTTTAGTTTAAAAGCATTAACCTAATTTAGTTATAAGTTTAATCCTGTTAGTTGTTTAATTGTTCTCTCTCTTTCAGACATATTCTCATTGTTCTTGTGTTTAAGTTGTTCTTATTTTTTATGTTTATTTTCTTATAACATTCTTTGTTTTAGCATTATTAAAGACATTGTTATTTTTTATTTTGCTTATGTTGATGAAATCAAGATGTAATTTACTGACTTAACACACATTTATGTGTTAAGAAATTAATTATTAAGATCCTTTCTGTGCAAACTAGTGTCTTTGACCTTCTCTGAATAGACTCCGTAGACTAGACATTATCTGTGTTTAGACATTCCATGCTATTCCATGAATATTAACCATAATATTGATCATAAGCTGAGACTCTGATATCTATCTGTACCTTACTGTCAGCAGAAATATGTTATTATATTATGATTGATTCAAGATCATTACACACTTTTACATGGACGCACACCCATCACACACACACATGAAGACAAAACATAAACACAGAGACACTATAAGACGTTTTCAAGAATGTTTTCATTTTGATGAAGTGACTGTGCGAATAAACTGGCATGTGAACTCCCTGGTGTTCCCTTGTCCGTTTCTCTCGACCTGATCATTCGTCCTTGGATCTGAGGGGAAGGCCCACGAAGGAATCGGGGTCTCTTTCTGGGTGAACCCCAACATTGATCATGTCCCTCAAGACATCATTGATAAGGGCCTGAAAAACAGCTGGTGCGTTGGTGAGTCCGAAGGGCATCACCTGGTACTCGTAGTGCCCTGACAGGGTGTTAAAGGCAGTCTTCCACTCGTCTCCCTGTCGGATACGGATAAGGTGGTATGCATTCCGTAAGTCCAACTTGGTGAAGACGGTGGCGCCTTGGAGCAGGTCGAAAGCTGTGGACATCAGCGGAAGGGGATAGCGGTTGCGCACAGTGATCTTGTTCAGGCCCCTGTAGTCAATACATGGTTGGAGCCCCCCATCCTTCTTGCCGACAAAGAAGAAGCCGGCACCAGCGGGTGAGGTGGAGGGTCGAATGAACCCAGAGACCAGGGCGTCCTTGAGGTATTCCTCCATGGCCTTGCGTTCTGGCTGAGAGAGGGAGAACAGTCTGCCCCAAGGAGAGGTAGTCCCAGGGAGCAAGTCGATGGCACAGTCGTAGGCCCGGTGCGGAGGAAGAACGGCGGCCCTGCTTTTGCTAAATACCTCCTTCAAATCCCAGTACTCTGTGGGAACTTGAGATAGCTCGGTGAGATCAGGGGGCTTGGCAGGAGACACAGGTGAGCTAGAGAGCAGACAAGAGGCATGGCACGCAGGGCCCCATTCCACAACCTGGCTTGTTACCCAGTCTATGCGAGGGTTGTGGCGGGTAAGCCAAGGAAGGCCTAGAATCACTGGGAACTCTGGTGAATGAATAAGATGCAGGGATATCTCTTCCTTGTGACCTTGAGACTGGAGAAAGACTGGAGAAGTAACTTGGGTGACTCTTCCATCACCTAACGCTTGGCCATCCAGGGCAGACACAGACAGTGGGACTTCAAGAGGCGCAGTCGGGACATTGATACTTTGGGCGAAGTGGACATCCATAAAGTTTCCAGCCGCCCCGTAGTCTAACAAGGTCTGGCAAGAGTGGACGGACTCACCCCAGGAGATGGAGACCGGGATGTAGACTCCTTGGCCAGGGAGTTCAGGAGAGAGGGTAGGCCCTGTCACAACCCTCCCTCGGCTGGACGGGGCGGTCCTTTTCCCGAGAGCTCGGGACATGATGCTCGGAAGTGGCCAGGCTTGCCACAGTAGATGCAGCACTCTGCGCTCCCTCTCAGATGTGGAGAGGTGAGTACGGCCCACTTGCATGGGTTCTGGACAGTCACTGGAGGATGTAGACGGGCTCCATGTTGAGGCAGTGAGGCCGGGGAGGCTCAGGACTTGGCGGCGTTCTCTAATCCTGTTGTCAAGACGAATAGCATGTGAGATCAGAGTTTCGAGGTCACTTGGGCATCCGATAGAGGCCAGGCCGTCTTTGATGGGGTCAGACAAACCATGGTGAAAGGCTGAAACCAGGGCAGCCTCGTTCCATCCGCTGACTGCTGTGAGCGTCCGAAACGATATGGCATAGTCTGCGACGCTTCCTCCTTGCCGGATAGACATGAGCTTTCTGGCTGCGTCTGTACTGATGTCCGCCTGATCGAAGACCTGAAGCATCTCTTCAGTAAACAGTTCGAAATCAGAGCACTCGGGTCCCCGTCAGATAGCTGTTGCCCACGCTCGTGCCTTACCAGCTAACAAGGTTATCACAAAGGCAATCTTGCAGTGATCCATAGTGTAGGTGGTAGGCTGGAGCTCAAAGGTGAGTTGGCACTGGGTAAGGAACTCCCGGCACTCACCGTGCTTGCCGTCATACCTCTGTGGTGCAGGAAGGCTGGGTTCACGAGGTGAAGGAGACAGCGTGGCAGGAGGCACTGGAGCAGGAGCCGGAGCAGGAGATGTGGGCAGAGGAGTCAGCTGTGCCAGGGTTTTCCCAATTTACTGAAGCAGTACCTCGTGGCGAGCAAGGGCCTCACGTTGGCTTGTAAGCATTCGTCCGAAGCGTGTCAAAGCTGCCATAATTCCCTGAAGGTTGGCTGGGTAGACAGTTGAAGCAGCCTCTGCTGAGTCGGTCATGATGGAGTCTTTCTGTTAGGGTTTTGCTGGGATTCGAACCCGGTTCGCTGGTGTGATAATCCAGCAAACCACCAGGGGGATGACACAAGTGCAGAGGCATGAGGCGAAAGTAGAGTATCAAAAACAGTTTATTTACAATATATACAATCCAAGGGAAAAACAAAAAGAATAATCCAAAAGCTCAGAAGATAATAAATAAAAATATCCCAAGGTTCAATGTCCAAAATCAAGAAGAGGCAAAAACTCAAACGCTCAGAAGATCCAAAGGTCAAAACAAAAATCCACAAAGTCTAAAAGAAAGCAACAAAAACCAAGAAAGCTAAGACACAGGCAAGGTACATGGGACAGAGGGAACTAGCACTAACAGCATAGCATAAAGACTCCGTGACTAGGGACCAAACAGAGGGACTATAAATACAAAAAATTAATTGAACACAGGTGACAATAATGAAGACAAACAGGCAATCAACACAAACACAAAACACAGGAACAGTGGCAGCCTCTAGAGGCCAAAACAAACATGACAAGAAAAGGAAATAACAGCGGCCTCTAGAGGCCAAAACAGTCCCAGTCCTAACAGCACTTATTGACAACTTCAACCTAGTACAACATGTACAGGGGCCGACCCACTCTCGTGGTCATACCCTTGACCTCATTATCACAAAAGGTCTTACTGTTTCTACTACTGTTGTTGACCTGGCCTTATCTGATCATTTCTGTGTTTTTTCTGATGTTTCTATGTCCCCTCACATTCAGAACAGCTCAATAACTATGGATAGGAGAGTCATAAATGACAACACGTGTTCTCTTTGAGCAAGCTCTCTCACGGATCTCAACTAAAATGTCAGACTCTGTAGACGACTTACTGGAAATTTTTAATTTAAATATGACCCAAATTATGGATGATATTGCTCCATTCAAAATCAAAAGAGTCAATGACAAGCAGAAAGCACCATGGAAGCAATACCCAGCTGTTAAACTGCTAAAGAGAGAATGTAGGAAGACTGAAAGAAAATGGTGCAAATCTAAACTTCACATCCATTATCAAATCCATAAAGACATGCTTTGTAAATATAATTATGAAATTGGTAAAGCAAGACAGTCTTTCTTCTCAACATCAACAGGAATATGAACAATGCCCGTGTGCTATTTTCAACAGTAGAGAAGCTAACTAATCCCCCACCACAATTAGCACCTAAACTTCTCTCAGTTAATGAATGCAATGAGTTTGCATCCTTCTTCAAAGGTAAAATTGATAAAATACGGCAGAATATTGCTCATAATATATCTCAGTTGTAAATAACTGAAAAGCTGCAATCACCAGTGACACAGACAGACAATTTCAACACAATGTCAGAATTTTGTTTGATTGATTATGAGACTCTTGAAAAAACTGTACAAAATCTCAGTTCCTCAACATCTGAATTGGACATTCTGCCCACCAACTTTTTTAAGTCTGTTTTTCACCTCATAATTACAGATGTGCTTCAGGTCATAAATACATCCCTAGAGACTGGCATTTTTCCTGTGTCCCTGAAAAAAGCCGTTGTAAAGCCCCTACTTAAAAAGAATAATCTGGATTGAAAAACTACAGGCCAATATCAAATCTACCATTCATCGGGAAAATCCTTGAAAAAATTGTCTTCAATCAATTAACTGCCTTCTTGATATCAAACAGCTGCTTTGATAACTTTCAGTCAGGATTTCGTGCCAATCACAGCACTGAAACAGCGCTGATTAAAGTTATAAATGACATACGTCTTAATACTGATGCAGGCAAAACATTGGTCCTGGTGTTACTGGACCTCAGTGGAGCTTTTGATGCTGTTGATCACAACATACTGCTATATAGACTTGAACACTGGGTTGGGTTGACTGGTAAAGTTATCAATTGGTTAAAATCATACTTAAAAGATAGAAGCTTCTTTGTTACCATGGGAAATTGTACCTCAACATCAATGTCCTTGACCTGTGGTGTCCCCCAGGGGTCGATCCTTGGACCATTACTATTCAACCTTTATATGCTCCCACTTGGACAAATTATCAAGAACGACTCAATTTTGTATCACTGCTATGCAGATGACACACAAATTTATTTTGCTCTATCACCTAATGATTATGCCCCCCTTGAATGTCTCTACCAGTGTATCGACCAAATCAACAACTGGATGTCACAAAATTTTCTTCAGCTGAACACAGATAAAACAGAAGTAATTCTATTTGGGAAAAAAGATGAAAGACTCAGGATTACCACTATTCTTGACACAAAGGGGATTAAAACAAAAGATATGGTTAAAAATCTTGGTGTTTTCATTGACAGCAAGCTAAACTTTGACAGTCACATGAAAGCAATCACTAAATCGGCATTTTATCACCTAAAAAACATTTCCAAACTAAGAGGACTTATGTCAAAAAATGATCTGGAAAAACTTATACATGCCTTCATCTCTAGTAGGGTTGACAACTGCAATGGCCTTTTCACAGGCCTGCCAAAAAAGACCATCAAACGACTTCAGCTGATTCAAAATGCAGCGGCTAGGGTTCTCACACGAACAAAAAGAACAGAGCACATTACTCCAATTCTAAGGTCCCTTCACTGGCTTCCAGTAAGCTACAGAATTGACTTTAAAGCATTGCTGCTGGTGTACAAATCTCTAAATGGTACAGGGCCCAATTACCTCTCTGATATGTTGCAGCGGCCTAACCCAATCAGATCTACCAGATCGCAGCAGCAAAATTTACTGGTAAAACCTGTTGTTAAAACAAAGTGTGGTGAAGCAGCTTTTAGCTACTATGCAGTACAGCTATGGAACCAACTCCCAGAGGACATCAAAAATGCTCCTGCTGTTGGCAGCTTCAAATCTAGACTAAAGACCAAGCTGTTTTCAGCTGCTTTCTGCTAACTGATAAATATCATCATCTTTACATGTTTTAAACTTTACTTAACTTTTACAGTCATTGCATGTTTTAAACTTTACCTAACTTTTATTCCATTTTATTCTGCTGTTTTACTGAACTTTTACTTCATTTTATTACTTTATTTCTAGTATTGTTTAATTCTCATATTATTTTTATTTTTCTCTCTTCTTCCCCCTTTATTTTATGTAATGTTATTTTCTATTGTTTACTGTTTTGCTTTTACCTCTGTAAAGCACATTGAACTGCCACTGTGTATGAAATGCGCTATATAAATAAACTTGCCTTGCCTTACTCTGTTTACTGCTGGTTATTATTCTACTTACTTTTGACTATTGCTTTATACACTACTGATTATTACTTGTATACATTGTATCACCATCTCATCTCATCTCATCTCATCTCATCTCATCTCATCTCATCTCATTATCTCTAGCCGCTTTATCCTGTTCTACAGGGTCGCAGGCAAGCTGGAGCCTATCCCAGCTAACTACTGGCGAAAGGCGGGGTACACCCTGGACAAGTCACCAGGTCATCACAGGGCTGACACATAGACACAGACAACCATTCACGCTCACATTCACACCTACGGTCAATTTAGAGTCACCAGTTAGCCTAACCTGCATGTCTTTGGACTGTGGGGGAAACCGGAGCACCCGGAGGAAACCCACGCGGACACGGGGAGAACATGCAAACTCCGCACAGAAAGGCCCTCGCCGGCCACGGGGCTCGAACCTGGACCTTCTTGCTGTGAGGCGACAGCGCTAACCACTACACCACCGTGCCACCCTGTATCATCATTTATATTGAATTATTCCTTGACTGCTATTATTGCTATATCTGATCAGTATTAGTTTGCTAATTCATGTCAGCTATTTCAATAAATGGTACCTTTGGAGTAAACTGTGTCCTATCTATTGCTACAACATTCACTGAGTGCCAACCTCTGCCAAACAAGTATTCTTATTGCCTTCGCCCATTTGGTTGTTATATGAATGTTATAGATCTAGAGAAAACGTATTACATTAGAGCTACAATACTCACTAAAACTATAGCAGCATCACCACTAAGTTATTCCATTGATTTAATAGTTTAGCTATAAACTATTAGACACTTGAATTAATGATTAATGAATTTACAAGACTGATCCCATTTTACATGAGACTGATTCGATAAGCCTACTGCACCTACATGTGTGTGTAGAGTGAGTGAATGAATGCAAGCTGAAAAGCTAGTAGTAAAGGGAAATAAAGAGTTTGTGTGTGACCATCAATTCGTCTGCTGTGCTTCTGTGCTCTACCCACATCAGGAGCTGCCATGTGTGTGTGTTCACCGCTTCAGATGGGTTAAATGCAGAGGATGAATTTCACTGTGCTTGAATGTGCATGTGACAAATAAAAGCTGCTTCTTCGTCAAACAAGGGAAGAGATGAGTTGCTGAGTATGCGCTTGAATTTTGCACGCTCGTGGCTGGAATGAGGCTGCCTTCAAAGCTGCATTTTTCCTGAAAGTCTCACCGAATTAGCCTGTCAGGATCAAGCCTCTCTGGACTCGCTTATTGAGGTGTCCATTTGATTCGACAAGCTACTTTGGAATCGACCATCACTGCAAACCCCCATGCACCATCCACAAGGTTTTACTTGGTGCTCATGCACCATGTTAAACCTTTCTGAACATGAGTGAAGACTTGGAGAGAGGCTTTGTCTCTCTTGTGGGGACCCCATACATCATGTGCCAAGCTGTCCTTCCCAGTGGGGAGGCTCCAAAGCATCAGTGACTACTGAGAGAGCATCAACCACACCAAGCTCTCTCCCAATGAGTTAGTTTCAGTCTCTCTTTTACCTATCCTTCAAGCTTGATGTACAGATAAGGCTCTCAGAGTCTGTTTATGCTCTTTCAGCCCTAATAGATTCTGGAGCTACAAGAAACTTCATGGACAGTAACACCATGCAAAGATTCCAAATACCCACACAACCACTCCAACAGCCCCTAAGGATGAGGACCATCAATGGTGGACCTATTGGGAGTGGCATTATCATGTCACACACTAAGCTTCTCTTGCTTCAAGTCAGTGCCTTGCATTTTGAAACTCTCATTCTTAGGTTGGTTCTTGGTTACTGTGGCTATCATTTTGGGGTTCCAATGGCTGCAGCAGCATGACCCACAGATTTCATGGCAGGATGGAGAAATACTACAGTGGTTCAGCTCTTGCATTCAACATTGTCTCCATCTCTTCAAACTCACAGTTGCTTCTACCTCAGTGGAAAGCCCTGAAGTCACCACAACTACTGGGAACTCATAGAAATCATCAGTAAGGGTAAAGCCCCTTCACTGTCCCCTTCACTGATCCTATAACTGTGCCATAGAGCTCCTTCCTGGCACCTTGCCTCCTTGCTGCTGCATCTACCCACTTTCCATCTCTGAGCAGAAGGCTATAGAGGATTATATGCAAGAGGCTCTACAACAGGGGTACATCCATCCCTCCATGTCACTTGCATCTGCTGGTTTCCTTTTTGTGGAGAAGAAAGGAGGAGGCCTTAGGCCATGTATTGACTATAGATGACTGTGGCAGCGGGGGCGTGGCTGAGTGTCAGTCTGTGAATGGAGGGCAGAGTCAGGGAAGGTGAGTGGTCGTATCGCTACAACTGTTGTCAATTAACGAGTGTTTGTGTGTCTCTTCCAGTGACTGCGCCCTATAAAAGAAGAGTGAGAAGGGGAGATCGGTGTCGAGAGCTTTATAATAGCCTGTGTGTGTGAGTGTGAGAGAGTTCAAGCATTTTGTGCTGAAAAGCCACAATAAAGAAAATAATTAAGGAGCAAACAACCGCTTGCCATGCTTCTGTGCTCCACCCACATCAGGGTCTCACTACAGTGGCACTGAAACCTGCACCCTGACCAAAACACCAAAGAGCCTGGCTCTTTGGTCTTGTGGTCAGGGTGCAGATTTGGCATCCTGTAAACCTGGGTTCAAGGCAGGATAAGGTGACTGTTCTCTTGCTTGGCTACAGATGGTGTCAGAAGTGGGATGGCTTGCCGATTGGAGGTGTGCCCTGTGTTTGAGCTGTATGAGGGATCCCCAGGATAGGTGGCCCCTGTGCAAGGGACCCCAGAGATGGGTGAAGCATGAGTGTGTGAGGCACCCTGGTATGGGAGAAGTACGGCTGGCAGATGCGTGAGGGACACCTGTATGTGTGAAGCACATGGGTGCACCTCCCGAAGAAGTGAGCAGTGTGATGGAGTGCCCATCACTACAGTTGAGTATGTGCTCTGAGTGCCATACCAATGAGCCTGGCTCTTTGGTGTTGTGGTCAGGGTGCAGGTTTCGGCACCACTGTAGTGAAACCCTGATGTGGGTGGAGCATAGAAGCACAGCAGGTGGTTGTTTGCTCCTTAATTATTTTCTTTATTGTGGCTTTTCAGCACAAAATGCTCGAACTCACTCACACACACAGGCTATTATCAAGCCCTTGGTGCCGATCTCCCCTTCTCACTCTTCTTTTATAGGGCCCAGTCACTGGAAGAGACACACAAACGCACGTTAATTGACAACAGGTGTAGCGATATGACCACTTGCCTTCCCTGACTCCACCCTCCATTCAAGACTGACGCTCAGCCACGCCCCCACTGCCACAATGACTCAACCAGATCACAGTGAAATACCCTTATCCCCTGCCTTTATTCCCCTCAGCCCTTGAACAACTCGGATCAGATAAAATGTTTCCCAAACTTGACTTATACAGTGCTTATAATCTGGTCGATAGTCTGGTGATTATATAGACAGCTTTTAGTACCACTTCTGGTCACTGAGTACTGCATAATGCCATATGGGCTATCTTGTGCTCCAAGTGTCTTCCAATGCTTGATCAATGATGTATTGAGGGACTTGTTCAGAAGATTCATCACTGCCTGCATAGATAATATCTTGATCTATTCTCCTAACCAATAAAGCCATATGTACCATATAAAAAGGGCCCTCTCTCAACTCTTGGAGGACCACCTATTTGTCAAAGCAGAGAAATGCGAATTTCATGTCTCCCAGATAGCATTCCTGGGATATATCATCAGTGCTGAGGGAGTGACCATGGATGAGAGCAAGGTCTCAGCAGTAACGACATGGCCAACACCCACCACAGTTAAGGAGCTTCAGCATTTCCTAGGATTTGCCAAGTTCTACAGGTGACTTATCAGAGGATTCAATTCCATTGCCGCTCCTATAACAGCCCTACGCAAAGGTCCCAAGCACCTTCAATGGAACCAAGCTACTGAAAGAGCCTTCTCACAGCTCAAGACAGCATTTACATCAGCTCCTATCCTGAAACACCCTGATCCCACTAACCCTTTTGTCATGGAAGTTGATGCATCTGAGTCTGGAGTTGGAGCAGTGCTGTCTCAGTGTTTTGGTAAGAAGCCCAAGTTGTACCCTGTACCTTTCTTTTCCAAGACACTTGGCCCCACAGAACAGAACTATGACATTGGTAACCAGGAGCTTTTAGCTGTCAAGCTGGCACTTGAGGAGTGGCTACACTGAATGGAGGGAGCAACTTATCTGTTCACCATTTTCACTGATCACACAAAGCTGGAGTATCTGAAGACTTCTAAATGCCTGAATCCTCGTCAAGCCCACTGGACCCTCTTCACATGTTTTTGGTTCACCATAGCCTACAGGCCTGGCTCCAAGAACACAGAAGCTGACACTCTGTCCTGTATCTACCCATCCACAGCTCCAGTCCAGGATCCAGAGTCCATTATCCCTACAACATGCTTTTTGAAAGCCCTGACTTGGGAATTAGACCAAGAACTTGCTCAAACTCCACCATATCATGTTCCTGCCAAACGTCCCACCAACCTACTTATATTCTCCCATGCCTCAGTGGCCAGCTGATCACCTGGACATACACTACTCCTGTGAATGGGCATCCTGGCAGCCAACATACCTACCAGCTGATAAAAAAAAACAAATATTGGTGGCCAAACATGTTAATGGATATCAACCAATTCATTTCTTCATGTTCAGCATGTGCACAGGCTAAAGTATCCTGGGTGCACCCAGTGGGTGTTAGGGTTTTGCTGGGATTCGAACCTGGTTCGTTGGTGTGATAATCCAGCAAACCCCCACTAGGCCACCAGGGGGATGACTCAAATGCAGAGGCGTGAGGCGGAAGTAGAAAAAGAATCAAAAGGTTTATTTAAACTATATACACTATATACAGGGCAAAACAAAAGACAAAAAAAAAAAAACCAAAGAGTATAATCCAAAAGAAAAGCAAAGTGCAAAAATTCAAAAGCTAAGAAGATCAAAAAACACAGTACAAAGGAAACTGGAGATAAACATAACAGCACAAAGACTCCGTGACAAGAGGACTGAACTCAGGGGTATAAATAGACAAACTAATTAAGGACACAGGTGAAGATAATTAGGCAATTAACACAAACACAAAACACAGGAACAGTGGCAGCCTCTAGAGGCCAAAATAAACACGACATGAAAAGGAAATAACAGCGGCCTCTAGAGGCCAAAACAGTCCTAGTCCTAACAGGACCCCCCCCTCTAGGAGCGTCTCCTGACGTTCCCAGGGCGATGCGGATGGGCCGAATGGAAGTCCCGACATAGTTCTTTATCAAGGACATCCCGAGCAGGAACCCAGCAGCGCTCCTCAGGACCATAGCCCTCCCAGTCCACCAGATATTGCAACCCGCCGCGGACCCGGCGGGAGTCAAGCAGGCGATTCACAGTGAACACAGTCTGCCCCTGGAAGATGCGGGGGGTGGGGGGTTCCTAGGGGCAGGGGCATACGTAGACGTCAGTACGGGCCGTAACAGGGAAACATGGAAAGTGGGGTTGATCCTCAGAGTCCGGGGCAACTGGAGCCGGTAGGAGACAGGGTTCACCCTGCGCACCACCTTGAAGGGGCCAATGTAGCGAGGAGCAAGCTTGCGGTTCTCCACCCGCAGTGGAAGGTCCTTAGTGGACAGCCAAACACGCTGCCCAGGGCGGAAAGCGTGTGCAGGTCTTCTATGGCGGTTGGCCTGAGTCTGGTTGGTTCTGGAGGTCTGTATGAGGGTCTTCCTGACCTTGCTCCAGGTCTTGCGACACCGTCTCACATATTGGTTGACCGAGGGCACCCCCGCGTCCTCCTCCTGGTCCGGGAACAGAGGTGGCTGGAACCCGAATTGGCACTGGAATGGCGACAGCTTGGTGGCCGATGACTGCAGGGTGTTGTGGGCGTACTCCGCCCATGGCAGCCAAGTGCTCCACGATGTCGGGTTATCCATAGCCAGGCCTCGCAGGGTGGTTTCCAGGTCCTGGTTGAGCCTCTCCGTCTGACCATTGGACTGTGGGTGAAACCCAGAGGAGAGGCTGGCAGTGGCTCCGATGACCTTGCAGAACCCGTGCCACACTCGGGAGGAGAACTGGGGCCCTCGGTCTGAGACGATGTCCTGTGGAAGACCAAAGACTCGGAAGACATGATTAAACAAAAGTTTCGCAGTTTCAAGAGCAGAGGGGAGTTTGCACAGTGGTATGAAGCGGCAGGCCTTGGAGAATCTGTCAACTAAGACCAAAATGACCGTGTTACCTTGTGACTCAGGGAGACCCGTGATAAAGTCGACTGCCACGTGGGACCAGGGACGCCGGGGAATGGTCAGAGGATGCAGGAGACCCTGGGGACGCTGTCGTGGGTTCTTGGTTCTGGTGCAAACCTCACAGGACAGGACAAATGACCTTACTTCCTTCTCCATGTTAGGCCACCAGAAGCGTCTTTTCAGGAAGTCCAGGGTCCTCCGAGCTCCCGGGTGGGCGGTGAGAGGGGAAGAGTGACCCCACTGGAGAACCTTGGCCCGGGCTTGATGTGGGACGTACAAGAGGCCTGGTGGCCCCGTCCCAGGACCGGGGTCCTGGCGTTGGGCTCGTCGGACAGCCTCCTCAATACCCCAGCGGACAGGGGCCACAATCCGGGACACAGGGATAATAGGCCCGACTTCATTCTCCCTGTTAGTGGCAGAGAGCAGTCTGGACAGTGCGTCAGGTTTGGTGTTCTTGGAGCCGGGGCGGTATGAGAGGGTGAAGTCAAACCGACTGAAAAACAGGGCCCACCTAGCCTGTCGAGGGTTCAGTCTCTTGGCTTGCTGGAGGTACTCCAGGTTCTTGTGGTCAGTCCAAACCAGGAATGGATGTTGTGCTCCCTCCAGCCAGTGCCTCCACTCCTCAAGGGCCAGTTTGACCGCTAGCAGTTCTCGATCCCCCACATCGTACCGGGACTCAGCAGGACTCAGGCGGTGGGAGAAGTAAGCGCAGGGGTGCAGCTTTCCTTCCGAACGTTGAGAGAGCACCGCGCCGACACCACTGTCCGAGGCGTCCACCTCCACGATGAATGGTTGGGAGGTGTCCGGGAGAACCAGAATGGGTGCCGTGCAGAAGCGGTCCTTGAGGTCTTTGAACGCCTTTTCTGCCTGAGGAGACCAGCCATAAGATCCACCTGTCCCTTTGGTGAGGTCTGACATGGGTGCTGCCACAGAACTGAAGTTCCTGATGAACTTGCGGTAGAAGTTAGCGAATCCTAAGAACCGCTGAACCTCCTTAACGGACTTGGGAGTAGGCCAATCCCGGACGGCCAGGGTCTTGGCAGGGTCCATTTGGAGTTGGCCTGTCCGTACAATAAATCCCAGAAAGGAGACCTCGGGAACATGAAATTCACATTTCTGGGCCTTGGCGAACAGATTGTTCTGTAGCAGCCTCTGGAGAACCTGGCGGACATGGTGGCGGTGCTCCTGCACGGTCTTGGAAAAGATAAGGATGTCGTCGAGGTAGACAAAAACGTATAGGTTAATCATGTCCCTTAAGACGTCGTTGATTAGGGCCTGAAAAACAGCTGGTGCGTTGGTGAGTCCGAAGGGCATCACCTGGTATTCGTAGTGCCCAGACGGGGTGTTAAAGGCAGTCTTCCACTCGTCTCCCTGTCGGATACGGATGAGGTGGTATGCGTTCCGTAGGTCCAACTTGGTGAAGACGGTGGCGCCTTGGAGCAGGTCGAAAGCTGTGGACATCAGCGGAAGGGGATATCGGTTGCGCACAGTGATCTTATTCAGGCCCCTGTAATCAATACATGGTCGGAGCCCCCCATCCTTCTTGCCGACAAAGAAGAAGCCGGCTCCAGCAGGTGAAGTGGAGGGTCGAATAAACCCAGAGACCAGGGCATCTTTGAGGTATTCCTCCATGGCCTTGCGTTCTGGCTGAGAGAGTGAAAACAGTCTGCCACGAGGAGGGGTAGTCCCAGGGAGCAAGTCGATGGCACAGTCGTAGGCCCGGTGCGGAGGAAGAACGGCGGCCCTGCTCTTGCTGAATACCTCCTTGAGATCCCAGTACTCTGTGGGAACTTGAGATAACTCGGTGAGATCAGGGGGCTGGGCAGGAGACACAGGAGAGCTAGAGAGCAGACAAGAGGCACGGCATGCAGGGCCCCATTCCACAACCTGGCTTGTTACCCAGTCTATGCGAGGGTTGTGGCGAGTAAGCCAAGGAAGGCCTAGAATAACTGGGAACTCAGGTGAAGGAATCAGGTGCAGGGATATTTCTTCCTTGTGACCTTGAGACTGGAGGAAGACTGGAGAAGTAACTTGAGTGACTCTTCCATCACCTAACGCTTGGCCATCGAGGGCAGACACAGACAGAGGGACTTCAAGAGGTGCAGTAGGTATATTGATGCTTTGGGCGAAGTGAATATCCATAAAGTTCCCAGCCGCCCCTGAGTCTATCAAAGCTTGACAAGAGTGGACAGACTCACCCCAGGAGATGGAGACCGGGATGTAGATTCCTTGGCCAGGGAGTCCGGGAGAGAGGGTAGGCCCCGTCACAACCCTCCCTCGGCTGGACGGGGCGGTCCTTTTCCCAAGAGTTCGGGACATGATGCTCGGAAGTGACCAGGCTTTCCACAGTAGATGCAGCACTTGTCCCTCCTTCTGCGCTCCCTCTCAGATGCGGAGAGGCGAGTACGACCCACTTGCATGGGTTCTGGACAGTCACTGAAGGAGGTAGATGGTCTCCAGGTAGAGGTAGGGAGGCTGGGGGGGCTCAAGGCTTGGTGGCGTTCTCTCATCCTGTTGTCCAGACGAATAGCATGTGAGATGAGGGTTTCGAGGTCACTTGGGCATCCAATAGAGGCCAGACCGTCCTTGATGGGGTCAGACAGACCATGGTGGAAGGCTGACACCAGGGCAGTCTCGTTCCATCCACTTACTGCTGCGAGTGTTCGGAACGAGATGGCGTAATCTGCGACGCTTCCTCCTTGCCGGATGGACATGAGCTTTCGGGCTGCGTCGGTACTGATGTCTGCCTGATCAAAGACCCGAAGCATCTCTTCAGAAAACAGCTGGAAATCAAAGCACTCAGGTCCCTGTCTTTGCCAGATAGCAGTAGCCCAGGCTCGCGCCTTACCAGCTAATAAGGTGATCACAAAGGCAATCTTGCGGCGATCCGTAGTGTAGGTGGTAGGCTGAAGCTCAAAGGTGAGTTGACACTGGGTAAGGAACTCTCGGCACTCACTGTGCTTGCCGTCATACCTCTGTGGTGCAGGAAGGCTGGGTTCGCGAGGTGAAGAAGGCAGCATTGCAGGAGGCACTGGAGCAGGAGTGGGAGCTGGATCAGGAGCAGGAACTGGATCAGGAGCAGGAGATGCAGGCAGAGATGTCAGCTGTGCCAGGGTTTTCCCAATTTGCTGAAGCAGTTCCTCGTGGCGAGCGAGGGCCTCACGTTGGCTGGTGAGCGTACGTCCATGAGCGTCCATGGTCGCTCTGAAGCGTGTCAAAGCTGCCATAATTCCCTGAAGGTTGGCCGGGTAGACAGTTGAAGCAGCCTCTGCTGAGTCGGTCATGACGGAGTCTTTCTGTTAGGGTTTTGCTGGGATTCGAACCTGGTTCGTTGGTGTGATAATCCAGCAAACCCCCACTAGGCCACCAGGGGGATGACTCAAATGCAGAGGCGTGAGGCGGAAGTAGAAAAAGAATCAAAAGGTTTATTTAAACTATATACACTATATACAGGGCAAAACAAAAGACAAAAAAAAAAAAAAAACCAAAGAGTATAATCCAAAAGAAAAGCAAAGTGCAAAAATTCAAAAGCTAAGAAGATCAAAAAACACAGTACAAAGGAAACTGGAGATAAACATAACAGCACAAAGACTCCGTGACAAGAGGACTGAACTCAGGGGTATAAATAGACAAACTAATTAAGGACACAGGTGAAGATAATTAGGCAATTAACACAAACACAAAACACAGGAACAGTGGCGGTCTCTAGAGGCCAAAATAAACACGACATGAAAAGGAAATAACAGCGGCCTCTAGAGGCCAAAACAGTCCTAGTCCTAACAGTGGGTAAACTCATGCCATTGCTAATGCCTCAATGTCCCTGGTTCCACATTGCCATAGATTTCATCACAAATATTCCCAAATCCCAAAGCAATACCTTAATCATGGTCAGCATAGATCAATTTTCAAAGTCATTAAGACTTATCTCTCTCCCGGGTCTCCCCGCAGCCTTTGAGATAGCCAAACTCCTCTTCACTCATGTTTTGTTATTTTGGTATCCCAGAGGATATCTTCAGTGATTGTGGTTCACAGTTCACATTTTGTCTACAATCAAGGTTCATGAACAAACTGAGAGTGTTGGTGAGCTTGACTTTAGGCTATCACCCACAGTCTAATGGCCAAGTGGAAAGGGCCAACCCAGAATTTTTTTGTTTCCTCAGCATGTTTTGTGTAGAGAACCAAAGGGACTGGACACAGTTCCTGCTATGGAATGAATATGCCCAAAACTCACTGCAATGCTCTGCTACCCAACTTACACCCTTCCAATGCATACTCTATCAATCTTCCCTTTTCCCATGAGGCAGCTCTCCCACCGACATACCTGTTCAAGTGCAGTGAACAGGTGTGGGGAAAATATCCAACAGTGCTTAGAGCAAGTGGTGCAAAGATACAAACACTTCGCTGATTGTCATAGAGGGGAAACCCCCCACTATAACCCAGGTGACAGAGCATGGCTATCAACCAAAGACATCAGGAACCCACAAGCTTGTAAAAAACTTGGTGCCAAATACATTGGCCCATTTAAGATTCTGCAATGCATCAACAATGTCAATTACAATCTGTACCTGCCCCGACACAGTAGAGACTCCCCTATGTTTCACGTATCATGCCTGAAACCTACCATCCCTGGTCCCTTAGCCATCAATGTTCCCTCCACTTCAACTCCTGCACCCCTCACCTTTGACAGTCAACCTGCTAACACTGTTCACAACATCCTCAACTCTCACCACAAAGAAGGCAACCTAGAATACCTGGTTGAGTGGGAGGGCTATGGCCCTGAGGAGCACTGCTGGGTCCAAGACAAGGACATCTTAGACCCACTCCTTTGCCAAGAATTCCACGCCAAGCACCCTGATAAATCAGGCCCTCGCCCCTGGGGCCACTCAAGAAAAAATACTGCTCCCAGAATGAGCTCCTCAGGAAGGGGGGGTGGGGTAGGTCTGTCACACCTGCACCTGCTTGCACTCAAGACTGCACTTCCCAGAATTTACAGTGGCCTTCAAATATGGCCACCATGGACTACAGTGACCATACTGCATCTCACTGATCATAGTCTGTGGAGTACTAATCACTAACACTTGAACTCAAATCACCTCTCAATCTCACAGCCACAGTAGTTAAGGACATTCAGTTCACTCACACTTTATGAAGTATATGCTCAGTTCCTTGTGTCTGACCTTACCAAGCTGTTTTGCTGTTGCTCTGCTGATTCTGCTTTTGACTTTGTAATTTTGAATTTTGCTCTTTTGACTTTGCCTCTGATTACCTGTCTGTGCCTTGCATGACCATTGCCTGTTTTGTGATTCTGCCATTTGCCTCATGATTTGGATTTGTCTGCTGATTTGCCTGAATAAACTCTTTTAGCTTTTACATCTGTCTGGTGCCTGTATTCCTGACAATCCTACATGAATACCTAAATTGAGATTAAATTATTTTCTGATTTTCTCTTCACAAATTTTTCACTACTACATTATTTAATCAAGTACACTGCCAAAAAAAGTCATGCATGCTAATATTTAGTTGTATAGCTTTTAGCTTTGAAGACAGCATGCATTCACCGTGGCATTGTTTCAATAAACTTATGCAATGTAGCAACTTTTTTTCAGTCCAGAGTTGTATTAATTTTTCACCAAGATCTTGTGTTGAGGATGGGAGAGTCGACCCACTATGTAAAGCCTTCTTCAGCACATCTCAAAGATTCTCAATGGGTACACTCTCAGGTCACAGACCCCCCACAGGGGACTTTTAGGACTGTTAGTAAACACACATCTAAAGCTCCATGAGTTTTTGTGCTAGAAACATTCAAGTAACACCACTAGAAACCTTGAATCTTATAGTTTTCAAATATATATATATCTTTAAAACAAACTTTATTTTTAGCACTTTGTAAAGATAATAAAAACAAATCTTACAAATTTCAGTACTTCAGCCAGCAGCAGCCTCTTAGTGACACACCCATCAACTATTCACATGTTAAGTGCATGGAACATCAGTGTTGTCATTCACTCATTGTGTAGCAAGGGGAGGTGAGAACATGCCCCATTTCACCGATATAAACAAGTGCAGATGTTCACTTGTTTCCATACCAACTGAGAGACTTTGAGGAATGGACAATGGTCACCTGCCAAAGCTTCACTGCTGATCCAGGATCAACTTCGTTTCTGTTTCCGGTTGAGAGTACGTCGTGTGTGTTCTGGCTGCCGCTTCTCACTGGAGCTTTTTTGTTTTATTTTATTTCTTTTTCTATTTTTTTTCTGTGTTTGTGTATTTTGATGTTTGTTTGAGTGTTTTCTCCACTGGTGGTGGTGTAGCTCTGCCGGACCTAGTTTTGGGCGCCGGTTCCCTCCAGGCCTTGGTTCGCCGTGAGTGATGCCTGTGCTCCCAGCTGTGGACTGCAGTGAGCTTGTTGCTCATTTTCATCATGGTTGTCCAGTGCTCTGCGCTTTAACGCTTGGCATGATGTTCCAAGCGATGTTGCTTGGTGGTGTTGTGGCGGCTGTGCAGGCGGTTTGGGACACACCAGCGCTTTGCGTGGCGGAGCTTCTCTGCTCGCTTTGTGGATCCATGGCGTGGTGTTCTGAACGATGTTGCTGACGGCATTGCGGCGGCGGTGCTGGAGATGTGGGACTTGTTTTCGTGCACCTTTTGGTAGGACTGTGGCTGCTACACCACAGGAATTACATCCTGACCCCTACTTGGTGGACTTTTTACTTTTTATTTTTTATTTATTTTTTTCTTATTATATTTTTTATTTATTTTTTTTCTTTCTTTGTCTACTATTGTAAAGCGTCCTTGGGTTTCTTGAAAGGTGCTATATCAATTTAACTTATTATTATTATTATTATTATTATTATTATTATTATTATTAACTCGCTCTGGAGAGTGAGTCAGATGATGCGATGTCAGATGTATCCAGTGAGGACAGCGATGATAAACGAATGCATTTTGAACTTCGTCTTGATCCCGCTGAGGATATTTTTGATGAGTAAGTAGACTAGTATCTGTCTCACTAGTGGTTGTTCTCATGCTTTTTCAGTTAGCGTATAGGGAGAACTACATTACATTACGTTTAGCAGACGCTTTTATCCAAAGCGACTTACCATTGAGAAAAACAATCAAGCTACAGTAAAACATAGGAAATCATAGAGTAAGAAGAAGAGAGTGCATGTTAGATGGTTAGTGGGCTGTAAGGATAGGAGGTGCTCTTTGAAGAGAAATAACTAGTTGATCGAAACGTGCTGTTATTTTCGTCAAGTTTTGAAAGCATTTTTCTGTTGCCAAACTATGTTTCACTGATTTACTGATTTACAGTAATTAGTTACCTAAGTCAACATGCCCTGCACAGTCATAGTTTATCTTCATTGCTAACTTTAGACTTATTATAGTCCGTTCATAAGTCTATGCATAAGATTGTGAAATGTAGGCATATAGGCTACAGGTGAAGTAATGACAAAGAAACGGCATCAGAATACTGTTGTTTTGATCATTAGTATGCATGCCTTTGTTATGGTCGGTATGAACCAAAACCAAAACTGAAAAGGTGTAAATTATCGAGAATGATAATGCATGAACGATGGAGACATTGTATATGCAAATTTGTGTCAGGTATGCTATATGCAAACGTATGTCAGGTGATGCTAGAAAGATATGTAGCAAATGACAAACTGTTCCATGCCATTATGTCTCTGTCTTGTTATGGTAAATTCTACGTTTTATAAAGATAATGAAAGAGCAACTTCTAAATATTTTCTATTGTTGTATTTTACAGCAATGTGGAGAACATCCCACCAGTGCCAGCTAGGAAGAAAGCACGGTGTCAGGCCAAACAGCATCCGCTTTCATGGAAGACAAAGTGATGCAGATACCACACCACCACCACTGCGGTTTCTTCCTGCAAGGGAGCCTGGTGTGCAGCTGAAGGCAGAGGATAACCACACTCCTCTGGACCTCTTCAGGCTGTTCATTTCAGAGGATGCTGTGGAAACCCTCTGCCGCAACACCAACAAGCAAGCTGCCAGGAACATCGCAAGAGGGGCAAAGTACAGATGGGTGGATGTTGGAGTTGCTGAATTTTACAGATACCTTGGACTGGTGTTCTATATGGGCATGCTCAAGCTGGGTCACATCACTGACTACTGGAGGAGAAACAACAACATCTCTGTCCCTTTCCCAGCAGAGGTGATGACAAGAGGCAGATACAGAACAATCTTTGGAATGTGCACATGAGTGACCCAGAGGGAATGATGCTAAAAGGGGAACCTCAGCACATGACAAACTGTTCCGTGTCAAACCCCTCATGGATACCATCCAGATTGCCTGTAAGGCATTCTATCATCCCCGCAGGAGCCTTTCTGTGGATGAATGCATTGCGCCTTCCAGAGGCCACACTATGAGACAGTACACGAAGGACAAACCAACTAAGTGGGGCTTCAATTTGTTTGTTCATGCATACTCCAGCAATGGGTACACTTTGGACTTTTCTGGATACAAAGGAAAGAGCAACCTCCCCACAAGTCATGGCCTCTCTTATGACTGTCATGTCACTGATTGACAGAGGATATTTGGGGTTTGGATACCATGTGTACATGGGCAATTTCTATACAAGCCCAAAGCTTTTCAAGGACTTGTATGCTGCCAAGTTTGATGCATGTGGAACATACAGAGAATCCTGTAGGGATTGCCCATGCAGTGACATCAATGCACTCAGAAAGTGTTCACCCAGAGGAACAATCTGCTGGATAAGAGATGGTTGGCTTGTCTATGTGAAGTGGAAGGATACACAAGAGGTGTCTGTCTGGTCCACCATCCATGCTGCCTACACTGGGGATGCAGTGCAGCAAAGAGTGAAAAGCAGACAGGGTGCCTGGTCAAGACAGTCTGTTCCATGCCCCAAACCCATGGTAGAGTACAACAAGTTCATGGGTGGTATGGACTTGTCTGACCAGTTGATCCAGTACTACAGAGCACAGCACAAAACTGTGAAGTGGTACAAGAAGCTTTTTCTTCACTTCCTGGACATTGCCTCAACAAATGTCTTCATCCTCCACAAAGAACTCATGCAAAACATGCAGAAGAAAAGCCTGAGCCACAGGGATTTCATGGAGGAGCCCACTGCACAGCTGTGTGGTGTGCCATTGCGTATTGAGGCCCCAAAGGCTCCTCTGAAGAAAGTTGGCAAGGCTCACAAGCCAGTTTGTGGGATTGAGCTGAACACAAATGGGAATAGGGCTGGTGATAGTCGCAGAGCTGCAGGTTGCAGGGAAGGAAAACAAAAACCCTTTGGAAGTGCAAAATGTGTGATGTTTTCCTTTGTCTTCAACCTGACAGGAACTGTTATGATGCTTGGCATCCAGATGAGGACTGCAATGAGGACTGACAGCAGAGAGCCACAATCCAGGGATGATCATTAGCTATTGACCATTTTATTGAGTATCTTACAGTTGAAGAGGGCATATTTATTATAAGATTTAGAAGAAGCCAGAATATTTAATCTGTGACAGCTTTGGCTATTAGGGCTTCTTTTTTTGCAGTAACTTTCCAAGTAGAGAGGTGTGGGGGCAGGGAGGTACAGTGGCCAGGGCCAGGGCCTTTGTCTTTTGGCCCTTTTCCACTACCCTTTTTCAGCTCACTTCAGCTCGCTTCAGCTCACTTCAGCCCGACACGGCTCGCATTTCGACTACCAAAAACCAGCACGACTCAGCTCGTTTCAGCCCTGCTTAGCCCCTAAAACTCGCACCGTTTTGGAGTGGGGCTGAAGCGAGCCAAACCGTGCCGACTGAGGTTGGGGGCGTGAGCAGACACTCCCCTGTGCACTGATTGGTGAGGAGGCGTGTCCTCACATGCCCACACGCCCCGCGAGCGCGCTGGGATCTGTAAACACCGTAAACCCGGAAGAAGGAGAATTACGAATTAGGAGAATTTCTGAAGCCTTATGCGCCTCGCCTCATCTATACGCTCTTGCCAGTATCTGTTGGCGTTGTCGGTGACAACAAGCCACAGCACCAAGACCAGCAACACTAACGACTCCATGTCCTCCATGTTTATTGTTTACTATTCGGGTCGTGAGACTACCGCTGAAAAGATCACTGAATCAGTGACATACAGAGCATCGTGGACGAGTTCGCGGAGCGCAAGGCTCGTCATATGCCCTTCAAATAATGCGCGCAGTAGGCTATTGATGTTTTATTATGAGCCATGTACAGTATGTCGCCTAATGTTTTTTTTTGTTTCTGAGTTACATGTTCGTTTGAAGGACTTAATGTACAAAATAACATAGTTGCACCCCGTAGTGTTGAAATTGGTAAACACAGTGCATTCAGTGAGGTTTGCACCGCCCTCCTTTTATTTCTGACTCTTCCTGTCACCGTTGCAACCTCTGAGCGCTCATTCGTATGCCCTTCAAATAATGTGCGCAGTATAGGCTATTGATGTTTTATTATGAGCCATGTACAGTATCCTAATGTTTTTTGTTTCTGAGTTACATGTTCGTTTGAAGGACTTGATGTACTAAATAACATAGTTGCACCCGGTAGTGTTGAAATTGGTAAACACCGCAGTTGCGGACATTTTGTAGCCTAAAATGATGTTATGATAAGCTTTAATAAAGGGCCCGGTCATTTGCCCCGCCCCCGGCCCGGCTCTGACTTGTTCCGCCACTGTCACTGATGTCACTGTTTGCGCTGCTTAACGACATCACGTGACGTCCACCCACTTTCGCTAACTCCACCCAATGTGTCCACCCACTTCCAGCCAGCACGGTTCAGTGCAGTTGTAGTCGAAATGCAACTCCAACAGCCCCGCTCAGCCCGACTCAGCTCGACTCGGCACGGCACGGCTCAGCCGCGTTTGTAGTGGAAAAGCGGCATTTGACAAATGGACTATTGACAGTGACAGGGGGGAATTACAGGTGAATTACACCTACCTCATCAATATTCATTTGAAAGGGCTACTGCTTTGGCCTACAAGTTTCTACAATTAGTATTGAAACTACATAACATTTCTGAATGTTGTTCTTACTTTTATGTAGCCAACACCTATGTTTACAAGGTTCAGACTTCGAAAGTCTTGTGCAGATATATTTATAGTGTGTTTTTTTTTAAAGGTTTGAAGACTCTCATCTCATCTCATTATCTCTAGCCGCTTTATCCTGCCTATCCCAGCTGACTACGGGCGAAAGGTGGGGTACACCCTGGACAAGTCGCTAGGTCATCACAGGGCTGACACATAGACACAGACAACCATTCACACTCACATTCACACCTACGGTCAATTTAGAGTCACCAGTTAACCTAACGTGCATGTCTTTGGACTGTGGAGGAAACCGGAGCACCCGGAGGAAACCCACACGGACAGAACATGCAAACTCCGCACAGAAAGGCCCTCGCCGGCCATGGGGCTCGAACCCGGACCTTCTTGTTGTGAGGCGACAGCGCTAACCATTACACCACCATACTGCCCGGTTTGAAGACTCTGAAAATAGTTTTTTGTAAGGTTGTGTTTGCACTTAATTTAAATAAAATCAAATTTCATTACATTCACTTTACTCTCATATTATTATTGCTGAGGGTGTCCAGAATATAACCATGTGTGTCACTTTTGCATGGGTGTTTTTAGTTAGATGAAATACTTAAAAATGTCAAGGTTTATCAGACAGCCACAGAGTGTCTGACAGGCCCAGGACCTCAGAGTGTTAAGGTCGGAACTCCATGATAGCCAATTAATGTGTGAAAATGAGTCCTCATGCTTCCTGAACCTCTCTGTCACAATCTGAGCCCTAATTTTATGCCTGTGCCATCAGGGAAGAAAAAATCAATTGATGTGATAACCTGCTCATTCAGTACATTCAGGTTGTCAGCTGATTTCATTTTATTGCCCCATAACATTACTGAGCCTCAGGGGCTTAGCCAGGATTGGGAAGGTTTGGGAGTGTTTTTCTGAAACTAGGGAGTGTAACTTGGTCGTGACCAGGGGGCAAATTTTGAAAATGTCATCTTTTTTGGTGCAATCTAGTGACTTATGGAGTTGAAATTGAGCCTTAAAAAGAAATGAAAGAAAGCATTAATTTTAAGTGTGAATTATATGTGTGGCAGTTCGTGTAAAGGGGTGGAGCACAGAAGGACGGCAGGACAGAACTGAGCATACAAGACTCTCTTTATTCAGCTTTTCAGCTGTAAATACGCACACACAGACACACGCACACACATTAGCTGTCTGGTTATCGAGAGAGAGTCCCTCTGTTCTCACTCTCTCTCCTTAAGAAGGGCGCGGTCCCTGGGAAGACACACAAACATCAATTAACAACAGGTGAAATGATTCTGCCACTTAACTTCCCCGACTCCGCCCTCCTGTCACAGACCGATGCTAGACCACGCCCCCGCTGCCACATACCCCCACCGCCCGACTCAGGCCGGGCAGCCGTCCGGCCCGCAGCCGACTCCCCCCCCCCCTTGACGGGAGAGGAAGTCCGCCACGACCATCTGCGCCCCCGGCCTGTGGATCACCTTGAAGTTAAAGGGTTGGAGTGCCAGATACCAACGGGTGATCCGCGCATTGGCATCCTTCATGCGGTGGAGCCACTGGAGGGGCGCGTGGTCCGAACAGAGGGTGAAAGGGCGTCCCAGCAGGTAGTACCGGAGGGCGAGGACCGCCCACTTGATTGCCAGGCACTCCTTTTCGATGGTACTGTAGCGCCCCTCACGCACCGACAGCTTGCGGCTAATGTACAAGACAGGGCGATCCTCCCCCTCCACCTGCTGTGACAAAACGGCCCCCAGCCCTCTGTCCGACGCATCCGTCTGCAACATAAAAGGGAGAGAAAAGTCAGGGGAGTGTAAAAGTGGCCCCCCACACAGTGCAGCCTTAACCTTAGAAAAAGCCCGCTGGCATTGCTCCGTCCACTGGACCGGATCTGGTGCCCCCTTTTTAGTCAGATCAGTCAGCGGGCTGGTGACGTCCGAATAATTAGGTATAAACCTACGATAATAGCCAGCCAGCCCCAGGAACTGTCTCACCCCCTTTTTGGTCTTGGGCCTCGGGCAGGCCGCAATTGCTGCAGTCTTGTTAATTTGGGGACGCACCTGCCCGTTGCCCAAGTGGAAGCCCAGATACCGTACTTCCACCCGCCCAATCGTACACTTCTTCAGGTTGGCCGTGAGACCCGCCCGCCTCAGCGACCTAAGGACGGCCCTCAGGTGTTGTAGGTGCCGCGGCCAGTCATTACTATAAATAATGATATCATCCAAGTACGCTGCCGCATAGGTGGCGTGGGGGCGGAGGACCCTGTCCATCAGCCGCTGAAACGTAGCAGGCGCCCCAAACAGCCCAAAAGGAAGTGTGACGAATTGGTGTAAGCCGAACGGTGTGGAAAAGGCCGTTTTTTCACGGGATAATGGAGTCAAGGGGATCTGCCAATAACCCTTTGTTAAATGCAGTGTCGAGTAAAAACGAGCCGTGCCTAGCCGATCGAGCAACTCATCAATACGAGGCATTGGGTACGCATCGAATTTAGACACCGCGTTGACTTTTCTATAGTCCACACAGAACCGGACCGACCCGTCGGCCTTGGGTACCAAGACCACCGGGCTGCTCCAGTCACTGTGGGACTCCTCGACGATGCCCATTTCGAGCATGGCCTCGAGTTCTTCCCGAACCACCTTTTTCTTGTGTTCGGGTAACCTGTAAGGGCGGCTACGCACTACCACCCCCGGGGGCGTCTCAATGTGGTGCTCTATGAGGTTAGTGCGGCCGGGCAGGGGTGAGAACACGTCCGAAAACTCGGTCTGCAACTGGGCAACCTCCGCGAGTTGGGTCGGGGAGAGGTGGTCTCCACAGGGGACCGGAGAGGGACGTGATGCTAATGTTCCTTTTTGAACCTCCGGCCCCAGCTCCGCCTTCTCTGGAACCACCGACACCAACGCCACGGGGACCTCCTCGTTCCAGAGTTTGAGTAGGTTGAGGTGGTAAATCTGTAGCGCCCCACCCCTGTCCGTTCGTTTCACCTCATAGTCGACGTCCCCGACTCGCCGTGTGACCTCAAAGGGTCCTTGACACTTGGCGACTAATTTAGAGCTCGATGTGGGCAACAGTACGAGTACTTTCTCTCCCGGTGCAAACTCTCTAAGGCGCGTACCCTTGTCGTACAGGCGGGTTTGCCGTTCTTGGGCCTGCCGCAAATTCTCCTGGGTTAGTTGTGTGAGTGTGTGGAGTTTTGCGCGCAGGTCAATAACGTATTGAATTTCATTTTTGCTTGGTGAAAGTCCCTCCTCCCAATTTTCTCGCAGCACATCTAAAATGCCGCGCGGCTTACGCCCATATAATAATTCAAACGGGGAGAACCCCGTGGAGGCTTGGGGGACTTCTCGCACTGCAAAGAGCAAGGGTTCGAGCCATTTATCCCAGTTACGCGCGTCCTCACTTACAAATTTCTTAATTATGTTTTTAAGGGTGCGATTAAACCGTTCCACTAAGCCGTCCGTTTGTGGGTGATAAACGCTGGTGCGGATCGGCTTAATACCTAATAACCCATACAGTTCCTTCAGTGTTCGTGACATAAACGAGGTGCCTTGATCAGTCAGAATCTCCTTCGGGATTCCAACTCGGGAGATGACGCGGAAGAGCGCCTCCGCAATACTGCGTGCTGAGATATTGCGAAGAGGCACTGCTTCCGGGTATCGCGTTGCATAGTCCACCAGAACCAATATAAAGCGGTACCCTCGTGTTGACCGATCTAATGGCCCGACGAGATCCATGCCAATTCTTTCGAACGGGGTCTCGATTAACGGTAGAGGGCGCAAAGGCGCTTTTGGAATGGCCGCTGGGTTTACTAACTGGCATTCGCGGCATGCCGTACACCACCTACGGACATCGCCGCGAATCCCCGGCCAATAGAATCGGGCCATTATTCGGGCTAGTGTTTTATCCTGCCCTAAGTGTCCAGCCATGGGATTAAAGTGAGCCGCCTGGAATACCAATTCCCGGCGGCTCTTCGGAATTAACAGCTGCGTGACTCGCTCTTTAGTTTGAGTGTCCTGCGTCACTCGGTATAATCTATCCTTCATAATCGCGAAGTAGGGGAAGGACGGGGTGGCGTTCGGCTGGAGCGTTTGACCATCGATTACTCTCACTTGGTCAAAAGCATGCCGCAGAGTCTCGTCTCGCGATTGCTCTAACGGGAAATCCGCGAGGGATTCCCCAATAGAGAGAGGAGGAGCCGGCGGCTCCTCACTCTGGCGCGGAGATGACGTAGACGGCTCTGTGACAGCTGCTCCCGCCAAAGCGACACTGGGACCTCCCCCTGTCAAATGGCAGGACCCACTCTTGACCAAGTGCGTCATTAAACCCCGAAATCCCGGCCAATCAGTCCCCAAAATTAAAGAGTGGGTAAGGCGAGGATTAACCGCCACCTTCACTATAAATTTTTCCCCTCTGAAAATAATGTGGACCGACACTAAAGGGTAGTTGTGAACATCCCCGTGCACACATAACACCTTCACCAATTGTGCTCCCCCCAATGCCTCGTCTTGCACCAGGTTTTGGTGGATTGAGGTCTGATTACAGCCAGAATCCACCAACGCCTGATATGTATCCCCTTGGATACTCACCGGTATGCGATACGCTCCGGCCCGATCGAGGGCGGCTCCTGGCGCGTTGGGGATCCGAACCACCGCGCCCACCTCCATTATCGAGCACTGCTGTTGGAGGTGGCCCGGTTCCCCGCAGCGCCAGCAAACCGGCCCAGGCTTCCTCTCTGCACTAGTGCTCTGGGGCTCACTCACCTGAGGGGGGGGAGAGACAGACACAGAAGGGAGACACGGAAGGGCACCGCGGGTGCGGCGGGCCGGCTGAGGTGGCGCCGGCCCCCGTCTCCGCGGTGGGGGAATGGGGCGAGGAGAAGACACAGGAGGAAGAGAGAGAGAGAGAGAGGAGAGAAGAGAAGAGAAGAGGTCGTCTGCTGTCCTGCCGTCGGGACAGCCGCCAGATGATCCTCCGCCAGCTCGATTGCCTGATCCAGCGACGCCGGGCGGTGGCACTGGACCCACTCTGCGGTTCCCGCTGGTAGACGCGCGACGAACTGTTCCAGTACCACCTGGTCGATGAGTCCCTCGGCGTCGCAGCTGTCGGCCCTCAACCACTGCCAGCAGGCGTCCCGGAGTTGCTGGCCAAACGCGAACGGCCGGCCGACTTCCTCCAAGCGCAGAGCGCGGAAACGCTGATGATGTTGCTCTGGGGTGCGTCCCACCCGCTGGAGGACGGCCCGGCGAAGGTCCGCGTAGGCCAGCCGGCGGTCGGCGGGGAGCTGTAGCGCGGCCAGCTGCGCCTCTCCTGTTAGCAGGGGAAGGAGGCGCGCGGCGCGCTGTTCCACCGGCCACCCCGAGGTCTCTGCTACCTGCTCAAAGAGCGTGAAGAATGCCTCGGGGTCGTCCTGCGGGCCCATCTTCGTGAGGGTGGGGGGGGAAGGGCCCGCGGCGGTGGAGTTGGTGGACCCCGCCGACGCGAGGAGGTGCCGGAACGCCCGACGATCTTCCTGTTGCGCCAGCACCAGGGCCTCGAACCGTTGTTCTTGCTCCTTTCGGAGGGCGAGCAGCCCCTGGTGCTGGCTCTGTTGGGCCGTGGCGAAGGCGTGGATCAGGTCGGCGAAGGTGGAGGACTCCATGGGGCTGTTGTCTTCTGTGCTCATTCCCGGGTTTCGGCACCACTGTGGCAGTTCGTGTAAAGGGGTGGAGCACAGAAGGACGGCAGGACAGAACTGAGCATACAAGACTCTCTTTATTCAGCTTTTCAGCTGTAAATACGCACACACAGACACACGCACACACATTAGCTGTCTGGTTATCGAGAGAGAGTCCCTCTGTTCTCACTCTCTCTCCTTAAGAAGGGCGCGGTCCCTGGGAAGACACACAAACATCAATTAACAACAGGTGAAATGATTCTGCCACTTAACTTCCCCGACTCCGCCCTCCTGTCACAGACCGATGCTAGACCACGCCCCCGCTGCCACAATATGTTATTAGGTATTTAACACAAATTTTATTTACTAACTTAATAAAATGTTATAAAGTTTAAATTTAGTTTCTTATTCATTAACCAGAACTTTACAAATCACTGTAATTATCAATAATCAATAATCTTCTACAAGTTCCTGCAATAAAAGCAGAAACCTTAAATTATAATTTCTAGTGCACTTAAGATAAAAAACAAAATGCAAATTGCTACAATCAAGTCCTATTACACAGAATACATCTTTACTATATACAACAAAGATAAAAAATGAAATTCAGCCAACTCTGAAGATTAATATTATGAAATATATACAACTGAAAATAATAGATACCTTTAACAAGTTTTGATTTTATGACATATAGGAACATCCCCCAGACATTTATGACTTCTTCCATTGATTCCCACAACAACAATCTCTGCAAGATAGTACTGGGATGTCATTGACATTTATAACAAGTTCTCATTTTCACCTTTTGAGATATTCTGAATGAGACAAATTGAACCTTCAGGGAATATTCACATTTGGTCCCTTGGATAACATTTTCATTTGGTCCTTCAAAAACATATTGAGAACATCCCATTTTGGTCCCCCATAACATTATAATAAAGAGATTAATGTAACTTTCCTAGGATATTTAATATTTTATTTTTAATAGCTTTGTGTATACATACACCTCAGTGTGTGTGAGGGTGTGGAGGACGACTGATGGAGGCAGGTGGGATTTTAACCAAGCTCTGAGCTCACATTTATTCAACTCAACAAAAACAGGACAACAACAGAAAACACGTTGTAGTATGCGAGCGGGTGGGTGGAGCACAGAAGTATGGCAGGCCAGAACTGAGCTCCAAAAAAACTCTTTATTTTCCACTTTTCAGTGTAACGTTATTCTCCCAGCCACACACGCACACGCACACACACACACACACACACACACACACACAAGTCGCCTGGTTGGGGAGAGAGCTCCCTTCCTCTGCTCTCTCTCTCCTTATATAGGATGCAGTCCCTGGGGAAGACACAAACACAGATTAACAGACATCAGGTGCAGTGATTCTGCCACTTACCTTCCCTGACTCTGACCTCCGGTCACAGACTGACGCTTGACCACGACCCCGCTGCCACATACCCCCACTGCCCGACTCAGGCCGGGCAGCCATCCAGCCTGCAGCCAACTCCCCCCCCCCTTGACGGGAGAGGAAGTCCGCCATGACCATCTGCGCCCCCGGCCTGTGTATCACCTTGAAATTAAAGAGCTGGAATGCCAGATACCAACGGGTGATCCGTGCGTTGGCATCCTTCATGCAGTGGAGCCACTGGAGGGGCGCGTGGTCCAAACAGAGGGTGAAAGGGCACCCCAGGAGGTAGTAGCGGAGGGCGAGGACCACCCACTTGATCGCCAGGCACTCCTTCTCTATGGTGCTGTAGCAACCCTCACACACCAACAGCTTCCTGCTGATGTAGAGCACGGGGCGGTCCTCCCCCTCCACCTCCTGGGACAGAATGGCCCCCAGCCCTCTGTCCAAGGCGTCCATCTGCAACATAAAGGGGAGAAAAAAGTCAGGGGAGTGTAAAAGTGGCCCCCTGCACAGTGCAGCCTTCACCTCAGAGAAAGCCCGCTAGCATTGCTCTGTCCACTGGACCGGATCTGGTGCCCCCTTTTTAGTGAGATCAGTCAGTGGGCTGGTGACGTCTGAATAATTAGGTATAAACCTACGATACTAGCCAGCCAGCCCCAGGAACTGTCTCACCCCATTTTTGGTCTTGGGCCTTGGGCAGGCCACAATCGCTGCTGTCTTATTAATTTGGGGACGCACCTGCCCATTGCCCAAGTGGAAGCCCAGATACCGTACTTCCACCCGCCCAATCGCACACTTCTTTGGGTTGGCTGTGAGACCCGCTCGCCTCAGCGACCTAAGGACGGCCCTCAGGTGTTGCAGGTGCAGCGGCCAGTCGTTACTATAGATTATGATATCGTCTAAGTACGCGGCCACATAGGTGGCATGGGGGCGGAGGACCCTGTCCATAAACTGCTGGAATGTAGCGGGCGCCCCAAACAACCCATAAGGAAGTGTGACAAATTGGTGTAAGCCAAACGGTTTGGAAAAGGCTGTTTTTTCTCGGGATAGCGGAGTCAAGGGGATCTGCCAATAACCCTTTGTCAAATCCAGTGTCGAATAAAAGCGAGACGTGCCTAGTCAATCCAGGAATTGTCAATACAAGGCATTGGGAATGCATCGAATTTAGACACCGCATTGACTTTTCTATAGTCCACACAGAACCGGACCGACCCGTTGGCCTTGGGAACCAAGACCACTGGGCTGCTCCAGTCACTGTGGAACTCCTCGACGATGCCCATTTCGAGCATGGACTTGAGTTCTTCCCGAACCACCTTTTTCTTGTGTTCGGGCAGCCTGTAAGGGCGGCTATGCACTACCACCCCCGGGAGCATCTCAACGTGGTGTTCTATGAGGCGGGCGCGGCCGGGCAGGGGCGAGAACACGTCCGAAAATTCGGTCTGCAACTGGGCAACCTCCGTGAGTTGGGTTGGGGAGAGGTGGTCTCCACAGGGGACCAGAGAGGTATGCAATGTCAATGTTCCCTTTTGAACCTCCGGCCCCAGCTCCACCTTCTCCGGAACCACTGACACCAATGCCACGGGGACCTCCTCGTTCCAGAGTTTGAGCAGATTGAGGTGGTAAATCTGTAGCGCCCCATCCCTGTCCGTCCGCCTCACCTCATAGTCAACGTCCCCGACTCACCTCGAAGGGTCCTTGCCACTTGGCGATCAATTTGGAGCTCGACGTAGGCAACAGTACGCCCTTGCAATATCCTATCCTATCCTACTTTATCTCCCAGTACAAACTCCCTAAGGCGCGTACCCCTGTCGTACAGGCAGATTTGCCATTCTTGGGCCTGCTGCAAATTCTCCTGGGTTAGGTGTGTGAGTGTGTGGAGTTTTGCACGCAGATCAATAATGTATTGGATTTCATTTTTGCTCGATGATGGTCCCTCCTCCCAATTTTCCCGCAGTACATATAGGATGCCGCGCGGCTTACGCCCATATAATAATTCGAACGGGGAGAACCCCGTGGAGGCTTGTGGGACCTCTCACACTGTGAATAAAAGGGGCTCGAGCCATTTATCCCAATTACGTGCGTCCTTGTGTACAAACTTTTTAATTATGTTCTTGGGGGTGCGATTGAACCGTTCGACTAAAGAGTCCGTTTGTGGGTGATAAACGCTGGTGCGGATCAGCTTAATTCCCAGTAACCCATACAGTTCGCGCAGTGTGCATGACATAAACGAAGTGCCTTGATCAGTCAGAATCTCTTTGGGGATTCCAACTCGGGAGATGACGTGGAAGAGTGCTTCCGAAATACTATGTGCTGAGATATTGCGAAGAGGCACTGCTTCCGGGTATCGCGTTGCATAGTCCACCAGGACTAAAATAAAGCGATACCCTCGTGTTGACCGATCTAATGGCCCAACGAGATCCATCCAAATTCTTTCAAATGGGGTCTTGATTAATGGCAGAGGGTGCAAAGGCGCTTTTGCAATGGCCGCTGGATTTACTAACGGGCAATCGCGGCATGCCGTACACCACCTACGGACATCACCGCGAATCCCTGGCCAATAGAACCAGGCCATTATTCGGGCTAGTGTCTTATCCTGCCCTAAGTGTCCAGCCATGGGATTAAAGTGAGCCGCCTGGAATACCAATTCCCGGCGGCTCTTTGGGATCAAAAGTGCGTAATCGGCTCCTTAGTCTGAGTGTCCTGCATCACTCGGTATAACCTATCCTTCATAATAGAGAAATAGGGGAAGGACGTTTGGCTGGAGTGTTTGACCATCGATTATTCTCACTTGGTCAAACGCATGCCGCAGAGTCTCATCTCGCGACTGCTCTAACGGGAAGTCCGTGAGGGATTCCCCGAGAGAGGGAGGAGGAGCCAATGGCTCCTCACTCTGACGTGGAGATGACGTAGATGACTCTGTGACAGCTGCTCCCGCCCATGCCACACTGTGACCTCCCCTTGCTGAACTACGGCAGGACCCACTCTTCACTAAATGAGCCATTAATTCCCAAAATCCCAGCCAATCGGTCCCCAAAATTATCGAGTGGGTAAGGTGAGGATTAACCGCCGCCTTTACACTAGATTTCTCCCCTCAAAATAGAATGTGGACCGACACTAAAGGGTAGTTGTGAACATCCCCATGCACACACAACACCTTCACCAATTGTGCTCCCCCCAATGCCTGTCTTGCACCAAGCTTTGGTGGATTGAGGTCTGATTACAGCCGGAGTCCACCAAAGCCTGATATGTATCCCCTTGGACACTCACCAGTATGCGATACACTCCGGCCTGATTGAGGGTGGTTCCTGGCACGTCGGGGATCCGGACCACTGCGCCCACCTCCATTGCCGAGCACTGATGCTGGAGGTGCCCCGGCTCCCCGCAGCACCAGCAAACCGGCCGGGGCTTTCTCTCTGCACCGGCGCTCTGGGGCTCACTCACCTGAGGGGGGGGGGGGAGACAGACATGGAAGCAGGAAACGATAGGGCACTGTGGGTGCGACGGGCCAGCTGGGGTGGAACTGGCCCCCTCGTCCGCGGTGGGGGAATGGGGCAAGGACGAGGAACAGAAGGGGAGGGGGAGAAAGAGCGAGAGGAGAGAGGAGAAGAGGAAACATGCTGTCCTGCCATTGGAACAGCTGCCAAATGGTCCTCCACCAGCTCGATGGCCTGATCCAGCGACGCCGGGCGATGGCACTGGACCCACTCCGCGGTCCCCTCGGGCAGCCGGGCGATGAACTGCTCCAGTACCACTAGATCAACGATTCCCTCGGCGTCGCAGTTGCCAGCCCTCAGCCACCGCCAGCAGGCATCCCGGAGTTGCTGGCCAAATGCGAATGGCCGGCCGACCTCCTCTAGGCATAGAGCGCGGAAGCACTGGCATTGTTGTTCAGGGGTGCGCCCCACATGCTGGAGGACGGCCTGGTGCAGGTCTGCGTAGACCAGCCGGCTGTCAGCGGGGAGCTGTACCATGGCCAGCTGCACCTCACCCGTTAGCAGGGGGAGGAGGGGCACCGTGCGCTGTTCCACCGGCCAGCTCCAGGCCTCTGCTGCTTGCTCAAAGAGCGCTAGGAAGGCCTCGGGGTTGTCATTAGGGCCCATCTTCGTTAGGGTGAGGTGGGGAGGGCCCGCGGGAGTGGAGGTGGTGGACCCCGCCGACGCGAGGAGGTGCCGGAACGCCTGACGATCTTCCTGTTGCGCCAGCACCAGGGCCTCGAACCTTTGCTCTTGCTCCTTTCGGAGGGCGATCAGCGCCTGGTGCTGGTTCTGTTGGGCCATGGCGAGGGCGTGGATCAGGTCCATGAAGGGGGAGGACTCCATGGGGCTGTTCTCCTCTGTGCTCCAATTCCCGGGTTTCAGCACCACTGTAGTATGTGAGCAGATGGGTGGAGCACAGAAGTATAGCAGGCCAGAACTGAGTTCCAGAAAAACTCTTTATTTTCCACTTTTCAGTGTAATGTTATTCTCCCAGCCACACGTGCATGCACACACACACAAGTCGCCTGGTTGGGGAGAGAGCTCACTTCCTCTGCTCTCTCTCTCTCCTTATATAGGGCGCGGTCACTGGGGAAGACACACAAACACAGATTAACAGACATCAGGTGCAGTGATTCTGCCACTTACCTTCCCTGACTCCGCCCTCCGTTCACAGACCGATGCTTGGCCACGCCCCTACTGCCACACACGTCTGTCCCAGACTTGCAGCTTTCTCTCCAGAAAGTTCATACTCAGTGGCACGTGTGCACATGCATGTCTCATGAGCTCTAATGAATATATCACTCTCTCTCCCCAGTTATGTGACAGCACAAAGAGATACAGTGCCTTGCAAAAGTATTCATACCCCTTGAACTTTTTCACATTTTTCCACCTTACAACAATGAACTTAAAAGTTTTTTATTGAGATTTTATGTGATAGACCAACACAGAGTAGCCCATAATTGTGAAGTGAAACGAAAATGATAAATGGTCTTCAAAATTTTAAACAAATAAAAATCTGAAAAATGTGATGTGCATTAGTATTCAGCCCCCCTGCGTCAATACTTTGTAGAGCCACCTTTTGCTGCAATTACAGCTGCAAATCTTTTGTGGTATGTCTCTACCAGCTTTGCACATCTAGACACTGAAATTTTTGCCCATTCTTCTTTGCAAAATAGCTCAAGCTCAGCCAGATTGGATGGAGAGCGTCTGTGAACAGCAATTTTCAAGTCTTGCCACAGATGCTCAATGGGATTTAGGTCTGGACTTTGACTGGGCCATTCTAACACATGAATATTCTTTGATCTAAACCATTCCATTGTAGTGCTGGCTGTATGTTTAGGGTCATTGTCTTACTGGAAGGTGAATCTCCTTCCCAGCCTCAAGTCTTTTGCAGCCTCCAACAGGTTTTCTTCCAGGATTGCCCTGTATTTAGCTCCATCCATCTTCCCATCAACTCTGACCAGCTTCCCTGTCCCTGCTGAAGAACAGCATCCCCATAGCATGATGCTGCCACCACCATGTTTCACAGTGGGGATGGTGTGTGCAGGGTGATGAGCAGTGTTAGTTTTCCGCCACACATAGTGCTTTGCATTTAGGCCAAAAAGTTTAACTTTGGTCTCATCTGACCAAAGCACCTTCTTCCACATGTTTGCTGTGTCCCCTACATGGCTTCTTATGCCTGTCTTTCAACAATGGCTTTCTTCTTGCCACTCTTCCAAAAAGGCCAGATTTGTGGAGTGTACAACTTATAGTTGTCCTGTGCACAGATTCTCCCACCTGAGCTGTGGATTTCTGCAGCTCCTCCAGAGTGATCATGGGCCTCTTGGCTGCTTCTCTGACCAGTGCTCTCCTTGCTCGCTCTGTCAGTTTAGGTGGACGGCCATGTCTTGGTAGGTCTGCAGTTGTGCCATACTTTTTCCATTTTTGAATGATGGATTGAATAGTGCTTCTTGAGATGTTCAGAGCTTGGGATATTTTTTAAAACCTAACCCTGCTTTAAACTTCTCCAGAACTTTATCCCTGACCTGTCTGGTGAGTTCTTTGGTCTTCATGATGCTGTTTGTTCTTCATTGTTCTCTAACAAACCACTGAGGCCTTCACAGAACAAGTGTATTTATGCTGAGAGTAAATTACATACAGTAGGATGCTATTAACTAATTAGATGACTTCTGAAGGCAACTGATTGCACTGGATTGTATTTAGAGGTATCAGAGGACAGGGGGATGAATACTAATGCACACCACATTTTTATTTGTTTAAAATTTTGAAGACCATTTATAATTTTCGTTTCACGTCACAATTATGTGCTACTCTGTGTTGGTCTATCACATAAAATCTCAATAAAAAACTTAAGTTTGTGGTTGTAAGGTGGAAAAATGTGAAAAAGTTCAAGGGGTATGAATACTTTTGCAAGGCACTGTACAGATAAATTAACTGGCGGTGATAAGACACAGGTGATAATCATCATACATTACCTGCCAGTTCAATCTGCCACCTCTTTGTCCATAGCAGGTGCTCTACGATGCCCCCACTGCCACAATTACTCATCTCATCTCATTATCTCTAGCCGCTTTTCCTGTTCTACAGGGTCGCAGGCAAGCTGGAGCCTATCCCAGCTGACTATGGGCGAAAGGCAGGGTACACCCTGGACAAGTCGCCAGGTCATCACAGGGCTGACACATAGACACAGACAACCATTCACACTCACATTCACACCTACGGTCAATTTAGAGTCACCAGTTAACCTAACCTGCATGTCTTTAGACTGTGGGGGAAACCAGAGCACTGGGAGGTAGTGTTGGGGTCAAGACCACCTAACCAGAGACCGAGTCAAGACCAAGACCAGAGCATACTGAGACCAAGACAAGACCAAGACTTTGAGGGGGCGAGATCGAGTCAAGACCAAGACCGGGGGGGGGGGACAACCAACTCCAAGACCGAGACCAAACAATGCAAGATTATTACTGTAATCATAATAATCATGTGTCTTGACATTTACATTATTCCTTTGCTAAAAACAAGAGTGTTATTTAGGCATGTTAGTGAACTGGATGTACAGATTATACTCAGTGACAGACAATACTTACATATTACTGACCAATAGAAAGGCTCAATACAGGGGGCAGAATGAAAAGTACATCTCACTGCTGCTAAATTATGACTAACTCCCCAATGAGTCACTAACTGGTAAATTATACAGTATATTAACTTTTATGATCAATGATTTGTAAAAAACAGAGGCATTAGTCTATTCGTCATTTTGAAAAATACATTTATTTCAAACACATTAATAAGGCTAACAGGCAACACTAACCAGGTGCTTTCACAATCAATGTATATCAAAACATGTACAGTACAACTGTACCGTGCTCTGTACAGTAGCAGGGCAAACAGCTCACTATACTACTACATTTAAATTAGAGTGTGGTTGCAATATACCAGGGGTCCAGGCCCGGCGCCAGGAACAGTTTACTAAGGGGGCAATTAGAAATCGCAAGGGGGCAAATATTTTTCATATAGTGTGTAGTAGTGATGGCGGTCTGACAACATGTTTCAAGCAATTAACTGCGCCAACCACAAAACCACGGCCCCGAAGGTTGCTTTGGTATGGGAAAATCATGTGACATATTACCAGGGCAGTTGCGCTTTATCAACACCCGTGCCCACCTGTTAACCCTCCCCTCCAATTTTCTCACAGACACGCGTTACAACCAGAAAGATGCCAAACATAAAACAACACACACAAACCTACAGGCAAGTCCTTTAAATTTAAAATACATACAAATAGCTCCGCGGCATGAAAACAAAATGTCAATGCAAGTCTAAGGTACTTGGCTCGACGGCCAAAATCATAATTTAAAAAAATCAACAGACCCCGCGGCTGCACCAGTAATAGCCTTCCTGACTCGCACCGAGTGAACGCTAACCACTTAATCCGCGATCCCAGTTTAGGTGTGTAGGGGACAAAACACTCTGAAGTGATGATTTTTTTCCCCCCCCGCTGCATGGGGGGTGACGTCAATGACACATATTCTTATGCTATTTGTGCACAAAGCGGACCATATATGAACACATACACCACTAGCGGCTCGTTAATAGGGGCGATTTGGGCGACGCACTCCCAAACAGGGAGGGAGATTTTTTTTTTATCTACTCCTACTACCACGGCAACAGTAATGTCATTGTCCAATCAGGCTAAGGTCGCGCCTGGTGTAGCCACACCCTTTTGGGGCAATTTCTGTCAGGTTCAGATTTGCCCCAAAATCTCCCATTGACACTAATGGTACGTACGTTTTTTTTTTTTGAAAATCATGCTCCCAATGCATTTTCTGTTAGGTTTTATGTGCTCACACAAGCAGCGTGCTTACGTCATACGCCTGTTGCGCCGCACAAGTGTTGCCAGATTGGGGGGGGTTTAAGTGCATTTTGGCGGATTTTGAACATAATTTTGGGCTGGAAAACGCAACTTGCGCGGGAAATGTGTGAACATTCTATGAAGAAGATGGCGGTGAGTGTTGAGTGCAACAATACGATAGCATCTCTGAAAGAAGTTCCCTTTAGTCGTCGTACCAATGAGGAGAAAACAGCAATCAAACAGCTAGGACCTCCTAGACCGAATTTAAACATCAAGCAAGTGTCTACGAAGGGGGAGAAGACCTACTCAAGAGGTTTTAACAAGAACTGGTACCACCGGAAACTTGGCTAGCTGGCTGTGATGTAGTCAATGCTCTTTTTTGCTACCCTTGCGTTCTCTTCCACCCTGGAAGTAGCACAGCAGATGGTACAGTGATATCTGATATTTGAATTTACTAGGCAAAAGTTGTTTTTGTGTGTGTGTGTTACCAATGGCAGTTTAACATTGCCATGCTTGGAATATTTCAGTAGCCTCAAGTTCTCTCTGACTTGGTGTAAATTAAGCATATTTTCAGTTTTTATATATTGTACAGTATGTGTGTTCATTGGAGCCAGCAGTACCTTACCTTTTTTCCAACTTGTTAAGCCAAGTTGCACTGACTACAAAACCTTGTGTAACCTTGTGTGTATATAGCTAAATAACTAAAGCCTTTTGTGTTCAATGACATGCTTGTAATACTTTAAATTTCCTTTTAAAGCATGGCTTTCTGGAGGAATTCTTGGGAAAAAAAACCTGCAGAATTTGTTTAGAATTATTATTTGTTGTTAAAATGGTGCAATTCCATATAAAAAAAAACCCACATAATTAAGCTGCACATGTTTGTTTGATGGTTATGCTTTTCTTCGTCTTTTTCAAAACTTAAATAAACACTTGTTTTGGATTTATATCCTGCCACTTCACGGTGGTGTAGTGGTTAGCGCTGTCGCCTCACAGCAAGAAGGTCCTGGGTTCGAGCCCCGGGGCCGGCGAGGGCCTTTCTGTGCGGAGTTTGCATGTTCTCCCCGTGTCTGCGTGGGTTTCCTCCGGGTGCTCCGGTTTCCCCCACAGTCCAAAGACATGCAGGTTAGGTTAACTGGTGACTCTAAATTGACTGTAGGTGTGAATGTGAGTGTGAATGGTTGTCTGTGTCTATGTGTCAGCCCTGTGATGACCTGGCGACTTGTCCAGGGTGTACCCCGCCTTTCGCCCATAGTCAGCTGGGATAGGCTCCAGCTTGCCTGTGACCCTGTAGAAGGATAAAGCGGCTAGAGATAATGAGATGAGATCCTGCCACTTTAATTGCATTCTTTAGAATGAAGAAATTAGAATATATTTATAATTAAGAATTTGTGTCTACTTATTATAGAATACTGGAAAAATATGAGAAAATAAATGAGTAATGTAATATTAATTGATTGTGATGCCAAATGTTTTGCTTTGAAGGCTTCACAATGAATCTTCCTTAGTTTTAGCCTGGCAAGCCAGACTAAATGTGAATATTTGCCACTCATAGGCAAAAATATTTTTGGCCGCTAGGCGGGTGGGTCTAGTTTACTAGGCTACCTTAGGGTGTATTCAGACCAGGACAGTTCGATAGTTCACTTGCTTTGGTCCGAACCAAATGGTTTTTTTTTATTTTTTCATTTTGGTGCGGTTCGCTTTCACACTGTACATTTTAGTAAGCGGACCAAAATCTGTCAACAAAGCCACGTGCCCTGAGGTCGTTCAGCTATTGGTCAGAGATGACACGCGCACAAAGCATTAAGTTCAAAAGTAGTCATGGAGGCTTTCCGTGCTGTTATTCTTTTTAATGTCATCAAAGCTATATGTTTTTTCCAGTTTTTACTGTTTTCACAATTGTGCGATTACTATGCTGTTGTACAAGTAATTTATCAACGACGACTTCAAAGGGCAAGGCGGCTACAGAGGCTAGCGCTGATGAGCGCACATCATGTTGTGACAGTTCTGGCTCTTCACGCAAGACGGAGGAGGTATGTGTTGGGATATTCGCCTTATCCATCGTAATAGATGAATTTCTTTTTTGAGTCGCTAGTACCACCACTTTTTGAAAGAATGTCCCTGATTTTAATGTAGGTCTGACGGAGTTTCTTCACTTTTAGCCGACATTGTTCTGGGGAGCGCGTGAACCCCTTCTCCTTCATTTTCTCACTGAATATGGCAAACACGTCGGCATTTTTGTGTGTTCTCTCCAAAAGCTCAGATATGTGGACATCTGGCCATATATCCACAAGGGTACGCGTTTCTTCCTCGGCCCACGTTTGCCCACTACTCATTTTTTGTACTCTGTAGTCTAGCCTACCACTGGTCTGAATGACTGAACGACTGTTGTAAGGTTCCCTTGACAACCGAAACAGTGTTTGCACTTTGCGGTGGATTGTCAAGACTCTGTTTCCCATAATGCTCGACAAACGACGGAAGCTCCCGAGGTACAAAAAAGCAAAACTGTCAGATTAGGTCCGGTCTGCTTTCACACCTCCAAAAGGTCCGCACCAGAGTTCCTTTGGTCCGGACCGAGTCCGAAGTTGCAGCTCGGTCTCAGTCCGCTTGTTTGGTCTGGACCAGAGTTCGGTGGTTTGTATTCAGACCAACCCAAAAGGTCCGGACCAAGGGAAATTTGGTTCGTTTGGTCATTTGGTCCGGACCAAACAACGTAGGTGTGAATATGCCCTTAGTTTGCCACCTTTAACTTGTTTAGTGTTGCCACCTAGTGGAGAGAAGAGATTGTCTGTCTATTGATATCTGAATTTACCAGGCAAAAACAAGTTCGGCCAATTGATTTGCTACCTAGGTCAATTTACTTCAGTCCTGTGGACATTTACGGTCCGTGTAGACATAACGGGGGAAAATTGCCCCCCCCCCTGAAAAAAAATTCAGGAGCCGCCACTGACATACACCAACATAAATGGAGATAAACTTAGCCTACAAATAAAGAAAATGGATTCACAATATTGTGATTGAATTCGTTTAATTTGGTGGGGGAAAAACTACTCCTGTAAACTAGACTGCATATTACAGGATATTGCAGCGACAGTGCACTTGTAAGTGTCATAACAACCAATCAGATTTGTTCTACCGTGCCAGTTTTAGTAGTGATTTATGTGAAATGTATTTTTGTGCAATGCGCAACCACTTAATATTTCGTATTTGAAAATGCAAATTATTAATACGTCTATAATACATTATATTTTCATAAGAAAACAATTAAGTGATCTGAGTCTCCGTTGAGGGGGCGGGGCTGTAGCCACGAGGGGGCGACGCCCCCTTTTGCCCCCCCACGGCGCCGGGTCCGCAGGGGTCTGCAACCTTTATCATCAAAAGAGCCGTTCTGCCTGCTCTGATGATGGACGGCAGAGCACGGAGCTGACACGCAGTGCTGCTGTTTCATGGAATGCAATGGAACATAGTTTACAACCACAGCAAATAATTATAGTTGAAGTTACTCGCGCGAGTAAACAACTAGCGAATTTCCGAAATAGGCGGGTTCCCGGGACGCATGACGTCACCGACGTCACTGTCATCCAGAATCTCAACGCTGATAGGCTGTCCCGACGCGAATATTTCGCCAAAGTTCAATTTTTTGAACTCGCGCGAATTCGCGTCTCGTCATTCGTGCCACCGACGCGAATTCGCGTCTTCGCATTGACTTTGTATGTAATCTTGTCGCCCGAAAAATTCGCTTTGCATCCGGTGTGAACGCACCGTTACTATGGCGTCGGTTGCCATGACAACCAGTCAAGCAAGGATCGCAAAAGTGGCGGCACATTATTGTTATCCTTATGTATAACTTCAGTGTCTCTTGCCCAAGTGAGGGAGCGCCAAAGCGACTCGATATGGCAGAGGACATAAAGATGGCTTAAAATAATCCAAAAAAGAAACCACAAGCGCACAACTGTCTGGCATTTCATTAATATAACTTGGCTAAAAAACGATTCCAGTATGGTTTTTGCTGCTGCTAATGTTTATGTAAAGACGAGCTGCCCTGTGGCAACTCATTAACAAGCTAACCTGTAACATTAACTGCCTGACAAATTGGGTGTAGTGTTTAAGTTTTGCCGATGGTAAAAAGAAGAAGAAGCAGCAACGGAGCACATAAGGCTAAAAAATTGACTACACTAATGCTGCTGTTGTTCAAGCTAGCTTTGCTATCTTGAGTTGACACTTTTCTCTGTGTTTCCGCTCCAGGTGACGGTAAAAGTTTGATGTTGTCCCAGCCGTCTCTGTCAATGTTATTTTGCAAAGTTACACTCTGCCGAGTGTCTTTTCTTCCCATTTGACTTACATATAAATTCCTTGTGGTTTGAAAAACCAAATCAAATCACAGATGATTGCCACGACATTTTTGCTGCCAGTGCCACACACGGCGCTAGCCTGGGCCCGCCCATCCTAAGCGTGACACAACACGAGGGCCTGTTCCGAGCTTAGTCTGGCCAGGCAGGCTATCTACAGCATTTCCAAGCTCCCGAACAATCGGGAACCAATCAACTTTGAGCATTTCCAACGGCCCTGGGTAGAGGCGTGTTCAAGGCAGTGACGTAGTAGAACTGTGACCGGAAGCCATACATTGTTTACAGAATCTATGCCGGAAGCGCTTCATTCACATCATGAACATGGAGCAGCGGCAAGCCTTTAACACAGCGGTAGATGCTGTATTGAAAGCATTCAACGGGAAGTTCTCATTGAAAACGGAGCAAAGAGCAGACCTGGAGGTATTTATTGAAAGGAAGGACATTTTCGCCTTGCTCCCGACCGGCTTCGGTAAGAGTTTAATCTACCAGTTAGCCCCGCTGGTAGCCAAATCAATGGGGCTCAGAGATAACATGTCATACAAGTGCCATGATAAACAGACTAGGCTGCTTTGTGGTTTTACATTTTACTCACAGCTCATGTATCGGATTAAGGAAAGCTCACCTGTGTAATGCTCTTCCGAGAGGAGCTCTGAGGGGCTCCAGGACTAGCCGAGCTTGGACGTCCCTTTTTTATTTTGCGTGGCGTTTTGGATGGTGTTGGCTCTCGTGGTCTTTTTTCTGTGGGGGCTTCAGACGTGGCTCCGGTAGCTCCCGCAAACTCACTCTCCCATTGTCGAAAAACGGGCAGGTCCCGTTCGAGCCGCGTGAGAGTACGAACACATCTCGGACACATTCTCTCAGACTTTCTGATGTCCTGGGAAACAGTGAGGCCAATGTTCTCGAGTCGTTCCGCTATCGACTGCGGCTTTGTCCTTCTTTCAAATAAGACACTACAATGCGAATATACAGTGGTGCTTGAAAGTTTGTGAACCCTTTAGAATTTTCTATATTTCTGCATAAATATGTCCTAAAACATCATCAGATTTTCACACAAGTCCTAAAAGTAGATAAAGAGAACCCAGTTAAACAAATGAGACAAAAATATTATATTTAGTGATTTATTTATTGAGGAAAATGATCCAATATTACATATCTGTGAGTGGCAAAAGTATGTGAACCTTTGCTTTCAGTATCTGGTGTGACCCCCTTGTGCAGCAATAACTGCAACTAAACGTTTGTGGTAACTGTTGATCAGTCCTGCACACCGGCTTGGAGGAATTTTAGCCCATTACTCCGTACAGAACAGCTTCAACTCTGGGATGTTGGTGGGTTATCTCACATGAACTGCTCGCTTCAGGTCCTTCCACAACATTTCCATTGGATTAAGGTCAGGACTTTGACTTGGCCATTCCAAAACATTAACTTTATTCTTCTTTAAGCATTCTTTGGTAGAACGACTTGTGTGCTTAGGGTCATTGTCTTGCTGCATGACCCACCTTCTCTTGAGATTCAGTTCATAGACAGATGTCCTGATGTTTTCCTTTAGAATTCGCTGGTATAATTCAGAATTCATTGTTCCATCAATGATGGCAAGCCGTCCTGGCCCAGATGCAGCAAAACAGGCCCAAACCATGATACTACCACCACCATGTTTCACAGATGGGATAAGGTTCATATGCTGGAATACAGTGTTTTCCTTTCTCCAAACATAACGCTTCTCATTTAAACCAAAAAGTTCTATTTTGCTCTCATCTGTCCACAAAACATTTTTCCAGTAGCCTTCTGGCTTGTCCACATGATCTTTTACAAATGGCAGATGAGCAGCAATGTTCTTTTTGGAGAGCAGTGGCTTTCTCCTTGCAACCCTGCCATACACACCATTGTTGTTCAGTGTTCTCCTGATGGTGGACTCATGAACATTAACATTAGCCAATGTGAGAGAGGCCTTCAGTTGCTTAGAAGTTACCCTGGGGTCATTTGTGACCTCGCTGACTATTACACACCTTGCTCTTGGAGTGATCTTTTTTGGTCGACCACTCCTGGGGAGGGTAACAATGGTTTTGAATTTCCTCCCTTTGTACACAATCTGTCTGACTGTGGATTGGTGGAGTCCAAACTCTTTAGAGATGGTTTTGTAACCTTTTCCAGCCTGATGAGCATCAACAACGCTTTTTCTGAGGTCCTCAGAAATCTCCTTTGTTCGTGCCATGATACACTTCCACAAACATGAGTTGTGAAGATCAGACTTTGATAGATTCCTGTTCTTTAAATAAAACAGGGTGCCCACTCACACCTGATTGTCATCCCATTGATTGAAAACACCTGAATCTAATTTCACCTTCAAATTAACTGCTAATCCTAGAGGTTCACATACTTTTGCCACTCACAGAAATGTAATATTGGATCATTTTCCTCAATAAATAAATGACCAAGTATAATATTTTTGTCTCATTTGTTGAACTGGGTTCTCTTTATCTACTTTTAGGACTTGTGTGAAAATCTGATGATGTTTTAGGTCATATTTATGCAGAAATATAGAAAATTCTAAAGGGTTCACAAACTTTCAAGCACCACTGTACACCCGCCACTCGCATGTTAACTTTACATGTTCGACAAAAGTAGTTTCTCTCCATTTCTGCTCGTGTTATTATCATCCTCTTCCTCTTCAGCTCCTCCTTCTTCTTCCTGTTACCCAAGCAGTTTCCGTCGCATCACATACGTCAGAGGAAAGAGTGATGTGATTGGTTTAAGCTTCGTCACAGCCTTTTCTGGCTTCGACCAGTAGCAAACTGAGGCATTTCAGGGAGGCGGGTCAACCACGGGCTCTGGGAAACGGTTTGGCTTAATAGCTTGGCCAGACCAAATGCTTGGAGAGCTTTGAAGTCGCGTTAGCCAGGCTAACACGGCGCCTTCCTTTCCCTCTTCTTCTTCTCCTCCTTGGCACATAGGTGGCACTGTGGCAGCATCAAGAGTTTCAAAATAAAAGAATTTATAGGTTAGATTTGAATAGACCCCTTCGCAGTAAACGTCATTCATACATAAGAGGAAATTGCGCGCGCAGCCTGGACCCAAAAAAGAGTCAGCGACGGTAGAGACGAGATGAAATATTTGGAAGAAATGCCTAGTTGTTGTGTTGTCGGGTGTCAGAATCGTAGCAGTGATGGGGTTAAAATGTACAGAATTCCAGCAGGATCTCACCCATTCCAAAAAAATCGCCGACGTCTATGGCTACAATCCATCAAACATGTAGACTGGGATGAAAGCACTATGCGTGGGTTTGCAGCACCCACTTCATCACAGGTAAGATCAGGCTATTTATTAAATCTTTCTTTTTTATTCTTTCTAGTCTTCGTTTATTGATGTAGCAAAATACTTTGGTAACGTTTGTCTGATTAGTCAAGTCAAGTTTATTTGTATAGCGCTTTTAACAATAAACATTGTCGCAAAGCAGCTTTACAGAATTTGAACGACTTAAAGGCCCGGTCCCACTGGCCGATGGACACAAAATGTATGCAAAAAGGACACAGCAGACGAGCAAAATTTCGGGGGTGGCTCTATCCGTTTTCATCCGCTCCAGAAATGGACAAAATTGGTGAAAATTTGCGAAAACAGAACGGAAAAGAACGGACGTGGGTAGTATATAGCGGGGATGTTAAACGCATGTTCATAGGAAGCCTAGCGGATGAAAGCGGATGGAAGTGGATGACAGCTCCGAAGGGGTTACCGGTGATAACTGAGAAGCGGACGCATAGCAGAAAGAGCGGATGCATAGCGGATGAAGGGGATGTATCACGTACACCTAACGGAAACAAAGGGGATGTTGCGCGGATGTATATCGGATGCAGACCGTTCACTGCGCATGCGGGGGGTATGAATTGTGTCTGCTCCGCGGATATAAAGGGATGCAGCACGCACGCCGTCAGCATAAAGCGGAAAGACGTGCTGGCGGCTACATCGATACATCTCTACTACTAGATGATTTTCTCCCCCTTTTTATACAAAATATCGATTGTCCGCTAGGTGTCCTTCTACATACTCTAGACATACTCCAGACATCCTAAATATACGAGATACATCCCAGATATAAACACTTTGTCCGTTTTGAATATATATGAGATGCATACGCTTACATCCTTTCTATTTCCGTGCTACTAACGATGAATAGACGTTTCATGTACCTTATCTTTCCTCCCTCTTTCCGTTTTCAGCTGTGAGTTGCGAGGATGCCCAGAGGATGCAGAGAGGATACAGCAGACGTTTAACGGATGATAACGGACATAGAACGTTTGTTGCTCGTATATGTCGCAGATTTACATCGTACACGGCGGAAAGTTCATCCGTTCTAAAAGTTTTGTGCAGCTCAAAACTTTTTGCGCGGATGAAATCACAGTGGACGGATGCTCGATGGATAGAGCGTATGAAGCACGTATGCAATGAGTACACAACGGATGCATAGCGTTTTCCAACGGATGGCAAAGATTTTTTTACGTTTTACATCCTCTTTGCATCTGTAAGTGCAGTGGGACCGGGCCTTAAAACATGAGCTAATTTGAGCTAAACTGATTAGCTGGGTCATAGTTACACAATGTAATGAATATTGTTAGCATGTTAACTTAGCTTTGCATGCAATTTTGTTTGTAGGAGAGGTCTCGCTTTACTCAAGCAGTCCAGATTTTGTGCCATCATTATTTGTGTATGCCAAAAATCACAATTTTAAAGCAAGGATGGAAAGGTAAAATTGTGTGCCCTCACTCTAAATGCCAACTTGCCAACAACTGCTCTAACCTAGCTCCTGCCCTGTTCAGTTTCATTTCTGGTCTCTGCCTCTCGCTTTTTACGCAGCTCTGATTTCTCTTAGCTGCACTCTTTACACTATCATTTCTTTCATGCCATTACTTCCTGCAAATTGCTGTTTAGTGTTGGTATTTGCTGTTGTAGCTAAAGCCACATTGCCATCACATCACTGGCATAATTTGATTAAAACAAAATGAATATGAATGTCCCATTGTTAATCAAGTTGTAGTCTCGCTGTAACCAGAATGTTGATGGCAGGCTACTTTTGTAAATAGGTTTATTTTTTTTTTGAGTTTGACATTTTTTGTAAATAGTATGACTGCCTTCAGGTATCAGAGGAAAATGAGGAGGGAACTTACTAACATCGTCCGTCCACTCTTTAATTAAATACGGATCCGGTAGGCAATGTCCACTTGTTAGAGTTAACTTATTTATGTAGCATTCTCGATCTTGTAATGACAATTGTTTTGCATAATCTGACAGCTCATAATGCCGGTCTATGGGCAGCGCCATTGTTTCTGAGTCCAGGCTGCTCGCGCATCCTGGCAACGGTCGGTTTTTTTACAAACATGCGAAGGGGTCACCAACATCCGTCCTGTGCTCTGAACACTTCGATTTGGATTGTTTTGGCACCTTCCCAGCTTAAAAGAATCTCTTGGGTGTTCAGTTCAGCACAAACGTGTGTTACTACCATCAGCAGTGCCTACAGTCAGTGTTGCCAGATTGAGAGGTTTCCCACCCAGTTGGGTGGTTTTAAGTGCATTTTGGTGGGTTTTGAACAGTATCTGGCAACACTGCCTACAGTATTCCGGAGACTCCTCCAAAGACAGTCCTCCTGTCAGAACATGTGTTGTGAAATGACATAAGATAAAGGTATGTAGAGCTATAGATTCTACATGATAATCATAAATGTAATCATAAAGTCGGCGTGATATCAGTCATGTATTTGCTTGTGAAAGCTTGCGGCTTTCATGTAACTGCCGCCTAGCAACGAGAGGCAAAGGGTAAAGAGGGTAGGCTATCATAGATTCTATTTGGAAGAGATCAACACAATTCTAGACTCCCAGAAGAGGAAGAGCGAGCACTAGAGAGCAGTGGCGGCTCCTGAATTTTTTTTCAGGGGGGGCAATTTTCCCCCGTTATGTCTACACGGACCGTAAATGTCCACAGGACTGAAGTAAATTGACCTAGGCAGCAAATCAATTGGCCGAACTTGTTTTTGCCTGGTAAATTCAGATATCAATATAGACAATCTCTTCTCTCCACTAGGTGGCAACACTAAACAAGTTAAAGGTGGCAAACTAAGGTAGCCTAGTAAACTAGACCCACCCGCCTAGCGGCCAAAAATATTTTTGCCTACGAGTGGCAAATATTCACATTTAGTCTGGCTTGCCAGGCTAAAACTAAGGAAGATTCATTGTGAAGCCTTCAAAGCAAAACATTTGGCATCACAATCAATTAATATTACATTACTCATTTATTTTCTCATATTATTCCAGTATTCTATAATAAGTAGACACAAATTCTTAATTATAAACATATTCTAATTTCTTCATTCTAAAGAATGCAATTAAAGTGGCAGGATATAAATCCAAAACAAGTGTTTATTTAAGTTTTGAAAAAGATGAAGAAAAGCATAACCATCAAACAAACATGTGCAGCTTAATTATGTGGGGTTTTTTTTATATGGAATTGCACCATTGTAACGGCCAAGGTGGAGTTCATATAGATGTGAATTACAATTTATGTTACATGGTATATATAATTTCATTTGAGTGTGTAATTTCATATAAGTAGTTTATGTCATGATTAAGATGATGAATAATATGTGACAAGGTTAAAAGAATTAGAATCAGAATTCATATGTTAAGAATTAGAACTGTCTCACGCTTAAGAATTCATATGTGAAGAATTAGAACAAGAATTAGAACTGTCTCACACTTCTCAAGAATTAGAATTAGAAGTCATTCAGCTATATAAGAACGGTCTCGCGCTTCTCAGGGTAGATCTCAAGAAGCCGTGGAAGCGAACAGTTTTTCTTATCTGACACTCTGACACTCTGACTCTCTGACTCTCTGATATTGACTCACCGACTCTCTGTATCTTAGAACCTTTGTAATAGTTAAACGAGGATTAAAGTTCAACTTTCAGGACGTTTCAAGTGGATTTATTGCAAGGCACACGGACACTGAGAGTGGAAACAGTTACTTTGGGACAGAGACTTCGTCAGCGTAAGCTATAGCACTTTTCTCAAGGTCTCACTACGAACGAGCCTCTACAATAGTAAGAAAAACTCGCTTGACATCGGATTACAAAACGCTGGAGAGGTTCGCTGAAACTGGAAAGAAGATTCATCGAGGGATTTACCGAGGGACTTCTGAACTTTCGCGATCGCGCGCTACACTCGTGGCTGGTGATTGACAAGTGGACGTGGCTGCAACGTGACTGTCGCAAGTGGAATCGGAACGAAAAACCGGACCGACGTTCAAAGCAACCATGACAGATGAAGAAGAAAAGACGGTAAGCCTTCCGAGGGAAAAACGTCAGCGTAAACCAACACAACGGTCATTGGAAAATAGTCTGCAGACAAGAATTGACTCCAGAAGAGCAAAGCTAAAGAAACTGACTGAGAAAAAAAATGAATTGCGTGAGTTAATGTATGATGATGCAAACGTGGAAAATATAACAAAGGAATTGTTAACCGAGTATGAAGAGCTGATAGAAGAATTCAGTAAGATAAATGCTGATGTCAAAGACCTGTACAGTCAACTTGGATACATAGAGAATATGAATACAGATCAAAGTGATTGGTTTCAGCCAAGATATGATAAGCAATGCAATTTTGTGCAAGAGGTTAGATCATGGATACAGGATGCAACGCATCGCATAGAAGAGTCTGAAAGAGTGAACAATGAGGTAAATCCTGAAGATAGCATTTCAGTTACATCCAGAAAGAGTAAAAAGACCAAGTCTGTCTCTTCTGCTTCTGTAGCATCATCGGTTCGCTCTGAGCGCTTAAAAGTTGAAATGGAGAAAGCTGCTTTGTTAACCAAGACAGCCACATTGAAACAGAAAAGGGCTTTGGAAGAGCAGGAGCTACGGCTCAAAGCTGAAAAGGAAAAACAGAAAAGGGCTTTGGAAGAGCAGGAGCTACGGCTTAAAGCTGAAAAGGAAAAACAGAAAAGGGCTTTGGAAGAGCAGGAGCTACGGCTCAAAGCTAAAAAAGAAGAGTTGGAGTTACAAGCAGAGCTCGCTGCATCAGATGCAAGATTAGCAGTGTTAAGAAAATATGGAGGCTCAGATGTGTCAAGCGGCTCTAAAGGCAGTAGGGTGGATTCACTGAGGGCTACTCGGAGACAACATGTCAGCTGCAATAGGAGCAGTGGGGCTAGTAATGTATCTCAGCATAGCCATAGTAGTGGAATAGCTGCCGATGCAACGCCTGTTGTGCGACTAGAGCCTGTTACTTCAAAGGGCAATTCTGCAAACACAGACAACCTGGCTTCTGTCATGCAACGCCAAAATGAGATAACTGAGAGTCTAATAAAGCAACAAAAGCTATCTACATTGCCTTCGCCGAATATTCCAGTTTTTAAAGGAGATCCAATGGAATACCATCTATTCATGAGAGCTTTTGAGCATCGCATAGAAAGCAAGACTGAAAACAGCAAAGATCGGCTTTATTATTTGGAACAGCACACATGTGGTCAGCCTAATGACTTAGTGCGCAGCTGTCTTCATATGGACCCTGAACGGGGCTACCCTCAAGCCAAGAAATTATTAAAGGAGCGCTTTGGTGACAAATATAAGATCTCGATGGCATACCTGGACAAGGCTTTAAATTGGCCTACTATCAAGTCGGACGACGCTAAGGCACTTGAAGCATATGCTCTGTTTCTGATCAACTGTAACAATGCAATGTCGGATCTAGAGTACTTGGATGAGATGGAGAATGCTGCGAACATGCGCACAGTCATCTCCAAGCTCCCATACAGGCTGAGGGAGAAATTCAGGAGCGTCGCCATTGACATTCAGAAGAAAGATCGGCGAACAAAGTTCCAAGACGTGGTGTCATTTGTAACCAAACAGGCTGAAATGGCAGCACACCCTGTGTTTGGTGAAATCTCAGGTCAAACAAAGCGCCTCGTCTCGTCTCGTCTCGTCTTCTTCCGCTTTATCCGGGACCGGGTCGCGGAGGCAGCAGTCTAAGCAGGGAAGCCCAAACTTCCCTTTCCCCAGACACCTCGGCCAGCTCCTCGGGAAGAACACCGAGGCGTTCCCAGGCCAGCCGAGAGACATAGTCCCTCCAGCGTGTCCTGGGTCTTCCCCGGGGCCTCCTCCCGGGGGGACATGCCTGGAACACCTCCCCAGGGAGGCGTCCAGGAGGCATCCGAAAAAGATGCCCGAGCCACCTCAGCTGATTCCTCTCGATGTGGAGCAGCAGCGGCTCTACTCCGAGCTCCTCCCGAGTGACTGTGCTTCTCACCCTATCTCTAAGGGAGCGCCCAGCCACCCTGCGAAGGAAACTCATTTCGGCCGCTTGTATCCGCGATCTTGTCCTTTCGGTCATTACCCAAAGCTCATGACCATAGGTGAGAGTCGGAACGTAGATCGACCGGTAAATTGAGAGCTTCGCCTTTTGGCTCAGCTCCTTCTTCACCACAACGGACCGGTAAAGCGACCGCATCACTGCGGAGGCTGCACTGATCCGCCTGTCGATCTCACGCTCCATCCTTCCCTCACTCGTGAACAAGATCCCGAGATACTTAAACTCCTCCACTTGAGGCAGAACTTCTCCACCAACCTGGAGAGGGCAAGCCACCCTTTTCCGGTCGAGAACCATGGCCTCGGACTTGGAGGTGCTGATTCTCATCCCAGCCGCTTCACACTCGACTGCAAACCGCCCCAGTGCATGCTGAAGGTCCTGGTTTGAAGAAGCCAACAGGACAACATCATCCGCAAAAAGCAGAGATGAAATCCTGTGGTTCCCAAACAGGATTCCTTCTGGCCCCTGGCTGCGCCTAGAAATTCTGTCCATAAAAATTATGAACAGAACCGGTGACAAAGGGCAGCCCTGCCGGAGTCCAACATGCACTGGGAACAGGTCTGACTTACTGCCGGCAATGCGAACCAGACTCCTGCTCCGTTCGTACAGGGACCGGACAGCCCTTAGCAAAGAGCCCTGAACCCCATACTCCCGAAGCACCCCCCACAGAATACTACGGGGGACACGGTCGAATGCCTTCTCCAGATCCACAAAGCACATGTGGACTGGTTGGGCAAACTCCCATGAACCCTCGAGCACCCTATGAAGGGTATAGAGCTGGTCCAGTGTTCCGCGACCAGGATGAAAACCGCATTGTTCCTCCTGGATCCAAGGTTCGACTATTGGTCGAATTCTCCTCTCCAGTACCCTGGAGTAAACCTTCCCTGGGAGGCTGAGAAGTGTGATTCCCCTATAATTGGGGCACACTCTCCGGTCCCCTTTCTTAAAAAGAGGGACCACCACCCCAGTCTGCCACTCCAGAGGCACTGTCCCTGACCGCCACGCGATGTTGCAGAGGCGTGTCAACCAAGACAGCCCCACAACATCCAGAGACTTGAGATACTCAGGGCGGATCTCATCCACCCCCGGTGCCTTGCCACCGAGGAGCTTGCAAACCACCTCAGTGACTTCGGCTTGGGTAATGGACGAGTCCACCTCTGAGTCATCAGCCTCAGTCTCCTCAGTGGAAGACATGACGGTGGGATTGAGGAGATCCTCAAAGTATTCCTTCCACCGCCCGACAATGTCCCCAGTCGAGGTCAACAGCTCCCCACCCGCACTGTAAACAGTGTTGGCAGAGTACTGCTTCCCCCTCCTGAGGCGCCGGACGGTTTGCCAGAATTTCTTCGAGGCCGACCGATAGTCCTTCTCCATGGCCTCCCCGAACTCCTCCCAGTTCCGAGTTTTTGCTTCCGCAACTGCCCGAGCTGCAGCACGCCTGGCCTGCCGATACCCGTCAGCTGCCTCGGGAGTCCTGGAGGTTAACATGGCCCGATAGGACTCCTTCTTCAGCTTGACGGCATCCCTTACTTCTGGTGTCCACCACCGGGTTCGGGGATTGCCGCCACGACAGGCACCGGAGACCTTGCGGCCACAGCTCCGAACAGCTGCATCCACAATGGAGGTAGAGAACATGGTCCACTCAGACTCAATGTCCCCCGCCTCCCTCGGAAGCTGGGAAAAGCTCTCCCGGAGGTGGGAGTTAAAGACCTCCCCGACAGAGTGCTCGGCCAGACGTTCCCAGCAGACCCTCACCATACGTTTGGGCCTGCCAGGTCTGTCCAGCTTCCTCCTCCGCCAGCGGATCCAACTCACCACCAGGTGGTGATCAGTTGACAGCTCAGCCCCTCTCTTCACCCGAGTGTCCAAGACATAGGGCCGGAGATCAGATGAAACGACTACAAAGTGTATCATTGACCTCCGACCTAAGGTGTCCTGGTGCCACGTGCACTTATGGACACCCCTATGCTCGAACATGGTGTTCGTTATGGACAAACCGTGACTAGCACAGAAGTCCAATAACAAAACACCACTCGGGTTCAGATCGGGGAGGCCGTTCCTCCCAACCACACCCCTCCAGGTGTCACTGTCATCTCCCACGTGAGCATTGAAGTCCCCCAGTAACACAATGGAGTCCCCAGTCTGAGCACTCCTCAGTACCTCTCCCAGGGACTCCAAGAAGGCCGGATACTCTATACTGCTATTTGGGCCATAGGCACAAACAACAGCAAGAGCCCTCTCCCCAATCCGAAGGCGCAGCGAGGCGACCCTCTCGTTCACTGGGGTAAACTCCAACACATGGCGGCTGAGCTGGGGAGCTATAAGCAAGCCCACACCAGCCCGCCGCCGCTCACCACGGGCGACTCCAGAGAAGTGGAGAGTCCAGCCCCTCTCGAGGAGCTGGGTTCCAGAGCCCAAGCTGTGCATGGAGGTGAGCCCGACTATCTCTAGCCGGTACCTCTCAACCTCCCGCACAAGCTCAGGCTCTTTCCCCCCCAGCGAAGTGACATTCCATGTCCCAACAGCCAGCCGCTGTGTCCGGGGATCAGGTCGTCGAGGCCCCTGCCTTCGACTGCCACCCAATCCACATTGCACCAGTCCCCTACTGCTACCTCTGTGGGTGGTGAACCCACAGGAGGTCGGGCCCACGTCACCTCTTCGGGCTGAGCCCGGCCGGGCCCCATGGGCAAAGGCCCGGCCACCAAGCGCTCGCATACGAGCCCCAACCCCGGGCCTGGCTCCAGGGTGGGGCCCCGGCTGCGTCATCCCGGGCGACGTCACGGTCCTCGGATTTCTCTCCATAGGGGTTTTGGTGAACTGCTCTTAGTCTGGCCTGTCACCTAGGACCTGTCTGCCTTGGGAAACCCTGACAGGGGCATAATGCCCCCGACAACATAGCTCCTAGGATCATTCAAGCACACAAACCCCTCCACCACAATAAGGTGGCAGTTCAAGGAGGGGCAAACAAAGCGCCAACCTGAAAAATCAGCTGGCAAGAAAACCATCATAACGCTAGCCACTGAAGCTAAAGAGCAGAAAGTAGTGAAAGATGTTGCTGGTGCCGAGAACAAGAAAGCTAAAGAGAAGAAACCAAACATGAACATGGCTTTCGTGAAACCGTGCATCTTCTGTCAGGGAGAGCATACCATGGAACAGTGCAAGAAACTTCAAAAAAAGCTGCACAAAGAAAAATTGGAATTCCTTAAGAGTAAAGGACTCTGCTACAGCTGTCTTATAGGAGGACACATGAGCAGTGCCTGTGAAGAAAAGAAGAGCTGTGAGATGTGTTCAGCTAAACACCCTACACTGTTACACATAAAGCAGAAACCTAAAGACATAACAAAGGAAGACACTTCAAGGGAGGAACCAAAAAAGGAGTCTTTACAGGAAGAACAAACTGTGGTCAGTGGATTCGTGGATGCAGGGGAAACTTGCTCTCAGATGGGGGCCGGGGGTGCAGGAACCGTCCTCGCCATTGTTCCGGTGAGAGTGAAGGCAAAGAAAGGCAACAAGGTGTTGACCTGTTATGCGTTTCTGGATCCAGGGAGCAACGCCTCCTTTTGCACTAACAAGCTAGCCAACAGCCTTAACCTGCAAGGAAAAAATGTGAACATCCTACTTACTACTATGGGAGACCAAAAGACCGTCTCGTGCAAGGTGTTGCCAGACCTGGAAGTCAGCAGTCTGGAGGGGGATGACTTTGTCGGGCTCACTGGTGTGTTTACGCAAAGGGCCATACCTGCTAGTCAGGAGAATATCCCAACCCAAGAGGACGTGGATAGGTGGCCACACTTACGAGGTGTACGAATTCCATTGATCAAGGCGGATATCGATCTTCTTATTGGGACTGATGTCGCAAAGGCTTTAGAGCCAAAAGAGGTAATCTGCAGCGTGAAAGATGGACCGTATGCAGTACGTACAGTCTTGGGATGGACAGTGAACGGGCCGCTGCGTGAGAACATCGGAAGCTGGTCAAAGGACGGATACCCACAGATCCAAATTAATCGGATATCGGTGGCTCGACTTGAAGAATTGTGGACCCAGCAATTCAAATATGATTTTCCCGAGAATGCTCAAGGAGAGCAGCTTGAGATGTCAAAGGAAGATCAACTGTTTATGGACAGAGTCACCACATCCACAAAACTGGTTGACGGTCACTACTCTATCGGATTGCCATTGAAGAACAAAGATGTGAAAATGCCTAACAATAGAGCAATGACAGAGCAACGAGCGCTCAACATGAAAAAGAAGCTTCAGAGAAACCAGACGTTCCGAGAGGAATATGTCAGCTTCATGAACCAGGTCATAACCAAGGGATACGCCGTCAAGGTCCCAGACGAAGAGCTTAACAGGAGTGATGGAAAGGTGTGGTTTATTCCACATCATGCTGTCTACCACCCCAAGAAGCATAAACTTCGAGTGGTATTCGACTGCGGTGCTTCATATCAGGGAACCACACTTAATGAGCAACTACTGCAAGGGCCTGACATGACAAGCAGTCTGGTTGGAGTCTTAACACGATTTCGTCAGGAGCCAATCGCAGTTATGGCAGATGTGGAGGCCATGTTCCACCAGGTCAAGGTCCCATCTGAAGACGCAGACCTTCTCAGGTTTTTATGGTGGCCTGATGGGGATATCTCAAAGGAGCTGCAGGAGTACAGAATGGAGGTACACTTGTTCGGAGCCACCTCTTCACCCAGCTGTGCGAACTATGCGCTGAGAAGATGTGCCGAGGACAACAGGAGTACTTTTGATGCGGCAGCTGTGGAGACAGTGTTGAACAATTTTTACGTCGACGATTGTCTAAAATCAGTTAACTCAGAACAGGAAGCGATCAAGCTACTCCACGACTTGACAGCCATTTGTCAAACAGGAGGCTTTAGACTGACAAAATGGACGACCAACAGTCGAAACGTGCTGTTAACCATTCCGCTTGAGGACCGAGCAACAGAAGTCAAAGATCTTGATCTCGACCAGGACTCACTCGCCATCAAGAGAGCTTTGGGAGTGCAATGGTGCATCCGGTCAGATCATTTCAAGTTTCAGGTGAACATCGAGCAAAAGCCTTTTACCAGGAGAGGAATCCTGTCTACAATGAGCTCTGTCTATGATCCACTAGGAATGTTGTCACCAGTCATACTACCTGCTAGAAACATCTTGCAAGAATTGTGTAGACTAAGAACAGCCTGGGATGACACTGTGCCAGAACACCTCGCACAACAATGGACCAAGTGGACTGAAGAACTCCAACAGCTCACTGACTTTCGAGTAACACGATGCTTTAAGCCACCTGGATTTGGCAAAACTGTGCAAGCTCAACTGCATCATTTTTGTGACGCATGTGAAATAGGCTATGGTACTGTCACGTACTTAGTCCAGAAGAATAGCAGCAACCAAGTACACTGTTCATTCGTCTTGGGGAAGGCGAGGGTCGCCCCTCTGAAACCAACTACCATCCCGCGGTTGGAGCTGACGGCGGCTGCCTTAGCTGTGAAGGTGGATGTCATGCTGAAGAAAGAGCTTCAGTTGCCGCTATCAGATTCCAAGTTTTGGACAGACAGTACTGCCGTACTCAAGTACATAGCCAATGAGAACATCAGATTTAAAACATTTGTGGCAAACAGGATCGCCACAATTCTGCAAGCATCAAAAGTGCATCAATGGAGCTATGTCAACACTCAGTTGAATCCTGCCGATTATGCCTCGAGGGGTCAAAGGGTGAACGCCTTCATGAGGAATGACGTCTGGATTGCTGGTCCCAGCTTCCTCAGTAAACCAGAAAGGGAGTGGCCAGACGAACCCAATCACCTAGAAGAGCTCACGGCTGAGGACCCTGAGGTGAAGAAAGGCGTGCTGGTTAACGCTACCACAGTAGAAAGCACTGATGCAATGCAGCAGCTAATCCAATACTACTCTTCATGGGTACGTCTCAAGAAGGCTGTGGCGTGGTTCACGCAACTCAAGCGAACCCTGGTGAACCTGTCTAGGAAGAGAAAAGAGTTGAAAGGATTGTACAGGGATGAACAACAGCTGAACAAAGAGATGTTGAGCTACAAAAAGGGTCTCAAACATACGTACTTGACTGTGGATGACCTGCAAAAAGCAGAGATCGCTATTATTAGCCATTGTCAAAACGATAACTTCCAAGAGGAAATATCTGCTCTTTGGAGAAAGGACTCCATTAAGAAGAGTAGTCGAATCTTCAGACTCAGTCCGCAACTGGAAGAGGGAATCCTTCGCATTGGAGGGAGGCTCAGTCGAGCATCCATGCCAGCAGAAGCCAAGCATCCAATGATCATCCCTAAGAACCATCGCGTGGCGGACTTGATTCTCCAGGATGCGCACGAGCGTTTAGGACACAGTGGACGTAATCATGTCTTGTCTCACACACACCAAAGATACTGGATCATTGATGCTCCCTCATCAATCAGAAGAATGCTGTCTCGGTGTATTACCTGTCGAAAACAACATGGTGCATCAGGCACACAAATGATGGCAGACCTACCAAGAAACAGAGTTCTACCAAATGAACCACCCTTTACCAGAACTGGTGTGGATCTATTCGGGCCATTCAGCGTCAAGCGGGGAAGAGTGTCTGTAAAAAGATATGGGGTGATATTCACCTGCCTTGCATGTCGTGCGGTCCACATAGAAATGGCAACATCATTGGAAACCGACTCCTTTATTCAAGCTCTGCGGCGCTTCATTGCGAGAAGGGGTCAAGTGAAGGAAATGAGATCCGACAAAGGGACCAACTTCGTTGGAGCCGACCACGAGCTGAGAAAGGCAATAAAGGCGTGGAATACTTCACAAATTGAGAACAGCTTGCTCCAACGTGACATCACTTGGTTATTCAATCCACCGTCTGGATCCCACCACGGAGGGGTGTGGGAAAGAATCATCCGCTCCATCAGGAAGATCATGGATGCCACTTTGAGAGAACAAAGCTTGGACGAGGAAGGTCTTCAAACGTTCTTCTGTGAATGTGAAGCCATCTTGAATAGTAGGCCTATCACTACGCCTTCTAATGACATTAATGACTTGGAAGCCCTTACCCCGCAGCACTTACTCTTGCTCAAGACTAACCCCAACCTACCACCGGGTGTCTTTGATAAGGATGATACTTACGCACGCAAGAGATGGAGGCAAGTCCAATACATGAGTGATCTGTTCTGGAAACGCTGGACCAAAGAATATCTGCCTCAACTCCAGAAAAGACAGAAATGGAACAGTCCAGCGCGCAACTTCATCCCGGGAGATATAGTCTTGATCGTTGACGAATCAGCCCCTAGAGGATCATGGCTAATGGGAAGAATCGTGAAGACTGTGGAGGACGAACATGGAGTTGTCCGCAAGGTTCGAGTCAAGACGAAGATGAATGAACTTGAGCGGCCGATCACCAAACTCTGCCTGCTTCAAGAAGCAGAATGAAAAGGACTGTTAAGTACATTCAATGTTGTAATTGTTTCTAGGATAGAAAGCAATTAGGGGCCGGGTATGTAACGGCCAAGGTGGAGTTCATATAGATGTGAATTACAATTTATGTTACATGGTATATATAATTTCATTTGAGTGTGTAATTTCATATAAGTAGTTTATGTCATGATTAAGATGATGAATAATATGTGACAAGGTTAAAAGAATTAGAATCAGAATTCATATGTTAAGAATTAGAACTGTCTCACGCTTAAGAATTCATATGTGAAGAATTAGAACAAGAATTAGAACTGTCTCACACTTCTCAAGAATTAGAATTAGAAGTCATTCAGCTATATAAGAACGGTCTCGCGCTTCTCAGGGTAGATCTCGAGAAGCCGTGGAAGCGAACAGTTTTTCTTATCTGACACTCTGACACTCTGACTCTCTGACTCTCTGATATTGACTCACCGACTCTCTGTATCTTAGAACCTTTGTAATAGTTAAACGAGGATTAAAGTTCAACTTTCAGGACGTTTCAAGTGGATTTATTGCAAGGCACACGGACACTGAGAGTGGAAACAGTTACTTTGGGACAGAGACTTCGTCAGCGTAAGCTATAGCACTTTTCTCAAGGTCTCACTACGAACGAGCCTCTACAACCATTTTAACAACAAATAATAATTCTAAATAAATTCTGCAGTTTTTTTCCCAAGAATTCCTCCAGAAAGCCATGCCTTAAAAGGAAATTTAAAGTATTACAAGCATGTCAATGAACACAAAAGGCTTTAGTTATTTAGCTATATACACACAAGGTTACACAAGGTTTTGTAGTCAGTGCAACTTGGCTTAACAAGTTGGAAAAAAGGTAAGGTGCTGCTGGCTCCAATGAACACACATACTGTACAATATATAAAAACTGAAAATATGCTTAATTTACACCAAGTCAGAGAGAACTTGAGGCTACTGAAATATTCCAAGCATGGCAATGTTAAACTGCCATTGGTAACACACACACACAAAAACAACTTTTGCCTAGTAAATTCAAATATCAGAGATCACTGTACCGTCTGCTGTGCTACTTCCAGGGTGGAAGAGAACACAAGGGTAGCAAAAAAGAGCATTGACTACATCACAGCCAGCTAGCCAAGTTTTCCGGTGGTACCAGTTCTTGTTAAAACCTCTTGAGTAGGTCTTCTCCCCCTTCGTAGACACTTGCTTGATGTTTAAATTCGGTCTAGGAGGTCCTAGCTGTTTGATTGCCGTTTTCTCCTCATTGGCACGACGACTAAAGGGAACTTCTTTCAGAGACGCTATTGTATTGTTGCACTCAACACTCGCCATCTTCTTCATAGAATGTTCACACATTTCCCGCGCAAGTTGCGTTTTCCAGCCCAAAATTATGTTCAAAACCCGCCAAAATGCACTTAAACCCCCCCAATCTGGCAACACTTGCGCGGCGCAACAGGCGTATGACGTAAGCACGTTGCTTGTGCGAGCACATAAAACCTAATAGAAAATGCTTTGGGAGCATGATTTTTGAAAAAAACGTACGTACCATTACTGTCAATGGGAGATTTTGGGGCAAATCTGAACCTGACAGAAATCGCCCCAAAAGGGCGTGGCTACACCAGGCGCGACCTTAGCCTGATTGGACAATGACATTACTGTTGCCGTGGTAGTAGGAGTAGATAAAAAAAAAATCTCCCTCCCTGTTTGGGAGTGCGTCGCCCAAATCGCCCCTATTAACAAGCCGCCAGTGCTAGAGAGTTCACCGGCATTTTCATGCACCATTTCCATTGAGTAGAACCAGAGTAGAACAGCCAGTGAACCGCAGCGTGTTCTTCCGCTGACGTCACAACATGGCCGCGAGCCACGGACCCAGTTTTCTTGCGCTGTGCAATTAAAAGTTGGATATTCACGTAACAACAGCTTCTTTTCACGTAATTATAACAGAAATCTAACATGTTTGCCATGTTGTATAGTTTATTTAAGAAATTGCATAGAGTCATGTTCGTGTCATCAGCACTTTAAAGTTACTCAGATCATGCATGAGGTCTTGGTGAAAATGAAAACCCTGCAGTTGAAATAAAGCATATGCCTGTTCTTGTGCATCTCCTTGATTGTTATAACTAGCTACTCTCCATGCACTGAGCCTCTGTGCTCTGTTTCTCCGCGTGCTTGCCATGTTTAAGAAATTAAAATGCGCATCAGCACTAAGTCACACCATTTTGCATGCACACTCAGTCTCACTCTTTCTCTGTCTCTCACACACACACGCATGCACAAGTGGTGAATTGCCTTGAAATTGGCACCCCATGTGATGAGAATGTGAATAAAAGTACTTCGATTGGTGCATACATCATTTCTGCATGCAAATAAACATACTATATTATATGGACATGAATGTTTTACTGCAAAATATGCCTGTAACAACTGTCTGACATAAGAAAACAGAGGAACTGGGAGCAGGCTTCAGAACAGGTGTGTTCTTTTTATTGTTCACACTTTTCAGTTACTATTCACGAAACATAAACACACCAAATACACACATGCGATGGGGTGTTGCAGCTCTCTCTCGCTCTCATTCCTGGCTGTCTGAAAGACACACAGTGGCACAGGTTAATAGACGGCCAGTAATACGACACAGGTGCACCTCATCACACATTACCTGTTGGTTCAACCTGACTCCTTGCTGTTCATAGCTGATTCTTGACTACACCCTCGCTGCCACATACCCCCAGCACCCAACTCAGGCTGGGGAGCCATCCGGCCTACAATTGACTCCCCCCCTGGTGGGAGAGTTAATCTGCCACCACCATCTGCACCCCTGGCCTGTGGACCACCTCGATTTTAAAGGGTTGAAGGGCCAGATACCAACTAGTGGCATGCTTCATGCAGTGAAGCCACTGGAGTGGGGCATGGTCAGAACAGAGAGTGAATGGGTGTCCAAGCAGATAGTATCAGAGAGTGAGGACTGCCCATTTGATTGCCAGAGACTCCTTTTTCACAGTGCTATACTTTGACTCTTGCATGGAGAGCTTGCAGCTGATGTACAGCACTGGGCGCTCCTCCCCCTCCACCACCTGGGACAACATGGCCCCCAGCCCTCTGTCCGACACATCAGTCTGCAAAACAAAAGGGTGAGAAAAGTCAGGAGAATGCACAGCTCCATCCACTGGACTGGATCTGGTGCCCCTTTTTAGTGAGGTCAGTCAGCTGGCTGGTGACATCTAAAAAGTTAGGCATGAACCATCTATAATAGCCACCCAGTCCCAGGAACTGCCTCACCCTCTTTTTTGGTCTTAGATCTTGGGCAGGCTGCAAACGCTACAGTCTTATCAATTTGGGGATGCACCTGCCCATGAACCAAATGGAAACCCAGATACCATACTTCCACCCATCCAATTGCACACTTTTTCAGGTTTCCTGTGAGCCCAGCACACCTCAGCGACCTCAGGACTGCCCTGAGATGTTGTAGATGCCGCTCCAAATCATTACTATAAATGATTGTCATCTACAGTGTCTTGCAAAAGTATACGTCCCCCTTTGTGTTTGTCCTGATTTGTTGCATTACAAGCTGGAATTAAAATGGATTTTTGGGGGGTGAGCACTATTTGATTCACACAACATGCCTATAACTTTAAATGTGAAAATTGTTGCTTTATTGTCACACAAACAATAATTAAGATGAAAAAAAAACAGAAATCTGGAGTGTGCATAGGTATTCAGCCTCAAAGTCAATACTTTGTAGAGCCACCTTTTGCTGCAATTACAGCTGCAGCTCTCTTGGCGTATGTCTCTATTAGCTTAGCACATCTAACCACTGGGATTTTGCCCATTTCTCCAGGCAAAACTGATCTAACTTCAAGTTAGATGGGTTGCATTGGTGTACAGCAATCTTCAAGTTATGCCACAGATTCTCAATTGGATTGAGGTCTGGGCTTTGACTAAGACATTCCAAGACATTTAAATGTTTCCCTTTAAACCACTCCAGTGCAGCTTTAGTAGCATGTTTAGGGTCATTGTTCTGCTGGAATATGAACCTTCATCCCAGTCTCAAACCTCTGGCTGACTCAAACAGGTTTTCCTCCAGAATTGCCCTGTATTTAGTGCCATCCATCTTTCCTTCAGTCATGACCAGCTTTGCTGTCCCTGCAGATGAAAAACATCCCCACAGCATGATGCTGCCACTACCATGCTTCACTATAGTAATGGTGTCCTCAGGGTGTTGGGTTTGGGCCACACATGGCATTTCCCATGATGGCCAAAAAGATCAATTTTAGTCTCATTTGACCAGAGAATCTTCTTCCATGTGTTTGGGGAGTCTGTCACATGCTGTTGGGCAAACTCCAAATGTGTTTTCTTAAGCAATGACTTTTTTTTTCTGCTCACTCTTCCATAAAGCCCCACTCTGTGGCATGTACAACTTAAGATGGTCTGATGGACAGACACTCCCATCTCCACTGTGGATCTTTGCAGCTCCTTCAGTGTTATCTTTGGGGTCTTTGTTGCATCTCTGATTAATGCCCTCCTTGCCTGGTCTGTGAGTTTTGGTGAGTAGTCTTCTCTTGTCAGGTTTGTAGTGGTGACATTCTTTCCATTTTGCTATAATGGATTTAATGGTGTTCTGTGGGATATTCAACGTTTGGGATATTTTTTTATAACCCAACCCTGATCCATACTTCTTTACAACTTTGTCTCTGACATGTTTGGAGTGCTCATTGGTTCTCATGTTGCTTGCTTAGCAGGGTTGCAGAGTCATGGTCCTTCTAGAAAAGGTTAATTTATACAGCCATCATGTGATAGATCATGTGACACTTTGATTGCACACAGGTAGATCTTACCTGTGCGCACTCCAGATTTCATTTTTTTCATCTTAATTATTGTTTGTGTCACAAAAAATAACAATGTGCACCTTAAAAGTGGTAGGCATGTTGTGTAAATCAAATGGTACTAATCCCCCAAAATATTCATTTTAATTCCAGCTTGTAATGTGAGAAAACAGGACAAACACAAAGGGGGATGAATACTTTTGCAAGACACTGTAAGTAGGCTGCCACATACACATTGTGGGGATGGAGAATTCAGTCCATGAGATGCTGAAATGCAGCTGGGGCCCCAAAACAACCCGAAAGGAAGGGTGACAAATTGGTGTAACCCAAACAGAGTGGAGAAGGTCAAGTCAAGTCAAGTTTGTTTGTATAGCGCTTTTAACAATAGACATTGTCCCAAAGCAGCTTTACAGAATCTGAATGACCCAAGACATGAGCCAATTTTATCCCTAATCTATCCCCAATGAGCAAGCCCGTGGCGACAGTGACAAGGAAAAACTCCCCCAGATGACATGAGGAAGAAACCTTGAGAGGAACCAGACCCAAAAGGGAACCCATCCTCACCTGGACAACAACAGACAACATGACTATAACATTAACAGTTTTAACATGAAGTCAGTTTCGTTGATGTTATAACTCTTCATTCATGGAAACTTGAGTCCAAAACTGTTCATGACAACTGCAGTCCCAAAGTTAGCAAGCCAACTGTAGTCCTCAGCCACAAAAGCATTACTGTAAGTGTCCAGAGTGTCTTCCAAGTGTGACTTTCAACTGGTCCATATGGGGCCATCCTCCACAGGAGCGATGTGATGAGACTCCAACCAGACATAGGGCAGCAGGATGGATCAGGCAGGTCCGAGGAGCAGAAGAGGTCAGCACCTCAGTCCCAGGATTGACATGTAACTCAGAGGGACAGATTTGGGGGTGGGGGAGAAGAGAGAGAAAACACAGGTTGTTGGGTATGCTCAATGTCACCTGAATAAGTAGGTACAGTATACATTTTGCGCTGAGTGTAACAGGGACTCCGGCAAAACTAACTATGAGAGCATAACTAAAAGGAGGGAGCCAGAAGGTAACACAGGCATGAGGGCACCCCAGGACAAGTCAAGTCAAGTTTATTTGTATAGCACTTTTAACAATAAACATTGTTGCAAAGCAGCTTTACAGAATTTGAATGACTTAAAATATGAGCTAATTTTATCCTTAATCTATCCCCAATGAGCATGCCTGTGGCAATGGTGGCAAGGAAAAACTCCCTCAGATGACATGAGGAAGAAACCTCGAGAGGAACCAGATTCAAAAGGGAACCCATCCCAATCCGAGCAACAACAGGCAACATGACTATAACATTAACAGTCCTAACATAAAGTCAGCTTAGTTGATGCTATAAACACCCCACTGATGGAAACCTGAGTGCAAAACCATTCACGACAACCGTAGTCCCAAAGTCAGCAAGTCAACGGCAGTCCTAAAGTCAGCAAGTCAACTGCAATCCCCAGCCACAAAAGCACCACTGCAAGAGTCCAGAGCATCCTCCAGACGTGACCCCCAACTGTCCACATGAGGCCACCCTCCACAGGAGTGATGCAATGAGACTCCAAACAGACACAGAGCACCAGGATGGATCAGGCAGGTCCCAGGAGCAGAAGAGGTCAGCATTTCTATCCCAGGACTGACATGTAACTCAGAGGGACAGATTGGGAGGGGGTGAGAAGAGAGAGAAAACACAGGTTGTTGGGTATGCCCAATGTCACCTGAATAAGTAGGAGCAGTATACGTATTGCACTGAGTACAAGCAGGGACTCCGGCAACTAACTATGACAGCATAGCTTAAAGGGGAGAGCCAGAAGGTAACACAGGCATGAGGGAGCCCCGGGACATAAAGCAGCCAGCCACTACATCATCAACAAACTCGAGTGAGCAAGCGAGTGGGGGACTGACAGCATCCATACATCCCAGTTTACCAAAACACTCTATGTCTGAGGACCCTCCAGATCTACAACTTTACCTCATAAATACCATTAACAAAAGGCTTGACTAAACAGATATGTTTTCAGCCTAGACTTAAATGCTGAGACTGTGTCTGATTCCCAAACACTACTTGGAAGGCCATTCCATAACTGTGGGGCTTTGTAAGAAAAGGCTCTGCCCCCTGATGTAGCCTTCACTATATGAGGTACCAGCAGATAGCCTGCACCTTTTGATCTAAGTAGGCGTGGCAGGTCATAAAGGACCAGAAGTTTGTTCAGGTACTGTGGTGCGAGACCATTCAGTGCTTTAAAGGTCAATAGTAGTATTTTATAATCAGTATGAAATTTGATTGAGAGCCAATGCAGTGTGGATAAGACAGGGGTGATGTGGTCATATTTTCTCATTCTAGTAAGGACTCTTGCTGCTGCATTTTGAACTAACTGGAGCTTGTTAATGCACTTATTGGAACATCCAGACAGTAAGACATTATAATAATCCAACCTGGAGGTAACTAAAGCATGAACTAGTATTTCTGTGTCGTGTAGTGACATTAAATTTCTTATCTTAGCAATATTTCTGAGATGAAAGAAAGCTATCCGGGTAATGTTATCGATGTGAGTTTCGAATGAAAGACTGGGGTCAATAATCACCCCTTGGTCTTTTACTGCTGCATGTGAAGAACAGAAATGCCATCCAGAGTTACTATGTAATCAGAAAACTTACTTCTAGCTGCATGTTGTCCTAGTACAAGTACTTCAGTCTTGTCAGAGTTAAGCAGAAAGAAGTTAATAAGCATCCAGTGTCTAATGTCCTTTACACATTCCTCAATTCTATTAAGCTGGTGTCTCTCATCAGGTTTTGCAGAAACATACAACTGTGTGTCATCAGCATAACAGTGGAAACTAATACAATGTTTATGAATAATATCACGCAGAGGTAACATATATAAAGAAAAAAGCAGTGGACCCAAGACAGAACCTTGTGGAACACCAAACTTTACCTCAGTATGTCTAGAAAAATCACCATTTACATGAACATACTGATAGCGATCAGTTAAATAAGAGCTGAGCCATGAGAGGGTCATTCCCTTAACTCCCACAACATTTTCTAGTCTATCCAGAAGAATGGAATGATCAATGGTATCAAATGCTGCACTAAGGTCAAGCAACACAAGCAGCGAGGCACAGCCCTGATCAGACGCCAACAGTAGGTCGTTTACTACTTTAACCAGAGCTGTCTCTGTGCTATGATGAGGTCTAAATCCTAACTGATACATTTCATGGATGTTATTCCTATGTAAATATGAGCATAACTGCTGTGCCACAGCTTTTTCAAGGATCTGGGAGATAAAAGGGAGGTTTGATATTGGCCAATAATTGGACAGCTGACAGGGATCAAGGTCAGGTTTTTTAATCAGAGGTTTGATAACTGCTAGTTTAAAGGATTTGGGTTCATAGCCAATCCTAAGAGAAGGATTTATTATTTTTAGAAGCGGTTCAATTACTTTAGGTATTATCTGTTTGAATAGATGTGTAGGTAAGGGATCTAGTACACAAGTTGAGGCTTTTGATGTGGAGATTAATGAAAGTAATTCAGTTTCTCTAAGGGGAGTAAAACATTCTAATTGCTGATCTGATACAATTATATTGTTAACTACAGGGTCACTTACATTGTCTGACCTTAAATTAGTAGTTTGAATTTTTTTGTCGGATATTCTCAATTTTGTCATAAAAAAATTCATGAAGTCGTTGCTACTACATACTGCAGGTGTGCATGTGTCTATAGTGGACTTATTCCTGGTTAATTTTGCTACAGTATTAAATAGGAATCTAGGATTATTTTTGTTATCTTCTATTAGGGAGGAGAGATATGTTGATCTAGCAACACTAAGAGCTTTTCTATACATCAGGAAGCTCTCCTTCCATGCTAATTTTAACGCTACCAATTTTGTTTGATGCCATTTATGTTCCAATTTTCGAGTGGTCACTTTTAAAGTGCGAGTGTCATCATTTTACCAAGGTGCTAAATTTTTGTCTCTGATCATTTTTCTTTTAAGAGGAGCTACATTATCTAAAGTACTGCGGAACATTGACTCTAAGCATTCAGTTGCCTGATCAAGTTTTGCAGGGGCTGACAGTGACCCAATCAAAGTTGATAACTCTGGGAGATCATTTATAAAGCTCTGTGCAGTAGTTGACATGAATGTACATTTAATACAGTAGTGTGGTGAGGTGCATATATTATTACTCAGACATATTTTCAATGAGATAAGATAATGATCTGAGATAACTTCAGACTGTGGAAGTGTGACTACATTTTTTACGTTTAAACCGAATGTTAGTATTAGATCGAGGGTGTGACCACCATTATGGGTCGGTCCTATGACACTCTGATTAACCCCTACTGAATCTAAAATGGACACAAACACTGTTTTCAAAGGGTCTTCTGAGTTATCGAAGTGAATATTAAAATCTCCAACAACTAAAGCTTTGTCTAAGGAAATAACCAGTTCTGAGATAAAATCTGTAAATTCAGAAAGAAACTCAGAATATGGTCCCAGGGGCCTATAAATAATAAGTAACAGAATTAACTGGGTAGACTTATTTTTCGAGGCTACATACATTATATTAGTATGAAGAACTTCAAATGTATTAAATTTATAACCAGGTTTGTGTGTTACACCTAGATAATCATTATACAGTAATAACCGTGATGCCTCCTCCTCTGCCAGTTCGACGAGGCTGGTGTATGTAACTGTATCCAGGAGGACTAGCTTCATTTAATGCTATATATTCATTTGGTTTAATTCATGTTTCTGTTAAACACAGTACATTAAACTCCTGATCAGTAATAAGTTCATTAACCATTAACGCTTTAGATGTAAGAGATCTAATATTTATTAGCCCCACCTTTAGATCAAAGGTACTGGCAGCGGCTGTACAGTCAGTATGATCTAATTTTATATTGATTAGGTTACTGGAACAAACTCTCTGAGTATTTCTACTTTTTTGTTGAGCTCGGAGAACAGACACAGTCTCGATGTAGTGGACCCTGAGTGACGACTCTGTGCAGCTAGCAGACAGCCAGTTTAGCCTATTCATCTACTCCCTGGCCTTAGCTCTTGATTGTCAGAAATTAACTAGGCCTGTTCTGAGACTATGACCTATGCTGCAAGAAATGAGAGCAGCACCTTCCCGAGTGGGATGGATCCCTAACAGGCCAGCAGTGCCCTCAAAATTAGCCCAATTATCTATAAAGCCCACACTGTTTTCAGAGCACCACCTGGACAACCAGCAGTTCAGCGACCATAACCTGCTGTAAGCTACATCGCCACACCACATTGGAATGGGGCCAGAGCATACTACAGCATCGGACATTGCCTTCGCTAATTTAAACACCTCTACAAAGTTACTCTTAGTAACCTCAGACTGACGAAGGTGTATATTATTTGCTCCTGCATGGATAACTATCTTTGAGAACCTGTGCTTGCCTAGGACCCTAAGATTACCTGCTATGTCCGGTGCCCTGGCTCCCAGTATACACCTGACTAAAGCTGCTGGTGCCCCTAAAGGCTGAGCTAATTTCACGTGCCGTATGATAGAGTCCCCTATAACCAGAACTCTTTCAGGTTTCTCAGTGGGTGCATCACTAAGGAGAGCAAATCTGTTCAACACATGATGCGGAGAGGAGTGGTGCCTCAGCGGTAGCATCGGCTCTATGCTTATGCTGCCTAGTCATCACCCATTTGCCCCACTGTAAGGGCTCTAATGCCAGAGTTGGGGGATTACTAACTCCACCTAGGGCATCCAGACTTTCCCCTAGAGAAACTACATTGTTCTCATTCTTACTGGCCTTCTCTAAAGCCTGGATATGCGCTTCTAGAACTGAAATCTAGAATCTAGAAGGCTGTTTTCTCACAGCATAATAGAGTAAAGGGGATCTGCCAATATCCCTTTGTTAGATCCAGTGTCGAGTAAAAGCGAGCCACGTCTAACCAATCAAGCAGTTCATCAATGTGAGGTATCAGATATACATCAAATTGTGACACTGCATTGACTTCTATAGTCCACACAGAACTGGACCAACCCATTGGTCTTGGAAACCAAGACCACTGGGGTGCTCCAGTTGACTCCTCAATTACCCCCATCTTAAGCATAGCCTGGAGTTCATCCCAAACCACGTTTTTCTTGTGTTCAAGGAGCCGATACAGATGGCTGCACACCACCACTCCTGGGGGAGTCTCAATGTGGTGTTCTATGAGGTCTGTGTGACCAGGGAGGGGTGAGAACACATCCCAGAATTCCTCCTGCAACCTAATAACCTGTGCTGTCTGGGACAGTGAGAGGTGGTCTCCACAGGGGACCAGGGTGAATTGGGCCACACACTTGAGACTTACCTCAGGTCCCAGATCTGCCCTCTCTGGAACTACCATCACGAGCCACAGTAACCTCCTCTCTCCATGGTTTCAGGAGATTGAGGTGATAAATTTGACGTGTTGCCCCTATCTGGACATTTGACCTCATACTCAACCTTCCCAATTTGCCATGTGACCTCAAAGGGCCTTTGCCACTTGGCAATTAATTTTGAGCTTCCAGTGGGCAGTAAAATGAGGACTTTATCTCCTGGTGCAAATTCCCTTAGCTGTGCCCCTCTGTTGTACAGGTGAGATTAATGTTCTTGGGTTTATAGGAAATTCTCCTGGGTTATGTGACTCAGTGCGTGAAGTTTTGCTCTCAGGTCAAGAACGTATTGAATTGCATTTTTGCTTTGAGAAGGCCACTCCTCCCAGTGATTCCACCACTTACCTTCCCTGACTCCGCCCTCCATTCACAGACCGACGCTTGGCCACGTCCCCGCTGCCACATACCCCCACCGCCTGACTCAGACCAGGGAGCCATCCGGCCTGTAGCCGACTCCCCCCTCCTTGACGGGAGAGGAAATCCGCCACGACCATTTGTGCCCCCAGCCTGTGGCCCACCTTGAACTTAAACGGCTGGAGTGTCAGATACCAATGGGTGATCTGCGTGTTGGCATCCTTCATGCGGTGGAGCCACTGCAGGGGCTTGTGGTCCGAACAGAGGGTGAAAGGGCGCCCCAGCAGGTAGTAGCGGAGGGCGAGGACCGCCCACTTGATGGCGAGGCACTCCTTTTCGATTGTGCTATACCTGCCATCACGCACCGACAACTTCTGGCTGTTGTACAGCACTGGACGTTCCTCCCCCTCCACCTCCTGGGAAAGAACAGCCCCCAGTCCTCTGTCCAATGCATCTGTCTGCAAAATAAAGGGGAGAGAAAAGTCAGGGGAGTGTAACAGTGGCCCCCCACACAGTGCAGCCTTTACCTCCGAGAAAGCCTGCTGGCATTGCTCTGTCCACTGGACCGGAACTGGTGCCCCCTTTTTAGTGAGATCAGTCAGCGGGCTGGTGACGTCCGAATAATTAGGTATAAACCTACAATAGTAGCCAGCCAGCCCCAGAAACTGTCTCACCCCCTTTTTGGTCTTGGGCTTTGGGCAGGCCACAATCACTGCTGTCTTATGAATTTGGAGTCATTCAGAGTTATGACCATTTCAACACTCCTGGATCCAAGGTACAAGACCACTTTTTAAAATCCATCTAAAGCTAATGAAGCAATAATATGTCTGATAACGGAATGTGCAGCACTCGTAAGGAGCCCTGATCCTACCCCATCACCCTCTGACACATCAATTTCACAACAAGCACAGCCAGGAATTTCTACCAAAGATTCAGGATCTCTGTCCAGCTGTCATGCTCCCGGGCTCACCTAACACTCAGGACTCCACTTCGCACAATCCCCCTCACACATCAGTCACTACCACGTGCACTCCATCAGCCAACCTGGAGCCACTTCCTAGGAGCGACTCCCCCGAGTTCTAAATTACCATCACCTGTACCTTTTTGTTTCCGTTTGTATTTATACCCCTTTGTTTGTTCTGTTCCTCGGACAGTATTGCCTCCATTTTTCATAAGCCTACTGAGCGTTACTATTCTGATTTGTATTCCTGTGTATGACCCTTTTTGCCTTCCAGTTTTCTCCCATTTTGCCTAGCCCTTGTTTGTTTGCTCATTTCTCTTGCTTCCCGGTTTCTTGATCCTCGCCCAGGGGTGGACTGGCAATCTGTGCATTCTGGAAAAGTCCAGAACCGCTGTCCGGTCTACGGCCATCGGCCCTGTTCAATAACCAGAATTTTCAGTCTATCAACTAACAACAGGTGGCGCTAAGATGATAATTTATCCATCAATCATTATTCCATAGGCCTAAAAGCCAACAAAGAAGAGTAATGTTAGTGTCTGTCAACAGAAAGATGGCAAGCAGAAAACGTAAGGAGAAAGGTGGATGGGAAAAGTTAAAACAAAAGAAAGTGAAGTCACTTGAAGAAGATGCTTCAAAATGTAGAAAGCTCACAGAGCTTTTTGGCAGCATTGCAACTGCAAGCAGCAGCAGTAACGTTCATGTCACGTTATCACCGAGCGAGACTGAGAACCAGGTGGACATCCAACCTGACCAACCACATGCTGATGATGATAGTCATGATGAGGAGCAGGCAACTGAGGGAATTTCACTGGAGGTGGAGGTACCGGTAAGTGACAACGACATAAAACCATAGCATAATACAGGTTACGTAAAGGCCACTCATAGACCCCTCTCATAGTAGGCCAATCTTCTATTGACTGGATTTGCAGTGTGATGATGAGAAATATGTGGTTTATCGCTGTCAAAACAAACACGTAACTACCAAGCAAGCCAATTATAAATAGATAGGCAAGCACAAATGGCCACGATTTCATATGTTCACCTCTGCATAATTCATGCAGATTAGGCTCTTTATGTTCAAGAGAACCAAAGCTCTAGCCTATCATTAACCAAAAGTTTGAGGGGGAGAAGTGTTTTCCATTTTGGCACTATTTATCTTTGTCTTCTCTTTCGTGGTGCATGGTGGAATGTCTGTGGAATAGGCTACAAATGTTGTTTGAAGGATGATTGGTTGAATGGTATCATAACTAATCACAGCAGCATTGCATTGTGCAATTTCAGGGCTGCCAACTTTTCAAAATTCCTTGGAGTGAGATTTTTTTCTGGGGGGGGTCGACGGCAAAATTTTTCCGCACACCACGCAGTAAGTGGGAATTTTGTATTCAGTTTGATATTCACTTGTCCCCCTGCATTCTGGTGTTTTGTTTGTGGGTCGTCCAGCTGGAGATGGACAATGGGGGGGTTGAGATTTTGGATTTAGTAGATGTTCCTGCATTCTGGTGGATTTTTGGAGTGGCCTGCTGTGCCATACCTACATTCTTACACACCCTGACTTGCAAGGCCTTCAGCTTGTGGCCAACAAAAGCACCAAGTTTTGGCTTAAAAGCCCCCACACTAGAAAACTACAGGTGACTGCCAATGTTCCTGTAGCCCTATAGACCTGTGTTTCAGATTTAAAGGCAAGTTCATGTTTGAAAATATTTCATCAGCTAAGCCTAAACACCTTCTGAATTGAAACTAAATGTTAAGTTTTTAATATTCATTATGCATTTAAGGGCTTTCCCCACCACTGGGTTAAGCAGAAGATTGGCATGGGGAAAAATATCAACGGCAAAAGAACAAATAAAATGCTTAAACAGTAAGCAAAATGTGCATGTGCTACAAGAAACATTAAAATGAATAAGTTTGAACAGTATTGAAACACAAAAAGCTGAACCTTGGCCATAGGTGGGACTGTGCACACAAAGTTGGGCTTAAAAATTTTGGTCATACTTAAATAAGCTATATTAATATATTTCTTATTAATTTATTTCTTATCTATGTTTCTTATTAGTAATAGAGCATTCGTCAGGGCCTGTTATCTGACAAATATTCTCTACCTGTCTTGCCCTCTTTGAAACCCTGTCTCCTCAGTATATTGTTCTCTGTCTTTTTTTAATTATTCACAAGTTCAAGTTCTTTGATATTACAGGTGATCATGCTTTATTTACTTTAACTGAGTGTAACAGTTCAGTGTTCGTGGGTGGAGCACAGAGGACGGCAGGACAGAGATCAGGTTTGACAGAACGTTTTATTGCCACACTTTTCAGCATAACAATTATGTATGCACTTTTCAGACACACACACTCAGCGTCTGGTTCAGGAAGAGCTCCCCTGCTCTCTGCTCTCCCTCCCTAAATAGGGCGCGGTCACTGGGAAGACACACACAAACAGGTTAATTGCTGTCAGGTGTAGTGATTCTGCCACTTACCTTCCCTGACACTGCCCTCCTGTCACAGACCGGCGCTTGACCACGCCCCCGCTGCCACATACCCCCACCGCCCGACTCAGGCCGGGCGGCAGTCTGGCCTGCGGCCAACTCCCCCCCCCCCCCCCCCCCCGACGGGAGAGGAAGTCCGCCACGACCATCTGCGCCCCCGGCCTGTGGACCACCTTAAAATTGAAGGGTTGGAGTGCCAGATACCAACGGGTGATCCGCGCGTTGGCATCTTTCATGCGGTGGAGCCACTGGAGGGGCGCGTGGTCCAAACAGAGGGTGAAAGGGCGCCCCAGCAGGTAGTAACGGAGGGCGAGGACTGCCCACTTGATCGCCAGACACTCTCTATTGTGCTGTAGCGCCCCTCACGCACTGACAGCTTCCTGCTGATGTACAGGACGGGGCGGTCCTCCCCCTCCACCTCCTGGGACAAAACCACCCCCAGCCCTCTGTCCTATGCATCGGTCTGCAACACAAAGGGGAGAGAAAAGTCAGGGGAGTGTAAAAGTGGCCCCCCACACAGTGCAGCCTTTACCTCTGAAAAAGCCCACTGGCATTGCTCCATCCACTGGACCGGATCTGTTGCCCCCTTTTTAGTGAGATCAGTCAGCGGGCTGGTGACGTCCAAATAATTAGGTATAAACCTACGGTAATAGCCAGCCAGCCCCAGGAACTGTCTCACCCCCTTTTTGGTCTTGGGCTTCGGGCAGGCCGCAATTGCTGCCATCTTATTAATTTGGGGACGCACCTGCCCATTGCCCAAGTGGAAGCCCAGATACTGTACTTCCACCCGCCCAATCGCACACTTCTTTGGGTTGGCTGTGAGCCCCGCTTGCCTCAGCGACCTAAGGACAGCCCTCAGATGTTCGAGGTGCCGCTGCCAGTCATTACTATAGATGATGATATCATCTAGATAAGCGGCCGCATAAGTGGCGTGAGGGCGGAGGACTCTGTCCATCAGCCGCTGAAACGTAGCAGGCGCCCCAAACAGCCCAAATGGAAGGGTGACGAATTGGTGTAAACCAAACGGTGTGGAAAAGGCCATTTTTTTTCGGGATAGTGGAGTCAAGGGGATCTGCCAATATCCCTTCATCAAATCCAGCGTTGAATAAAAGCGAGCAGTGCCGAGTCGATTGAGCAACTCATCAATACGAGGCATTGGGTACGCTTCGAATTTAGACACTGCGTTGACTTTTCTGTAGTCCACACAGAACCGGACCGACCCATCAGCCTTGGGTACCAAGACCACCAGGCTGCTCCAGTCACTGTGGGACTCCTCGACGATGTCCATTTCGAGCATGGTCTCAAGTTCTTCCCGTACCACCTTTTTTTTGTGTTCGGGTAGTCTGTAAGGGCGGCTACGCACTACTACCCCCGGGGGTGTCTCTATGTGGTGCTCTATGAGGTTAGTGCGACCGGGCAGGGGCAAGAACACATCCGAAAACTTGGCCTGCAACTAGGCGACCTCCGTGAGCTGGGTCGGGGAGAGGTGGTCTCCACAGGGGACCGGAGGGGTACGTGATGTCAATGCCCCTTTTTGAACCTCCGGCCCCAGCTCCACCTTCTCCGGAACCACCGACACCAATGCCACGGGGACCTCCTCCTTCCAGAGTTTAAGGAGATTGAGGTGGTAAATTTGTAGTGCCCCACCCCTGTCCATTCGCCTCACCTTGTAGTCGACGTCCCCGACTCGCCGTGTGACCTCAAAGGGACCTTGCCACTTGGCAATCAATTTGGAGCTCGAAGTGGGCAACAGTACGAGTACTTTATCTCCCTGGGTGAACTCCCTAAGGCGCGTACCCTTGTTGTACAGGCGGGCTTGCCGTTTCTGGGCCTGCCGCAAATTCTCCTTGGTTAGGTGGGTGAGCATGTGGAGTTTTGCGTGCAGGTCCA